>NC_134356.1:188775308-189375308 GCF_048569485.1 Anomaloglossus baeobatrachus
GAGAAAAAAGAAAATATCAGATATATAAAAATAATTGTTACAGATAGGGGAACAAATTGTAAAATGTATTTCAGTGGTCCTTTATGGTCATTAAAATAAAAAAATAAAAAAAAGTGAAAAAAAAAACCCCCAGACATGTACCGTATTTTTCGGACCATAAGACGCACTTTTTTTCCCCCAAATGTTGGGGGAAAGTTGGGGGTGCGTCTTATGGTCTGACTATAGAGCTGCGGCCGGGAATGAGGGTGCTGCGGGTCATCGGGGGCACAAGTAGGCAGCAGCAGCGCCTGCCGTGACCACGTGGGCCCGCTCATTACATATGCACGCCCATCCTCACGCCCATCTCTCAGCGCAGAAGCCGGCACTGACAGGTGGGCGGGAGGACGAGCGGGGACGCGCGCATAGTAAAGAGCCGGTCCGCATTATCACCTCTGGTAACTACAGCCTGGAGTGATCATGTGCGGCTGTATTCATTGCTCCCCGCGTGTCATCATCAGCGCGGGGTGCAGTGAATCAGTGTACTCACCCGTCCCCGTGTGTGGAGCCGCCCCCCTGCAGCACGCGATGTCTTCCTGTTTGTGCCGGTCAGCTGATCTGTGCTGATCAGCTGATCGGCACAGACAGGAAGACATCGCGATGCTGCAGGGGAACGACTCCACACACACAGGTCAGCGGCGCAGAGAGGAAGATGATCGGTGCTGGAGGGAGTGAGGAACAGGTGAGTATAAACGTTTATTTTTTTTCCTCTGTGCTATAAGATACAGGCCATATACCAGGATGGTATATGAGCACGATGGGGGCATATAGCAGGATGGGAGTATATGAGCAGGATGGATGGGGGCTATATGAACAGGATGGGAGTATATGAACAGGATGGGAGTATATGAGCAGCATGGGGGTATATGAGCAGCATGGGGGTATATGAGCAGCATGGGGGTATATGAGCAGCATGGGGGTATATGAACAGGATGGATGGGGGTATATGAGCAGGATGCTGGTATATGAGCAGGATAGGGGTACATGAGCAGGATGGGGGTACATGAGCAGGATGGGGGTTTATAGCAGGATCATATACAAGGCAGGAGGATCATTACCAGGATGGGGCACCTTAGTAGAGAATTTGGGGACATTACCCCCATAACAGTGTCAGCAGCAGATCCTCGCCCCATAACAGTGTGTCATGACCACATTTTTTTGCTTCAAGTTTTATTTTCCTATTTTCCTCCTCTAAAACCAGGGTGCGTCTTCTAGTCCGGTGTGTCTTATAGTCCGAAAAATACGGTATATCCTTTATTTTCCAATCATTAATGCCAGATATCAGCAAAGAAAGAAAAAAAAAAAAAAGAAGAAGAAGAGTACAGACATAACATAAAAGGTAAGGCCTATAAAGCCTAAAAGACCACCAAAAAAAGATGTAAAAATTATTTGAATGTCCGAAAGAGAAAAAAATAAATACGTTAAATAAGAAAAAAAAAATGTATAGCTTTTTAAACCGCATGAACAAAAAAAGCTGAAAATGTGCTGGTCTAGAATAGGGGTAAATGGTCTGGTATTGAACGGGTTAATAATTAGGTGCTAAATGACATTAGTCCACCCTGGTGACAAATCCTATTCACGTTACATATAAAACAGGGGTGGGGAACCTCCGTCCCGTGGGCCAATGACTTTCTGTGGCCCCCAGGCACATTCCAGGGAACCGCAGTGCTCGAGCGGCACTCGCTCTTTTGCCGGTCGCTGGCCCTTTAAATCCCAGTGTGTTTTGAGTAGATGCTAGAATGTACGGGCTTCTTCCAGATCCTGATTGCAGCCCGTACTAGAATGTACAGGCTCTTTTCGGGACCTGACTACAGCCCGTACATTCTAGGCTCAACTTTGGCCTGTGCTCGCATGGTTAGGGATTACATTGTGGGCGGGATAAGCAGTGCGCTGTGCTCCTGTCACAGAAGAAGAGGTGTAGCAGATGCCTCCCTGCTGTACAAGCCTCCTGGACCTGTGCTGTGTGACTCCTCCCCCCCAGTACTGTGAGTACACAACCCATCGCTGCCCCCCCATCCAGTGCTGTGTACCCTCTAGTACTGTGTGTAGCCCCAAGTGCTATGTAACTCGTGCAGCCTCCTAGGGCTCTCCGTTGTGCTGCTGCCTCCTAGGGCTCTCCGTTGTGCTGCTGCCTCCTAGGGCTCTCCGTTGTGCTGCTGCCTCCTAGGGCTCTCCGTTGTGCTGCTGCCTCCTAGGGCTCTCCGTTGTGCTGCTGCCTCCTAGGGCTCTCCGTTGTGCTGCTGCCTCCTAGGGCTCTCCGTTGTGCTGCTGCCTCCTAGGGCTCTCCGTTGTGCTGCTGCCTCCTAGGGCTCTCCGTTGTGCTGCTGCCTCCTAGGGCTCTCCGTTGTGCTGCTGCCTCCTAGGGCTCTCCGTTGTGCTGCTGCCTCCTAGTGCTGTCAGAGCTCAGCCCATCCTGGGATGTGTATGCCCCAGCCCCTCCTGGGATGGGTATGCCCCAGCCCCTCCTGGGATGTGTATGCCCCAGCCCCTCCTGGGATGTGTATGCCCCAGCCCCTCCTGGGATGGGTATGCCCCAGCCCCTCCTGGGATGGGTATGCCCCAGCCCCTCATGGTATGTGTATGCCCCAGCCCCTCCTGGGATGTGTATGCCCCAGCCCCTCCTGGGATGTGTATGCCCCAGCCCCTCCTGAGATGTGTATGCCCCAGTCCCTCCTGGGATGTGTATGCCCCAGCCCCTCCTGGGATGTGTATGCCCCAGCCCCTCCTGGGATGTGTATGCCCCAGCCCCTCCTGGGATGTGTATGCCCCAGTCCCTCCTGGGATGTGTATGCCCCAGTCCCTCCTGGGATGTGTATGCCCCAGTCCCTCCTGGGATGTGTATGCCCCAGTCCCTCCTGGGATGTGTATGCCCCAGCCCCTCCTGGGATGTATATGCCCCAGCCTCTCCTGTAATGTATTTGCCCCAGCGTCTCTTGTGATGTATATGTCCCAGCGTCTCTTGTGATTTATATGCCCCCAGCCTCTCCAGACAGAAACAAACCTGGAAAAGTAGTTGTGAGAAACAACATGATCAATACCACCATACAATCACAGCCACACCAAAGAAAAGCAGGTCCAGTCACCATAGTAGGGGTGAGTTAATTAATTGTTTCACCAAATATAGCCTGGTCGTTTTCAAGATGATAATTTGGTGCGGCCCCTGAAGGTTGGTAGAAAATTCCAAATGGCCCCCAGCAGTAAAAAGGTTCCCCACCCCTGATATAAAATTTAGAGAATGGCACCTAGATAGGCTGCCAACAAAACTGTCAAAATAGCCACAAGTGCCAGAGTTGTCCCAATATCTTTCTTATCTTTCTGCATAATCCCCCTATCAGGTAGAGTTGCACTAGATGGACCTAGGTCTTTTTCAACCTAAGTAACTATGTAAGTTATGACTTCATATTGCAGGGCACACAGTGCTTTACCTTTCATTTCTTGTTTTAATCAGCACGCTGCACATAAAGAGATTGCCAGAGTCACTTCTAGGTCACATATCTGACTCCAAGGCACCATAGGCAGAAAAGCAGCAATATACTGTGGAATTTCTCATGCCCAAGGACAGAAGACAGAGCAAACGCATATATTGGAATATAACATTTCAGGCATTCTGCAGATTTAGTGTTGAGATTTACATAGGGTGGTATTTTTGATGGTTCTCTACTCTCATTAGAGTAATTATTTTATACTAGAAGGTGGCCCGATTCTACGCATCGGGTATTCTAGAATTTACGTATTGTGTAGTTCATGTATGATTTTTGTTATATATATATATATATATATATATATATATATATATAGAGATGTTGTTGTGTGTAGTTACCAAGTGTTTGTGTAGGGGCTGTACATGTTCTGGGTGTTGTCTGGGTGTTGTCTGGGTGTGGCGGGGGGTGAGAGCGGTGTTGTATGTGTGTTGCGTTGTTTGTGGAGTGCTGTGTGTCTGTAGCATTGTGTGTGTGTGTGTTGCGTGGTTTGTGTGTGTTTTGGGGGGAGGTATGTTTTGTGCAGTGTGTGTGTTGCGCGGTATGTGCGTATATTTATGTATTCCACGGTGTTTGTGTGTTGGGTGTTGTGTGTGTGCAGCGTTGTCTGTGTGTGTGTGTGTGTGTGTGTGTGTGTGTGTGTGTCTGTGTAGGGCGTTGATTGTGTTTCCCAGTGTGTGTGTGTTGTGCAGTGCGCGTGTGTGTGTGTGTTGGGGGGAGGTGTGCACCTCCCATCGTGCTCCATCCCCCATCCCGCGCACCCCCCATCGTGCTCCATCCCCCATCCCGCGCACCCCCCATCGTGCTCCATCCCCCAAGCTGCGCACCCCCCATCGTGCTCCATCCCCCATGCTGCACACCCCCCATCGTGCTCCATCCCCCATGCTGCGCATTCCCCATCGTGCTCCATCCCCTATGCTGCGCATTCCCCATCGTGCTCCATCTCCCATGCTGCGCACTCCCAAACGTGCGCCATCCGCCATGCTGCGCACTCCCAAACGTGCTCCATCCGCCATGCTGCGCACTCCCAAACGTGCTCCATCCGCCATGCTGCGCACTCCCAAACGTGCTGCATCCCCCATGCTGCGCACTCCCCATCGTGCTCCATCCGCCATGCTGCGCACTCCCAAACGTGCTCCATCCGCCATGCTGCGCACTCCCAAACGTGCTCCATCCCCCATGCTGCCCGCAGCATCAGCCTCTGTGCCCGCCGCATCAGCCTCTGTGCCCGCAGCATCAGCCTTTTCTGTCCCTAGCATCAGCCTCTCTCCTCCCAGCCTACCCCAGCCTCAGCTCCATCCGCCATGCTGCGCACCCCCCATAGTGCTCCATCCCCCATGCTGCCCGCAGCATCAGCCTCTGTGGCCGCAGCATCAGCCTCTGTGGCCGCAGCATCAGCCTCTGTGGCCGCAGCATCAGCCTCTGTGCCCGCAGCATTAGCCTTTTCTGTCCCCAGCATGGGCCTCTCTCCTCCCAGCCTACCCCAGCCTCAGCCTCCCCCAACATCAGCCTCTCTTCTCTCAGCCTCCCCCCTCCCAGCCTTCCCCAGGATCAGCCTCTCTCCTCCCAGCCTCCTCCAGCACGCCGTGCTCTTCTGCCGACACTCACAGATCCGATCGTATACACTCACACCCACCCACCCGATCGCATACACTCACACCCACCCACCCGATCGCATACACTCACACCCACCCGATCGCATACACTCACACACACCCACCCGCATACACTCACACACACCCACCCGATCGCATACACTCACACACACCCGATCGCATACACTCACGCACACACACATTGACGATATTACACATACGCGCTCACACTCACAACATCCGGACATACCACATGCTTCTGGTCATGTGATCCTCCGGCAAGTCCTGGAAGCTCATAGCACAGGATCGCCGCCGAGAAGCAAGCGATATCCCAGGATGTTGTGAGTGTGTGGATGTGATGTGTGAGGTGTGTGTGAGAGTGAGTGTGATCTGATGTGTGTGTACTCACCTGGGAGTCGGAGCTCCGTGTCAGTTGGGAAGAGCGAGCGTGCATTGCGTGAGGGGGGCGGGGCCTGCAGAGAGCCGGGGCGAGAGGCCAATCCGTGTGGGGGGGCGGGGCCATGGCGAGCCCAGCGGCCAATCAGCTTTGTGTCACCGTAAGGACAAAATTTTGGAGCATGACAGACAGACAGACAGACAGACAGACAGAATAAGGCAATTATATATATAGATGACTGCTTATTAGATATTTTGCATTGTAAAAACAAACACTTATTAGATCCTACATGTGCGGGATTAAGAAAAAAAAATACTATTCCCAATTTGCCACCAGGTTTTTACTAACTCATCTGAGAGCAGCAGAATAAAAAACAGAATCCGACGACGGATCCGTAATTTGACGAACGACGACGGATCCTGCGCCTGTAGGCTTACATTACAACAAACGATGGATGGCGACGGATCTGTCACGGTCCGTTTTTTCGACGCACACAAAAAAACGTTACTATGGACATTGTCTTCGGCACATTTGTCGACGGATTCATCGTACGATGGATGGAACGTGAGGCCATCCATCACAATCCGTCGCTAATATAAGTCAATGAGAAAAAAACGGATCCAGCGCTGGATCTGTTTTTTTCACGTCGACGGATTGTGACTGATGGCAAAAAATGGATGTGAAAGGGCCTTAGATGTAGCATGTAGCTCAGAAAGCTAACTCTGCCCACACCACAGCTCTCTGTGTACATTGTATATTGACAGTGAGCTGGCAATTAGTTATCGGGGTGTGGTCAGACCAGATCTCACAGGGAACTTAGGGGTACTTCTCACATAGCGAGATCGCTGCTGAGTCACTGTTTTTGTGACGCAGCAGTGACCTCATTAGCGATCTCGCTGTGTGTGACACTGAGCAGCGATCTGGCCCCTGCTGTGAGATCGCTGCTCGTTACACACAGTGCTGGTTCATGTTTTGGACGTTGCTCTCCCGCTGTGAAGCACACATCGCTGTATGTGACAGCGAGAGAGCAACAATCCTGAATGTGCAGGGAGCCGGCTTCCGGCAGCCTGCAGTAAGCTGTAACCAAGGTAAATATCGGGTAACCAAGCGAAGTGCTTAGCTTGGTTACTCAATATTTACCTTGGTTACTAGCGTCCTCTGCTCTCAGGCTGCCAGTGCCGGCTCCCTGCTCCCTGCACACGTAGCCAGAGTACACATCGGGTAAATAAGCAAAGCGGTTTGCTTATAAACCCTATGTGTAATCTGGCTAGGAGTGTAGGGAGCCAGCGCTAAGCGGTGTGCGCTGGTAACCAAGGTAAATATCGGGTAACCAAGCGCTTGGTTACCCGATATTTAACTTAGTTACCAAGCGCAGCATCGCTTCCACGCGTCGCTGGGGGCTGGTCACTGGGGAGATCTGCCTGATTGACAGCTCACCAGTGACCATGTAGCGACGCACCAGCGATTATGACCAGGTCAGATCGCTGGTGGCATCGCTGGAACGTCGCTAAAGTGTGATGGTACCCTTAGGCAGTGTTTATCTCTTGCTGATAACACACTCATTGTATGGAAATAAACAGCACACAGCCTAATAAGTGATACATCCCTGAAATCAGTGTCTCAGCCCCTAGCTCATGTTGCCCTGAGATTACATAACAAAAACCTGACAGATTTCCTTAGTTATATCCATTAGATGGCTCTTGGCCAAATGATGCTTTGGCTGTTTGTTCGGCCAACAGCAATCTCAGTCGGGCTAGTAATGTGTTCTCCAGCATAATAATGCGATAAGCAGTCTTAAATCAGATATGCACAATTGACATCTCTCCAGACCATCAGCCACCAAACACATTAGAACGTCGGCCAAACCCACCCACGTCAGTGATTTTGGCCAACATTAACCTAAGGTGTATTTGGGCATTAAGACTATGCTCACATGCAGAGCTTGTTTTCTGCAGAAAAGAAGCTGCATTTTACAGTACCAGCAAAAGCTATGGGTTTCAGAAATCTCATGCAATCCCTTTTTTCCCTACCTGAATTTGAGAGCTTTAGCATTTTTTAAATCTGCAGCATGTCACTTCTTTCACTGTTTTGGAAGGGTTTTTTTCCACCCATAGAAAGCAATGAGACATTGCAAACATATTGCAGAAAAAAAGCCACAAACAGGTTCTGCTGAGTTTTTGGTGAATAAAACTAAATTCTATTATACAGGTACTGTAAACAAATCACAGATGTAGTCGGTTAAAAAAACACAGTAAAAGCTGCCTTTTGAATGCAGTATTTTTTATTGCCAAGATAGCAGGTTTTGACTGAAAAAGGGCTTTAATAGTGGAGTTGGGTGTCAAGTATCCCCTTAGATTTTTTCTGTACGTAGATTAAAGGGAATTTGTCGCCAGGTTTTTGCTACCTCATCTGAGAGCAGCATAATATAGAGACAGAGACCCTGATTCCAGCGATGTGTCACTTACTGAGCTGCTTGCTGTCATTTTGATAAAATCACTGTTTTCTCTGCTGAAGATCGAGCAGTTATACAGAGCTCATGAATATGCTGGACTACCTGACAGCTGTGTCAGGCCAAGTAGTCAGCTAATGATTATCTATTGCTGATTAAACAGTGATATTATAAAAACTATGCTAAGCAGCCCAGTAAGTGACACATCGCTGGAATCAGGATCTCTGCCCCTGTATTATGCTGCTTTCTCAAATGAGGTAGCAAAAACCTGGTGACAGATTCCCTTCACGTACATGTACATATGTGTGACACAGATAATATACTGTTTGAGTTACCGTATTTGTGGGTCTGTAGAAATCTACCACTTTACCGATGAAGAATTGCTAGTATTTTATTCACAACAAAAATAAAAAGTCTACAAAAATATCTTCTATTGGAATAATCAGGAAGAAGGAACTTATAGGGGACCAAAGGGATCATTAATCAGTCTAAGGCTATGTGCGCACTAGAAAATGAATTTTTCTTAAGGAAGAACCAGACCCTGTGAAAGAATCCCGCACCCTGCGGTTTTGCTGCAGGTTGGTCCCTGCGGTTTTTTACCAATAATTAATGGCAAAACCGCTGGGACCTGCAAAAAAGAAGTGACATGCACATTAATTCCGCAGCGGAAATTCCGCGGGTAAATCCGCAGGGACAAAAAAATGCAGTGTGCGCACAACTTTTTTTTAATCCCCATATATTTTGCTGGAGAAGGACTGCAGAAATGTGATAAACATTTTTTGCAGCGAAATCCGTGGCAATTCCGCGGGTAAATACGCAGCGTGCGCACATGGCCTAAGGGAAGAAAAAAACAGCCTTGCTAGCAAAGTAACATTAGCTCTACTGAAAACATGAAGCTTCTTACCGTTGTCTCATTAACGGGATGTTGATGCAATTAGCAGCAGCTACAGCAGCAAAAGGAACAAATCTTCCTATTAGTGGTGAAACGTGCTAAAACATACAAAAAGAAATATATTGTGGTCATTAGTCAGATTGAAAAGATCCATGGCTTGTCCCTATCCCTCATTCTAGCATTAGGCCACTTCATACTGATATGATTGAAACGTTTCCTTTAGGCCTCTTTCACACGTCCTTGTCTCCGGTACGTGTTTGGTCCGTTTCCTCATGTACCGGAGACACGGGCACATGTAGACCCATTTAAATCAATCTCACATGCGTATTCTGCCATGGACCGTGTGTACGTGTGGAGCATACGTGTGCTCCACACGTAGACATGTCCGTTTTTGTCCGGCATCACGGGTGTCACCCGGAACGCAAACGGATCACACGGAGGTGTTCCGTGTGACATGCGCCGGAAAAAACACATGTGTCTGAGAAAATAATAAAAAAAAAAATTTACTCACCTTCCCCTGTCCTGCTGTCTCTGCAGTTGCTGTTACTTGCTTCCGACCGCCGCTCATTATGCTAATTGCATATTCACTTTACTGCAGCCAGAAGCAGCAGCAGCGGGAAGTCGGCAGGACCGGAGACCGAAGATCAGCACCACGGACAGTGAAGCCAGGGACAGGTGAGTAGAAAGTTCCTGCTCTCCGTGTGTTATTACGGATAACAGACAGAGAACACACGTGTGCCATAAACACAACTCATGGAAAGCAAAACGCACCTTTGACACGTCCATGAAACACGTGCGTGGTTTTTCACGGACGTGTGAAAGAGGCCTTAAAGAGTAACTTCTCTTTTAATTATTTCACTATTGATCAGTCTTAGCAAAGTTGTGAATCTTTGTAATTTACATAATCTTAATTCTTTTTCGCTCATACTCCATGCTGAAGGTGCTGGTTTAGCTGCCTTGTTCCTGCGCTTAGAGTAGCTGATTGGAACTGGAGATTTAGCCATTATCTGTAAACAGTGTGAGCTTCTCTGTTCCTCTACCTCTTGCCCAGACACTATTTAGGCATCGTCAGGTTTTTTTTACGTATCAGATAAATGGACAAGGTTTCATCAGTTTCATTAGTTTGGTCAGTGAGGTTCATCCATTTTTTTCATTGATGAGAAAAAAAAAAAGGTTTCCAAACAGTCTCTTATATATCAGTAAGTGGAAAACGCACAGCACACGGATGGCATTTGATACTCAGATCAATATTGGATAGATCTCTGATTTTGCACGGATCACTGGGTACAACTAAAAAAAAGTTATCATGGGTGCGAATGCTATCCGTGGGAAAAAAACAAACAAACCACAGCTGGCACTCATATGTGAAAAACTGATGGTTGATGGGCCTTTACAAACACACTCTGTTTGATCATGGAGGATGGGAGTAGAGAAACTCAAACAGGAGTACAGGTAATTGATAAATCTGTAAGGCCATGTGCCCAGGGGACAATGTACCCGTGGACTTTGTCGCAGGTTTCCCACAGCTGCTCCCCGGAAAGCGCAGCTATCCGTTGCTGCGGGGTTCGAGCATTTTTGTTGCGGTAAACCTGCGGGACAAGTGTGAAAAAACGTGCAGAAGTCCTGGCCTCTATCTCCATAGTGGAGGAGCAGGAATTCTGCAGATATTTCACCATGAATAATTGACATGCAGTTACGTGCGGCTGTCGGACATCCGCAGCATATTCCGCAGCCGCACATACCGCAGAAATGGACACAGCACTCCCCAAATCCCAAAGGATAACATGGGGATTGTCTGTTCTTGTGTAAACCTGCAGATTTATCTAGAAAATCCGCAGGTTTTCCGAGGCAAAATTCGCGGGTACAGAGTCCCTTAGGCACATAGAGTAGCTAATTGGAATAAAGGCCGCTTTACACGCTGCGACATTGCTCAAGCGATCTCGTTGGGGTCACGGAATTTGTGACGTACATCCGGCTGCTTTAGCGATGTCGTTGCGTGTGACACCTATGAGCGATTTTGAGTCGTTGCAAAAACGTTCAAAATCGCTCATCGGTGACATGCCCCCCTATTCTCGATTATCGCTGCTGCTCGGTGTACGATGTAGTTCGTCGCTCCTGCGGCAGCACACATCGCTATGTGTGACACCACAGGAACGAGGAACCTCACCTTACCTGCGGCCGGCCGGCAATGAGGAAGGAAGAAGGTGGGCGGGATGTTATGTCCCGCTCATCTCCGCCCCTCCACTTCTATTGGGCGGCAGTTCAGTGACGCTGAACGAACCGCCTCCTTAGAAAAGAGGCGGTTCGCCGGTCACAGCGATGTCGGTAGGCAGGTAAGTAGTGCAACGGGTCCGCGCAATGTTGTGCGCCACGGGCAGCGATTTGCCCGTGTCGCACAACCGATGGGGGCGGGTGCGCACGCTAGCGATATCGGTCACGATATCGCAGCGTGTAAAGCGGCCTTTAGGCTAAGTGCATGAACAAGGCAGCTGAAACAGCACTTTCAGTATAGAGTTTAAGAGAAAAGGAAGCAAGATGTTTATGTTAGGTAATGGAGGATATTACAAAGGATTACAACTTTACAAACAATGATGAATAATCATGTGAAAAAAAATAAAGTTTAGTTTCTCTTTAAGAAATGGTGTAGATCATCTTCCAATTCATATTTTAGAATAGAACAATATTCACAGCATTATAAGAAACTGCAATAAGAAACATTGGTGGTACACATATGCCAAACTACATATTTTCTGGGGAACCAGAACTGTTCTCACCATTTATTTTAGGTTACCTGTATCAGGCATCACCTGCTGGACATGAAATGTTAGAAGTGAGTGGGCATGAGGTGGATCATTAGTAAGTCGAGGCACAATATAAGTAGAAACACATGAAGTACCTTGGTTAGTGCGTTAAGTCCTAGAGCTGTGGCAACAGCACCTGTGGTGGCAGAAACATAAGCTGTTCCCAGTTGGCTAAAACAACAAGAGGTAAAAGTGTTTGCACAAGTAGGGGAACAGCATGAAACCATGTCAAGAAATGTCAATAATGAAAGTGAAGGTGAAACTTAGATTACACAGGCACTATGTTAGCGCGGTTACTGCCTCCACATGTATGACGATCCCATCATCTGCAGAAGGATATAGGTTTATGGCCCACATTTCCTCCACGAACTCTAATGTACATGGCCACTAGACTGAATTAATGCAGAGCTCTGCACATCCCATGCACTACTGTTTAAGGCTAGGTTCACATATCCGTTGTTTTGCATGAGTCACATGCGTTGCTTGACGCATGTGACTGATGCGTTGTACAATGGATGACAAAGAACAGAAATCATTGTCGGACTCCGTTGTGTGCGGGGGGCGGAGCTGAGCGGGGCCGTGGCGCTGAGGACGTCAGTGCCGCGGGGACTGCAGGGCTGGGGACAAGTGAGTGAGTGTGTGTGAGTGAGTGTGAGTGTCTGTGCGAGTGTGTGTACACATGCGGAGAGCGGGAGGGGGCGGAGCCGAGTGGGGAAGTGTCAGCCTCCTTGCAGACGTATCCAGGGTAAATATCGGGTAACTAAAAGCAAAGCACTTTTTGCTTGGTTACCCGATATTTATCTTGGTTACCAGCATACACCGCTTAGCGCGGGCTCCCTGAACACGTAACCACTGTAAATATCGGGTAACTAACCAAAGCGCATTGCTTGGTTACCCGATGTGTATCCTGGTTATGGGTGCAGGGAGCCAGAGAGAGAGAGCATGCGCAGCAAAATCCTAGGGATTGCGTGTGACGACATGGACTCTCATGGGTTAAAGTTTCTTAACATTCAGCCAGATGTATTGTTCTACTGTGTGGTAACTCATGTTTGCTTAACTATTGTTTGGGACCAGACCCTTCGGAGCATTCATTGTAATGTAGTTGTGTACTGCTAATCTAATGTAAATTACCTTAGCAGCCATTGTCTAGTCTAGTCTGCAAGCATTGTTGACCTTAGGGAGATCAACATATCCACTGCGGAGACACCATCACGTGTTTCTCAACGCAGTGATTCTAGAGCAACGCCCCCTGGGAAGTATGCAAATAAGAAAGCCGCGGAGACACCATCACGTGTTTCTCAACGCTGCCAGGAAACTAGCCAGGTCTTTCACCGGGAAGGACCAACCACGGGAAGGGCAGTCTCCAGTCAAGGAGACCACCTATACCAAACATGGTATCCTTCCACAGACAGCCGTTTCGGGGTATTTGCCCCTCATCAGTGTGGAGTAGGAATCTGGCTAGTGGGGGCAATGCCTAGTCTGTGACTTGCAGACTTCATGTAGATATCTTCAGTCTTTCTGTAGACATCATTTGGATGAACATTGTCCATGCAGCTTGAGATTCATCCAATGGGAGAGGCGATCTTGTCCAACCAATCGATGAGGACGCAGTGTATCCAAGTGGAAGGCTGTGGCTATAAAAGGGATTTCTTTAAGCCACCAGGTGGTTGTTGATGGATGCTGATGGATCCAGTCTAGGCTCTTAGGAGCTGACTAGAGGATCAGGATATCTTATGGCTTCAATCTAGGGACTCCGGTTCCGGTTGGAGACCATATCCACAGCCTAGGGATTTCGACTCCGGCTGCCAGGATTGTATCATCATACCAGGACTACCTAAGGAGGACACTCAGGTTGGGACAGTTCAGTCACCTGTTACAGACTTTGCAGACCTCAGCCAGCTTCCTAAATCTGGCGTTATTCCAGTCACAGTGGGTGCCTGCCGAAAGTGGGGTGCTGCTGGATTGGAGTAAGTAGCCCTGGAACCTGTGAAGCATGGACATTCTAAATCCTTGGTGAGCCAGCGGAAGGGTGAGACTCTGTTGCCTGTTACATTTGTGTGTTTTGCTGGTTATGTGTTATGTGCCGTTAATTGTTTGGGGATCCAATAAAGTCTATTTATTGTGATTCCCTCACCCTGTGTTGTCTGAGTAGTGTTACGCCCACGGTTAAGGAGGCCGGCGTTCAGTTGGGATGAGCCCTGAGCCACGCTGTCTTTCTAAAGGCGGCGGGTTTTAGTGGACGAGAGCACCCACTGAGCCTCGTGTCTCCACATTGCGCTGCTCAAAAAACGTTACAGGCTACATTGCTCCCGCCCGGCGGTCAGTTAAAAAACGACTGACCGCGACGCAGCGGATGCAACGCAGCATCATCAGTCACAATCCGTCGCTAATAGAAGTCTATGGGGAAAAAACTGGATTCCTGCAAAATATTTTGCAGGATACCGTAACCCCGACGGATTGTGACTGATGCAAAACAACGGAAGTGTGAACCTAGCCTAAAGAGAAACAGTATGGGAACAAGTGGGTACTCATACCATGCAGCCCTCAGCAGAAGGTTAATCCATTAACACATGCAAATTTTAGACCTTAATAAATAAATAAAACAGATAAACGTATGTAATTAGATATGATCGATTAATGATAGGAGTCCAAATCCTGTCACTTTACTGCCAGGTTTTGATGACAACATGACCCCTTCTGATTTCAGGAGACTCATTGATCTTGATCCCCCAATACATCATCCACGCCTTACCTAGTGTGAAAAGTAGCAGCTGTGTGTATGTAGATGAATACCAATAAAGTATGGAATCATCATTTCAACTCCCAGCATGTACTGACATAGCCATACCCATATTCTATTAAAGGGAACCTATCAGGTCAAAAACACGAGCATTTCTGGGTGCATATTGCTAATCCCTGCCTAACTGTCCCAGTATACACTAGCATAGATACTTTACAAAAGTATATCTAAAGATCTTTTACCGTATGATAATGAGTGGGGGGGACTAGTCCCATGGGCGTTAGTTCGCCTGGCAAGTGGGCCCCATTAGCATGTTAGTACATCCCTGTGGGCATGCTAATGAATGCACAGCATCACAGAATGATCTCACTCACCTCTCCACCACCATCGCGTCCGCCGCTGGATTTGGGTTAAGTGCGCATGACCCCGGATTTCCGGTCATGCGCACTATGAAGCCAGGTGTACAAGTCCCGCCTTCAAACTGAAGTAGTGCACATGACGCAAACTCCGGGGTCATGCGCACTGAGCCGAAATCCAGCGTCGGGCAGCGATGGCGGCGGAGAGGTAAGTAAGATCATCCTCTGACGCTGCACATTCATTACCATGTTATCACACCTACAGGGGCGTACTAACATGCTAATGGGGTCGACTAGCCAGGGGAACTAACGCCCAAGGGACTAGTCTCCTCGCTGATTAGCATATGATAAAAGATCCTTAGAAATACTTTTTCTAAAGATCTCTTTATCTATGCTAGTGTATACAGGGACGGTTAGGCCGGGGCCACACGGGGACTGAGGAGGGGAATGGAGCTGGAGAGCCCAACGTGGGTAAATAATTCTTCACACATCACAACCAATAGCTGACTGAGGTATGTGTGATATGTCTTGTCAGTTGAGACAAAGGTCTTGGGAGTTGTATACCTTGAGGCTGCAACCTGTACTAACACTTGATTAGGACAGAAAGCAGTCTAAATTAGATCAGGGACACCATTTTATATCATTCTCAGAGAACCCTTTTAATCAGATAACGAAGGATTTTCAGTTTTTACGTAAACTAAGTAACCTATTGCAGGCCTTTTGTTATTTACAGCACAGGCGCAATGTTTTTAATCGTAAAACACTACGCTATCAGACACTTTATATTACTCGCTGTGACAACAGTCTTTTCAGCCTGTTGTGTTCCTGACACAAGGTCATTCATTTCATTCCTGCACATGGCTGCACGCCAATCCTCCACAGTAATGAAGCAGTGGGAGCAGAGGCTGTTGGCGCGGAGCCATGTGTTATTCATCCTCCTACCTTCCAGTGATGGGAGCATCTCCACTCCGATTCGTGTAGTTAACGATGGCATTAAAAGACTGGTTAATCCACTGCCAAAAGATCACGGCGGGCGTTGTCCTAAAAATAGAGAACAGTATTTTAAAGTTTTTATTTGACGTGGCTTAAAGGCAGCCGTTCTAAAGGTTAGACGTGAACATCTGGGAGCCGGCTGCATTCATATGGAGAATTCCATCTTATTTCTCTGACAGATGCACACATATTAGCTGCTCTTAAATTTGTTTCCTTCAGATGAGACAGGGATTTCTCCCAACTGTATTAACCCTTTATATAGCCGTTATCTCTATCATCGATGCTGTTAACCTCTTAAATGCTGCTGTAAATTGCTCACAGTAGCAATTAAGTGATCCTCGCCGGGAATGTCATAAGCCGATGGGCTGCCATGATGCCCAGGGACTGGCTGAATGCTCCCATTCCCGTCATCAGATCGCTAATACAAATCCAGCATACTGCAGTATTTCTGTATACAGTACAGGTGATCAGACAATTGCAGGTTCAAGTCTCATTAGGGCAACTAACGAGTAAAGTAAAGAACAAAAAGCAAATAAAAAAAATTGAATCACCCTCTTTACATTTTCCACAGTGAACAATAAAGAAATGTAAAAAAAAAAATAAAATATATTTCTACTATATATATATATATTAGTATTATTATTTATATAGAGATTTTATATATATACTAATATATATATATATATATATATATAAAAATAATAATAATAATAATAATAATAATAATAATAATAATAATAATAATAATAATACACATTTGTTATCAACATGTCTAGAAAAGTCTGATCCAAGTAGAAAATTAGGCCGAGCTGTAATAACAAGTAGAAATGTCAGAATTGCAAGATTTTGGTTGCTCCAAGTCCACAAAAAATGCGATAAGTAACAAAGCGTCGTATTTACCTCAAAATGATATCAATAAAAATGTCAGGTCATCATACAAAAAACAAGCCCTAATACAGCTCTATCGACTAAAAAATAAAAAAAATGTTATGAGTATTGGAAAATGGCGACTCAAGACAATTTTATTTATTTTTCAAATTTCTGAATTTTTCTTCACCCCTTAAATAACAAAAAAAAAACAAAAACCATAACACTACTAAAACAAAAAGTTGGGTAAAGTGGGCAATGTACTTACCAGGAAAATCATATTTCCAGATAATTTAGTGCCAAACTATCCTCAATAAAAAAAAAAAAAAAAAAAAAAAATTGTGGTATTTTTATTTTTGCAAATTCCCTTCATTTAGATGTTTTTTCCACAGTTGCCCCATGAAGCGGAAATATAGCTTTTCCGGTAGCCATTAAAGGCTCATGACATTGGTAGTAGGAGTCCACGAGAGTGGATCTCCATTACGGATCATGGAAGGATGTGGTCATCAGGAGACATCCCGCTAAGATGTCCATCTGGCCTATGGACAGATTCTGTTTCAGCAAAATGTACTCACGTAAAAATAGGAAAAAAAATGAATTCCTTAATTATATTACAGATATCCCATCACAAGGTTACACAGATGTAGCAGAAGGAAGATTATTATTAGATGCCTCTAATGCCCAGTGGCCACGCTGTGTAATTTTGACGCACATTTTCAGAAATCTGCATGTCCATTGTGAAGCCAGCAAAGTCTATGAGAATTCAGAAGTGATGTGCCCACGTTGAGTATTTTTCCCTTGTGTATTTGGCGCAGATTTGGAGCAAAAAAAAAAAAAATCTGCACGAAATACGCAAGGGAAAAATACTCAACGTGGGCACATCACTTCTGAATTCTCGTAGACTTTGCTGGCTTCACAATGGACATGCAGATTTCTGAAAATACGCGTCAAAATAAGTAGCGTGGGCACTGGGCCTGAAAGGGAACCTGTCACTTTGAACATGTGGCATTTTGGGGATGGCTGTCAAGTGGGCACTCCTACTCAGTGATTGGCAGCCATGTCTGTGTTTATGCTTATACAGGGAATATGAAAGAATAATCATGTTACTTGGTGTTTGTGAAGGAGGTTCTACAGATGGTTACACACTCCGAACAGCTTGTATCAAAACAAGCACCTACACTCCAGCAATTAAAACAATACCTCAAAATGTATCTGAAGAGTGCGGAGCTTATTTTGATGCATCTACAGTGGTAAGTCTGTTAATAACTGATTAAGACCATCTCAAAAGATCAAAGAACACTTGCGCACTACAATACTTTGATCTGCCCTCAGCAGGGTAGAGAAGTGTGCGTGTGCAATAGAGGACACTGCTTGGATGACGTAGGATACATCATCCACATGAAGGAAGGAGGACGGCGATAGCAAGGATAGAGGCACTGGGTAAAGACCCAAGAACCGGTGACACCCATCGGACTGGACCGCCCCGCAGGTGAGTAGGTGACAGGTTCCCTTTAAAGTGAATCTGTCCCCATTTTTTTGCCACCTAATCTGAGAGAAGCATAATGTAGGGACAGAGAACCTGATTCAAGCGGTGTGTCACTTACTGAGCTACTTAGTGTAGTTTTGGTAAAATCACTGATTAATCAGTAGTAGATTATCATTAGAGGACTACTTGGCGTGCTACCGGGTAGTCCAGCACATTCATGTGCTCTGTATAACTGCTAGATCTGCAGCAGAGAAAACAGTGATTTTATCAAAATTACAGCACACAGCTCAGTAAGTGACACATCGCTGGAAGCAGAGCCTCTGTCTCTACATTATGCTGCTCTCAGATGGGGAGCAAAAACCTGGTGACAGATTCCCTTTAACCTCTTTCTGACTGGGCGATTTTTTATTTTGTGCTCTTTTCTTCTTCCTCTTCTAAGAGTCATATATTTGTTATTTTTCCATTGATACAGCCATATCAGGGCTTCTATTTCTTTTTTGAATCATTCATTTTACCATATAAATGGTACCAGAAATGGGAAAAACGTCCAAGTGTGGCAAAATGAAAGGGGCATTCTTAAGGCACTTCTCCAGCGGGTTTTGTTTTTTAATTACGGTACACAGCTGGAGTTATGCTTTAAATCAAAGTCCCCTGCCCCCTGTATTACACTCACATTCGGCGGCTTCATCTTTTATCGCCGTCGCTCTGGTTAGTCTCAGATTTGTGACTTACCGGCAGGTCACAACTTTATACAAGTCTATGAGAGCCTTGTTTTGGCTCTCATAAGAGATGCATTGGGAGCTTGTGACGCAACTTCTGGCCATTAAGAGGTTACAGTCAAAAGATAGCGCCGTGTCGTTAACCCCTTCACGACTGGCCGATTTTTCGCTTTCAGGGTTTTTTTTTCACCATTCTTCCGAGACACGTAACTTTTTTATTTTTCAGTCAATATGGTCATGTGAGGGCTTGTTTTTTGCGGAACGAGCTGTACTTTTAAATGAAACCATAAGATTTACCATATAGTGTACTGGAAGACGGCAAAAAAATTCCAAATGCGGAAAAATTGCAAAAAAAGTGCGATAGCACTATTGTTTTTGAGATATTTTATTCACTGTGTTCACTATATGGTAAAACTGATGTATGGGTGTGATGCCTCAGGTCAGTGCGAGTTTGTAGACACCAAACATGTATAGGTTTACTTTTATCTAAGGAGTTAAACAAAATCCAGAAGTTTGTCCAACAAAAGTGGCGCTTGTTTTACGCCATATTCCGTGACCCGTAGCGTTCTTATTTTTTGGGATCTATGATTCAGTGGTGGCTTATTTTTTGCGTCTTAGGCTGACGTTTTTAACGGTACCATTTTTGCGCAGATGCTACATTTTGATCGCCTGTTATTGCATTTTGGGCAAAACTTGCTGCGACCAAAAAATGCAATTTTGGCGTTTGGAATTTTTTTTGGCGCTACGCTGTTTATTGATCAGATTAATTGATTTTACATCTTGATACATGGGGCATTTATGAATGCGGCGATATCAAATATATATATATATTTTTATTTTTTTAACCCTTTAATTTTCAATGGGGTTCAATGGGGGGTGATTTTAACTTTTAGGTTTTTTATTTATTTTTTTTTTTTTACTAGTCCCCCAAGGGACTATATGGATCAGCAATCTGATCACTCTGCCATATCTGCTGATCACAGCTACAGAGCTGTGAACACCAGATATACTAATTTCATGTCTCACCCAGCTCTCGGCCAGGTGAAACTGAAAGTGAGTCATGTGAGCTACAGGAGTCATCACCTCAAATCAAAAATCAAATCTTTATTTTTATATAGCGCTAACATATTCCATCTTTGGAGTGTGGGAGGAAACCGGAGTACCAGGAGGAAACCCACACAAAAACGGGGAGAACATACAAACTCCTTGCAGACAGTGTCCTTGATGGGATTTGAACCCAGGACCCCAGCGCTGCAAGACTGCAGTGCTAACCACTGAGCCACCGTGCCGCCACATGACCCTGTGCTACCATGACAACCACCGGAAGTCAAGTGATCATGTCACGTGACTTCCGGTATCGGCTGGTGAGTAAATGTTTACCGCCGATGCCATTATAATGGCGCTGTCACATATTGACAGTGCCATTTAAGGGGTTAAACGGCACGGGCAGATAACGAATCTGCTCGTGCCTAGCATGCGCTCATCTCAGCTGTAAAAATCAGCTGAGATGTGCGCCGATCACGGTAAGCTACCGGCAGCAGACAGCGAGCAGTAACACTATGACCGCAAGGACGTAATATTACTGCCTGTAATCATTAAGGGGTTAAAAAGTGGAGCCAGCAGACGGTGAGTATATGATGGGGGCTTACATTTAAAATGCCACTCCAGAAGTGAGGGAAAAAAAAGGGGAAAACACACCGAAGTGGTGCTTTAACTTTTATCCAAAGTGTTAGGTTTAGTTTTTCAGTATACGCTTACCTGTAAAACGTCATCATGCATCCTGTGATGGTCATATTCATGGGTACCTGAGCGGACATCCTTCCAATGAGAATCATCTTTTCACCAGTATCTGGGTGAAAGGCGGAGTCATACACGTACTTTGCTCTCCATAACTCATCTTCTGTGACTCCAGGCTGCACAATTCCATTTCTACAAATGCCAAAGAATGAAGAGGAACTTTGTGAGTTTATTACTGACACATCCCATTTTTGGTTTTCACAGTTATATGTGCAGGAGGGAATTTATTTACCACTATTGTGGCTCTTTATATGCAAAGTGGAGCTACCTTCATAAGCTTACTGACCTCATAGAACAGGGGTCCCCAACCTGTGGCTCGGAAGCCACATGTGGCTCGTGGGTCCAAGATGTGTGGCTCGCAGCTGTCCAGCTAGGTGCATTAGCACCAGGTCTTCCAAACAGCTATGAAGAGCAGGTCTCCAGATGGTGACATTAAGATGTCAATGGGGGTAAGGTAGGGACCCCTGGATTTTGGTATACTGCGCAATGTGGTGATTTCTATGGCTGTCATTACACCAGTAATGGGGGCTCTGGGTGTCACTAGTGTGAGGGGTGGGAGGTAAATGTGGCTCGCAATCATTCAGAGCTGGAGGTGGCTCGTGACCTTCCTTCAGATGTGAATGTGGCCCTCAAGGTCAGTAAAGGTTGGGGACCACTGTTTTAGAAGATCCCTTAGGCACGGACTAATATCTCAATTGGTTACAAGGAAAATGCTAGGAAATGCTGCACTATCAAACAATCTATTCCTAAAGTAGTGATTATACATTTACTTGTAGAAATATCGGAAACTAAAGGGTTTCCCAATATAGATAACACAAGCCGCTGAGCTGTGATGAGTTGTGATGTCACATTAGGTTGGCTGGCCAACATACAAGCATCGGACGCTGGCACACCAGACTCACTGCTCACGGCTCCCGTGAAGTGGCCAAAGATTACTTCCATGGAAGATGCACCAGGTCGAGTGAATATTCTCACCTCACTACTGTTAACATCTAGAAAATGGCTGCACATTTTAATAAGCAGAAAAGTGAAAAAGTACAAGCACAATCTGAAAATATCCATATAAGAAGATGGTAATAACTTTAGGAAAATCTAGAAGAAAATTTCAGAAAGTGGGAAAAATTAAGTACACCCTACAGCTTCCATAGCAATTCAAAAGGATAGTCAGATGCTGCTAATGAAATGCTCTTCATTACGAGTACCAAGACCCGGAGCATGGTAGTGCTCGCTCATCACTAGTTACGAGTACCAAGCACTCGAGCATGGTAGTGCTCGCTCATCACTAGTTACAAGTACCGAGCACCCGAGCATGGTAGTGCTCGCTCATCACTAGTTACAAGTACCGAGCACCCGAGCATGGTAGTGCTCGCTCATCACTAGTTACAAGTACCGAGCACCCGAGCATGGTAGTGCTCGCTCATCACTAGTTACGAGTACCAAGACCCGGAGCATGGTAGTGCTCACTCATCACTAGTTACGAGTACCAAGCACCCGAGCATGGTAGTGCTCGCTCATCACTAGTTACGAGTACAAAGCACTCGAGCATGGTAGTGCTCGCTCATCACTAGTTACAAGTACCGAGCACCCGAGCATGGTAGTGCTCGCTCATCACTAGTTACAAGTACCGAGCACCCGAGCATGGTAGTGCTCGCTCATCACTAGTTACGAGTACCAAGCACCCGAGCATGGTAGTGCTCGCTCATCACTAGTTACGAGTACCGAGCACCCGAGCATGGTAGTGCTCGCTCATCACTAGTTACAAGTACCGAGCACCCGAGCATGGTAGTGCTCGCTCATCACTAGTTACAAGTACCGAGCACCCGAGCATGGTAGTGCTCGCTCATCACTAGTTACGAGTACCAAGCACCCGAGCATGGTAGTGCTCGCTCATCACTAGTTACGAGTACCGAGCACCCGAGCATGGTAGTGCTCGCTCATCACTAGTTACAAGTACCGAGCACCCGAGCATGGTAGTGCTCGCTCATCACTAGTTACGAGTACCAAGCACCCTAGCATGGTAGTGCTCGCTCATCACTAGTTACAAGTACCGAGCACCCGAGCATGGTAGTGCTCGCTCATCACTAGTTACAAGTACCGAGCACCCTAGCATGGTAGTGCTCGCTCATCACTAGTTACAAGTATCGAGCACCCGAGCATGGTAGTGCTCGCTCATCACTAGTTACGAGTACCAAGCACCCGAGCATGGTAGTGCTCGCTCATCACTAGTTACTAGTACCGAGCACCCTAGCATGGTAGTGCTCGCTCATCACTAGTTACTAGTACAGAGCACCCAAGCATGGTAGTGCTCGCTCATCACTAGTTACTAGTACCGAGCACCCTAGCATGGTAGTGCTCGCTCATCACTAGTTACTAGTACAGAGCACCTGGGCATGGTAGTGCTCGCTCATCACTAGTTACGAGTACCGAGCACCCTAGCATGGTAGTGCTCGCTCATCACTTGATATGAGTATTAAGCACCCGAGCATGGTAGTGCTCGCTCATCACTAGTTACGAGTACCGAGCACCCTAGCATGGTAGTGCTCGCTCATCACTAGTTACGAGTACAGAGCACCCAAGCATGGTAGTGCTCGCTCATCACTAGTTACGAGTACCGAGCACCCGAGCATGGTAGTGCTCACTCTTTACTAGTTACGAGTACCAAGTACCCGAGCATGGTAGTGCTTGCTCATCACTACTTTTACTGCTTCTGGCTTCAAAAGCTGGGAAGTAACATGTTCATTCTTGGGATGGCTTTTTCTTTAGCGCAACTCTCTATTTACCTTCTAATTTGTAAAGAAAAATGCCAGGAGACATCTCTTCACTTTGGAAAACTACGCGGATATGCCAAGTTCTAAATGATGCTGTGTGCACGTACCCTTAGGCTTTGTGCGCACTGGAAAATGGAATTTTCTCAAGAAAATTCCGCAGGCATTGAAAGATTACCGCACCTGCGGTAAAAAAACGCGGCAAACCGCACCCGCATGCGGTTTGCTGCGGTTTTTCCGCGGTATTGCCGCGTGCGGGTTGGTACATGTGCTTTATTGCATTCAATGCAATAAAGCACATTGAAAAAAAAAAAAGTCATTTCATTCTGATATAGATAGATAGATAGATAGAGAAATAGACAGATAGAAGAATAGATAGAAAAATAGATAGAGTCCCTGTGAGCACACGCTGCATTTCCCACGGTCGGCAGTATGTTCACATTACCGGCCGTGGGAAATGTCCTGTGGTTACCTCTCTGCTGTCTCGCTGCGAGGCTGCATTCAGCGCCGTCAGTAGCGGCTGGATGCAAGCATCGGAGGACGTGGATTACGCCGGAGCGGTGTGTTTCGGGGGGTTAATAAAATGGTGAACCAGTAGCTTTTTTGTGTTTTATTTAAAAAAGGATTTTTCGGTGTGTGTTTTTTCACTTTACTTACGGGTTGATCATGTCAGCTGTCTCAGACGCTGCCATGATCAAGCCTGGACTTAGTGGCGGTGATCCGCTGCCATTAACTCCTTACATTACTTTGATTGCCACTGCATCACGGCAACAAGAAGAGTCGGGGACACTCCGGGACTGTCGCATAATGCATGCAACAGTCCCGGGGCAGCTGCGGCTGATATTCTCGGCTGCGGGAGGGGGGAGGGGAGCGGGGGACATTAACCCTGCCTCTCGCCCTCCCCAGCCTGAGAATACCGGGCCGCCGTTGTGTGCTTACCTCGGCTGGAAGGTAAAAATACGGCGGAGCCCACGTGTTTTTTTCCTATATGTCCGTTTGCTTTCTATATGTATTCTATATGTCTGTGTGTGAGTGTGATCTGTCTGTGTCTGTGATGTGTGTGTGTTTATTCTGCTCCGCTTCCTCTTCCTGGCATAAGGACATCACTTCCCTGCAAACCGCAGGCAAGCGATGTACATTACCGCAGGTAAACCGTGAAATACCGAAGGGAATAACGCAGGAAAACGCAATGAACCGCACAGAATTTGCTGCCTGCGTTATTCCCTGCGGGATTTCACGATTACATGGCAGTCAATGGAGTGAAATCCCGCAGCGACGTGCGGAAAAGAAGTGACATGCAACTGTTTTTGCTGCGGGAATCCCACAGCAAAACATGCAGCTGTCAAAATCTGCATAGTGCGCACAGCATTTTTTTTTTCCCATAGGTTTTGCTGGTGAATCACTGCAAAGATGTTGTGAACATTTTCTGCAGCTAAACATGCAGCAAAACCGGAGAAAATTAGCGGGAAAAAATGGTAAGTGCGCACAGGGCCTTACAGTTATTTCTGCTAAAGGTTATTCTACTACAAGCTAATGACTCATGGGGTGCACTTAATTTTTCACAAAGTACTCTTGCATTTTGGTCTAGTTTTCGTTAGATGTCATATATTGTTGATCTTCTGAGATTGTTATTTGCCTAATTTTAAAAAACTTTCTTTGGACCAGGTGCTACAGTTCTGGTAACTTTATATAAACACATGTGAGCATAGACATTGGCCTAAGGCCCCCTTCACACGTCAGTGATTCTGGGACGTTTGTGCTTTTTTTTTAAACGTACCAGAATCACTGACATACGCAGACCCATTCTAATGAATGGGTCTGCTCACACATCAGTGATTTGTCACTGCACGTGTCTCCGTGCAGCGTACCCGCGTTTGCGTGATTGCTGCACGGAGACATGTCCATTTTTTTCTGGCATCACTGATGTCCCATGGACCACGCAGTGGTGTGGTCCGTGAAACATGTGCCAGAAAAAAACGTGCATTTAAAATAATAAACATATTTACTCACCCGGCTCCAGCGGCGCTCTCTGCAGCCCGTGCAGCTTGCTGCTTCTAAGCCGGCTGATTACTGCCGTGCATATTCATTATGCACGACACAGCCGACCCGGAAGCAGCTGCTGCGGGGGTCAGCGCCGGCCGGATGCTGCACCGCGGGAGCGATCAGCACCATGGAGAGCGGGAGCGGGCACAGGTGAGTTAATCTCTAAGTGTAATCACGGGCCACGGAAAACGGAGCCCGGATTGCACTTAGACAACCCACGTGTGCCGTGATTTTCGGCACACGGAGGGACATGTGCGTGTTTTACACACCAGTGAAAAACGTCTGTGTTTTTCACTGACGTGTGAAACGGGCCTAAGTGATGTGTATCGACTCTGCACGCAATACATTTTTATTTTTTAGGAGAGGTGGTGTGTCAAACTTTCTGCTCAGGTGATATTTTTATCTCAGTTATCAGTTTTAATGCATTTTGATGAAAAGTTACCATTTGACACATAACTGAATGTAGCATGTATAAAGTACATGCCGAGTGTTTACTTTCTAAAATGTATGTATGAGAGTTTATTATGCTTTTTTTTTTATCTTGTAACTTAGGTTTAAAATCTGGATGTCGACATATTCACATAACGCTGAAATCAGCATGCACTCTAATATGTGTGCTGCCCTTAGGCAATATTAAAGGTTGCCTTTCAGAGCATTTCTACCCAGCACAAGAATAAAAGCACAAGGATTACCGTACATAACAGCCAATATCAGTAAATGACACCCAGACCACACCAGACTTCGCATTTTACTTATAAACTATGTAGCTGGCAGAGTGCTCATTCCAGGTAACAAAACAAACAAATGAAGATGTGACAAACATGTTTTCTTGATATATTTACACTGTGATAGCAAGGTTATCACTGGGAACCTAGTGCTGGAGAACCATTAACCATTATGGACACAACTTTATAGGTAGCACTCAGCACACCAGCGCTCAGCTACAGTGACGATATACCAAAATACAGCTACAAATACATAAATGGTTAACCTGGCTTAGCATTCTGCTGAAAAGGACATTAGGGAGGAACATTCTAAGAAAAGTACCGTATTTTCCAGCATATATAAAAAAAAAAAAGGACTCCCAACTTTTCCAGTTAAATGTCTCTATTGTTAAGTAATAATGTCCCCTGCTGTAATGTCCCCATTGTTTAGTAATGTCCCCTGCTGTAATGACCCATTGTATAGTAATGACCCCTGCTGTAATGTCCCCATTGTATAGTAATGTACCATGCTGTAATGTCCCCTGCTGTAATGTCCCCATTGTTTAGTAATGTCCCCTGCTGTAATGTCCCCATTGTATAGTAATGTACCATGCTATAATGTCCCCTGCTGTAATGTCCCCATTGTATAGTAATGTACCATGCTATAATGTCCCCTGTTACAATGTCCCCATTGTTTAGTAATGTCCCCTGCTATAATGTCCCCATTGTTTAGTAATGTCCCCTGCTGTAATGATCCATTGTATAGTAATGTCCCCTGCTGTAATGTCCCCATTGTATAGTAATGTACCATGCTATAATTAATGTCCCCTGGTGTAATGTCCCCATTGTTTAGTAATGTCCCCTGCTGTAATGACCCATTGTATAGTAATGTACCATGCTATAATGTCCCCTGGTGTAATGTCCCCATTGTATAGTAATGTACCATGCTATAATGTCCCCTGGTGTAATGTCCCCATTGTATAGTAATGTACCATGCTATAATGTCCCCTGGTGTAATGTCCCCATTGTTTAGTAATGTCCCCTGCTGTAATGACCCATTGTATAGTAATGACCCCTGCTGTAAATGTCCCCATTGTTTAGTAATGCCCTCCTGCTGGTTCCCTTCTTGTCCTCTATTACACTGTTGTGTACACACAGTAAAAGATATTCTCACCTGTCCTCCGTACTCGCGGTGCCTCCAGCTGTTTCTTGCAGTCTGCAGGCACACAGACCCCTCTGTGATAGTGTTCAATGTACGGAGCAGCCGTTGCAGGATGTTGTGATGGTTTTACTGCAGTTGAATGCTTTACGGCGCCACAAAGCATTCAACTGCAGTAAAGTTATGACGAAAATCCTGCAGCGGCCGCTATCACAGAGAGGTCTGTGTGCCTGCGGACTGCAAAAAACAGCTGGAGGCACTGCGAGTACGGAGGACAGGTGAGAATATATTTTATTGTGTGTACACAAATGCAGTAAAGCCATGGCGGCACTGTGCACTGCCGTATAAGACGACACCCGGCGTATAAGAAGACCCCCGACTTTTGAAAAGATTTTCAGGCTATACGCCGGAAAATATGGTACTGTTCTTCAGTCGCCCTCAATCAAACAGCATAGAAGAGCACACTCTGACATGCTGATTGCCTGACACATAGTAAATAACATGATCCCACTGAATCATGACTAGGGAGGTGTGACTTTTATTATGAATTATTAAAAAAAAACCTTTCGGCATGATTTTACCCAAATGTTTATATGGTCACATTGCTCTCTTAACTGTAATGTCATCAACAGCAGAATTTATACAATGAGTTGATCATTGACTGAAAACACACTGGTTTAATTTATATACAAATGAGGCTTAAAGGGGTTTTCCCATGAACAAACTTAATGTCAATCAATACATCTTGGAATAATAAGTTCCACAATTGGATGTGTTAAAAACAAAATGTTTCCCATCTCCTGGCCAGGGAAGGAAGAAAAGAGTATAAAAATAGGACAGCATGGGATAAGAGCTGATTCTTTCTTTGAGGTAAAACAGGAAGGGAAATGTTTTACCTCACAGAGAGTCAGCTATGATCAGGGGCTGGCTGGCACATTTCAAACTGGGAGCAATCTCAAGTTGGGGAGACCCATCTTTGGCATGCTAATCTCTGGCAGCTGCCTTAAAGCGGAAGTAACAGGCTTTAAAAAAAAAACAAAACAGTCTCATACATAGATATGGGAAAAGAATAGAGGTTGCTGCAAAGATATGGGAGCAGAACCAAAGTGCCTACATAGATACTGCAACAGCAGCAAGCTGACTACATACAGTGAGGAAAACAAGTATTTGATACACTCTTGATTTTGCAAATTTTCCCACCTACAAAGAATGGACAGGTCTATTTTTTATCGTAGATACACTTCAACTGTGACAGACAGAATAAAACAAAAAAAAACGAAAATCACGTTGTATAAGTTTTAAATAAATAATAATAATTTTATTGAATTAAATATTTGATCACCTACCAACCAGCAAGAATTCTGGCTTTCACAGACCTACAAAATCGGTAGCATATCAAATACTTATTTTGCTCACTAGATATAGGAACTGAACTAACTGACTACACAGACACAAGTATAGAACCAAGATCACTACATAGATATGGGAACTGAAATCAGCTTACTACAGAGATAAGGCAACAGAACCTAGATTACTACAGAGATGTGGGAGCAGAACCGAACTTACTACATAGATACGGAAACAAACTTGATACACATATATGGAAACAGAACTGAGCTTACTACAAAGATACAGGAACAGAACAGAGTTTACTACATCAATATGGGAACAGAATCGCGACAAGTCTACTGGATATATACAGCAACTGAACCAAACCTACATAGATACAGTAACAGCGCTAAGCTTACTGCATAGATATGGGAAAAGAACCAAGCTTACTGTATAAATTTGGTACAATAACTGAACTTACTATATCGATATGGGAAAAAAATCAAGTTTACAACATAAATACAGTACCATAACCCAGTTCACTACATATACAAAAATTACCTAGTGAGGTTCTTTTGAACACAATCTTTAAAAAAGAAATAAAAAAAAATACCTTTTGGAAACATTATTTTCAGATTCTGTGTGACATCACTACTCTATATGCAGTTTGCTTAACGACAATCACATGCCAACCTCTTTCCCTTCTGATACACCCATTGAAACAATGAGAGAAGCAGAAGAGAAAGTGCTTGTCTGTATAAAAATTGCATATGGAGCAATGATATGACCAGCGCCGAGTGTAAAAATAGACGCATCCTAACAGTATATTACACAATATTAGTGAAATTCTACAACTATTCTAGACACTTCTTTAAAGTTAAATAGCGTTTATCAGTGTGAAAAGTTATGTACAGCTGTAGGGCCAATCTGCAGGTAAATAGCGTTTATCAGTGTGAAAAGTTATGTACAGCTGTAGGGCCAATCTGCAGGTAAATAGCGTTTATCAGTGTGAAAAGTTATGTACAGCTGTAGGGCCAATCTGCAGGTAAATAGCGTTTATCAGTGTGAAAAGTTATGTACAGCTGTAGGGCCAATCTGCAGGTAAATAGCGTTTATCAGTGTGAAAAGTTATGTACAGCTGTAGGGCCAATCTGCAGGTAAATAGCGTTTAAAGCCTGGTTAGCCGGTTTACTTACTGGCAACGTGTTGGCTACAGGGAGAAAATTACATTTTATTCTCCCTACCACCAATTAATTCCAGCTATAGTGACAATTTAGGAGCGGTTCCAGTCAGTACTCACTACAAAGTGAACCAGCTGTAATAACATCCCAGCACTTTGTGACTAGTAATGACCGAGCACTACCATGCCCGGGTACTCAGGACTGGTAACAAGAAGTTTGATGCTTGGATGGGCTTGTCTCATTTCCAGAGCATAATGAAAGTCAATGGGGAACTCGAGAATGTTTTCACATTTTCTTGATTGGAGATCCTCTTCAGCGGGACGTAGGCAGTGCATTGCATGCTGCGCGATGTCAGTATGACAAATATGGCTGCGCACAGTGAACTGCATGCGGCCGTGTCTGCTGTGCTGTGATGCGGTGAGCTGGCACTGTGCCTTTACATGTGTCGGCTACATCACATAACAGCAGACATGGCCACGTGCAGTTCCCTGTGTGCAGCCATGTTTATTATACTAACATCACACAGCGGGCAGCCGGCGGGCCCTGTGCAGGCTTTCGTAATGGCCCATTGGGCATATGGCCCTCTGCCCCCACCCGACCCTGGCTGCAATCCTATGCGGTGATATCTGCATACTCTCTTGTGTGTCCTCCCCCTACCCAGGAGATGTGGTATGATCAGACCATGTTCCTGTACAGTCAGACACCTCAATTACACAGTACATAGCACGGGAACATAAGATTATCTCAGCACGGGAACATTTTTTAACACATCCAATTGTGAAACTTAATTTTATTCCAAGATCTTTGTTCATGGGTACAAGAACTTTAGAGAGGTTGTCCTCTACTTTTATACTGATGGCCTGTCCGACACCCAGCACCCCTGCTGATCAGTTGCTCTCGGTGACGGCAGCGGAAGTCGGCATTCGGAAATGCTCAGTTCCACAGCTGCCCTGTCAACTAATAGTGGTCGCGGCCAGGTTGTGCACATCTGCTTCCTATTCAAATCAATAGTAGGTGGATGTGCAGTACCCGGCTGCTGCCGCTATCAGTTGACGGGGCTACTCCGAAACTGAGCATTTCTGGCTGCTGCTACTGGCACAGAGTGCAACTGATTGGCAGGTTGGGGGTTGTCGGATCCTGGATGATCAAATGCTGATGACCTAGGCCATCATTGAAAAAGTAGTGGACAACCTCTATAAAAGTTTTATTTGCATGTGAATGAATATAGCTTTTTTTCCGGTCAGAGAGCAGCAGATGTCACCAGTAAGGCTATGGATCACATTGACTTTAAGAGAGCAACAGGACAATAAAAATGGTTTTGGGTGGGTAGACCGTATTGACCAATTTCCTTTCAGGGCTTGCTCACACGTCTATATCTCCCGTCACGATTCCCATTGCTGTAGCACAATCACGCTGGATGGAAATTGCTGACAAAAGCAATCTCAGCTTCCTATGTCTAATTCAATGCGTGATGGCCTCCCTTGGGTGCAGCATAGCTACCGGACCTGGGGAGAATCATGCAAGAGATCTAATACTTTCTCTGATGTGATAGACAGCTGTGACAGATAAAAGACCCATGTAAGGAGCGCACATTATATGCCTGAGCTGGGATAGCTGCCTGGTACATCCGCACGGCCATGCTTTACACTGCAGCCCATACCTGTAGTCATGGACAATCTGCCTGGCATGCTCCAGCTGATCATTTGACAGGAGGATATTTCTTGGGTCGGTTACTGTGAAGAAATGCTTTGCTCTTCCAATAAATGTGCTCTGGTCCCAGCGAGGTTCCTTGATGTTAATATTTAAGGATAATTCGCTTGACATTTTTTTGAAACTGTGGGGGGAATAAAAAAGAAAGATCAGTCATTTGCAATATCAGATCATGATAAACAAAGTGGTAATGTACAGTTCCACTACTAGTTCAAGGGTTAAGGGTTGTCCCCTCTTAGAAAATCCGCAAGCTAAAAACAAACTCTGCATTACTCACCATCCCCAGGTCCACCAGTGATTCTCTTACACTGCTCTGTGTCTGATATTGGCTACGGTGATGACATCCAGTCGACAGCCGATCACTAAGCTCAACAACTCTGAACAGGATGTTACATCTACGTGGTCAGAGCCGCTGAGTCCACTGATCGGCTGCCACGCTATTCACGTGACATCAGCGACCCAGCCAATACAGATACAGGGAGCAGCGGTGGATCTTGGACGGTGAGTAAAGCACGATTTATTTTTTGTTGGGACAATACCTTTAACAAACATAATCAAAGGGGTATAAAGCTACAAAATGTTAAAAGGGGTTATTTTATGTGGATAATCAAAAAAATCATAGTGGGTCTAGCTCCAGATCCCCCAGTGATCAGCAGGTATTACTTGGGGGTTTTGCTGTTGACCATTCATTAATGGCTGATATATTGGTTACAGGGGTTGTCCACTAGTAGGAAACTTCTTCTCAATTACTGAGTTTTCCCTTGTATAAAACACCAACACTTACCGGTATACTCACCTCTAGTGCCAGCGCCATTCCAGCAGTGTTGGCACTCGCTGTCCCTTGGCATACACAAACTTTTTATGTCACAAGAGCGCTACGTTCAATCACCGCCGGCTTCACTGTCTCCGCATTCGGACAAATCAGAAGTGAGTGGCCTGCCACAGCCCTGACTTTCTCTTTATGTTTAATTCATCCAAACGTAGGTAGAGTGAAGCCGGTGGTGATTGGGGGCAGGACTTTTGTGACATAACATCGTGTCGCCACAGGAAAGTGAGTGCCGACACTGCTGGAATCGTGTTGGCACTGGAGGTGAGTTTAAGTGTTATCTTATCCTAGTAATGGCCAAGCCCTTTAAAGGGAACCAAACATCAGGATTTTCGTCTATAAGGTAAAGCCAGTGCAGTACTGGCACTATCAGGCATAGTCTGTACATACCATTAGTGGGCAGCTCGGGTGTTTAGGCTTTGATATCCAAGTTTGTGAAGTTGTATGTAAGTTCAAAATTATGATCTAAATAAAACAGAATAAGGTTATGTGCGCACGTTGCGTAAATACATGCAGTTACGCTGCGCTTTGTAGCGCAGCGTAACTGCATGCGTCTTGCGTCCCCTGCACAGTCTATGGAGATTGTGCAGGGGTCGTGCGCACGTGGCGTCTTAGAGTGCAGCGCTTCGGCTGCTGCCCGAAGCGCTGCGTTCTAAGAAGTGACATGTCACTTCTTCCGTGCGCTTTGCCGGCAGCCCCTGCTCTGTCTATGGCAGGAGCTGCAGGTAGAGCGCATGGAATCGGCTTTTTTTTTTTTTCTCTACGGACATTTTCTGCAGCGATTTGAAGCGCACGTGTGCTCTTCAGATCGCTGCAGAAATTTCTGCAGAGACAGTACGCAACGTGCGCACATAGCCTAACTCTTTGATACAGGTGGGACAAGGCCCCCTTGGTAATCTAAGGATAGACTGTCCTTGTAAACCCCACAATTCCTATGATTCCTCTTAGAGGTACCTCCTGAAGAAAGTAGGGAACATAGGGGGGAGACTTTTAAATAATGAAATGCTGCAGCAGACACTCACCCCCTCAAGATGGCGGATCTGGTACCGGTTTCGGAGGCAGTTTATGACTTCCAGATTTGGATTTCTCAGATTCCCTGGAAAGTCGACTTGCCGGACTGGAGGGACTAGCCCTGCCGGTGGAGCACTCCCCTTACTGCTCTGGGAATCTGTATGCTGTTCCAGCACATCCTGCTCTGGTGGAGAGTTGTCTTCCATCCTGAATAGGGGAGAAGTCATACTCACCAGAATGCAGCGAAGGTGACTCCTCATAACTCCCTGGTTCAAATTTCCCACCCGAAATCCATTCGCTGAGCACCGCAATCTTGGAACACCTTGCACATGCGCAGGTGATGAACTTCCGGGTGCCGCGTCGCTACCTCTTCACCCCGGCGTAACATCAGCAGGGTGCACGTCTTGCGGGCTCCGTGTGAGGATCACATAGCCTGGGGCGACGCAGAACCGAGCTCCCGCTCCAGGCCCGCACCCCACCACCGCAGACAGCCGAAGCCCTGGGGAGGTGCATCCAGGCCCGAATGCCGGCTTTTGGTAAGAAACCAAACTTCCACACCGGGTCAGACCTGGGAGATTCCGTGGGTTGCCCCATCAGGACAGGAAACCAAACTGATGTGGAGGAGAGGTGCCGCCTTTTTATCAGTGGGTTTCCTGTCCTGATGTGGGCGGAACCTATCTCTCAGGTGGTGCTGTCATGGGCGAAAGGGAAAATTCATCATCTTTTTCACTGACAGTTGCACCTCTGCTGATAATATCCGGGCGGGTTATGCACATGATTCCCGCCCCCCATTCCCCCCCGCCCACTGTTCCTCCATCTCTCTGGCTCTATGCAAATGTTTCTATTCAGTAACTTGGCGTCGGAGTTGGCGCCTACGCATAGCGCTCATCTCCGGCGCCATGTTTCTGAAGCCCGCATTACCTAGTCTTGTGCCTGAGAGGGCGGCGCATGCGCCCTCGCTTCTTCAGATCTCATTGTGACTGAGGGAGCGCGCGCAGTCACAACACGACTGGAGAACAGCTTATCTTACTGATTAGCTGCAGCAGACGATATCATATCACAAGAATAGATACTGCGGGCTTCAGAAACATGGCGCCGGAGATAAGCGCCATGCGCCGGCGCCAACTCTGACACCATGTTACTGAATAGAAACATTTGCATAGAGCCAGCGAGAGGGAGTAACAGGTGGCGGGGGGGGGGGGGGGGGAATCCATGTGCATTACCCGCCCGGATATTATCAGCAGAGGTGCAGCCATCAGTCAAAAAGATGATGAATTTTTAAAACTTCACAAACTTGGATTTCACAGCCTAAACATCTGAGCTGCCCACTAATGGTATGTACAGCCTGTGCCTGATAGTGCCAGTACTGTACTGGCTTTACCTTATACCCTAACATACAGTACTTTGTAAAAGTAGTCATGCCCAGTGAACAATTCAACATTTTTTCACATTACATCAACAATCCTAACTGTATTTTATTGCGATATATGATATAGCAACACAAAGTAGAAAGTACTTGTGAAATGTAAAAGAAATAACACATGGATTTTCTAAAAATATAAATCTGAATCTTCCTGAGTGACTGGGCTGTGGGCGGCATTTCTCTGCTCATCACAGCCCAGCGTCACATCCCAGCATGTCACACGCGCTCTCCTTCACTGCAGAGCACCGTAAGCAGGAGCAATGCTGGGCTGTGACAAGCAGTCAAACACCACCCACAGCCCAGTCACTCAGGAAGATGGAGGTCGGCCTCAGTGATGTCAGATCAACTCGAAGTTGACTACAAAAGCAAATCCAGTGGCACTCAATAATATAAGGATACATTGTCATTGCATTACTGCTATAAGAATATTGGAGAAAGGACAAAAATACATAGCTAATGTGAAAAATGAGTAAAAAGACATAGGTATTGCATTACTGCTTTGGAAAGGTTAACAAAAAGATTTTAGCTTATGTATTCGCCAATCCATGTGAACCTGATCACCTTGTCAAGGTGATCTCATTATATCGAGAACCCAACTGTAAATGCCTTTATGTGCAATTAAACATCTGCATGTCTGGGCAGATACGTTCCTGGATAAATAGGATGGTGGACACACCCTGGTTATGGGGCGGAGTGCTAGGTCAGAACAAATGTACTAAAACTATACAGTGGAACCTTGGTTTACGAGAACAATCCTTTCTGGGAGTGTGCTCGTAAACTTCATGGGGGTGATCGGACCGCAATAGCGCTGCTCAGAGACAGAATTGGCTGAACAATGTATTTAGAAAAAGCCTTCCCTACCAGTTCTACAGAGATGTGGCCACTAGTGCAGAGTAGTGAATCACCCCTTTAATTATATGGAAGAGATCGTGGATGTTTTTGAGCTGCTCACAGATCGATGAGACAATATTAAAGTGGTTTATTAGATAACTTGAAGTTTGCGTTTCGAAGTCTCAGACTTCATCAGGCTTATATCCTGATGAAAAGTTAAAGACTTTGAAATGCGTCGATCTAATAAATCACTTTAATATTCATCGTCTCATCAACCATCGATGTGACAGCAGCGCAAAAACAACCACTATCTCTTCCATTTATATACTGCTTGGCTCATGAGCCCGTGGTCTATAGCTGCTGTGATATATGTACTTCTCTTCACCCTGGAGCAATTGTATCCTTTATCCCAGTTAAGAGCCATTGTGCTGTTTTTTTTCTAGCACTTCAAATCCTTCAACTATAGGTCAACTCCCGATTTTGGTGTACAAACACTAACCAAATACTGATATGTGAATAACCCTTAAGGTACCGTCACACTAAGCAACATCGCTAGCAACATCGCTGCTGAGGCACAACTTGCTAGCGATGTTGCTTAGTGTGACATCCAGCAACAAGCTGGCCCCTGCTGTGAGGTCGCTGGTTGTTGCTGAATGTCCTGGACCATTTTTTAGTTGTTGCTCTCCCGCTGTGAAGCACACATCGAGAGCAACAACTAAATGTGCAGGCAGCAGGAGCCGGCTTCTGCGGACGCTGGTAACCACGGTAAACAGCGGGTAACCAAGAAGCCCTGACCTTGGTTACCCGATATTTACCTTCGTTACCAGCGTCCGCCGCTCTCAGTGCCGGCTCCCTGCACACGTAGCTGGAGTACACATCAGGTAATTAACCCGGTGTACTGTGGCTAGGAGTGCAGGGAACAGGGAGCCGGCACTGGCAGTGTGAGAGCGGCGGACGCTGGTAACAAAGGTAAATATCGGGTAACCAAGGTAAGGGCTTCTTGGTTACCCGCTGTTTATGTGGTTACCAGCGTCCGCAGAAGCCGGCTCCTGCTGCCTGCACACGTAGCAGAGTACACATCGGGTAATTAACCCGATGTGTACTGTGGCTAGGTGTGCAGGGAGCCAGCGCTAAGCGGTGTGCGCTGGTAACCAAGGTAAATATCGGGTTGCCAGGTCAGGTTGCTGGTGGGATCGCTGGAGCGTCGCTTAGTGTGACATCTCACCAGCGACCTCCTAGCAACTAACCAGCGATCCCTATCAGGTTGTATCGCTGTTGGGATCGCTGGTAAGGTGTTTAGTGTGACTGGGCCTTTAAAGATTAAAACACAGGTTGGTGGCAAGGATCAACCATTCCTGTGTAGAGATCACAGTGATAAACTACAGACATGTGAGGCAAGCTGGAAGATCGTATTGTATTAGTCACTGGAGTGTACTGTAAATCTTCAAAAAGAGGAATCTGTACAAATATCTCAGTTATATGAAGCTAAAGGAGCTTAAAAGAGTTGTCCAGTCTAACAAGCAAGTCTGACATCATTCTGTGTGATTGCAGACTGTTAAATCATGACAGTGTGTGACGTGCACACTGTCAAGATTCTGTTGTATTTTCTGTACGAGGTCACATATGGGTAATATATGGAAATCTGATAGGGTGCCACACCCTGTTGCGATTTGGCAATCTGCAGAAATATAGAGTGATTGCAGACTTTACGTCTTAAGTCAGATAACCCTTTTAAGAGTTTACTATTATTATACAGCAGGATGGTGGTTAATGTAAAGCTACCATACTACTGCGGCACAATAATGCTGCCAACACAGACGTTGTGTCTGCACCATCATTTGCAAATTTTGTTAAAGTAGTTGCAACTACTCCAAAGTGGTACCAATGAAAACAGCATCATCCTCCCCCCCCAAAAAATGCCATCAAAACAGCCCGCTGCCAAAATAAAAGTGTTATAGCTCTTCAAATGCAGCAAGAGACACACACACACACACACACACAAAATAAATATATATTTTTTTACATAAAGCGTTCTTTTCAGAAAAGCTTGGAAAACATAAATCTATATAATCAAAGACTAAAACACCAAAAACAATGGTGAAATTACAGTGTATTTCCACATCATCCCCCTATTTTAAAGAATTACTTATCTTCAGTGAACACACCATTGAGGCCAATGATTAGCTGTAGTAAAGCTTGTTTTTTTCCAGTAGATCCTCAGGTGCATGGAGAGTGGCTGGCATCCGCTATGTAGTGTAGAAACGATGGAAAATTCAGCACCTTTTTTCTTCTTAAAGGGAACCTCTCACCACATTTTCGGCCTATAAGCTGCGGCCACCACCACTGAGCTCTTATATACAGCATTCTAACATGCTGTATATAAGAGCCCAGGCCACTGGGTATAACATAAACACTTTAGAATACTCACCTAGAAGGTCGTTCCGGTGCACAGCAGTCGGATGGGTTGCACCGTTCTCTGGGACCAGTGCCTCCCCTTTCAGCCATCTTGTTCTTCCTTATTCTCTAGCCGCGGTGCATGACTCGTCTACGTCATACACACGCGCCGGCATTGAGGTCCTGCACAGGTGCACTTTGATCTACCGGGCTCAGGGCAGATCAAAGTATTGTAGTGCGCCTGCGCGGGGCCGGCGAGTGTATGACATAGACGCGTCATGCACCGTGGCTTCAGAACAAAGAAAGACCAAGATAGGGGAGGCGCCGGTCCCAGACAACGGCGCCAACCCTCCGACCGTTGTGTACTGGAGCGACCTTCTAGGTGAGTATTCTAAAGTGTTTTTTATGTTATACCCAGCGGCCTTGGCTCTTATATACAGCATGTTAGATTGCTGTATATAAGAGCCCAGTGGTGCTGGTGGCCGCAGCTTATAGGGCAAAAAACTGGTGACAGGTTCCCTTTAAAAGGTTCCTTTATTTACATTTCACATACAAGAAAGTTTAAAAGACATATGGGTCATAATGTCAGGCCGTATATGCCTATGAGTAAGGACTTGTTCCGAAACGTGTAAGTGGGTGGGCCGTTACGGCCTGACATTGGGACCCATATGTCTCAAACTTTCTTGTATGCGAACTGTAAATAAAGGAACCTATCAGGAAGAAAAAAGGGCCGGATTTTCCATTGTCTCTACATTAAATAGTGAATGCCAGCCACCCTCCATGCACTTGAGGATCTTCAGAGTAATTGGGGAGCTTATCCCTTTCCCGAGTTTGTTTTTTTTTAGTATTTCATGTTATACCCCGGTTAGTCCATCTGGTCATGATCCCAAACACTTTTATCCTAGCCTGACACATTACAATAAGGCTATGTGCGCACGTTGCGTCGGAGTACCTGCAGTTTATTCTGCACGTTTTCCTTCCCTTGGTTTTTGACCAAATGGCTTTTGACAATTTTTAGCGCTAAAAACGCATGCGTTTTTACCGCGTTTTTAGTGCGTTTTTAGCGCTTTTTACCTGCGTTTCTGCAGATGCGTTTTTGAGATCAAGACACTGAGAAATAAAGTTGAATTAGTCAAAAAGAATGAAAAAAGAGAAAGAAAGTATAAAATTAACTTTTAATAAAATTATATGGGAAATTATCATCTTTAATGTAATAATAGTGGTTATGCACATTTTAACAGAAAAATAGCTAAAGTTTATTATTTTTTAACTTTTAAATTGTCGGTTATTGTGTGTGTGTAAAGGAACATTAGAACCCATTAATTTTTGCCCAGAAAAGCATGCGTTTTTGGAGCCAAAAACGCAGGTGAAAAGCAGGTAAAAAGCATGAAAAACGCAGGAATTGTGATTTTGGTTGCGTTTTGCCATTTCTCATTGACTCCAATGTTAAGGAAACGCTGCAGAAATGGCAAAAACAACTGACATGCTGCTTCTTTTTCAGCATGGTTTTTGACCACAAATATGCAAATTAAACGCTGCTGAAAAAAAAGCAAAGTGCAGACAGGATTTCTGCTTTTCCCATAGACTTTGCTGGAAAACAAAAACGCATGCCTTTTTGCCCAAAAACGCTGCTGCCAAAAACGCTGCAGAAACGCGGTAAAAAACGCAACGTGCGAACATAGCCTAAGGGTTTGTGCACACAGTGGATTTTTTAGCCATATTCTACCCAAAATCTGTTTAAAAAGTGCCTCAAAAGCTCACCACAAAATGAAAATAGTGCATGGTAATATCAAAAAGATATTGCTATGCGCACGTTCTGTCTTTCAACTGCTTCAGGGGTTGGAAAACTAAAATGATTAAAAGTGACATGTGAAAGATGCCAGTGACCCAAGAACAACGGCAAAGAGGCATCAGGAAAACGACTGCCAGGGTTTTCCTGAAATTACTTTGCCTGGGAAAACTTGGCGGCTGCGCTATTGTCTAAACGTCATCCACACAAGCATGCAATTGTGGTCCTGCGCAGGCACGAGGAAAGGCCAAAGATCCAATGCTGGTCTGTGTGGATGACGTAGTTCCCATCATCCACACGGGACCATGAAGAAGGAGGATGACGATTGCAGCAAAGAGCAGGCACCGGACCCGCGATGATCATCGGACCAGACCGCTTTGGTGAGTAAAACAAAAGGTGTTTTTTACGTTATACAGAGCAGCCTGGGCTCTTATATACAGTATTCTAGAATGCTGTATATAAGAGCTCATGGGTAGTGGCCGCAGCTTATAGGGGAAAAGTCTGGTGATAGGTTCCCTTCACAGGAGTGTGTAATTGCCATGTTGCAGGAATGTCCAATAGAGGTGTTCCTCCAAGAATTGAATGTTCATTTTTCTATCATAAGTCATCTCCAAAGGCATTTCAGAAAATTTGGCAATACATTGAACCGACCTCACAATCGCAGACCATGGAAAACCACACCATCCAAGAACCTCAACATCCAGCATCTTCACCTCCAAGATCTTCTGAGACTAGACACCCGGACAGCTGCTGCAACAGTTTGTATGACCAAAGAATTTCTGCACAAACTGTCAGAAAAAAATCTCAGGAAGGTCCTCTACATGCTCGTCGTCCTCATCAGAGTCTCCACCTGACATCAGTTTGTCGTTGCAAAAGAGTAAAGTAGGCAAATGCTCACATTCAATGACATCCGGCACGTTGTAGAGGTGGTCTTTTCACGGATGAATCCCGGTTTTCATTGTACAGGGTAGATGGCCGACTGCGTGTATGGCATAGTATACATATGGTGATAGCCAGGGAACATTGGCTGCCTGACTGCATTATCGCAATAATAAAATTTGTTAGAGGAAGGATAATGCTATGGGATTCTTTTTCAGTCTTCGTCCTAGGCCACTTCCTTCCAATAAAAGGGAAATCTTATAGCTTTAGCATACCAAGACATTTTGGAGAAGTGTATGCTTTAAACTTTGTGGGAACAGCTTGAAAAAGGCCCTTTTCGGTTTCAGCACAATTGTCCCCTAGAGCACAAAGTGAGGAACATAAAAGGTATGGCTGGGTATGTTTGGTTCAGAAGAACCTGGCCGACCACACACAGCCTTGACGTTAACAGTATCAAACATCCAAAGGATTGAACTAGAACGGCCATCTCTTGTCCCCAGTAAAATCTTCATGGCCAACTCAAAGACATGCTTCAAATGGGAACAATGCATTGATTCAAGATTTACTAGTCAGATACTAAAGGCTATGTGCAGGTTTCTCATCTTTTCCTTCATTATGCAATGCATTTAAAATAAAAAAAAACAAAGGAATACTGTAAAAATGGCTCAGAAGTATACTACTATTTTGTGTATACAGCTCCTATGTGAATCATATATACCGTAGGTGGAGTACATTATAGAATCCATAAACTGCTGCTCTGCGTTACCTAGACTTGGTTGTGCTTCCAGGACAAGGACATCTGAATGTCACAAGCAGATTGTTACCTATCACAGACATCCTGCAAGGTTCAGTCACTAGTTAATATACTATAAACATACGCGGCTCATGACCTAAGGAAACCAGTGTGCAGAATAAACCCTCAGAGACGGCCAGTACAAAGACTGGTATCGACAAGCAGCTGATGTGGAGAGGATGAGTCACGCTGCAACACTCGGGATCTAAATAGCTCAACATTAAGGCCCAAATTCCCTCAATTTACCAAGAAACGCTGTGTCGGCTCCACTCAATGCACAACAACAACATAATGCCAACATACATTTTATCATTCTAGATTTTTGCTTTTCTATCTAGTTAGAAAAAATAAGTAAGGCCACGCTCACACGTTGAGTATTTGGTGAGTTTTTTTTACCTCAGCATTTGTAGCCAAAACCAGGAGTGGAACAATCTGAAGAAAAATATAATGGAAACACGGGCACAACTTCTGTATTTATTACCCACTCCTGGTTTTATCTTACAAATACTGAGGTAAAAAACTTACTAAATACACAGTGTGTACGTGGCATAAAGTAGTAAAGTCTCTGGGGAAAAAAAACAAAAACAGATAAACAATGTGATGCCTAGTGCAAGAGATGAGGGACAAGAGACACGGCCCTTCTCTTCCTCACCGTGGTCATGTATTAGTCAAGATTAGTGATGAGCGAGCATGCTTGTCACTACTCGGTACTCGCACGAGTATCACTGTACTCGGGCTGCTCGGCGGGGACCGAGTAATCTCGCGATACTCGTGCTTTACTCGTGGTCTTCATTTCTGCATGTTGGCGCTCTTTTGAGAGCCAGCCCTCATGCAGGGATTGGCTGGCAGACCACTGCAATGCCACAGCCCTGTTAGTTGTGGAATTGCAGTGATTGGCCGGCCTGCACAGCGTCACCGAGCCTTTATATCGGCCGGCGCGCTGTGCTCTGCTCACAGCTATTCTGACAGTGAGTGTAGGGAGAGTGTCGCTGATTCAGGGAAAGCTTTGCGGCCCTTTATAGCTTTTTCAGTTGCAGGGCTGCAAACAGTGTGACCAAAAGTCCTTCTCAGGACTATTCTAGTTGTATACAGGCAGGCAGGGTATAGCCAGGTCGGAGTACAGTAGCAGAGTCCTTCTCAGGACTATTGTTGCTATATACAGGCAGGGTATAGCCAGGTCTGAATACAGGCTAGTGACCAAAAGAGTCCTTGTCAGGACTATTGTAGCAGTATACAGGCAGGCAGGCAGGCAGGGTAGTGGTGACCGTATACCAGCCTTCATATCTGGGGCTGGTGTACACAGTGTAAAACAGTCCAGATAGTGTCTGACTTGTCTGTACTGTAATTGTCGCTCCCCAAAAAAACCTGTTAGTAGGTTATTATTGCGTCCGTGCTTGGTTTTTAAAACCGCACGTGTGTGCCTGTTGGTGGCAGCGTACAGGTGCACTGGTGTGCGTTTACCAAACTATTATATAACGCACAAGTGTAGTGTATAATACACGTCAGTCAGCAGTGGCTGATAGTGTCAGAGTTCTTAATTTTTGCTCCTAAAACCTGTGTTAGGTTATTATTGCGTCCGTGCTTGGTTTTTAAAACCGCACGTGTGTGCCTGTTGGTGGCAACGTACAGGTGCACTGGTGTGCGTTTACCAAACTATTATATAACGCACAAGTGTAGTGTATAATACACGTCAGTCAGCAGTGGCTGATAGTGTCAGAGTTCTTAATTTTTGCTCCTAAAACCTGTGTTAGGTTATTATTGCGTCCGTGCTTGGTTTTTAAAACCGCACGTGTGTGCCTGTTGGTGGCAGCGTACAGGTGCACTGGTGTGCGTTTACCAAACTATTATATAACGCACAAGTGTAGTGTATAATACACGTCAGTCAGCAGTGGCTGATAGTGTCAGAGTTCTTAATTTTTGCTCCTAAAACCTGTGTTAGGTTATTATTGCGTCCGTGCTTGGTTTTTAAAACCGCACGTGTGTGCCTGTTGGTGGCAGCGTACAGGTGCACTGGTGTGCGTTTACCAAACTATTATATAACGCACAAGTGTAGTGTATAATACACGTCAGTCAGCAGTGGCTGATAGTGTCAGAGTTCTTAATTTTTGCTCCTAAAACCTGTGTTAGGTTATTATTGCGTCCGTGCTTGGTTTTTAAAACCGCACGTGTGTGCCTGTTGGTGGCAGCGTACAGGTGCACTGGTGTGCGTTTACCAAACTATTATATAACGCACAAGTGTAGTGTATAATACACGTCAGTCAGCAGTGGCTGATAGTGTCAGAGTTCTTAATTTTTGCTCCTAAAACCTGTGTTAGGTTATTATTGCGTCCGTGCTTGGTTTTTAAAACCGCACGTGTGTGCCTGTTGGTGGCAGCGTACAGGTGCACTGGTGTGCAATTTCCAGAAACTTTGATATAACGCACAAGTAGTGAATATACACGTCAGCAGTGCACAGCATTGCAAAATGCGCAAGGGCATTGGCAAGGAACAAGGAAGTGGACGTGATGGTGGTGCAGGCAGAGGCCGAGGTCGTGGGCAAGCTCTAATTTCGCCACAACAAAGGGCCACATCTAGTCGCTCGCACGTCCTGTCCCAAATTCTTGGGGACCGCAGCAGTACACCGCTCTTGAACCAAGACCAGTGTCAACAGGTTGTTAGTTGGATAGCGGATAATGCTTCCAGTCAGATTGGCACCACCACAAACACTCTGTCTTCCACACGGTCAAGTGTCAGTAGCCGTGATACTGCACCGCACATTTCTGAACCTGATCCTCCTTCCTACCACCAGGCTGAGTACACGTCCTCCTCGGACATTAATGATCCCACACTTGGACACTCGGAAGAGCTGTTCACGTTTCCATTCACACATTCTGGCCTCTCGCCAGCTCATATTGAAGTGGGTCATGAGGAGATCGTCTGTACAGATAGCCAAATATTTGAGCAGCCACGTTCTCACGAAGTTGGCAACGTGTCTCAACAAGTGGTGGACGATGATGAGACACAATTGTCAGCAAGTCAGGAGGAGGAGCAGGGTGCGGAAGAGGAAGACGACGTGGTGGATGATCCAGTAACTGACCCAACCTGGCAGGAGGATATGCAGAGCGAGGACAGCAGTGCACAGGGGGAGGGAGGCGTAGCATCACAACAGGCAGTAAGAAGCAGGGTGGTGGTCCCAGGCAGAAGTCAGGCAACCGTTCCCCGTAACAACACGACGACACAAGGTGCCTGTACAAATGTTAGGTCTTCACGAGTCTGGCAGTTTTTTAAGTTGGATCCAGATGATTCAAAAAAGGCCATTTGCAACACCTGCCGTGCCAGCATCAGCAGGGGTACCAAAACTAGCAGCCTGACCACCACCAGCATGATCAGGCACATGTCAGCCAAGCACCCGACTTTGTGGGAAGTACAACAGAGTCGAGGAGCAGTGCTTGCTGATGTCACTGCTACGTCTTCGCTGGTTGTGCATGCGAGCCAATCCTCTGTCCATGCTGCCTGCGAACAAGCCTCCTCCACTCCTGCACCTGCAGTTGCCTACGCAGAAAGAACACCATCATCAAGCACGTCCTTGTCCCAGCGCAGCGTTCAGTTATCCATTCAGCAAACCTTTGAACGCAGGCGCAAATACACTGCCAACACCCCACATGCCACAGTTCTAAATGCTAACATTTCGCGACTGCTTGCGCTGGAAATGTTGCCTTTTAGGCTGGTGGAGACAGAAGCATTCCGTGACCTGATGGCGGCAGCTGTCCCACGTTACTCGGTCCCCAGCCGCCACTATTTCTCCCGGTGTGCCGTCCCCGCGTTGCATAACCACGTGTCACAAAACATCACACGTGCCCTGAACAACGCTGTTTCACCCAAAGTCCACCTAACCACAGACACGTGGACAAGTGCTTGTGGGCAAGGCCGCTACATCTCGTTGACGGCACACTGGGTTAATATTGTGGAAGCTGGGACCCAGTCTGAGCGAGGGACGGAACACGTCCTTCCCACACCAAGGTTTGCAGGCCCTACCTCAGTCAGTGTTTCACCCACACTCTACAGCTCCGGAATGTCATGCTCTTCAGCCTCCTCCTCCTCCTGCGCATCCTCATCCACTGTGCCCTCCACACCAGTCACAAGCTGGAAGCACTGCAGCACTGCCTCGGCGAAGCGGCAACAGGCTGTGCTGAAGCTAATCTGCATAGGTGACAAACCCCACAATGCAGAAGAGCTGTGGACAGCTCTGAAACAGCAGGCAGATCACTGGCTCACACCTCTGAACCTAAAGCCAGGAAAGGTCGTTTGTGACAATGGCCGGAACCTGGTGGCGGCTTTGAGGCGAGGCCAGCTGACACATGTTCCATGCGTGGCCCATGTGCTCAACCTCGTGGTTCAGCGGTTTATAAAGTCATACCCAGAGCTGTCTGATCTGCTGGTAAAAGTTCGCCGCCTGTCTGCACATTTTCGAAAGTCACCTACTGCTTCAGCCGGCCTTGCCGGCTTTCAGCGCCGTTTGCATCTTCCGGCTCACAGACTGGTGTGTGATGTCCCCACGCGTTGGAATTCAACTCTGCACATGTTGGTCAGGATATGTGAGCAGAAGAGGGCAGTTGTTGAGTACCTGCATCACCTAAGCCGTCGGGAAATGGGTCAAACTCCACACATAACACCTGAGGAGTGGAGATGGATGTCAGACCTATGTACCATCCTCCAAAACTTTGAGGACTCCACCAAGATGGTGAGTGGTGATGACGCCATTATTAGCGTCACCATACCGCTACTCTGCCTTCTAAAACGGTCCCTTTTGAAAAACAAACATGATGCATTGCAGGCGGAGCGCGATGAGTTGCAGCAAGAAACAGTAGTGGGTGTGGGTGATAACACACAGCCCAGCCTCGTCTCATCACAACGTGCAGTGGAGGACTATGACGAGGAGGAGGATGAAGACATGGAGCAACTCTCCGGCCAAATTGAGGATATGACATGCACACCAGTCATATCCTCGATTCAGCGTGGCTGGCCAGAGGACAGGGTAGATGAGGAGGAGGAGGAGGAGGAGGAGGAGGAGGACAGCATGTTCAGTCATCTTGTTGGTCAGGCTACTGAAGTCCTGGCTGTTAAGAGTCTGGCGCACATGGCTGACTTTATGGTAAGCTGCCTGTCTCGTGACCCTCGCGTTAAGAACATCTTGGCCGACAATCATTACTGGTTGGTAACACTGTTAGACCCACGCTACAAGGAGAACTTTTTGTCTCTTATTCCCGTGGATGAGAGGTCAACCAAAATGCAGCAGTTTCGGAAGGCCATACTCACGGAAGTAGGCAAAGCATTCCCCTCACAAAACGCTAGCGGCATAGGTCAGGAATCAGTGGACAACCGAGGCGTACAGCCGAGAGAGGCACAAGTCCAATCCGCCAGAGGTAGGGGAACAGTCTTTAAGATGTGGGACAGTTTTCTCAGCCCCTCACGTACCACAGCCCCTGAGGTGCGGGGTAGTGCCACAAGAAATCCTAAGTTTGCCCAGATGCTGAAGGAGTACCTTGCAGATCGAACAACTGTACTCCGACATTCCTCTGTGCCTTACAATTATTGGGTATCCAAGCTGGACACGTGGCATGAATTGGCTCTCTACGCCTTGGAAGTCCTGGCCTGCCCTGCTGCTAGCGTTTTGTCAGAGCGTGTTTTTAGTGCCGCAGGTGGAATCATTACAGATAAACGCACCCGCCTGTCAACTGAAAATGCTGACAGGCTGACTCTGATAAAGATGAACAAGGGTTGGATTGGGCCAGACTTCACCACACCACCAGCAAATGAGAGCGGAATTTAAAGTTTGCCATGTACCTCCACTCACCCATGGGTACACTTCTCGACTTTGGATAATCGCTGGACTGCTCCTCCTTCTCCTCATGCGCCATCATGATGACCGTTACAATAGTTAGGTCTTTGTTTCAGGTATACCCCCAGTGGTAAATTTTTTCGCCCATTCTTTGCAGAATGGACATTACAACGACAGGAGACCCGCTCCTTTGCAATGGGAACAATGTTTTGAGGCCCTCATGCACGTCTCTACCCAGGGACAACGTGTAGCCTCCCAATTTTTGGCTGCCCTGCCTAAGGGCTATACTGAAATACACCCACTTCCTTAAAATGGACACTTAATGTTTTGAGGCCCTCATGCACGTCTCTACCCAGGGACAATGTGGAGCCTCCCAATTTTTGGCTGCCCTGGCAAAGGGCTATACTGAAATAGACCCACTTCCTTACAATGGGCACTTCAGGTTTAAAGGCCATCATGCACGTCTCTACCCAGGGACAATGTGGAGCCTCCCAATTTTTGGCTGCCCTGCCTAAGGGCTATACTATAATACACCCACTTCCTGACAATGGACACTTAATGTTTTGAGGCCCTCATGCACGTCTCTACCCAGGGACAATGTGGAGCCTCCCAATTTTTGGCTGCCCTGGCAAAGGGCTATACTGAAATAGACCCACTTCCTTACAATGGGCACTTCAGGTTTAAAGGCCATCATGCACGTCTCTACCCAGGGACAATGTGGAGCCTCCCAATTTTTGGCTGCCCTGCCTAAGGGCTATACTGAAATACACCCACTTCCTTAAAATGGACACTTAATGTTTTGAGGCCCTCATGCACGTCTCTACCCAGGGACAACGTGTAGCCTCCCAATTTTTGGCTGCCCTGCCTAAGGGCTATACTGAAATACACCCACTTCCTTAAAATGGACACTTAATGTTTTGAGGCCCTCATGCACGTCTCTACCCAGGGACAATGTGGAGCCTCCCAATTTTTGGCTGCCCTGGCAAAGGGCTATACTGAAATAGACCCACTTCCTTACAATGGGCACTTCAGGTTTAAAGGCCATCATGCACGTCTCTACCCAGGGACAATGTGGAGCCTCCCAATTTTTGGCTGCCCTGCCTAAGGGCTATACTATAATACACCCACTTCCTGACAATGGACACTTAATGTTTTGAGGCCCTCATGCACGTCTCTACCCAGGGACAATGTGGAGCCTCCCAATTTTTGGCTGCCCTGGCAAAGGGCTATACTGAAATAGACCCACTTCCTTACAATGGGCACTTCAGGTTTAAAGGCCATCATGCACGTCTCTATCCAGGGACAATGTGGAGCCTCCCAATTTTTGGCTGCCCTGCCTAAGGGCTATACTGAAATACACCCACTTCCTTAAAATGGACACTTAATGTTTTGAGGCCCTCATGCACGTCTCTACCCAGGGACAATGTGGAGCCTCCCAATTTTTGGCTGCCCTGGCAAAGGGCTATACTGAAATAGACCCACTTCCTTACAATGGGCACTTCAGGTTTAAAGGCCATCATGCACGTCTCTACCCAGGGACAATGTGGAGCCTCCCAATTTTTGGCTGCCCTGCCTAAGGGCTATACTATAATACACCCACTTCCTGACAATGGACACTTAATGTTTTGAGGCCCTCATGCACGTCTGTATGCAGGGGCATTGGTGAACCTCACAATTTAGGACTGCCCTGGCAAAGGAAAATACTACAAAGACTCACTTCCTCAAAATGGGCACATTAGACTCAAGAGGCCTTCATGTACGTCTCTTCTCAGGGACATCGGAGTGCCACACAATGTTTTCACGTAAAATCTTTCATGTATTGATCTCAAAAAGTAACATACACCAGATCTATCTCACTATTGGGTATGTGCCCTTAACATTTCCGCCATGAAAAATCATTTTGGGGTCATTTTGGAAGGTTTTCTGGTGAGTCCGTAAAAATGGCGTAAAACGCGGACAAAATTGTTCACAGCTGTGACTTTTGAGTGATAAATGCTTCAAGGGGTCTTCCCCATGCTGTTGCCATGTCATTTGAGCACTCTTCTGAGACTTTTGTGACATTTTTAGGGTTTCTCCATGCTGCCGGGAGGTCATTTCACAAAAATACTCGGGTCTCCCATAGGATAACATTGGGCTCGTTGCTCGGGCCGAGTACACGAGTATCTTGGGAGGCTCGGCCCGAGCTTCGAGCACCCGAGCTTTTTAGTACTCGCTCATCACTAGTCAAGATAAGGCCTCATTCATATGTCTGCGTTTCCGGTACATGTGGTATCTGTTTGTTTAAGGCTACTTTCACACATCCGGTTTGAGCCGTGCGGCTCAATCCGGCTGTGAAACCTATGCAACGGATGCGGTGAAAACACCGCATCCTTTGCATAAGTTTTTACATGCGACCGGTCCGTTTTTTTCCGGTTGCGGCACGCTACTGAGCATGCGCAGTGGAAGAAACCGCATGCGGCGGCCGGATGCGTTTTTTCCGCATCGTGCAGCATCCGGCGTCCTTAGGCATGCATTGAAAAATGCGCTGCAGCGGCCGGATGCGGCACAATGCGTTTTTTTTTGCCGAAGCAAAAAACGTTGCAGGCAACGTTCCATCCGGCTGCGGCATTGGCTAAATCTGCCGCATGCGGCAAAAAGCGAACCGAACGCAAGCCCACGCGGCACAATACGGCACTAATGTAAGTTTATGCAAAAAAAAAACGCAACCGGCGGCAAAAAAAACAGTTGTGGTTTTTCTGCAGAGCGCCGTATTGTGCCGCAGAGCAAAAACAGGATGTGTGAAAGTAGCCTAAGGCGGGCTTTGCACACTACGACATCGCAGCCCGATGCTGCGATGCCGAGTGCGATAGTGCCCGCCCCCGTCGCAGCAGCGATATGTGGTGATAGCTGGCGTAGCGAAAGTTATCGCTACGCCAGCTTCACACACACACTCACCTGCCGTGCGACGTCCCTGTGGCCGGCGACCCGCCTCCTTGTTAAGGGGGCGGGACGTGCGGCGTCACTGCGACGTCACATGGCAGGCGGCCAATCAGAGCGGAGGGGCGGAGATGAGCAGGATGTAAACATCCTGCCCACCTCCTTCCTTCCGCATATCCTACGGAAGCCGCAGTGAGACCGGTAGGAGACGTTCCTCGCTCCTGCGACTTCACACACAGCGATGTGTGCTGCCGCAGGAGCGAGGAACAACATCGGACCGTCGCGTCAGCGTAATCATGGATTACGCCGACGCTGCACCGATGATACGATTACGACGCTTTTGCGCTCGTTAATCGTATCATCCAGCCTTTACACACTGCGATGTCGCATGCGATGCCGGAAGTGCGTCATTTTCAATTTGACCCCACCGACATCGCACCTGCGATGTCGCAGTGTGCAAAGTGCCCCTAAGCCTACAGTCACAATTGTGTGTAACTCGCGCGAGCATCGCATCCCCAGGAGTAGCCGGCTTCTCTCCTGACAGGAACGTCAGCTACATAGAAATACATGAAGCTGCCATGCTCCTGTTAAGAGATCCGCGGGCAGTCTGGGCGATGCTATGCGATCCTCACACGAGTCAGTGACTCTAGCCTAGCGGATATCACACATACCCATTATAATCTATGGTACTCTTCACATCTATTTTTTTTCTTTTTCTAGCAGAATAAATTTGGCCAATACAAGTCTATGGGGCCATAAAAAACACCGTGATTGCTGGTTACTGCATTGTAATGCAATGTTGTGGCGACCAAAAAACCCTAATTCTGGAGGGTTTTTTTTTTCACTATGCCCTTGATTGATCAGATTAATTGATTTTATATTTGATAGATTAGGCATTTCTGAGCTCGGCAATAAATACTGTATGTGTAATTTGTTTGGTTGGTTTTAGTTTCAAATGGGGCAAAAAGGGGGGGTGATCTGAACTTGTAGGGTTTTTTTATACATTTTTTCATATTTTTTATTTTTTGAGAGGTTAACATAGATTGTACATCTTTTTCGAATTTTTGTAAAATTCATTAAACACTGTTTCAATGAACTTGGTGGAAATGTTTAATGAATTTGGTGCAAATTTCAACAGCACAAAAAGAAACACAAGACTTAAAAAAATGCAAATGATGACTTGGGACCTGAGTTTTGTTTTCTTAGCACAGCGGGAAGAGATAATCGGAGAGTTTCCCCATAAACACTGCTGGCACTGAATACAAGAGAAGAACATGTAGTGGCCACACAAGTAGCTCTACAGTCATGTAGAGACACTTATGAAACTGCCTGACAGGACAGTAGGGAGGCGTTGAGTATACATTTTTCCAACCGGAGGTTAAGACTAGTGATGAGCGAGCATGCTTGTCACTACTCGGTACTCGCACGAGTATCACTGTACTCGGGCTGCTCGGCGGGGACCGAGTAATCTCGCGATACTCGTGCTTTACTCGTGGTCTTCATTTCTGCATGTTGGCGCTCTTTTGAGAGCCAGCCCTCATACAGGGATTGGCTGGCAGACCACTGCAATGCCACAGCCCTGTTAGTTGTGGAATTGCAGTGATTGGCCGGCCTGCACAGCGTCACCGAGCCTTTATATCGGCCGGCGCGCTGTGCTCTGCTCACAGCTATTCTGACAGTGAGTGTAGGGAGAGTGTCGCTGATTCAGGGAAAGCTTTGCGGCCCTTTATAGCTTTTTCAGTTGCAGGGCTGCAAACAGTGTGACCAAAAGTCCTTCTCAGGACTATTCTAGTTGTATACAGGCAGGCAGGGTATAGCCAGGTCGGCGTACAGTAGCAGAGTCCTTCTCAGGACTATTGTTGCTATATACAGGCAGGGTATAGCCAGGTCTGAATACAGGCTAGTGACCAAAAGAGTCCTTGTCAGGACTATTGTAGCAGTATACAGGCAGGCAGGCAGGCAGGGTAGTGGTGACCGTATACCAGCCTTCATATCTGGGGCTGGTGTACACAGTGTAAAACAGTCCAGATAGTGTCTGACTTGTCTGTACTGTAATTGTCGCTCCCCAAAAAAACCTGTTAGTAGGTTATTATTGCGTCCGTGCTTGGTTTTTAAAACCGCACGTGTGTGCCTGTTGGTGGCAGCGTACAGGTGCACTGGTGTGCGTTTACCAAACTATTATATAACGCACAAGTGTAGTGTATAATACACGTCAGTCAGCAGTGGCTGATAGTGTCAGAGTTCTTAATTTTTGCTCCTAAAACCTGTGTTAGGTTATTATTGCGTCCGTGCTTGGTTTTTAAAACCGCACGTGTGTGCCTGTTGGTGGCAGCGTACAGGTGCACTGGTGTGCGTTTACCAAACTATTATATAACGCACAAGTGTAGTGTATAATACACGTCAGTCAGCAGTGGCTGATAGTGTCAGAGTTCTTAATTTTTGCTCCTAAAACCTGTGTTAGGTTATTATTGCGTCCGTGCTTGGTTTTTAAAACCGCACGTGTGTGCCTGTTGGTGGCAGCGTACAGGTGCACTGGTGTGCGTTTACCAAACTATTATATAACGCACAAGTGTAGTGTATAATACACGTCAGTCAGCAGTGGCTGATAGTGTCAGAGTTCTTAATTTTTGCTCCTAAAACCTGTGTTAGGTTATTATTGCGTCCGTGCTTGGTTTTTAAAACCGCACGTGTGTGCCTGTTGGTGGCAGCGTACAGGTGCACTGGTGTGCGTTTACCAAACTATTATATAACGCACAAGTGTAGTGTATAATACACGTCAGTCAGCAGTGGCTGATAGTGTCAGAGTTCTTAATTTTTGCTCCTAAAACCTGTGTTAGGTTATTATTGCGTCCGTGCTTGGTTTTTAAAACCGCACGTGTGTGCCTGTTGGTGGCAGCGTACAGGTGCACTGGTGTGCGTTTACCAAACTATTATATAACGCACAAGTGTAGTGTATAATACACGTCAGTCAGCAGTGGCTGATAGTGTCAGAGTTCTTAATTTTTGCTCCTAAAACCTGTGTTAGGTTATTATTGCGTCCGTGCTTGGTTTTTAAAACCGCACGTGTGTGCCTGTTGGTGGCAGCGTACAGGTGCACTGGTGTGCGTTTACCAAACTATTATATAACGCACAAGTGTAGTGTATAATACACGTCAGTCAGCAGTGGCTGATAGTGTCAGAGTTCTTAATTTTTGCTCCTAAAACCTGTGTTAGGTTATTATTGCGTCCGTGCTTGGTTTTTAAAACCGCACGTGTGTGCCTGTTGGTGGCAGCGTACAGGTGCACTGGTGTGCGTTTACCAAACTATTATATAACGCACAAGTGTAGTGTATAATACACGTCAGTCAGCAGTGGCTGATAGTGTCAGAGTTCTTAATTTTTGCTCCTAAAACCTGTGTTAGGTTATTATTGCGTCCGTGCTTGGTTTTTAAAACCGCACGTGTGTGCCTGTTGGTGGCAGCGTACAGGTGCACTGGTGTGCAATTTCCAGAAACTTTGATATAACGCACAAGTAGTGAATATACACGTCAGCAGTGCACAGCATTGCAAAATGCGCAAGGGCATTGGCAAGGAACAAGGAAGTGGACGTGATGGTGGTGCAGGCAGAGGCCGAGGTCGTGGGCAAGCTCTAATTTCGCCACAACAAAGGGCCACATCTAGTCGCTCGCACGTCCTGTCCCAAATTCTTGGGGACCGCAGCAGTACACCGCTCTTGAACCAAGACCAGTGTCAACAGGTTGTTAGTTGGATAGCGGATAATGCTTCCAGTCAGATTGGCACCACCACAAACACTCTGTCTTCCACACGGTCAAGTGTCAGTAGCCGTGATACTGCACCGCACATTTCTGAACCTGATCCTCCTTCCTACCACCAGGCTGAGTACACGTCCTCCTCGGACATTAATGATCCCACACTTGGACACTCGGAAGAGCTGTTCACGTTTCCATTCACACATTCTGGCCTCTCGCCAGCTCATATTGAAGTGGGTCATGAGGAGATCGTCTGTACAGATAGCCAAATATTTGAGCAGCCACGTTCTCACGAAGTTGGCAACGTGTCTCAACAAGTGGTGGACGATGATGAGACACAATTGTCAGCAAGTCAGGAGGAGGAGCAGGGTGCGGAAGAGGAAGACGACGTGGTGGATGATCCAGTAACTGACCCAACCTGGCAGGAGGATATGCAGAGCGAGGACAGCAGTGCACAGGGGGAGGGAGGCGTAGCATCACAACAGGCAGTAAGAAGCAGGGTGGTGGCCCCAGGCAGAAGTCAGGCAACCGTTCCCCGTAACAACACGACGACACCAGGTGCCTGTACAAATGTTAGGTCTTCACGAGTCTGGCAGTTTTTTAAGTTGGATCCAGATGATTCAAAAAAGGCCATTTGCAACACCTGCCGTGCCAGCATCAGCAGGGGTACCAAAACTAGCAGCCTGACCACCACCAGCATGATCAGGCACATGTCAGCCAAGCACCCGACTTTGTGGGAAGTACAACAGAGTCGAGGAGCAGTGCTTGCTGATGTCACTGCTACGTCTTCGCTGGTTGTGCATGCGAGCCAATCCTCTGTCCATGCTGCCTGCGAACAAGCCTCCTCCACTCCTGCACCTGCAGTTGCCTACGCAGAAAGAACACCATCATCAAGCACGTCCTTGTCCCAGCGCAGCGTTCAGTTATCCATTGAGCAAACCTTTGAACGCAGGCGCAAATACACTGCCAACACCCCACATGCCACAGTTCTAAATGCTAACATTTCGCGACTGCTTGCGCTGGAAATGTTGCCTTTTAGGCTGGTGGAGACAGAAGCATTCCGTGACCTGATGGCGGCAGCTGTCCCACGTTACTCGGTCCCCAGCCGCCACTATTTCTCCCGGTGTGCCGTCCCCGCGTTGCATAACCACGTGTCACAAAACATCACACGTGCCCTGAACAACGCTGTTTCACCCAAAGTCCACCTAACCACAGACACGTGGACAAGTGCTTGTGGGCAAGGCCGCTACATCTCGTTGACGGCACACTGGGTTAATATTGTGGAAGCTGGGACCCAGTCTGAGCGAGGGACGGAACACGTCCTTCCCACACCAAGGTTTGCAGGCCCTACCTCAGTCAGTGTTTCACCCACACTCTACAGCTCCGGAATGTCATGCTCTTCAGCCTCCTCCTCCTCCTGCGCATCCTCATCCACTGTGCCCTCCACACCAGTCACAAGCTGGAAGCACTGCAGCACTGCCTCGGCGAAGCGGCAACAGGCTGTGCTGAAGCTAATCTGCATAGGTGACAAACCCCACAATGCAGAAGAGCTGTGGACAGCTCTGAAACAGCAGGCAGATCACTGGCTCACACCTCTGAACCTAAAGCCAGGAAAGGTCGTTTGTGACAATGGCCGGAACCTGGTGGCGGCTTTGAGGCGAGGCCAGCTGACACATGTTCCATGCGTGGCCCATGTGCTCAACCTCGTGGTTCAGCGGTTTATAAAGTCATACCCAGAGCTGTCTGATCTGCTGGTAAAAGTTCGCCGCCTGTCTGCACATTTTCGAAAGTCACCTACTGCTTCAGCCGGCCTTGCCGGCTTTCAGCGCCGTTTGCATCTTCCGGCTCACAGACTGGTGTGTGATGTCCCCACGCGTTGGAATTCAACTCTGCACATGTTGGTCAGGATATGTGAGCAGAAGAGGGCAGTTGTTGAGTACCTGCATCACCTAAGCCGTCGGGAAATGGGTCAAACTCCACACATAACACCTGAGGAGTGGAGATGGATGTCAGACCTATGTACCATCCTCCAAAACTTTGAGGACTCCACCAAGATGGTGAGTGGTGATGACGCCATTATTAGCGTCACCATACCGCTACTCTGCCTTCTAAAACGGTCCCTGCTGAAAAACAAACATGATGCATTGCAGGCGGAGCGCGATGAGTTGCAGCAAGAAACAGTAGTGGGTGTGGGTGATAACACACAGCCCAGCCTCGTCTCATCACAACGTGCAGTGGAGGACTATGACGAGGAGGAGGATGAAGACATGGAGCAACTCTCCGGCCAAATTGAGGATATGACATGCACACCAGTCATATCCTCGATTCAGCGTGGCTGGCCAGAGGACAGGGTAGATGAGGAGGAGGAGGAGGAGGAGGAGGAGGAGGAGGACAGCATGTTCAGTCATCTTGTTGGTCAGGCTACTGAAGTCCTGGCTGTTAAGAGTCTGGCGCACATGGCTGACTTTATGGTAAGCTGCCTGTCTCGTGACCCTCGCGTTAAGAACATCTTGGCCGACAATCATTACTGGTTGGTAACACTGTTAGACCCACGCTACAAGGAGAACTTTTTGTCTCTTATTCCCGTGGATGAGAGGTCAACCAAAATGCAGCAGTTTCGGAAGGCCATACTCACGGAAGTAGGCAAAGCATTCCCCTCACAAAACGCTAGCGGCATAGGTCAGGAATCAGTGGACAACCGAGGCGTACAGCCGAGAGAGGCACAAGTCCAATCCGCCAGAGGTAGGGGAACAGTCTTTAAGATGTGGGACAGTTTTCTCAGCCCCTCACGTACCACAGCCCCTGAGGTGCGGGGTAGTGCCACAAGAAATCCTAAGTTTGCCCAGATGCTGAAGGAGTACCTTGCAGATCGAACAACTGTACTCCGACATTCCGCTGTGCCTTACAATTATTGGGTATCCAAGCTGGACACGTGGCATGAATTGGCTCTCTACGCCTTGGAAGTCCTGGCCTGCCCTGCTGCTAGCGTTTTGTCAGAGCGTGTTTTTAGTGCCGCAGGTGGAATCATTACAGATAAACGCACCCGCCTGTCAACTGAAAATGCTGACAGGCTGACTCTGATAAAGATGAACAAGGGTTGGATTGGGCCAGACTTCACCACACCACCAGCAAATGAGAGCGGAATTTAAAGTTTGCCATGTACCTCCACTCACCCATGGGTACACTTCTCGACTTTGGATAATCGCTGGACTGCTCCTCCTTCTCCTCATGCGCCATCATGATGACCGTTACAATAGTTAGGTCTTTGTTTCAGGTATACCCCCAGTGGTAAATTTTTTCGCCCATTCTTTGCAGAATGGACATTACAACGACAGGAGACCCGCTCCTTTGCAATGGGAACAATGTTTTGAGGCCCTCATGCACGTCTCTACCCAGGGACAACGTGTAGCCTCCCAATTTTTGGCTGCCCTGCCTAAGGGCTATACTGAAATACACCCACTTCCTTAAAATGGACACTTAATGTTTTGAGGCCCTCATGCACGTCTCTACCCAGGGACAATGTGGAGCCTCCCAATTTTTGGCTGCCCTGGCAAAGGGCTATACTGAAATAGACCCACTTCCTTACAATGGGCACTTCAGGTTTAAAGGCCATCATGCACGTCTCTATCCAGGGACAATGTGGAGCCTCCCAATTTTTGGCTGCCCTGCCTAAGGGCTATACTATAATACACCCACTTCCTTAAAATGGACACTTAATGTTTTGAGGCCCTCATGCACGTCTCTACCCAGGGACAATGTGGAGCCTCCCAATTTTTGGCTGCCCTGGCAAAGGGCTATACTGAAATAGACCCACTTCCTTACAATGGGCACTTCAGGTTTAAAGGCCATCATGCACGTCTCTATCCAGGGACAATGTGGAGCCTCCCAATTTTTGGCTGCCCTGCCTAAGGGCTATACTATAATACACCCACTTCCTTAAAATGGACACTTAATGTTTTGAGGCCCTCATGCACGTCTCTACCCAGGGACAATGTGGAGCCTCCCAATTTTTGGCTGCCCTGGCAAAGGGCTATACTGAAATAGACCCACTTCCTTACAATGGGCACTTCAGGTTTAAAGGCCATCATGCACGTCTCTATCCAGGGACAATGTGGAGCCTCCCAATTTTTGGCTGCCCTGCCTAAGGGCTATACTGAAATACACCCACTTCCTTAAAATGGACACTTAATGTTTTGAGGCCCTCATGCACGTCTCTACCCAGGGACAATGTGGAGCCTCCCAATTTTTGGCTGCCCTGCCTAAGGGCTATACTATAATACACCCACTTCCTTAAAATGGACACTTAATGTTTTGAGGCCCTCATGCACGTCTCTACCCAGGGACAATGTGGAGCCTCCCAATTTTTGGCTGCCCTGGCAAAGGGCTATACTGAAATAGACCCACTTCCTTACAATGGGCACTTCAGGTTTAAAGGCCATCATGCACGTCTCTATCCAGGGACAATGTGGAGCCTCCCAATTTTTGGCTGCCCTGCCTAAGGGCTATACTGAAATACACCCACTTCCTTAAAATGGACACTTAATGTTTTGAGGCCCTCATGCACGTCTCTACCCAGGGACAATGTGGAGCCTCCCAATTTTTGGCTGCCCTGGCAAAGGGCTATACTGAAATAGACCCACTTCCTTACAATGGGCACTTCAGGTTTAAAGGCCATCATGCACGTCTCTACCCAGGGACAATGTGGAGCCTCCCAATTTTTGGCTGCCCTGCCTAAGGGCTATACTATAATACACCCACTTCCTGACAATGGACACTTAATGTTTTGAGGCCCTCATGCACGTCTGTATGCAGGGGCATTGGTGAACCTCACAATTTAGGACTGCCCTGGCAAAGGAAAATACTACAAAGACTCACTTCCTCAAAATGGGCACATTAGACTCAAGAGGCCTTCATGTACGTCTCTTCTCAGGGACATCGGAGTGCCACACAATGTTTTCACGTAAAATCTTTCATGTATTGATCTCAAAAAGTAACATACACCAGCTCTATCTCACTATTGGGTATGTGCCCTTAACATTTCCGCCATGAAAAATCATTTTGGGGTCATTTTGGAAGGTTTTCTGGTGAGTCCGTAAAAATGGCGTAAAACGCGGACAAAATTGTTCACAGCTGTGACTTTTGAGTGATAAATGCTTCAAGGGGTCTTCCCCATGCTGTTGCCATGTCATTTGAGCACTCTTCTGAGACTTTTGTGACATTTTTAGGGTTTCTCCATGCTGCCGGGAGGTCATTTCACAAAAATACTCGGGTCTCCCATAGGATAACATTGGGCTCGTTGCTCGGGTCGAGTACACGAGTATCTTGGGAGGCTCGGCCCGAGCTTCGAGCACCCGAGCTTTTTAGTACTCGCTCATCACTAGTTAAGACCTAAGACACATGGCATGAAAATCGGACCGAGGGAAATGCGATTAAAAAAAAAAAAAAAAACCCATTCCACTCGGACCAATATTAGCCTATGTGCCAGCACCCATGAGCGATTATTTTCTCGGCCCCATTCGGACCGAGAAAACAATCGCAGCATGCTACGGTTGTAATGCTAGACTCTTTCTCTCGCACCCATTCAAGTCTGTGGAGCGAGAGAAAGATCGCCCTGCACTCGCAGTACACCGATATACCGCAAGTGCAGGGCAAGAATGGCAATAGCCGGCTACAGAGGCGAGAGAGATAAATCCCCCCTTTCCTCCGCAGCGCTAGCCCACCCCCCTCAGCTGAGGTCCGATCACATGATCGGACCTCAGTCGCAGTGACACTCGCATGACACTCGGTTCCTGCTGTGCTGCCAGAGAAAGCCGAGTGTCATGCGAGGATTGCATTAGTCCCCGTGTGGCCCCGGCCTAATTCTCAGCACCAATGACTGTATACAGCAGGTCTATAGAGCCACAGCAGCACATGCTACATGTGATAAATGGGTCTCAACTGATCAGTACATAAAGCTTATTCTACATATTCAGAAAAAATAGGATATGTTTACATATTTGTGGTACTTTTTAGCATTCCTTATTTTTTCTATAAAATATATATATACAGTCAATATTCACTGGATTTGTTTTATTTGAAGTGAAGCTTTCAGCAGGATTTTACTATGCAATCTGAAGACAGCAGGAGATGGGGACTGAAACACAGATTTTAGTAATGTGTCATTTAGTAAGCTTTGCCGTTTACTTACAAATGAGAATTTTAGCACTAGGATACTATCATTGAAGAAACAGACTGCCTCCTGCCAACTGGTCTGACCACGCTCCCTCCTCTGATAAGCAGCTCAGCTCACTATAAACAATGAATACAGAGAGCTGCGGTGTGGGTGGGGTTAGCTTTCTGAGCTCTAATATATGCTAATCTGAAAACATTTGTGTAACAACTGCTGCACGCAGCAAACTAATTGATACAAAGTTAGAATCAAGGTCTCGTTTCCTACATTATTCTACTCTCAGATGAGGTAGCAGAAACCAACGTCAGATTCCCTTTAGGCCGAAGTCACACTTGCGAGGGACTCACGCGAGTCTTGCATCAAAACACCTGGCACGGCTTGACTCTTCTGACAGAAGCGAGTTGGCTGCATGTATTTCTATGCAGCTGAGCTCGTGTCCAGAGAGCGTCAGGCCGTGCGGGGTGATACAATGCAAGTCCTTCGAAACTAAAGGGGGCTTTACACGCTGCGACATCGCTAGCGTTCACCCCCGCCCCTGTCGTTTTTGCCAGTGACGCACATCGCAGCCCGTGGCAGACAAAATCGCAAGTACCTGTTACACATACCTTCCTAACGACGTTGCTGTGGCCGGCGAACAGCCTCTTTTCTAAGGGCGCGGTTCGTGTGGCGTCACAGCGACGTCACACGGCAGACGTCCAATAGAAGTGGAGGGGCGGAGAGCAGCCACATGAAAGTCACGCCCACCTCGTTGCCGGACGACGCAGGTACGCTGTTGTTCGTCGTTCCTGGGGTGTCACATGTAGCGATGTGTGCTGCCTCAAGAACGACGAACAACCTGCGTCCAAAATCAGCAACGATATTTCGGAAATGGACGACGTGTCAACAATTAACGATTTGGTGAGCATTTTGCATCGTTAGCGGTCGCTCGTACGTGTCACACGCAACGACATCGCTAATGAGGCCGGATGTGCGTCACGAATTCCGTGACCCCAACGACCTCTCATTAGCGATGTTGTTGCGTGTAAAGCGGCCTTAACTCCGGCCTTAAACTGAGTGCCTCTTCCATTTGGGGCTCCTCCACTGAGGTTTTTCTTTACTGCTCTGTTCCAGCTATGCCCCCTGAAATTGGATGCAATTTGGTGCATTATGGAATCCAATTTTCTTTGTGCACTGGTAGGCTTGAATGGGCGAGTCTAATCTGACCCAGTGAAGAAACTAGTGCGTGCTGCGTTTTTTTTTTTTTTTTTTCAGAAGCAGATTCGGTCTTTTCTCTATCCAGAAGCTAGTTGGCCACTATAGTAGGCAGCACCCCAGCGATTAGTGACCCCCCCAATTTACCAGACGACGCTTCCGGGGCGCTTCCTTCAGAGACAGGAGTGGTCTTGGTGACACAAACCCCTTTATGTTTGGTTTTAATGTAATATATTCCTCATGGGTGCAGGGTAACCTGTGTAAGACAATGGGTTATCATTCTGGCGATTAATTCATACTCTGGACTAATGACAGAATAAGAAGTCATTGAAGGACATTCTGACTATTAACCACCGAGTTACAGGAGAAGAATAATGTGTTACCCATTTTACTGTACTACGGTGATAATAAGGTCAAAGGTTTGTTTTGTCAGTGCACCGCATAGCCAACCTGCTGACAAGTGCAAGTCTTCACAAATGAACGGATCACATGCTTCATGTCCTTTACTTGCCGGCCCAGGGGTAACGAACAGGCATTTGTAAGAAATCATCATTACCCCATTTATATAGGGGAAAATATTATCCGGCTTCATTTTTATCTTTAATTGTATTGGCTTTTTATACACAAAGATACCAAAGGCAGAGGTGCTTCCCCCTGTGGCTCCAGCGATGCCTCCGCAGCTGCCGACAGTCTATGTTGACATGTCTGCAGGTTTAGGTACAAAAACAATGGACTGAAAACCCTCAAAAGTCTCATTCGTTAGCTAATATAATAATTGGGAGAATGTAGTAATCCCGTATGTCCTTCATAAGGGGGTTATCCAGAATAGGAACTCTATGGAAAAGTGCTATTTTTGCAGATAGAGGCCATGTTTTTTTCTCACTCTAGCTAACCCCCTAATAGGGTTCACAAACACTTCTACATTAATGTTATCTGTTTATTTAATAACAACACAATTAAAAAGATAGCCTTTCCCTAGCTGAGAACTTGTGGACTGTGCTCTGTGTGTTTCTTCCATAGGAAAACCCATATTAATGTGTGTGTCGCATCTATCTAATGTGTACAGGAGAAGATGATGCAACACCACGTGAGCCCCTGACTCTGAGCACCGCTGCAAGTGTCAGGTCTCCAATGGAATACACCGACAAGTCTTACCACAAACTATACCGCGATAACAAAAGGCCCTCTGTATCATACACACACATACGGTAACATCCATAGTGCTGACCGAGCGCCTAAGAATTTACACAAGTTCACTGCTATAGAAGATATAGCAAGAACATACACCATAGAAAAGCAGAAAGACTGAGCGCACTATAATGTATCACTGCTAATAGAAGATATAGCAAGAACATACACCATAGAAAAGCAGAAAGACTGAGCGCACTATAATGTATCACTGCTAATAGAAGATATAGCAAGAACATACACCATAGAAAAGCAGAAAGACTGAGCGCACTATAATGTATCACTGCTAATAGAAGATATAGCAAGAACATACACCATAGAAAAGCAGAAAGACTGAGCGCACTATAATGTATCACTGCTATAGAAGATATAGCAAGAACATACACCATAGAAAAGCAGAAAGACTGAGCGCACTATAATGTATCACTGCTAATAGAAGATATAGCAAGAACATACACCATAGAAAAGCAGAAAGACTGAGCGCACTATAATGTATCACTGCTAATAGAAGATATAGCAAGAACATACACCATAGAAAAGCAGAAAGACTGAGCGCATTATAATGTATCACTGCTAATAGAAGATATAGCAAGAACATACACCATGGAAAAGCAGAAAGACTGAGCGCACTATAATGTATCACTGCCAATAGAAGATATAGCAAGAACATACACCATGGAAAAGCAGAAAGACTGAGCGCACTATAATGTATCACTGCTAATAGAAGATATAGCAAGAACATACACCATGGAAAAGCAGAAAGACTGAGCGCACTATAATGTATCACTGCCAATAGAAGATATAGCAAGAACATACACCATAGAAAAGCAGAAAGACTGAGCGCACTATAATGTATCACTGCTAATAGAAGATATAGCAAGAACATACACCATAGAAAAGCAGAAAGACTGAGCGCACTATAATGTATCACTGCTAATAGAAGATATAGCAAGAACATACACCATGGAAAAGCAGAAAGACTGAGCGCACTATAATGTATCACTGCCAATAGAAGATATAGCAAGAACATACACCATGGAAAAGCAGAAAGACTGAGCGCACTATAATGTATCACTGCCAATAGAAGATATAGCAAGAACATACACCATAGAAAAGCAGAAAGACTGAGCGCACTATAATGTATCACTGCTAATAGAAGATATAGCAAGAACATACACCATAGAAAAGCAGAAAGACTGAGCGCACTATAATGTATCACTGCTATAGAAGATATAGCAAGAACATACACCATAGAAAAGCAGAAAGACTGAGCGCACTATAATGTATCACTGCTAATAGAAGATATAGCAAGAACATACACCATAGAAAAGCAGAAAGACTGAGCGCACTATAATGTATCACTGCTAATAGAAGATATAGCAAGAACATACACCATGGAAAAGCAGAAAGACTGAGCGCACTATAATGTATCACTGCTAATAGAAGATATAGCAAGAACATACACCATGGAAAAGCAGAAAGACTGAGCGCACTATAATGTATCACTGCCAATAGAAGATATAGCAAGAACATACACCATGGAAAAGCAGAAAGACTGAGCGCACTATAATGTATCACTGCTAATAGAAGATATAGCAAGAACATACACCATGGAAAAGCAGAAAGACTGAGCGCACTATAATGTATCACTGCCAATAGAAGATATAGCAAGAACATACACCATAGAAAAGCAGAAAGACTGAGCGCACTATAATGTATCACTGCCAATAGAAGATATAGCAAGAACATACACCATAGAAAAGCAGAAAGACTGAGCGCACTATAATGTATCACTGCTAATAGAAGATATAGCAAGAACATACACCATAGAAAAGCAGAAAGACTGAGCGCACTATAATGTATCACTGCTAATAGAAGATATAGCAAGAACATACACCATGGAAAAGCAGAAAGACTGAGCGCACTATAATGCATCACTGCCAATAGAAGATATAGCAAGAACATACACCATGGAAAAGCAGAAAGACTGAGCGCACTATAATGTATCACTGCCAATAGAAGATATAGCAAGAACATACACCATGGAAAAGCAGAAAGACTGAGCGCACTATAATGTATCACTGCTAATAGAAGATATAGCAAGAACATACACCATGGAAAAGCAGAAAGACTGAGCGCACTATAATGTATGATAAGAAGGGTTAGGCTATGTCTACATGCTGCGGTTTATAACAAAACTGCACCTTCTGGCAGAAAAACGCACCTTGTACCAAAAAGAGCAACACAAAAAGCAAACAAACAAAAAAACACATGCAATCTAGTCCCATGCATTTTTTTTAGTGAAATCATTGGCTGGATGGGCTAAAAACTTCTGGACAAAAAAAAGCACAAAGAATACACATGCTGTAGTGTTTTTGTCAACCCAAAACTGCAAGCAAAAGAAAAAAAAAAAAAAAGCAACGTAAGCACTGCATTTCTGAATTCTCATAGGCTTTGGTGGGAGAAGGAAAAAGGAAAGACATGCAGTTTTGGGCAACAAACTGCACCAAAAAATGCAGTGTGCGCATGGGGCCTTACTGCACACAGGTCACTGCACTAACCTGGAGACTTGGGGACATTAGGAGGTGCACGCTGTGCTGCAGAGAGTGGATATTACTGGAGATCACCATCACAGAAACCGTTTCTCGCCATGTGTCTTAGGCCTAATATATATATATGATAGTACGGTACTAGCTGCAGTACCCGGGCGTTGCCCGGGATAGTAACTGTCTCTCTCCCAGTCTCTGTCTGTGTGTCGCTGTCTGTCTGTCTCTGTCTGTCTCTTTCCTTGTCTGTCTGTGTATATGTCTCTGTCTATTTCTAGCTCTGTCTGTATTTGTATCAGTCTGTCTCTTTCCCCGTCTGTCTCTTTTCCATCTGTCTTGGTCTCTCTTTCCAGGTCTGTCTCTTTGCCCGTCGGTCTCTGTCTCTTTGCCCGTCGGTCTCTGTCTCTTTGCCCGTCGGTCTCTGTCTCTTTGCCCGTCGGTCTCTGTCTCTTTGCCCGTCGGTCTCTGTCTCTTTGCCCGTCGGTCTCTGTCTCTTTGCCCGTCGGTCTCTGTCTCTTTGCCCGTCGGTCTCTGTCTCTTTGCCCGTCGGTCTCTGTCTCTTTGCCCGTCGGTCTCTGTCTCTTTGCCCGTCGGTCTCTGTCTCTTTGCCCGTCGGTCTCTGTCTCTTTGCCCGTCGGTCTCTGTCTGTGTCTCTGTCTGTCTTTTTCTGTCTCTCCACCGACATCATATAACCTCACGCATAAGCTTCAACTAACAGTTTATTTTGTTCCTATAGCAACCACTGACAGTTGTTATAAATAACGTATAGCTCCCACCTCCATTCAGTTTAATGGCGGCAGAATTTTAGAGACTAACTGTAAAGCACGGGGTTAAATTTTTCTGTCAAAACATAGACTACGACGCTCCCTGGGTCACATGAGGCGTCTGTGCAAAATTTCGTGATTGTAAATGCGACTGTGCGGATTCCTTTAGCGGACATACATACATACACTCAGCTTTATATATTAGATAGTGTGTATGTATGTGTATATTATATATATATTTTATAATATACCCATACACGTGTAGTACAGATAATTGCATGATGTATATATACCTATATGCTGCACTTGTATGTATATACAGATGATTGCAATATATACACACACATATGCACGTGCGCACTCACACAGATGATAACACCAATATACGAGTGAAATATAATATAATATAATATAATATATATATATATATATATATATATATATATATATATATATATATATATATATATATATATATATATATATATATATATATATATATACACACACACACACACACACACACGCGCGCGCACACACACACACACACACACACACACACAGTGGGGAAAATAAGTATTTGATACACTACCAATTTTGCAAGTTTTTCCCCTTCAAAGAATGGAGAGGTGTGTAATTTTTATTCTAGGTACACATCAACTGTGATAAAAAGAAATTCAGAAAATCACATTGTATGATTTTCTAGATTTATGCGGTCTGTCACAGTTCAAGTGTACCTAGAAAAAAAATTGCACACCTCTATTTATTGTGTATCAAATACTTATTTTCCACACTGTATATGTGTAATATATATATATATATATATATATATATATATATATATATATATATATAATCTATATCACACACACACATACACACGTCCGCACAGATAGTAGCGCTAATATATATATATATATACACACATACATACACAAAGTATACACATCCATATAGATGATCCCATAATATATATATATATATATATATATATATATATATATATATATATATATATATATATATTTTTTATGGGATCATCTATATGGATGTGTATACTTTGTGTATGGTATGTATGTGTGTATATATATATATATATATATTTTATGGGATCATCTATATGGATGTGTATACTTTGTGTATGGTATGTATGTGTGTATATATATATATATATTTTATGGGATCATCTATATGGATGTGTATACTTTGTGTATGGTATGTATGTGTGTATATATATATATATATTTTATGGGATCATCTATATGGATGTGTATACTTTGTGTATGGTATGTATGTGTGTATATATATATATATATTTTATGGGATCATCTATATGGATGTGTATACTTTGTGTATGGTATGTATGTGTGTATATATATATATATATATATATATATATATATATATATATATATAGTGCTATCATTCACACTGGCACAAACACACTATGAATATGTATTGCACATGCATGCTTCTGCAGATGATCGCACCTGTCTCAGGGGTGACGATCTGCAGACACATGCACAGCGCCTATGCAGTATGACAGAAATGGCCGCCTGCAGAGCGCAGGACTATACTCACACGATAGCTGTGCAATGAGTCCCGCCGCAGATGCTCTCCGCTTCTCCTCTCTGCCCAGCACTATCAGCCCCTCTGCCGCGGTGGCTCTGCTCCTAGTCACGTGGTACGGTGACGTCATGCGGCTACGGGGACCTATTCAGGACAATGTTGTGGAGATGACGCTGCAGAGCACTGGGTCATGGCGGGGACTGCTCGCACGCTTGTGATAGCGGCCATGTTTACTAGCCCCGGTGCAGCTCCTAGTGCGGCAGTCTCATGTGTACATGCGGCCATAACAGCAGGCGGGGGAATCATTCAGTCTTGCTGACACGTTTTTAGGTTTAGGCGCCTCCTGGCAGTGCATACTTAGCTAGCAAAGCTTAGGGCATTTGTGACTGAAAAAAGTCCAAATGTGACTTCTGAATCAACAGCAAATGCACAAAAACCGCTCCTAAAACGTAACCGAGCCACTGTGCACGTTACTGACCGAGCCACATTTTTTTAATTCTGACCAGTGTCACTGTGAGGTAATAACTGGAAGGCTTCAGCGGATCCCAGTGATTCTTACCAGAAAAGCCCTGTGTGAACATAGCCTGAGACTGGTTTTCCTGATAGTGTACTCCATAGAGGTTGCTGGCAGAGACAAAGGCGCAAACAGGGGCTTATCCTGGTGGCACCAGAATATAATATGAGGGAATCCCTCACCTGGGGCAGTATCACAACTACTGTAAGGGCAAGCCTCAAGACCACTATGGCAGCTGCAGACCCTGAAGATGATTTAGTATACTCAAAGCTGAAGGATAGGGTTACCTCACGCTGCCGTGTGCGAGGAGATCACCCTGAAATAAATTTGTGATTTTATTAATCAACGCGTTTCAGAGTCTTGAGAACTCCTCCTTCAGGAATCAAAATCTCAAAAGCCAGTCAAGAAAACCAGAGAGATATGTCACACCAAATAGTTACTAAATCACATTCCCACATCTCTACTTTACATCAGCGCAATTTGTGAAACATCATTTTTTTGTTAGGAAGTCAGAAAGGGTCAAAGTTTCAGCAATTTCTAATTTTTCCAACAAAATTTACAAAACCATTTTTGTTTCTGGACCACATCACATTTAAAGTGACTTAGAGAGGCCTAGGTGACAGAAAATACCCAAAAGTGACACTACTAAAAACTGCACCTCTCATGCTCAAAACCACGTTTATTAACTCTTGAGGCGCTTCACAGAAAGTTAAGCAATGTGGAAAATAAGAATGAACATTTTCCCCACAAAAATGTTGCATTAGCCCTGAATTTTTCATTTTCACACGAGTAATGGGAGAAAACGAACCGTACAATTTGTTGTACAATTTTTCCTTAGTAAGCTGATACCCCGTGTGTGGTGGAAAACTACTGCTTGGGTACACGGCAGGGTGCGGAAGGGAAGGAGCGCCATTTGAATTTTTGAACACAAAATTGCTGGAATCATTAGCGCACACCATGTCGTGTTTAGAGAGCCCCTCATGTACCTAAACAGTGAAGCTCCCCTTCAAGTTACACCATTTTGGGAACTAGACCTCTCAAAGAATTTATCTAGATCTTTGGTGAGCACCTTGAAGCAACAGGTGCTTCCCAGAATGTTATAATGTTGTGCCATGAAAGTACAAAAAGAAAAAACATTTTCCCACAAAATTTGTATTTTTTTTCCACATATTTACAAGGATAACAGAAAAAAATGGACCATTCAATTTGTTGTGCAATTTCTCCTGAGTATACCAATATCCCATATGTGGTAGAAAACCACTGCTTGTGTGCACAGCAGGGCTCGGAAGGTTAGGAACATCATTTGACGTTTGCAACGCAGAACTGGCTGAAGTAGATAGCAGATGCTGTGTCATGTTTGTAGAGTCCCTGATGTGCCTTAACAGCGGAAGTTCCCCACATGTGACCCCATTTTAGAAACTATAGAAACTACACCCCTTGAGGAATTTACAAATCAACCAAAAGCAACAATGTCCCAAAATATTGAAGACAAAAAAAGTGATTCATGCTAAAATATATACTTTATTAATTAAAAATATTGAAAATAATAAACAGAAATAATACTCCTGAGAGGAACCACAATAAATACCCAGATATACTGTATATGTAACAATATTAAAAAAGAAGAAAGGGGTATACAAGATAGCAGCAATGTAAAAAGATATTTTTTATGCAAAATATTGATATGTTTCTGTAAAAAACTATAGATATTCTGCGAGCACACACAAAAAATTAAAAATTCACTGGCAAATAGTTTGTATGAATACAATGAATTATAGACTTTAACTGCAAAAAATTGCAACAACCCTGGCCAAAAGTGCTACAGTGCTATACTACCTGTGCTGCTGGTAAAACTGTACAGACACAGTGAAATAGTATACCAAAATCAACTACCAGAGGAAGATATAAAGTGCACTTAGTTTTTTAGAACAGAAACTGCATCCTATCACTCCCACAGTACAAATAGGGAAAACAACCCCAAGGAAATATTAACAATAATTACCAATAAGATGACTGTAAAGCCTCGGTCTGGGTATAACACGTCCCTCCATCCCCAACACCGTTTCGCCCTTGCTTCTTCCGAGGGGTGTGTCCTAGGCCGATTAATACACCTGCGCTAAACAGCAGGTGGGCTGGATGTTCGTTGTGAGGGGTATATGACGGCGGCAGGCTCCCATCTCTGGTCTCTCCAATAGGAACTAAGGCTGCTTTCACACCTCCGGTTTTAGCAGAGCTGTCCAATCCGGCTCTAAAACCTATGCAACGGATGTGGCGACAATACCACATCCTTTGCATACGTTTTTTACATGCGGCCCGTCCGGTATTTGCCGCTTGCGGCAGGGTACTGAGCATGTGCAGTGGAAACAACAGCATGCGGCGGCCGGATGCATTTTTTGCCGCAGGACGCCGCATGCGGCGTCCATAGGCATGCATTGCAAATCGCGCCGCATCGGCCGGATGCGGCGCGATGCGTTTTTTTTTTGCCAAACAAAAAAAAGTGCCAGGCAACGTTCCATCCGGCCGCCGCATCGGCTAAATCTGCCTCATGCGGCAAAAACCGGACTGAACGCAAGCCCATGCGGCACAATACGGCACTAACGTAAGTCTATGAAAAAAAACGCAACCGGCGGCAAAAAAAAACGGTTGCGTTTTTCTGCAAAGCGCCGGATTGTGCCGCACAGGAAAAACTGGATATGTGAAAGCAGCCTAACCAGGCTGTGCGTGTGAGACGCAGGCATTGTGTGAAAACGTATATTGTCTAATCCATATATACAGAGCATATATCTATAAACAGAATATATATTCCCATATATACAATCAAAATAAGATATGTTACAGTGAATAAATATACATAAAAAATAGATATTGCAATAAATAAGAATGCAAAAAAGTTAATAAAAATAAAATCTAAATATATGAAATACATAAATCAGCCATATTAGAACATGAAATTATACAAAATATATGCACTTATATACCATAGGTGAGCATAATAATGAAAAATAAAAAATGAGACAAAGAAATAAATAGAATAAATAATAAATCAGTGTGTGTGAAACGTATGTTGTGTGAACAAAATGTACCAACCATATACATATAATACTGTACATAAAAATAAAAATTATAGATGAAATTAAAAAACCAAAAATAAATATACATACATATATATATATATATATATATATATATATATGTATATATGTATATATTTTTTATAGATATATATATATGTGTGTGTAATATAATATACCCTATAGTGTATATGCATGAAAAACAGACATTATGTGTGAAAAAACGTGAGATATATATGAATGTAGAATCCATCTGGAAGAAAGAAAGGCAGCAACCACCGTACTTTAGTGTTCACAATTTAATCTTGACCGCAGTTCAGATACATCAGGAGTGGGGGGAGGTGGGGAGAGGCAATGGGGTGAGGACGACGGCACGCCGTTTCGCACAAATGTGCTTCGGCAGGTCCTGTGATGTGAAACATGGAGACCACACCTCTTATTGCGAACGTGGATTCTCATGTTAACAAGTGAATTAAAAACGTGTAGTTTTTTACTAATACCAGTTACATAAATGGGATGAATGGGGATTACATATAGTTTTACAAAAATCGTATACATGTTTTATCAGTAATATTTCATATCAAAGTTTATCTCAAAATAACGGTACAAAAAATGTATTTTTTTTTATTTTTTCAAATCACAAAAAAACAGCCAGATCATTCTTATCAATGATGTCCAGAGGGCCAAGGGCTTTTAAATCCATTATTATTCGTGAGTCTTTCTGCAACAAAAAACGATGTGTATCCCCACCTGTTTTACAGGGGTTAATTTTCATGATTCCTGCACAACTTAAACAATCTGGATTACTACTATGGTAGTCTTTTACATGTTTTATTAGCTGTACAGAACCAATTATTAAAATGAATACAGTAAAATGTAACAGTGCATTTACTGAAGTCGGCTTTCTGAAGATTTCTCTTGTTATTCTAGCCTCTTGCACTGTCAGTTTCACGTCTAGAAACTCTAATTCTTTTACTCCAAAATTGCATGTAAAAAAACATTGAAAGAGTTTTTTTCATTCAAATAGTACACAAAATCATCAAAAACTGTCTGCTCCCCATCCCACACTATGAATACATCGTCCACATATCTAATGTACTTTTTGATGTACTTAATATATGGGTTAGATATGTAAAAAATTAGCTCATCTTCCATCATATCCAAAAATAGGTTTGCGAAACTACAAGCTACAAGGGTACCCCATCGCAGAACCCCTGCGTTGTAGAAACCAATCCTTTCCAAATGTGAATGCATTATGTTGTAAAATAAATTCCAAGGGTTCTGCTATAAATGTAATTAAGGCTGCATATTGATTAAAAATTTTTAAAGCCTAAATCATTTTTACACCTAGGTCTTGAGGAATTCTCGTGTATAAACTCCCAATATCGAAAGAGGCTATACTTGAAAGTCCCCTGCCATTGTAAATCATCAATCATATCTATAAAATCGCCAGTATCTTTTAGGTATGCAGGGATGTATTGCAAAAATGGTTTTAACAGGCATTCCATATAGTGTGAAAGGGGTTCGGTTAAAGAGCCGATCCCTGACACTATAGGACGGCCAGATGGGGCGACATTGTCCTTGTGTATTTTTGGGAGGTAGTACCAATGAGATTTTTGAGAAAAGATGATAAGAGTTATTCTGCAGCTTTTTTTTTATATATATATATATATATATATATATATATATATATATATATATATATATATGTATATACATTGGTAAGAGAAAGGGTACTGCTAATGCTCGTATGCCTGAGAAGCTGTGTTGGATGAGGAGGATGAGAATTCTTCGCCGTCTGCTCCGTCGTTATCGTGAGTCCAAGAAAATTGTATATATATATATATGTATAAAAAAGCTGCAGAAAAACTCTTACCATCTTTTCCCAAAAACCTCATTGGTACTACCTCCCAAAAATACACAAGGACAATGTCGCCCCATCTGGCCGTCCTATAGTGTCAGGGATCGGCTCTTTAACCGAACCCCTTTCACACTATATGGAATGCCTGTTAAAACCATTTTTGCAATACATCCCTGCATACCTAAAAGATACTGGCGATTTTATAGATATGATTGATGATTTACAATGGCAGGGGACTTTCAAGTATAGCCTCTTCCGATATTGGGAGTTTATACACGAGAATTCCTCAAGACCTAGGTGTAAAAATGATTTAGGCTTTAACATTTTTTATATTATATATATATAATATATATATATATATATATATATATATATATATATATATATATATATATATATTTATATATATATAAAATATTCCCAATCTCACATTCTTATTTAATAAGCTCCGTAGTTTGTTTAAATATACCCATGTAGGGTCATTTTTTAATTTTTGGTACACCTCTTTGTCATTTAATTGCCGCAAAGCTTCGGCTGTATATGCTTCACGCGTAAGCAGTACAGTGGCTCCCCCCTTATGCACCCTTTGTATGACGACATTATCCCATGTTTTTAGGGTATTTAATGCTTTCTTTTCTCCTCTGGTTAAATTTGATGGAATTTCTGGATATTTTAATGCCTCAATATCCTTCAGAACCAATTCCTGAAAGAGGTCAATATAGTTTCCGGGTGTAATTGGGGGACAGAACTGTGACTTGATTCCGTTTTTAAAAGGCGGGCGATTAATTGATACCGGAACTTCACTGCAACCTGTGAGTCAACCAGACTCAGCAGTATGAGGGTATCATTTTTTATGCTATCAAGCCCAGAAGTGTCCCCCAAAAAAACCAGTGGACTGATTTTGTTAGAGGAAGTCTCCAAAGAGGAGTGCTCTGGGATTTTTTTTCTTCTGATTTTTGTAAAATTTTGCTAAGTGCAGTTTCATGCAGCCTTTAAAAAGATCAATTTGGAAGTCTGTTAAATCAAAACGTTCTGGGAGACAGTACGTTAAGCCCTTTTGTAGGAGGGAAAACATATCCGGGGTTAGTGTATGGGTAGTTAAATTGTAGATGCGTATGGGCTGTTCTACATTTTGAAAAGAGCTTTTTTCATTCAAAATTTTAGGGCCGGTATCAGTCAATTGGGTGCTATTCATCGCCAAGAAACCTGGTTTCTCTTCCCTGATATTGGTCTTCCTTCCTCTTCCTCTCCTTCTACCTCTTCTGGTCTTAGATCTAAAGGGGAAGCAGCTATATCTAGTTGTTCACTCTGTACTTTAATTTTTTTATGAATATTACTGCTATTTTGTGAGGACCCCTCTTCAGTTCCACTTGAGTCTGAATCGGTGGTTCAAGCCCCTTTTTTTCCTTTCTTATCATAACTCTTACGATTCTTGAATTTTTTATTTTTATAGAGGGAGTTAGAATTAAATTTTTCCCAGGAGAAAACCTGATAGTTGTCATAACTTGTACCGTATAAATTTTTCTCTCTTTTTCTCTTTAATCAGTGTTTGGGGGGGAGAATTTTTTTATCTAATTTATTAAGGAACAGCTGCCAGGCATCTTTTGAGATCTTTGAGAGCTTTCTAATTCTTTCCTTAAGCGGGCTTTACACGCTGCGACATCGCTAATGCGGAGTCGTTGGGGTCACGGAATTCGTGACGCACATCCGGCCGCATTAGCAATGCCGTTGCGTGTGACACTGATAAGCGATTTTGCATCGTTGCAAAAACGTGCAAAATCGCTAATCGGCGACATGGGGGTCCATTCTCAAATCTCGTTACTGCAGCAGTAACGAGGTTGTTCCTCGTTCCTGCGGCAGCACACATCGCTGCGTGTGACGCCGCAGGAACGAGGAAGATCCCCTTACTTGCCTCCCGGCCGCTATGAGGAAGGAAGGAGGTGGGCGGGATGTTACGTCCCGCTCAGCTCCGCCCCTCCGCTGCTATTGGGCGGCGGTTCAGTGACGTCGCTGTGACGCCGCACGGACCGCCCCCTTAGAAAGGAGGCGGTTCGCCCGTCACAGCGACGTCGCCGGACAGGTATGTATGTGTGACGGCTGTTGTGCGACACGGGCAGCGATTTGCCCGTGTCGCGCAACAGATGGGGGCGGGTACCCACACTAGCGATATCGGGACCGATATCGCAGTGTGTAAAGTAGCCTTTAATCTTAATAACTCGTCCACAATTTTTTCATGCTCAAGTTCATTTTTCTTTAGTACAATGTCCAAAAATCGCATTGAGCTGCACTTTTTCCCATTCTGCTTTAAAAGTAGAATCATCCTGGTAAAAGTAAATGTTCTTATTAATCCTTAGCCCTCTGGGCACTCTTTCACTCTGCTGGTATGACTTCAGAGGATTCACCGTCCAAAAGAGATTCACTTCTTTTTCTGCTAAATTACTTATTTTTAATTCAAGACTTTTATTTCCCAGCATTTCAGTGTCCATTTTTGTATTGCAGCTGGTAAAGAATCCCACTACATCCTCTCTCCCCGCCAATAAAATATCCGTTTGTGTACCTAGAGCCATTGCTTCTGCTGCGTCCGTCATTTTTAGGTGATTTGACAGTCTAAACAGGTACCAAGTGATTCAAGCTGTAATAGGAAAAGCAGCGTGCACTCACAGTTAAGAAGTCCACAACGAAGCTAAATGCAGGAGAAACACCGGGCACTGCTGGAAATCCTCAGCCGTTGCTATTTTTGTACCTTTTGGGATAGACAAAGGCTGTACGAGTGCACAATCCTTATAAGTTAAGTCCATCTGTAGAATCCATCCGGAGGAAAGAAAGGCAGCAACCACCGTACTTTAGTATTCACAATTTAATCTTGAACGCAGTTCAGATACATCAGGAATGGGGGGAGGTGGGGAGAGGCAATGGGGTGAGGACGACGGCATGCCGTTTCACACAAATGTGCTTCGGCAGGTCCTGTGATGTGAAACATGGAGACCACACCTCTTATTGGGATTATGTGGATTCTCATGTTAACAAGTGAATTAAAAACATGTGTTATTTTTTACTAATACCAGTTACATAAATGGGATGAATGGGGATTACATATAGTTTTACAAAAATTGTATACATGTTTTATCAGTAATATTTGATATCAAAGTTTATCTCAAAATAACGATACAAAAATATAATTTTTATTTCTCTCAAATCACAAAAAAACAGCCAGATCATTCTTATCATTGAGGTCCAGAGGGCCAAGGGCTTTTAAATCCATTATTATTCGTGACTCTTTCTGCAAAAAAAAGGTGTATCCCCACCTGTTTTATATGGCTTCGTATATATGAATGTGAGGAGTGTAAAAATACAAGACATTTTGTATATAAATATGTCGCGGACGGGTGCCGCTCCACGGCAGAGGGGCTGCTCGGGGCGCTCCGATCCGGGATCGTGTCTGGGGCTTGAGCGGTGACCGGACCCGGGGCTCGTGCAACCGCCTGTCCTCACAACAGTGAAAGGATGTATTTACAGTGGAGAGAGTTTTTGTCGGTGATGCCACCCGTGGGTTGCGGTGATGAGATGATGGCACCGCCGTTGCCTCTGGTGCCAGCGCCCAGGACCGATGTTGTGGGGCAGCAAGATGGTATCCCCTCCACGGGTAGGGAAGGTGTAGTTCCGGGCCCAGGTGTAGGTGGGGAGCAGTGCTGGGGCGCTGTCGGCAGGTTGGACCGGATGACACCGGTGTACTCACGATTAGGAATAATCCACATAGTCTGTTCTGTAAACCAAGGCCGTATGCCGGTTGCCATTGGAGAGGTGTGCTGGTCCCACACACGGGTTAGCAAGGTAAAGACCCTTCCTCCTGCACTTGTGTCTTGCTGTGTGTTGATTTAACCCGCTTGGAACGGGAGAAATCCGCTCCCCTGTGGCTTTGTATACAGAGGGAGCCGTGCCTGCAAAATCTGACCCTTGGGATTTTAGTGGGTTCTGGCAGACACCCTATTCCCCGTGTTGGGCTGCCATTTTGCTCTCTGGGCTTCTCTCTGTAAACAAGGCCTGGAACCTTGTCCCGCTGGTCAATTAACAAGGAGCTTGAAGCTTGTCTGGTCCTAGGGTCCAGGTACCCCGCCTGTGCACGGCCTCCGGACCGGATTCCCACTGTCGGCACCGGCGGATTCCAACCCTGCCCCGGTCCACTTCGGGTCTTCCACGACCGGATCTCCGTCGCCTGTGGCCCGAACCTGCCGTCTGCCACCTAGTCGGTTCTTCCGTGGTCCAAGGGCTTCGACCCTTGACCACTCAGCTCTACTCACTGTCAGACTGCACCAACAGGCTCCCACTCTCTACGCCCCTCCTCTCTGACTCTCCGACTACTACTACTCTCAACCACCAACTACCAACAAACGTGTTCCCTCCCCCTGTCACCCCAAGACCCCTAAGTCGGCGTTCCCATCCGCCTGGTCCTGCACACTGGTGTGTCCTGGTTGTTATGGGGGGGCGACTAGGCTTTGTGGCTGGTGTTCCTGTGTGTGTGGGATGTGATGTTAAATCCCAAGGAGGAGGCGATTCCTGTACCCTTGGCGGGGGTACAGTCATCTGTGACTACCTGGTTTTGCCAGGGCGTCACAAATATGTGTATGAATAAATAAATATTTGATAAACATATAATATATGTAAATGTATAGAAGCATTTTTTTGTATAAAAACTATAATAAAAATTTAAATATAGATATATAAATATATATAGGTATAAAAAGAAGAGGTACGAAAATATATACCGAGTATAAAAAAAGTGAAACGTGTATAAAGAAAAATATATATAAAAATGTGAGAAGTTATATATAAAAGTGTAAAACTATTACCCACCAAAGTGTATATATAAATTTATTGTGTGCTTGTGTACATAACAAATAAATACCTAATAAAAATTAATAACAATACCTATAATAATAATAATTGTAAAAAATAAATAATAAAAAATATGATTTCAGAATTCATCATATGCAGGTTCCGTAACATTTTCTTTTTATCGGTGCCAGCAGATGACACTAGACCGCCCAAAGCTGTCCAGCCAACCGACACTTTAAACAAATAATCATCAGTGGAATAAAAGACTATATTAAAATACATAAAAACATGTATAAACTTACAAAAGACTTACCACCCACGCCTAAAATGAGACCTCTATGCAAGACAAACTTAGAGCCAATACGTAATTTTCTCAGTGCTATCAAATTATTTACAAGAAGGCTCCAAAGCCAAAATTCTCATTCAATCCCTGGGGTGCGAGAGTACCCAATGTGAAAATCCTCTCAGCCTAGGCAAAAATTTTACCCAGATCACCACCCCTTGGATCCAGAATAACCGGATTGATACCTTTGAAAACAGTTTCACTTGACTTGCATGCGTGATGAACTTGAAATGCTTTGCCAAAGTCTTGAGAGAGGAAACATCCTCCACCTCTTTTGCATTTTCAGTGTCTCTGATGTGTTCACCCCCTTGAGGAATTTGTCTAGGGGTATGATGAGCATCTTGAACTTATAGGTGCTGCATAGAATTTCATAATATTGGACTGTGAAAATAAAAAATTATTTTCCCCAAAAAATTTAATTTTAGCTCCAAATCTTTCATTTTTATAAGGGTAACAAGAGAAAATGTATCACATAATGTGTTGTGCAATCTCTCCTGAGTACAGGGATACCCCATATGTGGTCAGAAATTCTTGTTTGGCCACATGGCCAGCAAAGAAAGGAGCGCTATTTGATTTTTGGAGTGCAAAATTGTCTGGAATAGATTGCTAATGTTATGTCGCATTTGGAGAGCCATCAAGGTTCCAAAACAGCAGAACCCCCCAAAAGTGACACCATTTTGAGAACTACACTCCGCAGGGAATTTATCTAGGCGTATGATAACCATCTTGAAGCCATTGGGACTTCACAAAATTTTATAATATTGGGTCATGAAAATGAAATAATTCTTTTTTTCAACAAAAATGATGCTGAACGCTCAAATTTTTAATTTTTACAAAGGTAACAGGAGAAAATGGACCACAAAGTTTGTGATTCAATTTCTCCTGAGTTTGGCAATAGCCCATATGTGGTTGGAAACTACTTTTGAGGAACAGTGTAAAGCTCAGAAAGGAAGGAGCACCATATCGGAGTGCAGATTTGTCTGGAAGTATTTGCAGTTGCCATATCACATTGGCAGAGCCTCTGATGTGCTAGAACAGCACAAATCCCCCAAAAGTAACCCCATTTTACAAACTTCACCCCTCAATGATTTCATCCAGGGGTGCAATAAGCATATTGACACTACAAGTGTGTTAAAAAAAGTTATACCATTTGGTGGTGAATAAGAAATTATTACATTTTTATCACTAAAATGTATTTTCTAACCCTACATTTTACATTTTGACAAGGGGAAATAGCTAAAAATTATTATTACACAATTTCTTAGGAACATGAGAATACACCATTTGTGACTGTATAGTACCGTTTGGCCACACGGCGAGACTTGGGAGGGAAGGAGCACTATTTGACTATTGAAACACAGAGTTTCCTAGAATAGTTTGTGGATGCCATATACAAAGCCCCTAAATGTCAGAAGAGCAGAAACCTCCTTTAAGTGACCCCAATTTGGAAATGATATCCCTTTAGGAATTCATTTATGGGTGTCGTGCTGATTTTGACTCCATGGGTGTTTTCCAGAAACGAGCATTAATGAATGTTGCAGAGTGAAAATGTAAACCTGCCATTGTAGTGCCCAGTACATTGTAGTGCTTGTACATTGTGCCCAGCTTGAGCTTCTAGAGATCTGCACCCCTTAAATTAAGCAGGCTCTCGCTACAGAAATGACAAATGTGTACGCTAACTGTGATTTAGGCACACTGCGGGACTCAGAAGGGAATGGGGTATATGAATTTTGGAGCGCAGATTTTGCTGGATTATTTTTGGGCGAGGAGCCATAGCATGTTTCTAAAGCTTTTGTGCTGCCAATAATGTAAGAAAAACCGCTCTATTTCTATTAATAGATGATAAATCTGATTGTTAAATTGTTTCTTTTCGGTTGAGTAGCATTGGTGGCATTTTGGGGTACAGTACATTTTTCTTCAGTTCACATTTAACCAATGCTCAACATTGGGCGCTTACTGTACATTAGGGTTTTCATCTAAATCTCCAAAATACGTAATGCACATGAAATCCCCAAGTGATCCATTTACTAATAAAGCAGCAAGGATACTCTGGACTCTGCCTGGCTTATGTTCAACGGTATCTGGCTTTTAAGATGTGCACAAAGTAGGTGGTTGACTGCCCTTTCATGCACGCCTAAAAGATGGACACGGTCTATTCATAGGCCATAGAGAGTATGTTAGAGCTCAGCGTAGAGCACAGGATAAATGTAAGCCAAGAATTACTGTGTTCTTTAGGTGGTAGAATGAAAACAAGAACAGCAGGTCAAAAATTACTTTTATTTTATACACATACCCTATGGCATAAGTGATTAGACAGCTTAATTATTTTGCCCGTCAATTGCAGTAATACCAGATTTATTTTGTTTTTTTATGCTTGGCTACTATCATACATTAAAAAACACTTTTTTTATACAAAAAAAGCTTTTGCATTACCTCATTTTGAGAGCTATAATTTGTAAATATTTCTGCCAACAGAATCATGTGAGGGCTTGTTTTTTTGCGGGATATGAGTTGACATTTTTATTAGTACTATTTTCAGGCACATAATTCTTTTTGATCCAATGATTCCAATTTTTGGCATGCAGCATGAGCAATACTAAAAACAATTTTATTGAAAAAGTATTATTTTTGCTTGGCAGTATTCTGAGAACTATAGATTTTTATTTTTCCACTGGTGGAGCTGTGTGACAGTTTAATTTTTCTTGGACAAGATAACGTTTTCAGCCATACCATTGTTATTTACATTCAACTTTTTCATCACATTTTCTTCCAGTTTTATTTCAAAAGTATAATGAAAAAGCATTGATACTTGCCGAGTTTTTTTATTTATGTTTTTAATGGTTTTCACTGTAGGTGTTAAATAGCGCGGCAGCTTTATAGATTGTGTCATTTTGGACACAGTAATATTAAATATTTGTACTTTATTAGTTTATTTCTGTTTTTACATAAATATTCGTATTTATCGGTGTCATTTTTTTGTTCTTTATTTATTTTAGTTCTTTAAAATTGTTAGCAAAATATTTACATTACAGTTATCAAAAACACACCAGCCTCCTCCCTTTCCTATTTAACTGTCCTAGCCAGCTCCACAATAGGTGCATTTTTGGTGCATTTTTGACATTTTAGGTAAAGGTAAACTTTAAAGAGTTTGATTCCAATTTAACCCTTTCACCACCCAGCGATTTTCCATATTTTGTTTTTTTCCTCCCTTTCTTCCAAGAGCCATAACTTTTTTATTTTTTCCATCAATATAGCAATATGAGGGCTTGTTTTTTTGGGACGAGATACTTTTGAATGACACCATTCTTTTTGCCATGTATCCCACTGGAAAATGGGAAAAAAATCCAAGTCTGTTAAAATTGCATAATAAATGCAATTTCACGATTGTTTTTTATTTTTACCATTTTCACTATACGATAAAACTGACCTGCCAATATGATTCCCCAGTCAGTGCAAGTTCATAGATACCAAACGTATGTATATTTTTTTATTTAAGTAGGGACATTTTTTTTATGTTTAATCTCTTTTTTATTGAAAAATTAAGGTTGGTTACAATAAGCAGGGCTGCAGACCAAGGCAAACCCCCAAATAGAGACAAAACAAAAAAAAAAACAAGAATGCAATGAAACATGAAAGGCATTGCATGGTTGTAGCCATATACAGTTTGTTACAATAAAGAAAATTTAAGACCATTTATATCATTCTGTCTTGAACCATTATAGAAGTATAAAATCCATAAACTATACCATAAACAGCAAAGATTTACCATTCATACCATAGAGGCACATAATGGTCAGTCGAAGGAAAAGAAATAAAGAGAGAAAGAAAGAGGGAAGTAGACAAAGTGAATGATGACGGGGAAAAGGATCATGGGGAAGGGCAAGAAAGGGTCGGGAATAACTAGCAGGAAAAATCTAGGTAGAGTCTCAACTCGCCCCAAAGAGGGACCTGAAGTCCGGAGAATCCAAAAAAAAAGACTTTTTTTTATTGAGGATAAAACCTAGCTGAACCACTAAAAGTAGGTGCTGAAGGGGTAAAAATATGTTTTATAGAGAGCAACCTTAGTACTCAATAATGTAAAAACAAGCAAGGAAAGTAAATTTTGAGAATTTTTTTATTTTGATATTCTGCAAAAAGTGCACCAAAGACAGGGGGAGCAAAAACCCAACGTTTCGACTACCAGAGCCTTTATCAAAATTTTGCGTAGAGAATGAATGGGGGTAGGTTAGGTCACAACTGGACAGTCATCAAGAGTATTATGTAAGATGCTGCAATTTTGGAGCTTTTCAAAGTCAGCCAGGGATGAAGAGGCAGGGAAATGGGATGTGAGATGTGCTCCTTGGTTTGAAGCCCGGGAGAGAGGAAGAGTCCTATGCAACAATGGTGGCAGTGGCAAATGCGGCAGCAAATACAGTAAAAAAAATTCAGACATTTGTTAAAAAATAAATAAATAAATATTTTTTTTTTAGCCATTTTAGGAGACCTGTAGCATTTTTCAGGATCTTGGGCTCAGTGACTGTTATTTTTGTGTCCTAAGCTAGCGTTTTTAATTATACCAGTTTTGGGTAGATGCAATGTTTTGATGGCCTCTTAGTGCAATGTTGCGGCAACCAAAAAACCCACAATTTTGGTATTTTGATTTTGTTTTGCTACGACATGTACCGATCAGATTAATTGATTTTATATTTTGATAGATGTGGCATTTCTGAACATAGTGATGCAATAGGTGTATTATTATTATTATTATTATTGTTTTATTTTCATTGGTGCAAAATGGGGATGCTTTTTACATTTTTTTCATATTTTTAGAAACTATTTTTTTTACACTTTTTTTTAAAGATGTACAGAAATGTTCTGTTTTTTTAAAAACATTCAGAAGAAAACTCTGGAGTATATGTATCGAAGGGAATCTATCAGGTGATTTCCCAGTAGGACATCAACAGCATTCTGAAATGGTGCTTGGTCAGCTTCTCTAGAACATATACATTTCATCCCTGTATCTTTTTAGGCTTTCCCGTTGCAAGCCCCAGCCAACTGCAGTCGCGCACAAACATCAGTGATAGTAAAAATCTTGGGCAAGTGAGAAGCCTCACTAGATCTGTACATGTAGGGTTATATTTATTCTCATACGATTATTTATTATTGCTGATGTTGGGAATATGGAGTGGGAGGGAGTAAGGCCGTGGGTAGGGGTGCATATCTCCTTTTTATTTACATATGCTGTACTAGATGGCACGTGACTGCAACCAACCGGAGCCCACAGCAAAGAAACAAAAAAAGGTAGAGCAACAAAACCTACACACTCTGAAAGGGCCGCCCAAGCACCACCCCAGAACACCACCAGCACTTCAATAAATAAACACTCTACAGACTCCTCCCAATATGGCACAAAGAAGATAACGATTGTGACTGGACCCCACTGCCCAGCTTTAGTGTCCGTGTCCGTGTCATGCGGAGTAGCCATGTGCACACGACACACTTTGTTTTAAACATATTTTGTAGCATTTGTTCTGTAGTGGAAACCCCTTTCCTGGGAGAGCTAATGACATACAGATCATCTCCCTAACTGCCAGTGTTGGTCCAATTAATAGCAATGCATCGGAGACAAGATGCCAAAACACCAATTTGTTATAACCACAATGTAAAGGGGGATGGCTTAGTATACAAAAAAGGATATGTAAGTTTGGAATAACAAAATCTTAAATTATGAATCCTGCTTAATTCCTTGAAACTAGATCTGTCCAGTTTTCTATACCTTCAGCAACAAAGACAAACTTTAGACAAAGATATCTTAAAAAGATAGACAAAGATATATAACACAATTATGAGTAACAGATGTTTGTGCAACTCCAAAATATACTTAGTGAGGAAACCACATATCCAAAGCGGTAGTTCCAGCAACCGGGTCAACAAAATATTAGTATAAAAATATGATTTTATGAAATGATTATCATTAAAAAAAAGTCCATGTAGGTCACAAGCGAGTACAAGACAGAGGATTCGTTTTGAATGTCTAGTTCTTATTCAATGGGAGATTGAATAAGAACTAGACGTTCGAAACACGTCCTCTGATTGGACTCGCTTGGACTTTTTTTTAATGATAATCATTTCATAAAATCGTATTTTTATACTAATATTTTCTGGACCCGGTTGCTGGAACTACTGCTTTGTATATGCAGTCTCAAGTTTTTGCCGACTTTACCTTCCCTGCACGGTCCTCATTTAGTGGTCTTCCTGGATGAGGTGAGCTGGATCACTATTTTTTCTTTTCGTGATGGAACTGTATGAGGCCTGCAGCTACTTTGGGAAAGACAACCCTGTCTTAAGGGCAAGAGTGGCCATTATATGTTTCCTCAGTTTAGTAAGTGCCTCTGTCACTCCATATATTCTTGTGTATCTCATACCTGCACACCGCCTCACTAATCTATTTCTTGGCGGTGGGGTGGTCTTTGTATTATGTTTAGTCACGGCCTATGTTTCAGACAACGCAAAGATAAAATCAATACATACCAGAGAGTAGCGTAAGTACCCAACTTAGGTAGCTGTATGTAGTCTATCTGCAGACTCTGAAACGGGCAATCTGATTTTGGTGCTGAATTTCTGAGGAACTCAAATAGGCCCTCTGGGGCTATGTTTTGCACAAACAAGATATTCCTTTGCAGCCGCATTCAGCAACGCTGAGGCGCACCAATTTTATAGCACTACTGTACACATTACATCATTTGAATTATGCACTGGGAAATGTGCCAGGGCAGCCATCTCTAGGAACAGGCAGCTTGGAAGGCAAATCCTGGTGTTCACCTTGCCATACCCCTGACTCTGACCGTACAGCGCCCACTTTGGCCCATGTGTTTCCTATGCATGTGGGAGCCTGGAAGACCTGCAGTAGTTTGTGATCAACGGCCACTGGGGCTGGTGCAATGACAGTTTCTGTTAAAAGGAGCCTCACCCACTTTCGGTCGCTGAGTCCTCTGAGGGCCTGAGGGAGCCATATCCACTATAGCAAGTAATCCTGTCAGAGGAAGTCTTGCTACTTTATTAGCCACCTGGTTGCCTAAGACATTCCCTACTGCAAGGGGAGTTTGTTCCCATATATGACTATGGCTGCCCTTCGGGGAAGGATGATTGCTCTAAGTAGTATTGTCTGCTGATAGAAAACCCAATAAATGGCCTGATATAAATAAGGCTAATTCATAAATGTAAAAAAAAACAAACCTATAAATCACATGAGTTTTTCAGCCAAATAAAAGTAAAATTAATCTTTATTGAAACAAACGTAAAATACAATTAAAAAGGGGGATAAACACAATGAAATTAATCCCTCAACAGAAAAATTGCCCGCATATATAAATCACGAACACGCAAAGGAACAAGTATATGTTAATGCCAAAAGTGTGAATATATGAAGGATGTTATAAAAATAGACAAAAAAAACACCCCCCTGTACTATAAGTGCATATACATGAATATTAACCTTCATATAATGACAGAAAGGAAAAAAGAACAGATGCAGTATGAAATGTTAGCCACTAGAGGTCCTCAGAGATAAAAAGAAATATACAGTATACAAATTATCTAGTACGATATTGTTAAATGTGTCTGATTACACATAACCCATAACAAAGTGCACTGTGATTTTTTTTATATAAATAGTGGAGACATAAGAATTCATATTGATTTGTATTGCACATAATCCATTTTGTGCAAAAAAAAAAAAATGTAGGTACTGTAAGTAAAAAAGTGCAAGTGTCAACAACATAAAAATTCATATCGAAATATATTGCACATGATCCATATTTTGCAAAAAAAGGACTCAAGCGGATTTGAATAATAGTAAATAGTAAATAGTTAATAAATACATACAGGCACAAGATAGAAGTGGCAAGTAGTGCAAAAGAGATTGCGCAAAGCAGCCTAAGAAAATGCATAAAGACCTGTCGTCCGGCAAGTGCTGGGCAAGAGACATGGAGGGATTAAAGATAGCCCTGATGCGCATTTCGCATCAGCTTTGTTATGAGGGTGTTGGTGGAGTGAGATAAGGTGCTTTTTATCAGGGACATTCACCATGACATTGGTTGCGGTGCTCGTGTCTCTGCCGGTCGGACCAGAAGTTCACAGCTTGGTGTCTGATGTCACATCCTCCCGCTCTCGCCAGACGTGTCATGGAAAGAGGGGAGGAAGGCGAAGCAGATAGAGGCGTCGCCATGACAATCAGTCCGGAGGCAGACAAAGATAGAGCTTTCAGCCAGGAAAGGCTCATAAACTATTACACTGGGCATGGAGTAGAAGATGTCGTGAAACAGGAATTTAGGAAATAATAATAGGCGAAAAAACAAGAAAAAAAGAAAAGAATTGTTGAATAAAATAAATCTTTCACAATGTGTTAAAGATATACAGTACATATGTGTATAAATATGTGAAATTAAATGTAAAAAAAATACGTAATGTGAACAATGTCTGTAATATACAGTATGTGAACAATGTATGAAAGAAAACTAGAAAAATTAAATAAAAAAATGTGACAACAAAAAGTGATAAAAATAAAGCAAGATTTTTAGAAAAAATACAGATTTGTTTCAAAATAAATGAAATAAATATCACATAAACAAATACATAAAAAAGTTAAACAAAAAATAATGGTAAAAATATGAAATAAACAACATATTTTTATATTCCATCTTGTATCTTCATGTGTTTTTTTCTGTGTTTCTTACAGTACCTTTAAAAGCCTAGCTATGGATATCAGATCCAGAGATGATACATGGAAGTTTAGTATTGACTCCACTTTTAATGGGGACAACACTCTGAATGTTAGTAGTGGATTTGGACAAATGTTTTAAATAAAAATACATTTAAATATCTTTTAAGTTAACTCTTCTTATGGTGGACTAAGGCATCCTTGGAAAATTATTTGGCTTAACACCTCATTCCCAGAGAACTTCGGGTTAGGATTCTCCCTTCCTTCCCTTTGGAAGACCTTATATTTTGTTCCATTTGGGAGGAAATTTGTAATCTCTGTTCTAGGTCTTTTATACAAATGTTGATTGAAATTAACACTAAAAAACATGAGATGGAAATTGAAAAAAAACCCAAAACAACTAATGTTAGAGTTAACCAGTTCCTTTATGGCTCTTCTCAAATAATTTGGTAGAAAGAAGGGAAAAAAAAAATCTGGAATTTTGAAAGGGACATACAGGATTTCAAAATGCAAAGCGTTTACAAATGGCAGCAACTCCGCCAATCTACCAATCCAATTAATAAGAATTCTAATTATACATGCTATGATACGACTTGGATTGCATAACAAATTGTTGAATAGGGTACTTTTTTTTGCAGAAGTGATATGATATAATACAAACAAAATTTATTGAACATTTCTAACTTTTCTATGCAGGTGAAAATGGATGACCTTGTTGAGCCATTCATTTTTTGTAAAAATAATGTATGTATTTAGAAGCTGGGCCTCATGTGTATATGAGGTCTATGGGGAGGTTCTTCTTTTTCTCCTTCAATATTTTTATGATTGAATGCTAAACTTCTGGAGCCATGAGGTTTTAAAAGTGTGTATCATTGTATGCTTTTTTATGCCTATGAGTAAGGACTGAGGTTCAAAACGCATAAGGCAGGGTCAAATGCTCGAAGTATGCGTTCATTTTCTTGTTGGATTTTAATAGTTTAATAAAGGAACAATTTTATGAAGAACAAATGCCGTATTTATTTATCCATTTTCTGCATTGCTATAGTGGACACAAGCCACTGTGATCTGGACATCTGTGGATCCCTGGAATTGATGGAGAGCTGCCTTTCATCCTTTAGTTTCATTTAATCTGGCCTGGCAACTACCATTGCCAACCTAACTCACAAGAGTGTGATAGTAATTGGAAATGCATTCCACCTTCTATAACTTTTCTACCTTCAAGGAGACCCGAATGCTAAAGGTCGCTTCTCTGTTTTCCACTGGGAATAGCAATAATGTGTTACCTATGGACATGAATGACACATTTATTTATTTGTAAAAGTTTCTTATTCAACATCTTAAGTTATGGTAGGGCTCCATTACTTTGAAGAAATATATTGATAATCGCATGACTCAAACACTGCCTCTACCATATAAAATTAAAATTTTACAACCAAATGGAATTCTATACTCATAGATTGTTCTTTTAAACTAAAGGGTACTTTACACGCTGCGATATCGGTACCAATATCGATAGCGAGCGTACCCGCCCCCGTCGGTTGTGCGACACGGGCAAATCGCTGCCCGTGGTGCACAACATCGCTAACACCCGTCACACGGACTTACCTTCCCTGCGACGTCGTTCTGGCCGGCGATCCGCCTCCTTTCTAAGGGGGCGGTTTGTTCGGTGTCACAGCGACGTCACACGGCAGCCGTCCAATAGCAGAGGAGGGGCAGAGATGAGCGGCCGGAATATGCCGCCCACCTCTTTACTTCCTCATTGCCGGTGGACGCAGGTAAGGAGATGTTCGTCGTTCCTGCGGTGTCACACATAGCGATGTGTGCTGCCGCAGGAACGACGAACAACATCGTACCTGCAGCAGCAACGATATTAAGGAAATAAACGAGGTGTCAACGAGCAACAATTTTTCACGTTTTTGTGCTCGTTGATTGTCACTCATTGGTGTCACACGCTGCGATGTCGCTAACGGCGCCGGATGTGCGTCACTAACGATGTGACCTCCGACGATATATCGTTAGTGATGTCGCAGCGTGTAAAGCACCCTTAATGGGACTGATTACACTGGTTAACAACAAAAAATAAAAATCTGTATCCGGTTTGAAAATGGGTGGTTTTAACTAATATTGGGGTGCTGATTTCAGTGGAAGTCGAATTCTTTCTATCACGTCACATTTAATAGATACACAGCATTTTAACCCTAGAACACGCAACCATAGAAATCTACACTTTCACATACCTGGGGCCTTTTAGGCCTGTGTGCAAATAACATGGAGTAACTCAAATAGAAATACTTTTCAAAGTTTATTTGAGATGTGAATATTTCAAAACATAATTATGTGTATAAAACAAAAAAAGTAATTACACCTACTTAAAATGCCCAATTTATGCTTTCTATATAATTCTTTATATATAGATAGATAGATAGATAGATATAGATAGACAGATAGATAGATAATGGATAGATAGATAGATAGATAGATATAGATATATATAATCGATTTTTTTTGTCTAAAAGTTTTTTTATATAAAACTTGTAGTTAACATGGTGCAGGAATATTTGTTTTCAAAAACTTTCCTTTTCAACATTACTGATTATCCCAACAATTATCACATATTTTTTCGGAAGAATGTTCCTTGCAGACATTTTGTCCACAAGTAGTACAGAAACGCTCAGATTTCCTTTCTTTCTTTGCTGGACAAATATAACAGTGCTTTCTTTTTTTTTCTCTTGGCTCTGGATGTTCCTGAAAATGTATACCACATCGAATCATAGCTTCCGTAATTTGCCTTGGCAAGCATTTCGTGTTGCTTCACTCCATCATGGTAGGCATCAAAAGTTCAAAGACAAAGTTAGACAAGATAAAGACAAAGTCTTCCCCAGCAACAGTACAGACAAAAAGACTGAGGATCACATGTAAACCAAGTACAGGCCTAAAAGGCCACAGGTATGGGAATATGGGGTAGTCCCAAAAAAAGAGTTGTTTTACCGAAATGCCCTTAACATTGAAATATATGAACAATTGGAAATTACTAACAACTATATACCTGAGGAATACCTAGAGTTTCAAAATTCTAACTAAAGTAATCTTGCAGAAAATAGAAAAGAAGTAACATAGCAGGCCTGCGAGGCCCCAGGTATGCTTTCTAGGGTTAAGAAAGACTATAAGAAACTATTAGGCCTACTTAAAAGCTACACTATCAATGCCATAAAGTTGTAATGATGACTCAAAGTCATAATAATAGCAATAACACTTAAATTATACACTTTCAGCTTAATTGCTATCAAAATCCAAATTCTAATGTCATGTTGTTTAGGCAAAATAGGCTGATCAGGCTTTCCTTTTGTATGTAGTCTTATCTGTCTCCCTACACAACATCTAGCAGTAGTCACCCATCATTGCAGGTTTCCAGCATCCTTGGTAGCGTTTCTCCATAGTAAGAATGTCCTGGTGAAAATGCTCACTTGTTCGTCACTAACAGAACCCAAGTTTTCTGGAAAAAAGTCAAGGTGCGAATGTAAAAAATGAAGTTTCAATGACATTCTAGAGCCCATTTCTTTGTAGTTTTGCAATAACTCATTGACTATGGAAACAGTCATCATCTTTATTGTTACCCCAGAAACCATCAACAATTGCTTTGAAGGAGGACCAGGCAGATGACTTTCTTCTTGTGTTTTGACTCAAACGTTTCATCTTTTTGCAATTTCCTGATTTGAGGTCCAATAAATATACCTTCCTTTAACTTAGCTGGAGGATCTACTTGACATTTTCTTTTCCAGGAATGTACAATTTCCTCACAGGTCATTCCTTGACTGTGTAGTGGTTTTTGGTGTCTCGGCTGTCCCACAGACACAAAAAGCAGCAGAATTTAGTAAAACCACCCTGTAAACCTAAAAGCAGAGCAACAACTTTTGAATCACAGCAAATCTGCCCTTCATGATCTTCATATTTTGCAATTTTGTTTTTGTTTGCTTTTGTTGTAAACTTTCCACACACAAAGCAGAAGTATCAGTATGGCTTACGCAACAACAATGACGTTGAGCACCTTGCCATTTTGCTATTTCGCTGTAATTAAAGAAGATAAGAATTTTAAAAGGGTCTCACCAATGCTAAGAAATACACCAGAACTCTATGGTTGCACATATATATATTGTTCAGACATTTCACTCATTCCTAAGCTTTACATATCATTGCGCAATAACATTTCATAGAGCAATACCACGGAAGCCTGCTAAATCACATTACACAGTATCAATCATATAGGACTCCGGCCCTCTGGTGACTGTTTATAGCTTTATACACTGGATATTACACCAAAATGAATACTATTACATGCTTAGTCAGTGATTTAATCATTTCAAACAAAAAACAAAAGAGGGATTGAGGAGACAAAGCAAGTACACAAAATACATTTAAAAAATCTGCAATATCCACAATATCTAAAAAATCTTACGTGATACACCATTTCTGATGGTATATTTGGAATCTGGAGGCAAAAATACATATGATTTAGTATATTACACACCAATTTTGTTGTTGACCAGTGAAGAATCTCTCAAACTGAAAGAATTGTAAATATCAATAGATAAGTTACAAAAATCGTTGGAAAGTACAACTAACATCCAGATTTTAATGCTCAAAATAGAATCTTACAGCACAAGATTCAGTATAAAAAATCCAAATCTGAAAGAGATCGGAGAGATTATGATACGGATTCTCTGTACACTGCCAGCCATTAACACCCAGCTTTGTCCTTACCAGGGTATTGTGGATTATTTTAGGTTTCGGACAAAGGTGAATAGACCAGTGTTCATTCATCTAGATGTCCTGATAAACGGAGGCTCTGACCACTGAAAAGCGCAGACCTTAAAATAAAGAAAAATTTATTAAATCAACAGCCTATTACTTTGTCAGCAGTGCGACATTAACCCCATTTCTCCTCTCCAGCAATCAAGGTTTTTTGCAGACAGAGGTGTTTAGGAAGAACACCTCAGTCAACTCTCTTTTACATGCCTCTTCCTTCAACCACAGCCTCTAATACGTAGTATTTCTATAGGACAATTCATCAGGACACTTCAAATTTGTTCTTTGGATCCATCATTCCACAGACAAGCTTATGAATTGGTCTCCCGCTTTGAAGATGGAGGATACTCTAAGAGAAGTATTTGGAGGTGCTATCAATGGGCAGTGACATCTAAGAGAGAAGAACTCCTGTGCTCCAAACGTCAGAATGAAAACAAAGAGCAGGTGAGAGTTATATCTAACTTTAACTGGAAATGGAAGGAGGTAACACTCGCTCTTGAAAAATTCTGGCCCCTCATTCAGGCTGATAATGTTTTGTCCAAATATACCAATGAAAAACCATCTGTAACTTAAAGAAGATCCTGCAATCTAAAGGACATGCTTACTCACAGTAGTTTTGATGGACCGAAATTTTCCTCTATTTTTGGCTCACCGGGACATAAGGGACAGGTTTTTTTTCCTCTATGGATTGCATTGCATGGCCCAATATGATTAGAACCACTGAGTGTCAGTCAACTAATGGCTTGCATAACTTCAAAAATTACCCAACATATTACATGTAACACTACCCATGCCTTCTGTCCCTGCCAAATGGTGTATGTTGACCTTACATCAAGACTGCTCAAATTTGCATATGAGAACATATGAGGGACATTAATATCACCATTAATATTTATGATTTATCTACTCAAGCCATTGGCTAGACATTTCAAGATAAAACATGCATTCACTGGAAGCCTTTTGAGAGAATTTAGAATAGACTGTGTCCCCGTTGACCCATCGGGTGGAAATATGAAGAAGAAGCTATCCCAGTTGCAAAACCGCTGGTAATCACTATTGACAGCATTGGTCCTCAAGGCCTTAACGATGTCCTACATTTCGCTCCTTTCCTTTGATTTACACCTTTGGGGGTGTTTTTAACATTGTCTTAGCTGTCTTTTATTGTTTTATTATATTATCACTTTTGGTCACATTTTGTCACATCATTTTTTTATTTATATGTATTTTTCTAGTATTTTTCTTTTATACATTGTTCACATATATTTCATACATTGTTCACATTACATATTCTTTTTATTACATTTAATTTCACATACAGTGCCTTGCAAAATTTTTCGGCCCCCTTGAATTGAACTGTCTGGGTATATGCTCGAGCCAAGTAGGTGGAGTATGAGGTTCAGAGTGTGTGCTGTGCAGGGCTGTGGGAATTGTCAGGGACAGGAAACTGCACAGGGTGTTTTCTTTTTAACCTCTTCAACCCTGGGCGATTTTCCATTTTTCCGGGGTTTTTTGCACCCCTTCTTCCAAGAGCCATAGGTTTTTTATTTTTCTGTCAATCTTGCCATATGAGGGCTTGTTTTTTGTGGGACGACCTATACTTTTAAATGAAACCATAAGTTTTACCATATAGTGTACTAGAAAACAGCAATAAAATTCCAAATGCGTAAAAACTGCAAAAAAAGTGCGATCGCACAATAGTTTTTGCCATATTTTATTCACTGTGTTCACTATATGATAAAAGTGTTGTGTTGGTGTGATGTCTCAGGTCAAATATGAAGAGATACTCCAGATCACCCTTCTTCACTACAGAATCCACCACCGACGCATGGAAAACGCCCTGACCCGGGCGGGAACAGCAAATTTAAATGGAGGTATCCAGTATCTCAAGGGGAATTGAAAGCGTTTAAAAAATAAAAAACTTTATTGTATCCATTAAAATATTCAAAAGTGGACAAACAAGAGGCACATAGGAACAAGACAGAGGATATTTCCTATGCGTTTCAACCTATTAAGGTCTTAATCATGGAATGTCTTGTTCCTATGTGCCTCTTGTGTGTCCACTTTTGAATGTTTTAATGGATACAATAAAGTTTTTTATTTTTTAAACGCTTTCAATTCTCCTTGAGACGCTGGATCCCTCCGTTTGAATTTGATGTCTCAGGTCGGTACGAGTTTGTAGACACCAAACATGTGTAGGTTTACTTTATCTAAAGGGTTACAAAAATTCACAAGCTTGTCCCAAAAATGTGGCACACTTTTTGCGCTATTTTCTGAAACCTATAGCGTTTTTATTTTTCGGGATCTATATCTCAGTGACCGCTTATTTTTTGTGTCTCGAGCTGATGTTTCTAATGGTACCATTTTTGTGCAGATGCTACATTTTGATCGCCTGTTATTGCATTTTGGGTAAAATTTGGGGCAACCAAAAAACTTAAGTTTGGTGTTTGGAATTTTTTGCCACTACGCCATTTACCGATCAATTGATTTTATATTTTGATAGATCGGGCGTTTCTGTACCAAATACGTGTATATTTTTTATTTTTTTTAACCCTTTAGTTTTCAATGGGCTGAATGGTGGGTGATTTGAACTTTTATTTTTTTTTTTAATTTTAATTTTTGTAAAACTTTTTTAACTTTTTTTTATTTTATTTTTACTAGGTCCCCTAGGGGACTATAATGATCAGCTGTTTGATCACTCTTCCATTTCTCCAAATCACAGCTATACAGCTGAGATCTGGAGAAAAGCTGCTTTATGCCTCTGCCACACTCACGTTAAAAAAACGTACGTGTTATGTAGTCCGTTTTTTGTGTCCGTGTTCCGTATTTTGTGTCCGTTTTCCCCCTCCGTGTAGTGTCCATATGCATAACGTGTGTCATACGTGTGTACGTGTGTGCATTTTCCTGGGCGTGTTATACGTCAGTGTATGTTCCATGAGCCTTCCGTATCTTGTCCGTGTGTAACGTTTTCCAAATCGAGATAATGGTTATTACTTAGAATTAATGACACATAGGTGTCTGTGATTAGGACAGAAATATAAGTTACCTATAAACTCTTTCCTGCTTGTATTCTGCCTTGGAGTACCTATGTGTTTTGACAATATCTGTTGCGATGCCATTATCCACGGAGGCCTTAGTATTTTTATGTTGGATTATATCTCGTCGTTTTGGCGTTAGACGGCACATGTTGCAATATGATAATTTTAGAAGACACAGAATGTGGGTGCTTCCACTAATCATGATGCGACCTATGCATGGTTATTTCCATACTTTATTTTTTGAGTTACGCCATTACCCTGATAAGTTTTTTCATACTGCCATTTGACTGTGGAGAGTTTTGATTACCTACTAAATATTTTACGACCTCATTTGCAACACCAGGACACTTGGATGCGGCTTTCCATTTCCCCAGAGGAGAGGTTCATGATGACTCTGAGGTATATATTTTGTAAATAGCTACATACATCATTCAAATATTTGTTATTTTTTTTTTTTGTTAATTCTTGATGTAATCTCTCTTTAGACTATATGTAAATTTTTGTGTAACTTTTGTTTTTTAAATTGATACTTTAAAATGATTGTTGGATTTTACGGGGGAACACTATTCTCCTTAAGGAGACTTTGCAAGCCAGTCTGGCTGCCAGGTAAGGGGACTTATAGCTGCAATGCCCCTCTGGGAAATATTCAAATTGTCTCTCCAGTAAAGGAGACAAACTCTAGCACAGCGCCACCTATTGGAAGTAGCGATCCTAAAAGTCACAAGTGGATTTTCAACAATCCTTTGAAATATGACTCAGGATATATAAGCCAGATCAGAATCCCAATTTGCAGACACGGTGTTTCGGGGTGCTTGCCCCTCGTCAGTGCAAAGTATGGGGGGTGTCTGATCTGGCTCATGAGAAAGCTATGTGGGGACCACGGGGGAACACTATTCTCCTTAAGGAGACTTTGCAAGCCAGTCTGGCTGCCAGGTAAGGGGACTTATAGCTGCAATGCCCCTCTGGGAAATATTCAAATTGTCTCTCCAGTAAAGGAGACAAACTCTAGCACAGCGCCACCTATTGGAAGTAGCGATCCTAAAAGTCACAAGTGGATTTTCAACAATCCTTTGAAATATGACTCAGGATATATAAGCCAGATCAGAATCCCAATTTGCAGACACGGTGTTTCGGGGTGCTTGCCCCTCGTCAGTGCAAAGTATGGGGGTGTCTGATCTGGCTCATGAGAAAGCTATGTGGGGACCACGGGGGAACACTATTCTCCTTAAGGAGACTTTGCAAGCCAGTCTGGCTGCCAGGTAAGGGGACTTATAGCTGCAATGCCCCTCTGGGAAATATTCAAATTGTCTCTCCAGTAAAGGAGACAAACTCTAGCACAGCGCCACCTATTGGAAGTAGCGATCCTAAAAGTCACAAGTGGATTTTCAACAATCCTTTGAAATATGACTCAGGATATATAAGCCAGATCAGAATCCCAATTTGCAGACACGGTGTTTCGGGGTGCTTGCCCCTCGTCAGTGCAAAGTATGGGGGTGTCTGATCTGGCTCATGAGAAAGCTATGTGGGGACCACGGGGGAACACTATTCTCCTTAAGGAGACTTTGCAAGCCAGTCTGGCTGCCAGGTAAGGGGACTTATAGCTGCAATGCCCCTCTGGGAAATATTCAAATTGTCTCTCCAGTAAAGGAGACAAACTCTAGCACAGCGCCACCTATTGGAAGTAGCGATCCTAAAAGTCACAAGTGGATTTTCAACAATCCTTTGAAATATGACTCAGGATATATAAGCCAGATCAGAATCCCAATTTGCAGACACGGTGTTTCGGGGTGCTTGCCCCTCGTCAGTGCAAAGTATGGGGGTGTCTGATCTGGCTCATGAGAAAGCTATGTGGGGACCACGGGGGAACACTATTCTCCTTAAGGAGACTTTGCAAGCCAGTCTGGCTGCCAGGTAAGGGGACTTATAGCTGCAATGCCCCTCTGGGAAATATTCAAATTGTCTCTCCAGTAAAGGAGACAAACTCTAGCACAGCGCCACCTATTGGAAGTAGCGATCCTAAAAGTCACAAGTGGATTTTCAACAATCCTTTGAAATATGACTCAGGATATATAAGCCAGATCAGAATCCCAATTTGCAGACACGGTGTTTCGGGGTGCTTGCCCCTCGTCAGTGCAAAGTATGGGGGTGTCTGATCTGGCTCATGAGAAAGCTATGTGGGGACCACGGGGGAACACTATTCTCCTTAAGGAGACTTTGCAAGCCAGTCTGGCTGCCAGGTAAGGGGACTTATAGCTGCAATGCCCCTCTGGGAAATATTCAAATTGTCTCTCCAGTAAAGGAGACAAACTCTAGCACAGCGCCACCTATTGGAAGTAGCGATCCTAAAAGTCACAAGTGGATTTTCAACAATCCTTTGAAATATGACTCAGGATATATAAGCCAGATCAGAATCCCAATTTGCAGACACGGTGTTTCGGGGTGCTTGCCCCTCGTCAGTGCAAAGTATGGGGGTGTCTGATCTGGCTCATGAGAAAGCTATGTGGGGACCACGGGGGAACACTATTCTCCTTAAGGAGACTTTGCAAGCCAGTCTGGCTGCCAGGTAAGGGGACTTATAGCTGCAATGCCCCTCTGGGAAATATTCAAATTGTCTCTCCAGTAAAGGAGACAAACTCTAGCACAGCGCCACCTATTGGAAGTAGCGATCCTAAAAGTCACAAGTGGATTTTCAACAATCCTTTGAAATATGACTCAGGATATATAAGCCAGATCAGAATCCCAATTTGCAGACACGGTGTTTCGGGGTGCTTGCCCCTCGTCAGTGCAAAGTATGGGGGTGTCTGATCTGGCTCATGAGAAAGCTATGTGGGGACCACGGGGGAACACTATTCTCCTTAAGGAGACTTTGCAAGCCAGTCTGGCTGCCAGGTAAGGGGACTTATAGCTGCAATGCCCCTCTGGGAAATATTCAAATTGTCTCTCCAGTAAAGGAGACAAACTCTAGCACAGCGCCACCTATTGGAAGTAGCGATCCTAAAAGTCACAAGTGGATTTTCAACAATCCTTTGAAATATGACTCAGGATATATAAGCCAGATCAGAATCCCAATTTGCAGACACGGTGTTTCGGGGTGCTTGCCCCTCGTCAGTGCAAAGTATGGGGGTGTCTGATCTGGCTCATGAGAAAGCTATGTGGGGACCACGGGGGAACACTATTCTCCTTAAGGAGACTTTGCAAGCCAGTCTGGCTGCCAGGTAAGGGGACTTATAGCTGCAATGCCCCTCTGGGAAATATTCAAATTGTCTCTCCAGTAAAGGAGACAAACTCTAGCACAGCGCCACCTATTGGAAGTAGCGATCCTAAAAGTCACAAGTGGATTTTCAACAATCCTTTGAAATATGACTCAGGATATATAAGCCAGATCAGAATCCCAATTTGCAGACACGGTGTTTCGGGGTGCTTGCCCCTCGTCAGTGCAAAGTATGGGGGTGTCTGATCTGGCTCATGAGAAAGCTATGTGGGGACCACGGGGGAACACTATTCTCCTTAAGGAGACTTTGCAAGCCAGTCTGGCTGCCAGGTAAGGGGACTTATAGCTGCAATGCCCCTCTGGGAAATATTCAAATTGTCTCTCCAGTAAAGGAGACAAACTCTAGCACAGCGCCACCTATTGGAAGTAGCGATCCTAAAAGTCACAAGTGGATTTTCAACAATCCTTTGAAATATGACTCAGGATATATAAGCCAGATCAGAATCCCAATTTGCAGACACGGTGTTTCGGGGTGCTTGCCCCTCGTCAGTGCAAAGTATGGGGGGTGTCTGATCTGGCTCATGAGAAAGCTATGTGGGGACCACGGGGGAACACTATTCTCCTTAAGGAGACTTTGCAAGCCAGTCTGGCTGCCAGGTAAGGGGACTTATAGCTGCAATGCCCCTCTGGGAAATATTCAAATTGTCTCTCCAGTAAAGGAGACAAACTCTAGCACAGCGCCACCTATTGGAAGTAGCGATCCTAAAAGTCACAAGTGGATTTTCAACAATCCTTTGAAATATGACTCAGGATATATAAGCCAGATCAGAATCCCAATTTGCAGACACGGTGTTTCGGGGTGCTTGCCCCTCGTCAGTGCAAAGTATGGGGGTGTCTGAGTCATATTTCAAAGGATTGTTGAAAATCCACTTGTGACTTTTAGGATCGCTACTTCCAATAGGTGGCGCTGTGCTAGAGTTTGTCTCCTTTACTGGAGAGACAATTTGAATATTTCCCAGAGGGGCATTGCAGCTATAAGTCCCCTTACCTGGCAGCCAGACTGGCTTGCAAAGTCTCCTTAAGGAGAATAGTGTTCCCCCGTGGTCCCCACATAGCTTTCTCATGAGCCAGATCAGACACCCCCATACTTTGCACTGACGAGGGGCAAGCACCCCGAAACACCGTGTCTGCAAATTGGGATTCTGATCTGGCTTATATATCCTGAGTCATATTTCAAAGGATTGTTGAAAATCCACTTGTGACTTTTAGGATCGCTACTTCCAATAGGTGGCGCTGTGCTAGAGTTTGTCTCCTTTGTTGGATTTTATTCATTTTTTAGATTCCTTGCGACTAGTCAATCTTTTAGTGCTTTACATTTTGATTTTTTGTTGGGGAGATCAACCATTGCCGTAATAGTACGTCACACATGCGACATGATATGGCGACATTTAAAAGAAGAAATGATGCCTCAGCCAAGATTGGTTGAAAATATCTAAGGGCTTCAAGGACTCAGTGAACTTTCCAAACTGCATTGGAGCTTTGGATGGGAAGCATTTCAGAGTCAAGAAACCACCTAACTCTGGTTCCCATTATTTTAATTTTCATAAGTATTTTTCTGTTGTTATTTTGGCATTGGTTGACACTGATTACCATTTTATTTATGGAGACATTGGGGCCTATGGTAGTGCCTCTGATGCCCGTATTTTCCGTTCTTCAAGATTAGCCCAACGGCTGCAAGATAATTCATTAATGATCCCACCCCCAGTTCCCCTACCTGGTACATCAGGACCGTTGGCACCATATGTCATGGTAGCTGATGCAGGATTTGCATTATTCAAACATGTAATGCGGCCATATCCAAGGAGATCAATTGATGACAGGAAACAGTACTTTAATTATCGCCTATCAAAAGCAAGACGTTATGTGGAGTGTGCATTTGGTATATTATCTAACAAATGGCGCATTTATCAGACAACTATTCAGTTGCAGCCAACCTCGGTCCAATCTGTCATCAAGGCTACCATAGTGCTTCACAATTTCTGTCGTATACATGAAGGGGCACCTTATGTTGATGATGAATTTCAGCTAACCCATGATATTAATCCAACAGGTGAACCTATGTATCATAATTTTGTAACATCGGGTTTACAAATTAGAAATTTTGTTTACTGATTACTTTAATTGTTTTGATGCTAATAATAATAATAATAATGTCTAGTAATTTTGTCAACAATTTTTTGTTATTTTTTTATACATTTTCATTAGAATATAAACGAAAAAACTTGATGGAAAAAATAATTTAACCCATTAAAGATAACTATTTAAAAAATAAAAACAGTTAATCAACCAGTTACTGTTATGTTAACAACATGGCGACCTGAGTGTTGTTTGTATGTGTTTAAAATTTACAGATCTAGACCTCAAATAATAGTATTATTTATTGTTTCAAAAACTAATAATAATGTTATGCTTCTAAACAAAGAAAACAAGATTCTATATACATGATAAATACAAACTTCCTTTATTTGGCCAAATCAGTGTTTTTTATTAATACTTTGGAAATTTCTAATAAATGGAATGTTGACAACATGTTATATATCAAAAAATAAGGTTTAATGCTAGTCGAAAAGATTCCTAAAACAATAATTACTCTTGAGTTTTTCCATTTAAAGTGTTCATATACTTTAAATCAATTAGAAAATTTGCAACCATTTGTGCTGTGAATACTATCTCAAAATATTAGCATACTTAACTAAGTATGTTTGTCTCATGTGGGACATTAAAATTTACCTAAACAATTTAATCTTTTGTAAGAGAAGCTAAGAAATTATCTTACAATCACATTTTTTACATAGAAAAGTGCAACAAAATATTATAAAATCATATAAATGTCACACAACATATGAAATGTTAACAGCCACAAAAGATAACCACACATGCTGGAATGTTTTTCAATACTCTGGCTTTCTAAAATTTTGTCAAACAACAATACATTATTGTATTGTTTGTTTAAATAAATTTTAGGAACAAAAGAAAACCATTGCCCAATTGTGTCTCATAAGTCAACAGATCTTCTAGGGAAGTAACCTGAGTGTTGCGGAGTATGTTGTCTTGTGTCGCCTCAGAAATGGTATTTTCAGAAATGGAAGCAGTTGTTTGCTGCACAACATTCCTATTACTAACTACAGTAGTGTGAGGAACAGTTTGTTGCATGGTTGTTTGGACCAACACATTGCCTGTTGTTGAGTACACCTGTGGGTCTACATGGGTCAAGGGGTATTGTGTGTGTGTATGTGGTTGACCTTGAGGATAGTTGACTGATGTTTGTAAGTGTGGAGTGGGCAACATAGTTTAAATTGGATAATGTGGCATCATGAAGGATTGTGGGTATGTTGATCCAGGAAACAAGTTTTGTAGAGCACCTATATTTGTGGGTTGTGTAAAGTAACTAGTACTTTGTGTTGGCTGTAAATTCATATAGTTTATGGGTTGCTGTGAAGTAGAACTTTGTAGAGTGCTTAAGGCGCCAGTATTGGTAGAAACATACCCTTGTCTAATTGGTGTTGGGAATACCGAACTTGAAGCAATAGAAGGTAGAGCTGATTGTTGTAATAGTGGATTCTTGGTAATTACTGTTGGCATTGTTGTTTGTGTAGAAATGGTAATTAGATTGTCTGTTGTGTTTGTGACTGCATTTTGTTGCATAAGGCTACGCCAATTTTCTATTGCTTCAAAAACTCTCACAGGTTCCCGTTCTGCCTGGCTAGCTGAAAGGAGTGTCAGCATAGCAGCACGTACACGTTCCTGCCTATCTGAGGCGATTTTGGTTAAGCTTGTAGACAAAGACCGACAAAAACGTTCGGCATCTGTTTCCGGAATTAAAGTGTTCATTATGTGAATTATACGGGTGTCAATAATTTCGGGTAATGATCTAATTTCCTCAGGTCTGCGGATTCTCCTTGCATGGAGAGGTTGTGGTGCAAATCGTGGTTGTACGTTTGTTTGTGTTGATTGGGGTGCTGGTGTGGTTGTTTGCTGTGTTGTTGAACCTTTGGTGGTGGTTAGGGCACTCTCTGTACCACCATCATTTAACTCAGTAGCTGCAGCTTCATCATGTTGAATCTCCTGATTTTCACTGTCATCTCTGCCAGGTTCTTGTTCTAATGCAGAGGTTGCTGTAGCAGAGGGACCAGCTGTTGGTTGTTCATCAGATTCGTCAAGGTTATCCTCCGTTCTAGTTTTTTTTAAAAAAAATACAATTTAAATATTTTAAAAATTTAAAATAAATGCTCACAAAAAATTTTTAGAAAAAAAAAATATTAGACATCAAAATAATAGGTTATTTTGATAATTTAGCAAATATATACATTAACACTTACTGTGTTACTTCTAAGATGGGTGCTAGGAAGCTAATTTGTTCATAGAACACACATCTGCGTTTGCGGCCTAGGCTGGATGTGGATGATATAGGGTTGTACTGCCTTTGGTACTGATCACGTGCAGAACGCCAACGCCTTTTAACCAAGTCAACTGTTGATTAAAACAACATATGTAAATTACAAATTTTTCGCTAATTGCTCCTACATTAATGTTAAAAGTTTTTTTTTTTTTTTTTTAAACATATTTTATTTGATGTCAGCAAGCACATATCATCAACAAGAGAACATGTTGTTACATTCCATAAAATGTCTCCGGATCGTACAATGCTTCTGTTACATCATTTTCTTTTTCATTGTCACAACAATTTCATCTCCATAGAATTATCTTAACAATAATTTACTCTAACTTAACAACCTAACATATTTGTTCAATTCAGTTGGTCCTTTGGATGCTCCCCATCTTCAGTGTCCCTAGTGTCCCTGCAGTGTCTTCCACACAATACCAAGACGTGTGTTCAAATGCTTTAATTAACTGGGTGATTTCCGTGTGTGTGAAGCTTTGCTCAATAAATGTTCTCCACTTTTTGAAGAATCTTTTAGTGGACTTCTCCTTATGTTTCTCCGAATCCAGTTTGTCGTACATCATTATTGTTTTTAGGGTATCAACTATTTCTGTATTTCTCGGAGTCTGTCTTATCAGCCAATTCCTAAGTAGGCATTTCTTGACTACAAGCAATACTACGTGTATTACACCTGGAATGTGAGCACTTGCTCTGTCAGTTTCTGTAGGGGCTTCTATACAGTGAAACAAACAGGCCTGAGGGGTGACGGGTATAACTACTTTCCAAATCCTCAATATGTACGCCGCCGCTTCCTCCCATACCCCCCTCACCTGTGGGCATTCCCATATGCAGTGAAACAGTTTTGCTTTATGGAGTCCACATTTAGGGCAATGGTCCAAGAAATGCACTGGTGAGCTGCTATGTGGTATATTAAAGGCGTATGTTGCGTTGTGTACTAGCTTAAATTGCATCTCCCTCCATTGTTCGTTTATCATTTCTTTCTTAACAGATTCCAACCCCCTTAGAATTTTATCATAGATGTCCGGATCGCCCAGAGCAGTCTCCCAGGTTTTAAATATTTGCTCTTTCCAGGGGCCCTGTACTTGATCTCTCAATTGTTGGTATATGATCGAAAGGGATTCATGTTCCGCTCCCTGACCAATCAATACATCAAAACTCCCCTTCTTCTCAGCCTTCCCAACCTTTTTACCACTGATGTGTAATGTGTTGTTATTTGTAAATATTGTAGGTAATGGTGATTTTCCATGTTAAATTTTTCCGATACCTCCGCCCAGCTCAGAACTCTCCCCTCCTCTGTTTTCAGTAAATCACCCAACCTCCGTACCCCCCTCTGCTTCCATCCTTGAAATAATTTGTTTTGAGACCCTTGAATAAAATTTGGATCCTCCCACAACGGGGTAAATTTTGAAAGACAATAAGGGAGTCTATACAGTTTTCTCAGTGCTCTCCAGGCCCCCACCGTGTCCTTTATTAAACAGCTCTGTTTCACGTACGTTGGTATTTTATCTAGCTTCATATGTAATACCGCTACGAAGTTAAAAGGGCTTGTTAGCTCCCTCTCCAGCTGAACGTTAGAAAAGAAGCTTGTCCCATTGATCCAGTCTTTTATATGTCTGGCAAGTGCCGCTAAGTTGTACAATCTAATCATGGGCATTTGTACCCCTCCGTCTTTTTTCTGTAGACACAGCTTTGAGTAGGATACTCTTGGTCTCTTTCCCTGCCATAAAAATTTTACAAACGCTTTTTGCGTTAAAATTTTTTAAATAAAAATACAAATTGCAAAGATATTGTGGACTAAGACATGTGGACATTATAGGACTAAAAATTAAAATAACATTAATATATACAAAGCATTAAAAACCATTCACACATAATTAATTATTATTTATCTACAATGATATTGCTATTATTTTTAATTTTAATTTAAAAAATGATGATTTTTCACAAATAAAGCATTACATCAGCAAAAAATTTAATTAATATTATAAATATATATAAAAATAGACCACAAAATTTGAAAAATTTGGATTTCTAATACTCATCCAAGCTGAAATTTACAACCATGCTTAAAAATAGGGAAAAAAATATATTACTAATACAACATGGTGTTATATTTCACAAGGCACTTTTATCGGTGACATCATGTACTTCATGAATTTTTAGGAATATTTTTTAACATAAAATAACCAATATTAAGAGCATCGGTAATTAATGCCATATTTATGATAATTTAACACCAAAGAAAACGTTTTTTTTAAAAATTAAAAAGTATTCCAATAAAAAGATAAACAAATTAAAAAAAAAAATATGTTTAAACTACTCAATTTGTAAATAACTTAAATATATAAACAATTAATGAAAAATACCAATAAACAACACTTACCATATTTTGCACGCTTTGAAGGCGAACACCTGTCCCATGCATTATTGGGGTAAACGTCCTCTGCAACTTGAAGCCAATGGAGGTCAACTGTCAGTCAGTCATGGTAACCATCAACCCGTGTATCCCATAATGGGGGGTGAGTGTCAACAGCTGCTATCAGTTTCTCCGTGTCCACCCGTGGAGCCATTATGTTTTGTGGAAGGAGAAATTGTTGTCAAAACCGTGCTTCAAGTCCACAGAACAACATCTGCTTGCTTGCTGCCTCCTTCTGCAAATGCAAATTCTGTTTTGAGCTAAAAAAGTATGTTAGCTAGGCCACCTGCAAGTATTTAAAATTGTTACAACCTTGATTTTTCCTACACGGACACGGACCGCACGGATAGCATACGGAGGCCATCCGTATAACGTACGTGCACACACAGACCCATAGGAGTTAATGGGTCCGTGAGTACGTTATCCCGGAGCAAAGCGGACATGTCAGCGCTTTTTCGGCATGGACATACGTATGCACAGAACAGACACACGCTCCGTGCCAAAACACTGACGTGAGGCTTTTAACATTAAAATGATTGTGGCTACGTAAGCACGTGTCTCCGGTACGTTCAAAAAATGACAAACACGTACCGGAGACACGGACGTGTGTTGCAGGCCTTAAAGCTCGCTTTCCAGGCCGATAGCAGTTTTCCTGCTTCATGCCCTTTCTACGTCGCTTTTTTGGTCTGCTCTGTGGGATATAAGGCACAGAATGTCCACTTTGTGCAGATGGTGGAGCAGCTGTGGCTTTTTGTGGCAGCTTCAGCTTCCTCTAGGGTTAGAGGTTGTACCGGCTTATCTTGATGAAGTAAATGCTCCTGCTCATGACTATGATATTTTTTTTATTCTGTCTCATCCCAGAGGTTGTGGATTCTCCATGGGAGCCTTTTGTTCTCTAATTTGAGACTGACCCTCCTGGAATGTTGACTGCTGAGACAGGCGCCCCTTAAATGCTGCATGAGGAAGATCTCAGTGACCTCCTTTAGCACCATTATTGCTTCACTTTCCCAAGAATACAGCATGCTGCAGGAACATGTCTTGCAGCTACATCTCACCAGTCTGGCAAACGGAATTTTATGGAGGAGCAGTCTGTTACAGCTCTCATACTGACGTATTTCACTTAAAGCTCGCTTTCCAGGCCGATAGCGGTTTTCCTGCTGCATGCCCTTCCTATGTCGGTTTTTTGGTCTGCTCTGTGGGATATGAGGTACTGAATGTCCACTTTGTGCAGATGGTGGAACAGCTATGGCTCTTATTGTGGCTGCTTTGGCTCCCGGAAGGGATAGAGGTTGTCCTGGCTCCTCATGATGATATAAAGGCTTTGCCTCATTACTGTGATATTATTTTATTCTGTCTCATCCCGGAGGCTGTGGATTCTCCATGCAAGCCTTTTGTTCTCTAATTTGAGACTGAACGTCCTGAATTCTTGACTGCAGAGACAGGCGCCCCTTAAATGCTGCATGAGGAAGATCTCATTGGCGTGTTTTAGCACCATTATTGCTTCACTTTCTCAAGCGTACATTACGCTCTGGGAATACGTCTTGAAGACACATCTGACCAGTTTGGCAAATAGGAGTTTATGGAGGAACAGACTGTTGCAGCTTTTATATTGACATATTTCCCTTGGAGCTCGCTTTCCAGGCCAATAGCGGTTTTCATGCTGCATGCCCTTCCTACGTCTGTTTTCTGGTCTGCTCTGTGAGATATGAAGCTGTCTCATCCCAGAGGTCGTGGATTCTCCATGGGAGCCTTTTGTTCTCAAACGCTCTGGGAATACGTCTTGAAGACACATCTGACTAGTTTGGCAAATGGGAGTTTATGGAGGACCAGTCTGTTACAGCTCTTATACAGACGTATTTCCCTTGGAGCTCGCTTTCCAGGCCGATAGCAGTTTTACTGCTGCATGCCTTTTCTAGGTCGTTTTTTTGGTCTGCTCTGTGGGATATGAGGCACTGAATGTCCACTTTGTGCAGATGGTGGAGCAGCTGTGGCTCTTTTTGTGGCTGCTTTAGCTTCCTGTAGGGTTAGAGGTTGTACTGGCTTATCTTGATGAAGTAAATGCTCCTGCTCATGACTATGATATGTTTTTATTCTGTCTCATCCCAGAGGTCGTGGATTCTCAATGGGAGCCTTTTGTTCTCTAATTTGAGACTAACCCTCCTGGAATGTTGACTGCTGAGACAGGCGCCCCTTAAATGCTGCATGAGGAAGATCTCAGTGACCTCCTTTAGCACCATTATTGCTTCACTTTCCCAAGAGTACAGCACGCTGCAGGAGCATGTCTTGCAAATACATCTCACCAGTCTGGCAAACGGGATTTTATTGAGGAGCAGTCTGTTACAGCTCTCATACTGACGTATTTCCCTTAGAGCTCGCTTTCCAGGCCGATAGCGGTTTTCCTGCTGCATGCCCTTCCTACGTCGGTTTTTTGCTCTGCTCTGTGGGATATGAGGCACTGAATGTCCACTTTGTGCACATGGTGGAGCAGCTATTCCTTTTATTGTGGCTGGTTTGGCTTCCTGTAGGGTTAGAGGTTGTGCCATCTTCTCATGATGATATCAATGATTTGCCTCATGACTGTGATATTACCATATTTTTCACTTTATAAGACGCACCTCATTATAAGACGCACCTAGGTTTTATAGGAGGAAAAAAAAAAATTGAGCCAAATAGTGTGCTAAAACATTTTAATAAAATTAAAACATTATTTTAACAATTTAGACTCTACAGGAGTCAATAGCAGCATTGTTTGTAACATGAACCATGTTTATGAACAACATAAGAGGGGAAGTTTTAATCCTCAGATACGGGACCCTTCTAGTCATCAGGGAACCCCACGAATTCCTCATCAGTGCTGTCAGCATTCAGGAAGCTCAATTCCTCACAGTCAGAAGTGTCACTTTCTTCAGTGTCCTCATATAAGGTATCATCTTTGGTGCCATCTAAAGCATTGGTAATCCCACATTTTTTTTAATGACCTTGTAACCGTTTCATCCTTCACGGACTGCCGTGAAGTTTTCACCCACTCACACACTTGAGTAATAGTGGGTCTCTTCATTCGTCCAGAAGGTGTCAGATCGTGATTATCAGCAGCCATCCACTTATTCCACTCTTCTCGCATGAACACTTTAAATGGTTTATTGATGGACATGTCAAGGGGTTGCAGGTGGCTGGTAAGCCCCCCTGGAATCACAGCGAGATGGATCTTCACTTCTTTAAATACCTTTTTTGTGGTTTCACTAATGTGAGCTTGAAACTGGTCCAGCACTAATAGGGCAGGTTTTTTTAGAAGCCCTCCAGGACGTTTGGACCAGACTCTGTCGATCCACACTTTCATTCCGTTTTTATCCATCCATCCTTTTTCGTGAACATGCACGACAACTCCTAGTGGTATTGCTTCTTTTGGCATATTCTTTCTTTTGAAAATTAGCATTGGTGGCAGTTTCGTGCCATCGGCACAGCAGGACAGCACAACAGTGTAATGGTTTTTTTCATGTCTTGTGGTCTTTACTATTACAGTTTTTGCACCCTTTTCATTAACAGTCCTGTTAGATGGCACATCAAAGGTTAGAGGGACTTCATCCATATTCCCAATCTGGCCTATTTCAAAACCATTTTTCTTTCTGGTGTCAAGTACAAACTTATGGAAAGACAGGATCTTGGACTCATATTCTTGGGGCATTTTTTGCGCAGTTCTAGTTTTTGTGCGCATTGCAAAACCACATCTCTTCATAAATCTGAAGCACCATGATGGTGATCCTGTAAAGTCAGTAATGCCTCTCTCCACAGCAATGTGCTTTGCTTCGCAATTATTATTATCATTTTAGTGGACAGATGACAGACGGATAGGCCATTATTTCTGTGGCATGTTATCCATTCTTTCATGTCCACGTCTAAGTCTGGCCACTTAGCACGACATCCACGAAGACCACATTTGCTTTTTTTGTGCTTTTTCCAGCTCATCCTCCTGTTTCCTCCACTCCCTTATAATTTTTTCAGTTGGAGGCGGTCCGAAATGTCTCTCCGCAGCTCTATTCCCATGTTCTTTAGCATATTTTATTACCTCCAGTTTAAAGAGAATTTTATACGCTAGCCTTTTCTGCTTTGACATCCTTGAGCAAGGCACAATATGCAGCAGCAGCCTACAGGACGGTATTTTTCTGCAACAAAATACAGTATTGAATCAACTGTCAGCACTGTGTCCTTCATGGGTATGGGGGCATTGCAGGTGAGAACATTAATGAATAACATACAGTAGCTGTAGAAAAAGACATGGACCGCGTTTCCAAAAATCATTAGTTGATCTAGTGCAGCTAGGAAAAAGTTACCGCTACCGGTATACAACTGAACATGAGGTTCTTAGTTTAACATTCTGATTAGAATGTATGAAGCCACTGCCACGTCACGGCGAACCTATCAGTGAGCAAAAATAGGCAGAACCCCTCTTGCAGTCTCCAGCCTTGCAGCATGGGTGCTGTGGTGCACCAGGTTAATTGCCCTGCTGGTGCATTGTCACCTGTGTGGTGATTGATTCCACAGCACTACACCTTAAAGGCTATTACAGTAAGTTAAAAACCCACTCAGAGGTGACGTGGCAATGGCTTTATACAGCCTGATTATAATGTTACACCAAGAACCTCATATTCAATTTTATAAATTTTTGCCTAGTGGCACTAGATCAGCTGATGATTTTGCGTGTCCATGTCTTGTACTACAGCTACAAAGAATGAATAACATTGTTATGAGGGATCTGCGGATGATGCCCTGTTTACGGGTGATCTGTGGATGACGCACTGTTATGGGTGACCTGTGGATGAGAGTCTGTTATGGGGGGATCTGTGGATGATGCACTGCTGTGGGGGATCTGTGGATAACGCACTGCTATGGGGGACCTGTGGATGATGCACTGTTATGGGGGACATGTGGATGAGGCACTATTAAGGGGGACCTGTGGATGACGCACTATTATGGGGGACCTGTGGATGACGCACTATTATGGGGGACCTGTGGATGAGGGTCTGTTATGGGGGATCTGTGGATGATACATTGCTGTGGGGGACCTGTGGATGACACTGCTGTGGAGGTTCTGTGGATAACGCACTGCTATGGGGGACCTGTGGATGACGCACTGTTATGGGGGACCTGTGGATGACGCACTGTTATGGGGGACCTGTGGATGACGCACTGTTATGGGGGACCTATGGATGAGGCACTGTTATGGGTGACCTGTGGATGACGCACTATTATGGGTGACCTGTGGATGACGCACTGTTAGCAGGGACCTGTGGATGACGCACTGTTATGGAGGACCTGTGGATGACACACTATTATGGGGGACCTGTGGATGACGCACTATTATGGGGGACCTGTGGATGATGCACTGTTATGTGGGATCCGTGGATGACATGGCTATGGGGGACCTGTGGATGATGCACTTTTATGGGGATCTGGGACTACCACCCCCCTCATCCTTAGGAATACACCCATGTACTGTATACCATACATGGCTGTATTCTGAAAGATGAAGGGGGGGGGTAGTCACATTTACACTTTGGCCACTACATTAGTCTCTCCCTGAAGTGTTTACACTAAATGTCTACAGCCCCCATCATCCTTCAGAATACACCGATTGATACAGTATATTCTGAAGGGTGATGATGGGGGTTGTGTTCCCCTTCAGTGTTTTTGCTCACCTATTAGGACCCTTCGTTCAACTGACAACATTTTCTCAGGCTCAGATCACTGATTGGTGGAGGTAGCTTTGCAGCAGTTATCTCCACCAATCAGCATCCAGCCCTGGAGAGGAGGAGGAGAATCGTTCTTCTCTTCCTCCTCTTTCTTATGATAGTCTCCGCCTGCTGCGGAGATCTAAAATGGAGCCCGCGCATGCGCAGATTGTGATCTTCGAGAGCCGCGATCCTTATCTGCGCCTGCGCAGCCTCTGACGCAATGGACTTCAGGAAAATGGCTACGGAAGGCGGTGCATGCGCAGATGGAGATCTCGCTTCTCTGAGATCTCCATCTGCTCCTGCGTCACCTCCGCAGCCATTTTCAGGAAGTCGCGTTGGAGGCAGCGCAGGCGCAGATAAAGATTTCGGCTATGGTGACTGCTGCTGTAGCCATTTGCCGGAAGATCAATGGCGGCCGCCTCCGCACCCGATTGCCGGTGGGTCCATGGCGCCCTCATCTCGCCACCGTAACACCCGAGCCCGGCCAACAGCAATGTCAGCATCGCTCCAGCGGCAGCACCAGCACCAGCCTCCTGTGACTCACTCCACCGCCGCATTACTGCCTGGTAAGTTACATTCACTTTGTAAGACGCATCCCTATTTTCCCCACAATTTTGGGGGAGAAAAAGTGCGTCTTATAAAGCGAAAAATACGGTATTTTATTCTGTCTCATCCCGGAGGCTGTGGATTCTCCATGTGAGCCTTTTGTTCTCTAATTTGAGACTGACCCTCCTGAATTCTTGACTGAAGAGACAGGCACCCCTTAAATGCTGCATGAGGAAGATCTCATTGGCGTCTTTTAGCACCATTATTGCTTCACTTTCTCAAGTGTACATTACGCTCTGGGAATACTTCTTCAAGACACATCTGACCAGTTTGGCAAATGGGAGTTTATGGAGTAACAGACTGTTGCAGCTCTTATATTGACATATTTCCCTTGGAGCTCGCTTTCCAGGCCAATAGCATTTTTCATGCTGCATGCCCTTCCTACGTCTGTTTTCTGGTCTGCTCTGTGAGATATGAAGCACTGCATATCCATTTTGTGCAGATGGTGGAGCAGCTGTGGCTCTTTTTGTGGCTGCTTCAGCTTCCTGTAGGGTTAGACGTTGTACCGGCTTATCTTGATGAAGTAAATGCTCCTGCTCATGACTATGATATTTTTTTATTCTGTCTCATCCCAGAGGTCATGGATTCTCTATGGGAGCCTTTTGTTCTCAAATTTGAGACTGACCCTCCTGGAATGTTGACTACTGAGACAGGCGCCCCTTAAATGCTGTATGAGGAAGATCTCAGTGACCTCCTTTAGCACCATTATTGCTTCACTTTCCCAAGAGTACAGCACGCTGCAGGAACACGTCTTACAGATACATCTCACCAGTCTGGCAAACGAGATTTTATGGAGGAGCAGTCTGTTACAGCTCTCATACTGACGTATTTCCCTTAGAGCTCGCTTTCCAGGTCAATAGCGGTTTTCCTGCTGCATGCCCTTCCTACGTCGGTTTTTTGTTCTGCTCTGTGGGATATGAGGCACTGAATGTCCACTTTGTGCACATGGTGGAGCAGCTATGGCTCTTATTGTGGCTGCTTTGACTTCCTGTAGGGTTAAGCCCCCAACACACGCTTCAATATATCTCACAATCCGTCGTCGGGGTCAAGTTGTAAGTGACGCACATCCGGCATCGTTCGTGACGTGTTTGCGTGTGAAACCTACATGCGATCAATATTGAACGAAAATACGGTGATCGCGTACACGTCGTTTATTCCTCATACATTGGACGTTTGGTAGTACGAAACTAGTCAATTGTAACGTGTGACATCCCTCATACGATTTCGTTGTCTGATGCTATGAGCGCAGGTGTGCGCTCTGCACCGCAGCTTAAAAAAGGTCCGCTTCAGAGCGCAGCTGAAAAGCTGCGTTCTGAAGCGCCTCACAATGTCTGTCATTCACTAATCTCTGTCAGTCGGTCACTATCTCTGTCCCTCACTCTCTGTCCATGTCAGTCTATCCCCCTCTCTCATATACTCACCGTTCCTCGATCCCCGGCGCTGCACGGCATTCACACTGCTGAGGCGGCTTTTACTGTTTTGAAAAAGCCGGCCGCCCATTAAACAATCTCCTATTCCCTGCTTACCCCGCCCACCGGCACCTATGATTGGTTACAGTGAGACACGCCCCCCACGCTGAGTGACAGGTGTCACACTGCACCCAATCACAGCAGCCGGTGGGCGTGTCTATACTGTGCAGTGAAATAAATAAATAAATAAATAAAAAAAACGGCGTGCGGTCCCCCCCAATTTTAATACCAGCCAGATAAAGCCATACGGCTGAAGGCTGGTATTCTCAGGATGGGGAGCTCCACGTTATGGGGAGCCCCCCACCCTAACAATATCAGCCAACAGCCGCCCAGAATTGCCGCATACATTATATGCGACAGTTCTGGGACTGTACCCGGCTCTTCCCGATTTGCCCTGGTGCCGTTGGCAAATCGGGGTAATATGGAGTTATTGGCAGCCCATAGCTGCCAATAAGTCCTAGATTAATCATGTCAGGCGTCTATGAGACACCCTCCATGATTAATCTGTAAATTACAGTAAATAAACACACACACCCGAAAAAATCCTTTATTAGAAATAAAAAACACACACACATTCCCTGGTTCACCACTTTAATCAGCCCCAAAAAGCCCTCCTTGTCCGGCGTAATCCAGGATGATCCAGCGTCGCATCCAGCGCTGCTGCATGGAGGTGACCGGAGCTGCAGCACACACAGCCGCTCCGGTCACCTCCACGCAGGTAATGAAGACAGCCGGCGATCAGCTGAGCTGTCACTGAGGTTACCCGCTGTCACTGGATCCAGCGGTGGCCGCGGGTAACCTCAGTGACAGATCAGCTGATCGCGCTACTCACCTCAGTTGCTGACCGGAGCGGCGGTGAGTAGCGCGATCAGCTGATCTGTCACTGAGGTTACCCGCGGCCACCGCTGGATCCAGTGACAGCGGGTAACCTCAGTGACAGCTCAGCTGATCGCCGGCTGTCTTCATTACCTGCGTGGAGGTGACCGGAGCGGCTGTGTGTGCTGCAGCTCCGGTCACCTCCATGCAGCAGCGCTGGATGCGACGCTGGATCATCCTGGATTACGCCGGACAAGGAGGGCTTTTTGGGGCTGATTAAAGTGGTGAACCAGGGAATGTGTGTGTGTTTTTTATTTCTAATAAAGGATTTTTTCGGGTGTGTGTGTTTATTTACTGTAATTTACAGATTAATCATGGAGGGTGTCTCATAGACGCCTGACATGATTAATCTAGGACTTATTGGCAGCTATGGGCTGCCAATAACTCCATATTACCCCGATTTGCCAACGGCACCAGGGCAAATCGGGAAGAGCCGGGTACAGTCCCAGAACTGCCGCATATAATGTATGCGGCAATTCTGGGCGGCTGTTGGCTGATATTGTTAGGGTGGGGGGCTCCCCATAACGTGGAGCTCCCCATCCTGAGAATACCAGCCTTCAGCCGTATGGCTTTATCTGGCTGGTATTAAAATTGGGGGGGACCGCACGCCGTTTTTTTTATTTATTTATTTATTTATTTCACTGCACAGTATAGACACGCTCACCGGCTGCTGTGATTGGGTGCAGTGTGACACCTGTCACTCAGCGTGGGGGCGTGTCTCACTGTAACCAATCATAGGTGCCGGTGGGCGGGGTAAGCAGGGAATAGGAGATTGTTTAATGGGCGGCCGGCTTTTTCAAAACAGTAAAAGCCGCCGGAGCAGTGTGAACGCCGTGCAGCGCCGGGGATCGAGGATTGGTGAGTATGAGAGAGGGCTGCTCAATTCACTTACTCAGGAGATTAGCGGTCACCGGTGAGTCCTTCACTGGTGACCACTAATCAGGGCGCGACACAGACAGAGCCGCAGCATGACAATGAAGTCGGGTGAGGTTCACCCGAGTTCATTCTGACAGTGCGGCTCTGTCTGTGCCTGCTGTCATCTGCCATTCAGCTCTGCTACATGGCTGTCTGTGTCTGCTGTCAGCGGCCATGTAGCAGAGCTGAACGGCAGATGACATAGTAAAAACGCATCCCTACACATTACACACGCTTGGCAAGTAAATAAATTAAAAAAAAAAAGGGTGCCCGATGCATACGTCACAGAACACATGATCTAAAGGATCGCACACAAAATTGACCAATTTAACATAGACTACTAACGCTCATGTGACAGCAAATGAACGACCAACGTGAAATCTCATAGATCCCGTATGCAACCTGGGCGTGTCACATCGCAAATGCGATTGTACAACTAATTGCAACGTGTAAAGTGGGCTTTAGAGGTTTTGCCAGCTTCTCTGAATCATGTAGCTACTCCTGCTCATGACTACGATATTATTTTATTCTCCCTCATCCAAATGACCATGGATTCTCCATGGGAGCCTTTTGTTCTTTAATTTGAGACTGACCCTCCTGGAATGCTGACTGCAGAGACAGGCACCCTTTAAGGCCTGTATGAGGAAGATGTCAGTGGCCTCCTTTAGTACCATTATTGCTTCACTTTCCCTAGAGTTCTGCATGCTGCCAGAATACTTCTTGCAGATACATCTGACCTGTTTGGCAAATGGGAGTTTATGGAGTAACAGTCTGTTACAGCTCTTATAGTGTCATTTTTCCCTTGGAGCTTGTTTTCAAGGCTGATAGCGTTTTTCCTGCTGCATGCCCTCTCTTCGTCTGTTTTCATGCCTGGTCTGTGGGATATGAGGCACTGAATATCCACTTTGTGCGGATGGAGGAGCAGCTGGGGCTCTTTTTGTGGCTGCTTTGACTTCCGATAGGGTTAGAGGTTGTGCCAGCTTCTCATGATGATATAAATGATTTTTCTCATGACTGTGATATTATTTTATTCTGTCTCATTCCGGTTGCTGTTGATTCTCCATGCGAGCCTTTTGTTCTCTAATTTGAGACTGACCCTCCTGATATGTTGACTGGAGATACAGGTACCCCTGTCTGCAGGAATAAGATCTCAGTGGCCTCCTTTAGCACCATTATTGCTTCACTTTCTCAAGCGTACAGCACGCTGTTGAAATACTTCTTAAAGATATATCTGACCTGTTTGGCAAATGGGAGTTTGTGGAAGAACAGACTGTTACAGCTCTTATATTGTCTTGTTTTCCCTACGTCTGTTTTCAGGTCTGCTCTGTGGGATATGAGGCACTGAATGTCCAGTTTGTGCAGATGGAGGAGCAGCTGTGACTGTTTTGGTGGCTGCTTTGGCTTCCGGTAGGGTTAGAGGTTGTACCGTCTTCTCATGATGATATGAATGCTTTGCCTCATGACTATGATTTTATTTTATCTTGGCTCATCTCGGAAGCTGTGGATTCTACATGCGAGACATTTGTTCTCTAATTTGAGACTGAACCTCCTGGAATGTTGACTGCAGAAACAGGTGCCCCTTACAGGCTTTATGAGTAAGATCTCAGTGGCCTCCTTTAGCACCATTGTTGCTTCACTTCCCTAAGAGTTCTGCAAACTGCAGCAATACTTCTTTCAGATACATATGACCTGTTTGGCAAATGGGAATTTATGAAGGAACAGTCTGTTACAGCTCTTAGGCTAAGTTCACACACTGCGTTTTTTTGATGCTGCGTTTTTGTGCGTTTTTGGCCGCTAAAAACACACAAAAACGCACCTGCGTCGAAAAAACGCATGCGTTTTTGCCGCGATTTGGTGCGTTTTTGGCTGCGTTTTGCTGCGTTTTTGATCTCTGCGTTTTGCTGCGTTTTTCCAATGCATTGCATGGGGGAAAAACGCAGAAAAACGCAGGAAAGAATTGACATGTCTATTTTTTTTTTCAAGCTCAAAAACGCAGCTTAAAAAAAAAGTTGTGTGTGGACAGCAAAAATGAAAACTCATAGACTTTGCTGGGGAAGCCAAGTCATGCAGTTTTGAGTCCAAAAACGCACCCGAAAAACGCGCAAAAATGCCGCGAAAAACGCACTGTGCGCACATAGCCTTATATTGTTGTATTTCCCTTGGAGCTCCCTTTCCAGGCCGATAGCGGTTTTCCTGCTGCATGCCCTCCCTATGTCTGTTTTCACGTCTGCTCTATGGGATATGAGGCACTGAATGGCCACTTTGTGCGGATAGAGGAGCAGCTGTGGCTTCTTTTGTGGCTGTTTTGGCTTCCGGTTATCTGAGAATATAATTTTGCTTGTGCAGATATATAGAGAGGCCTGAGAATCAAGGACTGTCTCTAGAGTTTTATCAGTATGGTATACAGTATGGCATGGTATAATGATTTCCAAGGTCAGTAGAATTACAGTGGACTTTAAGGATGAGGTCATAGGAAGCAGAGGCTTACAGTGCGACGAGACTCTTCTTCCTTGGCACACAAGAAGAACAGGATTCCCTAACCTACCACATCTCATCCATAAAGTCCACTGTAATTTTACTCCCAACAAAATGTATTATACCGTACTGATTCTTTACCCATACATTACTGGTGTGGCTCCCTAGACAGTCCTCGATTCTCAGGTCGCTCTATATGTCTGCATGAGCAAAATTCTATTCTCAGAAAACAAAAGCCTTGAGAAAGGCTTCGTATAAGCCAAAATGTCGGTTGATTTTTGTTCATTGTATTTGTATACAGAATTCCAAAAATTATAGTGGACACCTCTTCCTTTTTTGCGTCTTCAAATAGTGTGCCAGAGTAAGGCTATGTCCGCACGTTGCGTCGGTGTACCTGCAGTTTATTCTGCACGTTTTCCTTCCCTTGGTTTTTGACCAAATGGCTTTTGACAATTTTTTAGCGCTAAAAACGCATGCGTTTTTACCGCGTTTTTAGTGCGTTTTTAGCGCTTTTTACCTGCGTTTTCACCTGCGTTTCTGCAGATGCGTTTTTGAGATCAAGACACTGAGAAATAAAGTTGAATTAGTCAAAAAGAATGAAAAAAGAGAAAAAAAGTATAAAATTAACTTTTAATAAAATTATATGGGAAATTATCATTTTTAATGTAATAACAGTGGTTATGCACATTTTAACAGAAAAATAGCTAAAGTTTATTAATTTTTTACATTTAAATTTTCGGTTATTGTGTGTGTGTAAAGGAACATTAGAACCCATTAATTTTTGCCCAGAAAAGCATGCGTTTTTGGAGCCAAAAACGCAGTTGAAAAGCAGGTAAAAAGCATGAAAAACGCAGAAATTGTGATTTTGGTTGCTTTTTGCCATTTCTCATTGACTCCAATGTTAAGGAAACGCTGCAGAAATGGCAAAAACAACTGACATGCTGCTTCTTTTTCAGCATGGTTTTTGACCACAAATATGCAAATTAAACGCTGCAGAAAAAAAAGCAAAGTGCAGACAGGATTTCTGCTTTTCCCATAGACTTTGCTGGAAATCAAAAACGCATGCGTTTTTGCCCAAAAACGCTGCTGCCAAAAACGCTGCAGAAACGCAGTAAAAAACGCAACGTGCGAACATAGCCTTATTCTTTTTTATTACACTTAGTTGTTGACACATTTTGTAGCATTTACTTCTATAATAAATGGAAACATCTCAACTCTGAACGAATATCTGTCTGTAAGGGGCACTAAAGTCAAGTCACCTATTATTTCAGGATTTTCATTAAAACTATTAATATCTTTTTATTAATGGGAAGTAAAACTTGTAACTTATGACTTAGATTATTCTGTCTTATCCTGGAGGCCGTGGATTTTTTGTCGTCTAATTTGAGAGTGACCCTCCTGGCATTTTAACTCATGAGACATGTGTCCTTTAACGGCTGCATGAAGAAGATCTCAGTGGCCTCTTGTAGCGCCATTATTGCAAGAGTACGGCACGCTGCTGGAATACTTCTTGCAGATTCATCTGACCAGTCTTTCAAAATGGAGTTTATGGAGGGGCAATCTGTTATAGCTCTGATATTTTGGTATTTCCTTTAGAGCTCGCTGCTCTGGGGGAAATGAGAAACATTCACTTTGCACTTTGTTCAGATGGAGGAGCAGCTGCAATTCCTTTTGTGGCTTCTTCAACTTTCTGCGGGGCTGGAGTTTGTACTGATTTCTCATAATGATATAAATGCTCCGGATCTGGGTCTTTGCACTCTTCTCTTTTTTACAGTTTTTATTGTGTTTAATAGTCCCGTTAGGGGCCTTGAAGCTGATGAACAGATCCCACAAGATTACACACAAAAGTCCTCACATCACGCGATAGAGAAGGCCACCCAAAGGACCTACTCACCAAATCCCTGGTGCCAAAAATCCCAGGATGACCAGCCAACACAGAACAATGAAGTACAGACATCACTTTACTCCTCCATTGGTCAGGAACATACAATTTCCCCATAGGACATCTTTCAGGTTTGTTCTCCTGAAATTCCTCAAGCGCAGGTCTCAAATCGGGTGAAATCGCAGAGAGTACCACTCCCTCATGCAAGATGGTAGCAGGCTTGGTCACATCAGGAGAATCAGCAAAGAAACTCCTAGAGAGGGCATCCGCCTTAATATATTTAGTGCCCGGAATATAAGAGAGCACAAAATTAAAGCATGTGAAAAACAAGGCCCATCTAGCCTGCCTGGAATTCAACCTCCTGGCAGATTCAAGATAGATCAAATTCTTATGAGGACAACAATTTGATGTCGCGCCCCCTCCAGCCAATGTTGCCATTCTTCAAAAGCCCACTTTATAGCCAATAATTAACCAATTTCTAACATCATAATTTTGTTCCGGTGGTGAAAATCTTCATGAAAAGAAAGCACAGGGTCTGATTATTTAAGTCACAGGGTCTCTTTGGGACAAGACAGCCTCAGGTCCGATCTCCGACGCATCGATCACCTGAAATGGAATAGACACATCAGGCTACCGCAAGACTGGAGCAGAAGTAAACCTCCTTTTAAGCTCTTGAAAAGCCAAGACTGCCTCACAACATCAGCTCCCTTTTTGGTCAAATCAGTCAATGGCTTGACAATACTGGAAAAATTGTGTATGAATTTACGATAGAAATGATCAAAACCCAAAAACTTCTGAAGAAGAAGTTAGCTGAACCCAATCATAAATGGCCTGGACCATGAACGGATCCATCTCAATAGAAGATAGGGACAAAAAAAACCCAAAAAAGAGATCTTTTTTACGCCAAAAAGACATTTCGATCCCTTGACATACAATGCATTGTCCCTGAGAACCTGAAACACTGTCCGAACCTGTTCAACATGAGAATCCCAGTTGTCAGAAAAAATCAAAATGTCATCCAAATAGACAATCGAAAAATTGTCAACAAAGTCCCGGAAAATATCATTCATAAAAGAGTAGAAGACGGAAGGGGCATTAGTGAGCCCAAAGGGCATCACTAGGTATTCAAAATGCCCCTCAGGGGTATTAAACGCTGTCTTCTATTCATCACCCTGCGTAATGCGAATGAGATTATACGCTCCCCGAAGATCGAGCTTAGTAAACCAACTAGTACCCTTTACTCTGGAGAACAAATCGGAAATCAGAGGCAATGGATACTGATATTTAACCGTAATTTTATTAAGGAGATGATAGTCTATACAGGGCCGCAATGAGCCGTCCTTCTTGGCCACAAAGAAAAAACCTGCACCCAAAGGTGAAGATAATGGTCTGATGTGACCCTTCTCCAAAGACTCCTTAATATAAGTCCGCATAGCAACAAAACAAACGAATGGGCAAATCATTTCTCGCGCTTAGGGCAGAGAGAAATAGTATGAGAGGTGTCTCCACAGTAGAAACATAGCTTATGACGTCTAAAACCCATCTAAAACCCTGGCATTCCACCCTAGAAAAGACCCCATCACACTGCAAGGAGTCTGGAGGCTGGTCTGAGAGCGACACCTCTGCTCGCATTGTTTTATATTCACGCAATGTCTATCAATCTGAATGGCCAATGACATAAAGGCATCTAGACCAGGGGGGACAGGAAAGCCATCCATAACATCCTTTACAGGCTCTGCCAACCCCTTATGAAAAAGAGCCGCAAGATCCGCATCATTCCACTCAGTAAGAACCACCCACTTATGAAATTTCTGACAGTATATCTCTGCGGGTTCCTGACCCTGGATCAAAGCCAATAATGTTTTCTCGGCTTGATCAATAGCATTAGGTTCACTATATAACAACCCCAGAGCCTGAAGAAAAAAAAAAAAAATTCCACAGCAGCAAGAGCAGTATCCTCAGGTGCCAGGAAAAATGCTCAGTCCTGGGGTTCACCACGCAACAGGTAGATAACAATCTGAACTCGCTGCCTGGAAGAACCTGAGGACTTTAGTTTCAAGGCAAAAAATAACCTACAACTGTTCTTGAAGTTCAAAAATTTAGACCGATCTCCAGAAAACAAATCAGTTACAGGTATCTTAGGTTCTACAGCAGGTGTCTGAGCAAGATTATCTGATATATCCTTAACCTGAGAAGCAAGCGGATCAACTTGCTCAGCTAATTATGTAATATCCATAGCAGCACAAGATCCTCAATGGCATTCAGAGAAAAAGAGGAAAAAAAACACACAAAAAAAATAAATTCTAACACTTTTTTTTTCCCTTCTTTTGAGTACCCTAGAATCTTAGGTAAGGTCGGTGCTGCTGTTATGATTTAGTGACCAAGGAGGATCAGAAAAGGACAAAAGCTCTGAAACCCAATAAGTAACCAGAGTGGCTGGAACCTCAACAGACTGCAGACCTAATACTGACACACAACTAGAAGTAGCCGTGGGATTTGCCTACGATGACCTGGTCGCCTAGGCACAGCCGGAGAACTAAATATCCTTACAGAGAGAAATATTAGAAAAGCTAATCTGCCTCGGAGCAGTTCCCAAAGATATAGATAGCCCCCCACATATAAAGACTACGGTGATATAGGAAAGCACAAAACACATAGCTAGAGAACAAATACAGCAAAGATGAGGCCCAAACTATCTATATAGGATAGGAAAGAGCACTGTCTGCAGCCGTAAAAAACCCTAGTAAATAACAGCACACTTGATATGGAAAAATACTGAGCCTACACAGGCTCTCCCCCACTATATTAGTACTCTGGTACTGGGATCCAAGAAATATGCTAATATAGTGGAGGGACTGAATTTAGTACCAAGCATGAAAAAACACAATACATAGCTGAACATGGAGCAAGGCACACAATTATTCCCTGCAGGGAATGATCCAACTCCACCCAGAACTCCACAAGGCAAAATCCGTAATTAAACATTAGTATCAAAACAGAAAAAACAATAAGCAAGTGAAAACCATCAGCAGAGGTACAAAGACTAACTTATCTGAGACGAGTTCTTTTATACACAGCAGGAAGGGCTGGCTGCAGATTATCTTTAGCACACAAGAGTTACATTGAGCACCGGCAAGGAACAAGAGCAAATTACTCAGTTGTATAGGCCCATTCAGAATGAGCTGATTGACAATCCTTCTCAGCTGGCTGGTTCCCATTCAACAAGTCAACTGCACTACCAGCACTGACCACAAGAGGGAGCCCCAAACCAGAACCCAATTTGAATGTATTCACAATACCTATATGTGTGAACTAGGTACTAGCTTAAAATTGTTTGCAGCAGCTGTTACTAGTTCATTGGCTGCAGAGGGTCGCTGCACAAAGTGCTCCTTGATGTTTAATTCTTTCATGTGATGTGACTAGAGTTTTGTGTGTCTTCTCTGTTAGGGTTTACTCTTTCCCCTTTAGGACCCTGTGGAGGTTTTTTTCCTTTCAGCTACTAATCAATATCCCTTACCCTCTGTGTCTTTATATACATGCATTTCTCCTTGGTATATTGCTGGGGATAAAGTTAAGCTACCATACGGTCCTCATTGCAAGCAGTTGACTTGTAATCATCTGGAGAATCATTGTATGTTGCTATTCCTCTCCCTAAGTCATCCTGGAGAACATTTGTTTGTTTGCTTACCCTAATTGTTTTCACAGTTTCTTTTTTAGGACTTATTGGGGTTGACAAGCGCTCAGCCCACCCTTTCTTTACCTAGGACCCAGTTCAGCGTTAGCTAGGGCCAAGTATTCTGCTTGGTGCAAAGGTGAAGAACCTATCTAGGGATGTCAGGGAAGCCAGTGTCCACCAGAAGGTTTAGTCACAGAGCAGCATTTCCCCCTCCTCTAGGCACAGAGTTTCCCTCTTCCCTCCCATTTTCGCCATTTGCACGGTATTACCCCACACCAGTTGTTGAGGCTAATCATGAAAGTTGGCAGTCACTCTATGTGACTGCAGACTAGTGAATTCTAACATCACATGCAGTGCGTGTTGTGAGGATTCTACACAGCCAGAGGTGAGACCGAGCAGTCATGTGACCGCAAGTATGCAATATGCATATCCTGGCCACATTATGACTAGACATGCTTAACCTCAATTAATTCAAATGCATTAAGCAAGGCAGCACATGTTTAGTTAGAATGTGTTCATAAATATGCATATCCCATACGTGTGGTCATATGACGCTGCCGGCAATGTGATTCATGAGTCACATAGAGTGACTGCAGACTTTTGTGAAAAGCCTGGACAACCCCTTTATGGGGGTGTTCTCATGTTTAAAAGTTATCCATTATACATGGGATCTTCAGCACTCCTATTAGAATGAATGGTGAGACAGTGCACATGATTGACCTCTACTCCATATAGCCAGAATCAATGGAAGCTATGGCAGTTGAACCCCCACTTATTGTAAAGTTATGCCCTATCCTTTGAATAGGAGGTAATTTTTAATCTTGAGAATATCCCTTTTAGGCTCATTCGCATGGCAGAAGTTTTACTTAAACACACACAAAATATCCGATTTTCATTTTCATCAGTGTTTTGGATCAGTATGTCATCAGAGTTTGGTCACCATCAGTGTTTAATCAGTTTTTCTTCTATTCAAAAAAATTTGATGGAATTTTCTCAATCTTCTCAAACTTGTTTTATCACTCACATAAATTCGGACATGTGTTTGTGTTCTGTGTTTTTATGATGTAAGAAATACACGAGCATGTGAACAACCCCAGATGCTATCCGTAAAAAACATTGACAGAACTCGCACATATAAAACTGACGTCTAATGAGTAGTGATGAGCGAGCATGCTTGTTACTACTCGGTACTCGCACGAGTATCACTGTACTCGGTCTACTCGGCGGGGACCGAGTAATCTCGCGATACTCGTGCTGTACTCGTGGTCTTCATTTCTGCATGTTGGCGCTCTTTTGAGAGCCAGCCCTCATGCAGGGATTGGCTGGCAGACCACTGCAATGCCACAGCCCTGTTAGTTGTGGAATTGCAGTGATTGGCCGGCCTGCACAGCGTGACCGAGCCTTTATACCGGCGGGCGCGCTGTGCTCTGCTCACAGCTATCCAGACAGTCAGTGCAGGGAGAGGGTCGCTGCTTCAGGGAAAGGTTTGCGGCCCTTTATAGCTATTTCCGTAGCAGGGCTGCAAACAGTGTGACCAAAAGTCCTTCTCAGGACTATTCTAGTTGTATACAGGCAGGCAGGGTATAGCCAGGTCGGAGTACAGTAGCAGAGTCCTTCTCAGGACTATTGTTGCTGTATACAGGAAGGGTATAGCCAGGTCTGAATACAGGCTAGTGACCAAAAGAGTCCTTGTCAGGATTATTGTAGCAGTATACAGGCAGGCAGGCAGGCAGGGTGTATAGCCATTCCTAGTGGTGACCGTATACCAGCCTTCATCATATCTGGGGCTGGTGTACACAGTCTAAAACAGTCCTGATAGTGTCAGACTTCTCAGTAATTGTCGCTCCTAAAAACCTGTTAGGTTCTTATAGCGTCCGTGCTTGCATTTAAAAACCGCACGTGTGTGCCTGTCGGTGGCAGCGTACAGGTGCACTTGTGTGCGTTTTTCACAAACTATTATATAACGCACAAGTCTAGTGTATAATACACGTCAGTCAGCAGTGGCTGATAGTGTCAGACTTCTCAGTAATTGTCGCTCCTAAAAACCTGTTAGGTTCTTATTGCGTCCGTGCTTGCATTTAAAAACCGCACGTGTGTGCCTGTCGGTGGCAGCGTACAGGTGCACTTGTGTGCGTTTTTCACAAACTATTATATAACGCACAAGTCTAGTGAATAATACACGTCAGTCAGCAGTGTCTGATAGTGTCAGACTTCTCAGTAATTGTCGCTCCTAAAAACCTGTTAGGTTCTTATTGCGTCCGTGCTTGCATTTAAAAACCGCACGTGTGTGCCTGTCGGTGGCGGCGTACAGGTGCACTTGTGTGCGTTTTTCACAAACTATTATATAATGCACAAGTCTAGTGTATAATACACGTCAGTCAGCAGTGCCTGATAGTGTCAGACTTCTCAGTAATTGTCGCTCCTAAAAACCTGTTAGGTTCTTATTGCGTCCGTGCTTGCATTTAAAAACCGCACGTGTGTGGCAGTCGGTGGCAGCGTCAGGCTCCATATTGTCCCTGGATAGAGACGTGCATGATGGCCTGTAAACATGAAGTGCCCATTGTAAGGAAGTGGGTCTATTGTAGTATAGCCCTTAGGCAGGGCAGCCAAAAATTTGGAGGCTCCACATTGTCCCTGGATAGAGATGTGCATGAGGGCCTCAAAACATTGTTCCCATTGCAAAGGAGCGGGTCTCCTGTCATTGTAATGCCCATTCTGAAAGAATGGGCGAAAAAATTTACCACTGGGGGTATACCTGAAACAACGGCTTAACTATTGTAACGGTCATCATGATGGCGCATGAGGAGAAGGAGGAGCAGTCCAGCGATTAGCCAAAGTCCAGAAGTGTGTTACCATGGGTGAGTAAGGGTACATGGCAAATTCCCGTTACAAACTTTAAATTCCGCTGTCATTTGCTGGTGGTGTGGTGAAGTCTGGCCCAATCCAACCCTTGTTCATCTTGATCAGAGTCAGCCTGTCAGCATTTACAGTTGACAGGCGGGTGCGTTTATCTGTAATGATTCCACCTGCGGCACTAAAAACACGCTCTGACAAAACGCTAGCGGCAGGGCAGGCCAGGACTTCCAAGGCGTAGAGAGCCAATTCATGCCACGTGTCTGTCCAGCTTGGATACCCATTAATTGTAAGGCACAGAGGAATGTCGGAGTACACTTGTTTGATCTGCAAGGTACTCCTTGAGCATCTGGGCAAACTTAGGATTTCTTGTGGCACTACCCCTCACCTCAGGGGCTGTGGTATGTGAGGGGCTGAGAAAACTGTCCCACATCTTAAAGACTGTTCCCCTACCTCTGGCGGATTGGACTTGTGCCCCTCTCGGCTGTACGCCTTGGTTGTCCACTGATTCCTGACCTATGCCGCTAGCGTTTTGTGAGGGGAATGCTTTGCCTACTTCCGTGACTATGGCCTTCTGGAACTGCTGCATTTTGCCTGACCTCTCCGCCTCGGGAATAAGAGACATAAATTTCTCCTTTTAGCGTGGGTCTAACAGTGTTACCAACCAGTAATGATTGTCGGCCAAGATGTTCTTAACGCGAGGGTCACGAGACAGGCAGCTTACCATAAAGTCAGCCATGTGTGCCAGACTCTTAACAGCCATCACTTCAGTATCCTGACCAACACGATGACTGAACATGCTGTCCTCCTCCTCCTCCTCCTCCTCCTCATCATCTACCCTGTCCTCTGGCCAGCCACGCTGAACCGAGGATATGACTGCATGTCATATCCTCAATTTGGCCAGAGAGTTGCTCCATGTCTTCATCCTCCTCCTCGTCATAGTCCTCCACTGCACGTTGTGATGAGACGAGGCTGGGCTGTGTGTTATCACCCACACCCACTACTGTTTCTTGTTCAAACTCATCGCGCTCCGCCTGCAATGCTTCATGGTTGTTTTTTGAGCAGAGACCATTTTAGAAGGCAGAGAAGCGGTATGGTGACGCTAATAATGTCGTCATCGCCGCTCACCATCTTGGTGGAGTCCTCAAAGTTTTGGCGGATGGTACATAGGTCGGACATCCATCTCCACTCCTCAGGTGTTATGTGTGGAGTTTGACCCATTTCCCGACGGCTTAGGTGATGCAGGTACTCAACAACTGCCCTCTTCTGCTCACATATCCTGACCAACTTGTGCAGAGTTGAATTCCAACGCGTGGGGACATCACACAGCAGTCTGTGAGCCGGAAGATGCAAACGGCGCTGAAAGCCGGCAAGGCCGGCTGAAGCAGTAGGTGACTTTCGAAAATGTGCAGACAGGCGGCGAACTTTTACCAGCAGATCAGACAGCTCTGGGTATGACTTTAGAAACCGCTGAACCACGAGGTTGAGCACATGGGCCACGCATGGAACATGTGTCAGCTGGCCTCGCCTCAAAGCCGCCACCAGGTTCCGGCCATTGTCACACACGACCTTTAGGTTCAGAGTTGTGAGCCAGTGATCTGCCTGCTGTTTCAGAGCTGTCCACACCTCTTCTGCATTGTGGGGTTTGTCACCTATGCAGATTAGCTTCAGCACTGCCTGTTGCCGCTTCGCCGAGGCAGTGCTGCAGTGCTTCTGTGTCGCCCTGGACAAGCCAGGGGCCACAGAGCACAACACTTAAACACCCCACACTCCCTGCAGGCATATCATAGTCAAAACACAAAATCCTTGTTGCCTTCCCCAGGGGCTGTTGTCCACACCAGGGTGTGGAGCCAGGCGGTTGGTCTCCACCCACCAAGGAGGAGGGAAAACACAGGCAGTGAGAGTTAAGCTAAGGAAGTGGAAGGAGGAAAGTAGTAGAGAGGAGAAAAGTGACAGCAAAGAGCCTGAAGTTGGTCCGGGTGTGTGGCCCGGACAGGACAGCAAGGTTGGCAGGATGTGGTGACCGTCTGCAGTGGAGGCCGATTGGAGTCTGCCGTAAGGACCGTGGACGGGTGGTGACCCGGCCGTACCGGACCGGTATACAAAGAGAAACCAGCACCATTGGCAGAGGACTTTCGAATCCCGGCAAGGCTTGGTGTCGCCGTGAATTTGCCAAATCCGTTAGTGAAGGGGACCTCAGGGTTTCCAAACAGCCAAGTCCCGATAGAAGGCAACCGTCCAACCGTGAAGGGGAGACACCGCCACCGCCAAGGGCAACCGTCTCCCAGGGCCAGCGCCTGTGGGCAAAAGGGGCTCCTCCGGCCCATATCCAGGTCGGGGAGCGGGTTACCGGTGGGAAACCATCACTACCAACACTGAACTTAGGTGCAGGGAGAGACAGTCATCACTAACCTGCAGGGAGGAACAACCGCAGCCGTCCGAGGGACCCGTCCATCCAGCCACTTGTTTTACCGTGAACTGTGTCATCATCATTGGGCTGAGTGAGTACCTCCGTGCCGTGCGGCACAGCGCTGACCCTGCGACCCTGCACCTCATCAGTCCCCGCAACCCGCCTGTCATCCATCTCTACCCCATCACCGGGCCCCGGGACAACCAACCCCCCTACCCACGGAGGGGAGAAATAACAACAAAGCTGCTCCCTGTCACAGGCTCCCGGGATCCCCGTCCAGAGCAGCGGTGGTGTCCACACAATCACCACAACCGTGGGTGGCGTCACGGACAATATCCCCAAAACCCAAACCACCCCTTTTCACTCACGGGCGAGTAGCGCCGCTCGAGTCCCCGGGATCCGGCCATCGCTCGAGCCAACGAGCAGCAGCAGCCGTAGAGCAGCGGCAGCCGGACCCGAGCAGTGGGAGAGCGCACCGTCCCCTCCTCCGCCCGCGACACTTCCAGCTTGGGACTGGTGTGGAGGGTAAAGTGGATCAGGATGCGCAGGAGGAGGAGGAGGCTGAGGAGCATGACATTCCGGAGCTGTAGAGTGTGGGTGAAACCCTGACTGAGGTAGGGCCTGCAAAACTTGGTGTGTGAAGGACGTGTTCCGTCCCTCGCTCAGACTGGGTCCCAGCTTCCACAATATTAACCCAGTGTGACGTCAACGAGATGTAGCGGCCTTGCCCACATGCACTTGTCCACGTGTCTGTGGTTAGGTGGACTTTGGCTGAAACAGCGTTGTTCAGGGCACGTGTGATGTTTTGTGACACGTGGTTAATGGTTATGCAATGCGGGGACGGCACACCGGGAGAAATAGTGGCGGCTGGGGACCGAGTAACGTGGGACAGCTGCCACCATCAGGTCGCGGAATGCTTCTGTCTCAACCAGCCTAAAAGGCAACATTTCCAGCGCAAGCAGTCGCGAAAAGTTAGCATTTAGAAGTGTGGCATGTGGGGCGTTGGCAGTGTATTTGCACCTGCGTTCAAAGGTTTGCTGAATGGATAACTGAACGCTGCGCTGGGACAAGGACGTGCTTGATGATGGTGTTATTTCTGCGTGGGTAACTGCAGGTGCAGGGCCGGAGGAGGCTTGTTCGCAGGCAGCATGGACAGGGTATTGGCTCGCATGCACAACCAGCGAAGACGTAGCAGTGACATCAGCAAGCACTGCTCCTCGACTCTGTTGTACTTCCCACAAAGTCGGGTGCTTGGCTGACATGTGCCTGATCATGCTGGTGGTGGTCAGGCTGCTAGTTTTGGTACCCCTGCTGATGCTGGCATGGCAGGTGTTGCAAATGGCCTTTTTAGAATCATCTGGAGCCAACTTAAAAAACTGCCAGTGTCAGAGTTCCTGGTTTTCCAGTTTTCTTTTGAAAGAGCTTGCCCTTTGTTAACATGGAGTTTTCTGTTCTGTTGCCCTACTTCCTGTCCATCTGTTTAAAAGCCGCCCCTAAAGCTTAGTCCAGTGCCTGAGTATACTGCTTCCTGTGTGCTCCTGCCCTGCTGCTTTTGGTTCCTGATTGTTATTCGGATCCTCTTGGAAAACAACCGACACCGACTCTGGACTTCATCTGGTATCATCTAGCTGTGCCCGGACTCCGTTTGCCGTCTTTGGTCGGCACTTCTGCCCGGTTCCTTCCGTTTAATACCACTCTGGACTCACATCACGTACGGACATTTTTGGACTTACCTATTGCCCTTTTGTGTCCCGGCTGCTGCGCATTTAGGCCTTCTGGGGTGATTGCCAGACAGTCCCTGTATAGGGGTTCGCTCTTGGTGGTCTCCCTGGGGGAGTCCGGTGCGCGGTCCCGTGAATTCCCTTTCGCTCCGTCCCTGGAAGGTATTTCCTGTATTTATGTTCTACTGTGTTTTTGTTCCGTTTATGTACATATTTGCTGGTTGCATATTATAAACGTCTTGCACCAAGAACTCGTCTCTGGTTGTCATTGCCCTAACGCAATCGAAATCCTCAATACATACAATAGTATTACAGCCAGACTCGGGAAGACCTAACATTTGTACAGGCACCTTGTGTCGTGTTGTTCCGGGGAAGAGTTGCCTGACGTCTGCCTGGGGCCACCACTCTGCTTCTTACTGCCTGTTGAGATGCTACGCCTCCCTCCCCCTGTGCACTGCTGTCCTCGCTCTGCATATCCTCCTGCCAGGTTGGGTCAGTTACTGGATCATCCACCACGTCGTCTTCCTCTTCCGCACCCTGCTCCTCCTCCTGACTTCCTGACAATTGTGTCTCATCATCGTCCACCCCTTGTTGAGACACGTTGCCAACTTCGTGAGAACGTGGCTGCTCAAATATTTGGGCATCTGTACATACAATCTCGTCATGGCCCACTTCAACAGGAGCTGGCGAGAGGCCAGAATGTGTGAATGGAAACGTGAACGAACAGCTCTTCCGAGTGTCCAAGTGTGGGATCAGTAATGTCCGTGGACGTGTACTCGGCCTGGTGGTAGGAAGGAGGATCAGGTTCTGAAATGTGCGGTGCAGTATCGCGGCTACTGATACTTGACCGTGTGGAAGACAGAGTGTTTGTGGTGGTGCCAATCTGACTGGAAGCATTATCCGCTATCCAACTAACAACCTGTTGACACTGGTCTTGGTTCAAGAGCGGTGTACTGCTGCGGTCCCCAAGAATTTGGTACAGGACGTGCGAGAGAGTAGATGTGGCCCTTTGTTGTGGCGAAATTAGAGCTTGCACACAACCTCGGTCTCTGCCTGCACCACCATCACGTCCACTTCCTTGTTCGTTGACAACGCCCTTGCGCATTTTGCAATGCTGTGCTGATGTGTATTCACTAGACTTGTGCGTTATATCCAAGTTTTTGCAAAACTCACACAAATGCAGCGGAAAGCTGCCACCAACAGGCACACACGTGCGGTTTTTAAATGCAAGCACGGAGGCACTAAGAACCTAACAGGTCTCTATCCAGGGACAACGTGGAGCCTCCCAATTTTTGGCTGCCCTGCCTAAGGGCTATACTACAATAGACCCACTTCCTTCCAATGGGCACTTCAGGTTTACAGGCCCTCATGCACGTCTCTATCCAGGGACAACGTGGAGCCTCCCAATTTTTGGCTGCCCTGCCTAAGGGCTATACTACAATAGACCCACTTCCTTCCAATGGGCACTTCAGGTTTACAGGCCCTCATGCACGTCTCTATCCAGGGACAACGTGGAGCCTCCCAATTTTTGGCTGCCCTGCCTAAGGGCTATACTACAATAGACCCACTTCCTTCCAATGGGCACTTCAGGTTTACAGGCCCTCATGCACGTCTCTATCCAGGGACAACGTGGAGCCTCCCAATTTTTGGCTGCCCTGCCTAAGGGCTATACTACAATAGACCCACTTCCTTCCAATGGGCACTTCAGGTTTACAGGCCCTCATGCACGTCTCTATCCAGGGACAACGTGGAGCCTCCCAATTTTTGGCTGCCCTGCCTAAGGGCTATACTACAATAGACCCACTTCCTTCCAATGGGCACTTCAGGTTTACAGGCCCTCATGCACGTCTCTATCCAGGGACAACGTGGAGCCTCCCAATTTTTGGCTGCCCTGCCTAAGGGCTATACTACAATAGACCCACTTCCTTCCAATGGGCACTTCAGGTTTACAGGCCCTCATGCACGTCTCTATCCAGGGACAACGTGGAGCCTCCCAATTTTTGGCTGCCCTGCCTAAGGGCTATACTACAATAGACCCACTTCCTTCCAATGGGCACTTCAGGTTTACAGGCCCTCATGCACGTCTCTATCCAGGGACAACGTGGAGCCTCCCAATTTTTGGCTGCCCTGCCTAAGGGCTATACTACAATAGACCCACTTCCTTCCAATGGGCACTTCAGGTTTACAGGCCCTCATGCACGTCTCTATCCAGGGACAACGTGGAGCCTCCCAATTTTTGGCTGCCCTGCCTAAGGGCTATACTACAATAGACCCACTTCCTTCCAATGGGCACTTCAGGTTTACAGGCCCTCATGCACGTCTCTATCCAGGGACAACGTGGAGCCTCCCAATTTTTGGCTGCCCTGCCTAAGGGCTATACTACAATAGACCCACTTCCTTCCAATGGGCACTTCAGGTTTACAGGCCCACATGCACGTCTCTATCCAGGGACAACGTGGAGCCTCCCAATTTTTGGCTGCCCTGCCTAAGGGCTATACTACAATAGACCCACTTCCTTCCAATGGGCACTTCAGGTTTACAGGCCCTCATGCACGTCTCTATCCAGGGACAACGTGGAGCCTCCCAATTTTTGGCTGCCCTGCCTAAGGGCTATACTACAATAGACCCACTTCCTTCCAATGGGCACTTCAGGTTTACAGGCCCTCATGCACGTCTCTATCCAGGGACAACGTGGAGCCTCCCAATTTTTGGCTGCCCTGCCTAAGGGCTATACTACAATAGACCCACTTCCTTCCAATGGGCACTTCAGGTTTACAGGCCCTCATGCACGTCTCTATCCAGGGACAACGTGGAGCCTCCCAATTTTTGGCTGCCCTGCCTAAGGGGTATACTACAATAGACCCACTTCCTTCCAATGGGCACTTCAGGTTTACAGGCCCTCATGCACGTCTGTATGCAGGGTCATTGGTGAACCTCAAAATTTTGGACTGCCCTGGCAAAGGAAAATACTACAAAGACTCAGTTCCTCAAAATGGGCACATTAGACTCAGAGGCCTTTATGTACGTCTCTTCTCAGGGACATCGGAGTGCCACACAATGTTTTACGTAAAATCTTTTATGTATTGATCTCAAAAAGTAACATACATTAGCTCTATCTCACTATTGGGTATGTGCCCTTAACATTTCCGCCATGAAAATTCATTTTGGTGCCATTTTGGAAGGTTTTCTGGTGAGTCCGTAAAAATGGCGTAAAACGCGGACAAAATTGTTCACAGCTGTGACTTTTGAGTGATAAATGCTTCAAGGGGTCTTCCCCATGCTGTTGCCATGTCATTTGTGCACTCTTCGGAGACTTTTGTGCCATTTTTAGGGTTTCTACATGCTGCCGGTGGTCATTTCACAAAAATACTCGGGTCTCCCATAGGATAACATTGGGCTCGGTGCTCGGGCCGAGTACACGAGTATCTTGGGAGGCTCGGCCCGAGCTTCGAGCACCCGAGCTTTTTAGTACTCGCTCATCACTACTAATGAGCCATTATTCACACTTCAGGGGGATGTAATCGGGCTCTTGAGTTTTCCGTAATATAGCCAATACAGCTTCAAAGTCCATTCAGTTTAAAAAAAAATAGTTTGATGTATGTTACTACTACGTACTTGGTCCTCAACATTATCTAGTCTCGTCTGCGTCTTCGAAACAAACTGAACTTCATGTTTGAAAAATACAAGTTGCTGTGGAAAAGAGATCGTGCAAACACAGAATACTTCTTTCCAAAAAATTGAAGAAATGAGGCACTGACTGGTTTGCAGAAAATTTGAAAAGGCTGGTTTATTCAGGCATGGGGGAGGGTGCAGGGATAACGTGCACACGGATAACGGCCGTTTCGCACCGATTGCCGATGCTTCCACGGGTCCTTGGTTCTCAAGAACACGCTGAACACCTGAACAGGTGTAACAAGGCAGAGTGTTGGCCTCATGATTCAACTAGTGGATATTGGAGTGTGATCGTTCATTTTTTTCAAAAAAATAGTGCCCAGTGTTCCTTCTATTTTTGGTGGATTTACAGAATACTTCTTTAGGCCCGTTTCACACGTCAGTGAAAAACACTGACGTTTTTCACTGGCGTGTAAAACAGGCATATGTCCCTACGTGTGCCGTGAATCACGGCACACTTGGGTTGTCTAAGTGCAATCCGGGCTCCGTTTGCCGTGGCCCGTGATTGCACTTATAGATTAACTCACCAGTGTGCGCTCCCGCTCTCCATGGTGCTGATCGCTCCCGCGGTGCAGCATCCGGCCGGCGCTGACCCCTGCAGCAGCTGCTTCCGGGTCGGCTGTGTCGTGCATCATGAATATGCGCGACAGTAATGAGCCGGCTCAGAAGCAGCAGGCTGCACGGGCTGCAGAGGACATCGCTGGAGCCGGGTGAGTAAAAATGATTTTTATTTTAAAAGCACGTTTTTTTCTGGCACGTGTCTCACGGATCACACCACTGCGTGGTCCGTGGGACATCAGTGATGCCAGAAAAAAATGGACATGTCTCCGTGCGGCAATCACGGACACGCGGGTACGCTGCACGGAGACACGTGCAGTGAAAAATCACTGATGTGTGAGCAGACTCATTCATTATAATGGGTCTGCGTATGTCAGTGATTCTGGTACGTTTAAAAAAAAGCACAAACGTCCCAGAATCACTGACGTGTGAAACAGGCCTTAATCTGAGTTATTTTGTTAGTTTATGTTGTATTATAGGTTTTTATTCTAATTTTATTAAAAAGTAACAAAAGATGTAATAAAAACTGTTCAAATACATAAAACTAACAAAAAGTATACAAGGTTATATACATTTTATGTTTAAAAACATCTCTGGGCACAATAAAAATACAGACACAATGGGGCAGTTTCATCAAAGTGTTTTTTTGCCAGAAAACTGAAGTAATAACACTTAAAAAAGTTACAGATTTTTTTCTGCAATGGGAAGTTGAACAAAAATATTGCTATTTTTTACATTTTCACACAAGTATCAAGCAACTCTGCTAAAATAAAGATTTGTGCATGATCCCTTATATTTGTAAAAAAATTCCCCACAGGATTAGTCTTCCAAACAAAGCATGGTTTATTGTATTTGCTTATATTGCTATATATTCTTCAGACACAAGATGGCAGAATTATATCACCTTTCATTGAAAATAACGCACATAGTAACATTGGTTGAGTTTTTGGTGTATACTCTTTCATGCACAGTGTTTGGTCTCAGATTTGTAACCATGGAGTTCATTCACATATCCAGCTGCTTTATCACTTTAGATGTTTGCCTGTTTGTTCAGAGAATAATTTTATTCAAATAATATCTTACATCCGTAGGGCTTGTTAACACCTTGCTATATACTCTGCTGAGGCTGCAAGGATATTTTAACTAGATAATAATAGGAGTAGGTTGATTTTAAAGGGAACCTGTCATCTGTTTCATGCCTTCCTAAATACGGGGTATAAGAATCAGACACTGACTGTAGCCGGTTGTGTTTTATTCTGAAACACTGGCATTCCAGAGAGATCATACTTTGAATTGCCAGCTGAGAATGATTTGCCTCTGCTTACTAGTCCGATGTAGTTCCTAGGAGGACATCTCTGTGCTGGAAGTGGCAAAATTTCAAAATTCTTTCACAACTCTGTATTGTGCGACAATTGTGCTACTTTTCAAGGCATTTTACCAACGTTTTCTGGGATAAAAGCTTTAACGAATCAGTACTATATTTTCAAGTTGCCTTTTCAAAGTAGTTTTATTCAGACATGCTGCAGAGTTTCAGAACATGAAAAAAGCAACAAAAAAGAGGAATAAATATCATTAGTTACAGCAAACATGGAACTGCAGCTGTACACTACCTAGGCCAAAAACTACTACTCCAGCAGGATACAGCTAAGTCCTCACTAGGTGGAGGCATCACAGGTGCTGGAGGAGCAAATCACACACACGCTTCTAAAACATGGAGGGGGCGATTGCTGGATGGTAAAACTGCACACTGATGGTTTGCATAGAGCGCTGTTCACACTAGCAGACCCACAGTCTACTATTAGATCAGGTGGGCTGCCAAGCCGTACTCCATCTGTGCATCATACAGGGACACGAACTCTAATATGCAAAAAATATGAGGTTTTTAGTTGGTGTTATGGCCATAAGACGGAAGCCTACAACCCTCGTCACGGGAACCTCATACTTGTCCCTACACTATATATAATATAATAAAAAGAGTTTCAGAATAATACATACCTGCTTAGTCAGTCAGTGACTCATTCATGCGTGGTTTGGGCAACATGAATCTGATCACAGGTTCCCTTTAACATTTGTTAGTAGTTAATAATGGCAGGCTGTTGGTGGGAATATTTACAATTTGTGCCTAATCAGATGAAATTTTAAGGCTTTTTTTGACTAGGTTACAAGATTTCTACTATTAGAGTCGCCCACAGGTTAACACCTACTATGGGTGGGCTACTATGAAGAAATGGGCTATCAGACCTTCTCATAAGCAGAGCTTGGCATACTCCTTTTGATGCACTATATACAGACACACCACATAGCCTAGGTCGTAGAACTAAGAGACCCATTAGACCTAGGAAATGACCAGCTATCAGGCTACTGAGAAGACTGCCAAACAGATTTAGTCTGAGGAAAGGCAGAAGTCTAAAACTGAAAATAGTTTTTTTCCGTCCTCCATTTAAATAGTTCAAATAAATCTATTTTTAAATTTCAGAACAAAGGAAAAGAAAAACATAGAAATATAAGGATAGGACGTGAATCCCATGCATCTTTCCAAATTTCCTTGGTTATACCATAGGTCATACACCTATTTGGAATCTGATATCTACTGTCTCCATCTGTTTTTTTTATATGTGGATTTATTGCACCTTTGTGATCTATTAGTAAATTATGGTCACTCATTTAATTGTTTATATATTTTTTATTTCATTATTTGATTGTCTATTAGTGATGAGTGAGCACTACCATACTGGGGTGCTCAGTGCTCATAACAAGTAGTTGGCTGCTCAGATGGGTGCAACTCGAGTACCTGAGTATAATAGAAGTCAATGAGGAACTCAACCATTTTTCCAGGAAATCTGGAAATCAAGAAAAATGAGTTCCCCATTGACTTCCATTATAGTCATGTAATCGAGTACAGAGTAAAAGATTCGGGAGAGACACGATGAACAAGAGTAGGTTTTGGTCTTTCCCTCGGGGTAGGTCCATTTACTTAAGGCAGAATTTATGGATGTAGGAGCAGCCACATCCCAGACTGTGGTGAAGAGATGATGAAGCGATCTCGGATTCTGCCTCTATTGTGGTCGCACAGTACATGTCCTTAAAGACTTCAAGCAAACAAGCCATTTGGAAACACCAAAGTCTGGGTTGTTATTGAGTAGATCACATGGTACCATATTATGCCTCAGAAAAAGTACTGCTGAATGTGGAATGACTTTTCCAAAATTAGTCAGTATCTACATCTGCTTTCATTGACTGTGGGTCTGTTGCTAATTTAATTAATTCAGGACTGGTTCTAAAACTAGGATTAGGAACAGTTAGGTTGGAAGAATCCATTCAAATTGTTGTCACTGACAGGACACTGTTACTTCAGAACCTTGTCCAACTGGTAACGGTGGAGTTCATGCCCACAGTGGGAAGTCTTCATGCTGAGTCCATCTCCTGTTATATATTGGATAACTTTCCTGGGGATTGTGGTTGGGAATTCCATAGCTGCGTATTCATAATCCTCTCATTGATTGGTGTCAGAGAGATATTGTCAAGTGGGGTTATTTTAGCCATACCAAATGTCTTATTTATGTACAAGTTTTCTCCGCTAGTCTGGAGGGTCTGCGGGGGTATATGAAGTACTTCAGAGATGTTTTCTCGTTAAAAGAGGCAGAGGTAATACCTCCTCATCATCCTTATGACTGTGTTATCAATTTTATCGCTAATGCCAAATTACGGAAAGTAATTTGCGAGGTCCTGAACAGACTGCCATTAAAGATTATGTAAATGAAAGATTACAGAAAGGTCGTAATCGTCCTTCATCCTTGCCTGTAGTTACTTTGTTGAAAAGAAAAAAAAAAGAGTCTCCATTCTTACCTCGATTTCTGTGAATTAAACAAAATTACAATTAAGAATACCTACCTACTTCCACGTATCCCCAACTTATATAATCAATCCTATACAAATGGTTTTCCAAACTTGATTTTAAGGCCCCGTTACACTCGTTAGTGATGTCGTTGCGTCTGACACGTACGAGCGACCGCTAACGATGGAAAATATTCACCAAATCGTCCATTGTTGACACGTCGTTCATTTTCTAAAAATCGATGATTGTTGAGGACGCAGGTTGTTCGTTTTTCCCGAGGCAGCACACATCGCTACATGTGACACTTCGGGAACGATGAACTACAGCTTACCTGCGGCCGCCGGCAATGTGGAAGGAAGGAGGTGGGCGGAATGTTACGGCCGCTCATCTCCGCCCCTCCGCTTCTGTTGGGCGGCGGCTTAGTTACGCCGCTGTGACGCTGCACGAACCACCCCCTTATAAAGGAGGCGGTTCGCCGGCCACAGCGACGTCGCTAGGCAGGTAAGTCCGTGTGACGGCTCCTAACGGTATTGTGCGCCACGGGCCATAAGTAATTGGGTTCAACCTCTGGACTGTAAAGCATTGCAACATTTTATGGGATTTGCCAATTACTTCTGAAAATGTATTAAGAGTTTCTCAAAGATTGTTAAACCTCTTACTGATCTCACACGTAAGTAGACGGATCTTAGGGTTTGGTCATCTGATGCTTTTGGGTCCATTATTAAATTAAAAAAGTTGTTTATGTCTGCTCTTGGTCTTATTCAACCTAATCTCCAGGAGCCATTCATTGTGGAGGTGGATGCTCCTTAAATTGGGGTAGGGGCTGTATTGTCTCAAGGTCCCAAAACGTCAACTAACTTGTAGCATTATGTATTTTTCTCAAAGAAATTCTCATCTGCTGAGAGAAATTATGTTTGGAACTGTGATTATTTGCATCGCCATTTTTTTTATGTATTTTTCATGTACCCATTAGTCATTCACTGTCAGTTGCGTTATTTTTATTGGTCATGTTTTGTGTTAGATTATCTGCAGCTCCATCTTTTTATTATATACTCACTATTTACCCACCTCTTTTGTTTATATTTTTACTTCATCCGTTTGTACTCATTTTGATAAATACACTTATCCTACTCATATGTCCAACGCACTTATCATTTTACTTTTATTTATTCCCCTAGTTACAATCCTTCCATCCTTTATTGCCATGGTAACCCAGTCCTCTTGTGCACGTGCATGTTTGCCAACATATTCCTGGACAAATCTCTATGGCTGCTGATCCAGTCATGTGACCCAGCTTGTGCTCACATGATTTTCCTTGCATGTGTGGCAGCCTTGGTCTCATCGTCATCACCCAAAATGCGCCTGGAGATAGGCCTGCCCCCAATTTTGTCATTGTGCTGTGCTCCAATAGAAGAAAAAAATAACCCAGCTTCTGGAATAATATAAAATCTTGTGCAAGCTTTATTTTAAATGACGTAAAAAATGCTTGTTATTACAGGGGACAAAATAGGGAGCCCATGTGCGGTTGGATTATTTTTTTCTTCTATTGGATCCCTGCACTACCAGAGTGTTATCCTTGCATGCCGGACCTTGCCACAGCTGAGCTGGATCACCTTCTTTTCCTTCTGTCTGTGCTGTGCGCCTATTGGGGCTGAGGACTCATACATGGTGTTTGTACCATTCATGGGAATAGGCTGTGGATGGACAATGTTGATACCTGCCTGTTTTATAGTTTCGCGTTTTATCACTCCTTTCATGACGTCTACCTATTGGAACTTAGGACTTACCTCTCGCCTTTTGCCCTCCATGTGAGAACTAGTTATGTATGACTGTAAATATCAGCTCTTGCAGGTTTGATGCCACCCCCAGATTAAGGCAACATGCTAATATGCGCATCAGAGCCTGTCACCACACTCTGCAGGAGATAACATTACTATAGAGCTCTCTCTTGTTTTACCTTTTTCTTTCTGAGTGTTACTCCATGATAGCCATCTTGCAACAATTCACTGACATATAATTGTTTATCACATATTACTAATTGTGTTATATTCCTTATACTTTTTGCATGTATTTTTGCAGGAACTAAAGAGTTGAGTGTGTGTTTCCTCAAGGAAAGAGTTTAGAAAAGATGTCAGATCAGGTGACAAATGTGTTGCAGTTACTAAATATAAGGAAAAGGGGAAATATAAGGAAATATGGAGGTATTTCTCATGAATTAGGGGATGGTGTCACGACGTGCTCTTCTTTACTAGCAGATGACGATGTTTACTTGCAGATACTGCAGATGTCAACTGAGTATGTCTTCCATCCACCAACTGTCACAGCTGTCTCTCTACATTATGAGACTAGTGACAGATTCAGGACTTGAGAGTCATTTCCATTCTTGACTTTCAATATTAAACGTGTTTCCTTTCCTTTGGCAGTCATAGGATTAATGTCAGTTTTCTTTCCAGCAGCTTCTGACTCCTGGTAAGGTGTTTCCAGTTTGGGACCTCTCCCAGTCCTTTTATATAACCTCTACTATCTGCAGAGGGTGCCAGTTATTCTCTCTGCCATTTGGATGCTGGGCCTAGAGGTGGAAGGAGCTGCTGAAACCCTCTCTTGAAGTTGCTGTGGTGGCTGCAGTCTTAGGGCTGACTACAGGAGTCTGTTGTTATGTTTCCCCATGTCTGTCTTCCTTCCCTAGTGTGTTGTTTTAGTGCAGTGGTGGGGCTAGCGTCCCTTACCTGCCCACTCACTGGCTCAGATTCCTGCTTGGAGACAGGTGAGGAACCTGTATAAGGACTGGTTATGAGTGCAGGGTACAGCTGCAGGTAAGTGGAGGAGGTGTCCATCTTCCTCTGGCTAGTCCTAGGGATCTCCGTTATTAAAGTGTTCCCGGTGAACCCTTTTTTGTTGTGGTATTTCCCCTGTCGTTATGTGTTTTGGCTCACGCCTGACCCTCTTCTGGTCCAAGTCATGACACCATCCCCTTACATTAATTCATGACAAATAACTCCCTTTTGGTTTCTGTCTGTCCCTTACCTCCAACCATTAATTTATTCTTCCTTTTCTTTTATGACTTTTTAAATCTTAATAACAAGTTTAAAAACAAATCAGGCTGTAATCTCTATTTTGTCATTCATTTTCAGTGTATGCCGTTTGAAACCTGCTCCTATTTTCAGGCTTCTCTAATAAGTACCTGCCCCTCCCAGGAAGCCCATTGTGACTTCCATGTGTCTGGGATACAAACAGATGTGACAAAGCCAGGAATATCAAAAACAATATGCTTTTCTTAATAAATACTTTCATTTTTTTTCTAGATTTTATTATAATTGCTTAATAAATAATAATTATTCAATATTAATATTTTTTTCCATCGTACATTCTCTTTAAGTCACCCCATTAGGGGTTCACAATGAGGATTGGAGCATTGTGGTCAGGCTACCTTTTTTGGTACGGTTACGCGTGTTTTCTCAAGTATGCTGACCTTAGATGTACTTGAATATTCCATTTAGATTTATTACGAATGTCTAAATATACACTTCATACTCATCTCAAATTATTAGTATCCTGTAGAATAAATACATAATGCTGACAAAAGTGACGAAACACATTCAACTTACAAACTTCATTCCTCTACCTTTCAGTAGCTGTATCTCCAGACTGTATCCAATGAACCTCCCTCCGTAGGAGTTTAATATTAACCCCTCTAGTGTTGCACGTTACCTGTTCTAGCACCTGCAGCGAAGATCGCTTGCATTGTGCTTTTTTCTCTCAAAAATGTCGTGCCACAGTGGTTTCCTCATGTTTTTTCTCTTTCTCATTACCATCTAATGTGCCTTTCAATAACATTTCTTTATGCAACCTGATCACAGATCTATTTTCATTAAGGCACAGTTTTACTACTAGAGTTGATTACCCTATATTAGACATCCCACATAGATATATTACCAATTTGGTGTAGCTGAGAATTTGTCTGTTCCTTGCCATAAGCTTAAAGGTAAAAACACAAGCTTGCTGTTTAAATTGGACTGTTGGCATCTTATTGTTTCCAATTGACAATACTGTGCAAGAATATAGCTCTCTGAAGCTTTGTATACTAAAGTATTATTTTAAAAATTTTACATAAACTAAAAAATATTTCTGTCAAAATTGACAATTTTTTTAGGGTTTAGTTTGTAAAATAGGGTCACTTATGGGTAGGTTCTGCAATTTTTGTACCTTAGGAGCTTTGCCAATCTGACATGGCATCTGCAAACCAGAGCAGCAAAAACCTCACTATCATATGGTGCTATTTCCCTTCTGAGCTTTGTACTGTGCCTCAAACAGTAGTTTTCCACCCCATATGGGGTATTGGCGTACACTGGAGAAAATGCGGAACAAATTGTACAGTCCACTCTCTCATGTTAACTTAACCCCTTCACGACCTTTGATGGATCTAGCCGTCATGGTGCCCTGGTACTTAAAGACCCATGACGGATACATCCGTCATGGCGAAATTGCGGCCCCAGAGCCCCGGGCACCACGATCGGTTTTCAAAAAATGTAGATTCGGGAAGGAGAGGACTTGTACCTGACCTCAGGAGGGGTGGTGTCTCCTTCCCGGACCTACGGAGGCTGTGATTGGCTGAGCGGCGTTCGTCAGCCAATCACAGCCAGTGTAATGTTTCAGCCATTGAAAATGGCTGAAGCATTGAAATCCAGCTATGTCAGTGCAGTTGCAGCACTGGCCATTGGCTGGAGCTCGGTGAGCTGTACTGCACCCCCCAGCCCGGCTCTGATTGGAGAGATCGGCCTTGTGACTGATCTCTCCAAGCACCGTGCATCTGGGACCGGGTGAGCTCACTGTAGGAGATCGCTCTCCTTAGCTTCTCCCTTCGTGGAATCCGAGGAGAGTGATCCCTGCGGGTGCCCATCTGTGAGTCACAGCCCCCGATCCACCGCTGCCCTCCTCCATCTGCTTTGCCCCTGCTCTCCCGCTGCACCCCTTCATGTGACGCCGCTACTCAGCAGAAAGAGAGCAGCGGCGTCAGATGCAGGGGGTGGCACAGCGGGAGGAGAGCAGCAGCGTCAGATGCATGGGGGCATCTGACGCCGCTGCTCTCCTCATGCTGCACCCCCCCCTTGCTTCTGACGCTGCTGCTTTCTTTCTGCTGCCTCCTTGTATCCGCTGCTGCGCCGCCCCTGCATCTGCCGCTCCACTCCCCCATCAGCCACTGCACTCTCCCCATCAGCCACTGCACTCTCCCCATCAGCCACCGCACTCTCCCCATCAGCCACCGCACTCTCCCCATCAGCCGCCGCACTCTCCCCATCAGCCGCCGCACTCTCCCCATCTGCCGCCGCACTCTCCCCATCTGCCGCCGCACTCTCCCCATCAGCCGCCGCACTCTCCCCATCAGCCGCCGCACTCTCCCCATCAGCCGCCGCACTCTCCCCATCAGCCGCCGCACTCTCCACATCTGCCGCCGCACTCTCCCCATCAGCCGCCGCACTCTCCCCATCAGCCGCCGCACTCTCCGCATCTGCCGCCACACTCTCCCCATCTGCCGCTGCGCCCCTGCATCTGCCACCTCACTCCCCAATCAGCCTCTGCCCCCTCCCTGATCTGCTGCCTGCTCTCTTCCATCCCCTTAATCCTCTGCCCCCTCTCCCCCTCCCAGATCTGCTGCAATCCTGCTGCCTAGATCCATTCTGTAAGGTAGCTATCCCCAATCTTACCTCCAACTCCCCTTCTACTCTTCCCCTCTCCCCCCCTTCCTCCGCCGCTCCTGCATCCATTGTGCCCTCACCCCACCCATCCTCCGCCGCTCCTCCATCCGCCGTACCCTCTCCCATCCTCCGCTGTGCCCTCTCCCATCCTCCGTCGCGCCCTCTCCCATCCTCCGCTGTGCCCTCTTCCATCCTCCATCCATTTTTTTTTCCATCCCACCTAGTCCCCCTCTTTTTGCAGCACATCCGTGCTGAAAGAAATACAAATAAACTTAGTTTAGGGCCAGTAAAATTATACTGTAGTAATCGTCAACTACAGTATTTTTTACTGAATATTGTAAGGGTCAGCCCAGTGTCACACATGAGAACGATGCAAAAGTCTCACACCGCATCATCCGGCACGGTCGCTCACTTCCAGACAAGAGTGTGCGGCTGTGCTGGGTGATGCGATGCGAGATTTGTGCATCGCTCTCACGTGTGGCACTTGCCGTAGTGTCAGTTGCAGGTGCTTTTATATATATATATATATATATATATATATATACATATATATATATATATATATATATATATATATATATATATTATAAATATATAATATAAATATATATATATATATATATAAATATATATAAATATATATATATATATATATATAAATATATATATATATAAATATATATATATATATATAAATATATATATAAATATATATATATATATATATATATATATATATATATTTTTTTTTTTACTGACGTCTGTATTTTTTATTTTGCCAAACTAATATTTCTTTGTATAGGAGGGTCTAGGTTCCAACATGGGGTCACATGTGGGGGAGCTCCACTGTTTGGGCACATTAGGGTGATCTCCAAACGCAACATGGTGCGGCTAACGATTCAGGCTAATTTTCCATTTAAAAAGTCAAATGACGCTCCTTCCCTCTGGAGCTCTGCCGTACGCCCAAACAGGGGTTTTCTGCCACATATGAGGTATCAGCGTACTCAGAACAAATTGCCCAACAAATTTTGCAGTCCATTTTATCCTGTTACCCCTGTACAAATTAAAAAATGGAGCCTAAAATAACATTTTTGTCGGAAAAAAAGTACTTTTTTGTTTTTTTGCCTCAATGTATGAAGCACGTGAGGGTTCAAAGTGCTCATTCCCCATCTAGATTTATCCCATGGGGGGTCTAGTTTCCAAAATGAGGTCACTTGTGGGGGAGCTCCATTGTTTAGGCACCTCAGGGGGTCTCCAAACGCAACATGGTGTACGCTAATAATTTCAACCAATTTTGCTGTAAAATGGCGCTCCTTCTCTTCTGAGCCCCGCCGTGTGCCCAAACAATTACTTTCCACCACATATGAGGTATCTGTGTACTCAGGAGAAATTGCACAATACATTTTATGGTGCATTTTTTCCTGATACTCTTGTGGAAAAAAAAGCTACCTGGTTGAAATGACAATTTCATGGTAAAAAAATATATATATATTTTCACGGCTGAACATTCTAAACTTTTGGGAAGCCTCCAGGAGTTCAAAGTGTTCAGTAAAGATCTAGATTCCATGAGGGGTCTAGTTTCCAAAATGGGGTCACTTGTGGGGGAGCTCCATTGTTTAGGTACCTCAGGGGGTCTCCAAACACAACATGGCATCCACTAACGATTCCAGACAATTTTGCGTTTGAAAAGTCAAATGTCGCTCCTTGCCTTCCGAGCCCTGCTGTGCGCCCAAACATTTGATTTCCACCACATATGATGTATCTGTGTACTCAGGAGAAAATGTACAATACATTTTATGTTGCAATTTTTCCTGATACCCTTGTGAAAAAAAAGCTGACTGGTTGAAGTAACAATTTCGTGGTATTTTTTTTTTTTTTTATTTTCACGGCTCAAAGTTATTAACTTTTGTGAAGCCCCCAGAGGTTCAAAGTGCTCAATAAACATCTAGATAAATTCCATGAGGGGTCTAGTTTCTAAAATGGAGTCACTTGTGGGGGAGCTCCATTGTTTAGGCACCTCAGGGTTTCTCCAAACGCAACATCGCATCTGCTAATTATTCCAGACAATTTTGCTTTCAAAAATTCAAATGATGCTCCTTCTCTTCCGAACCTTCCCGTGCGCCCAATCAATTGATTTCCCCCACATATGAGATATCGGTGTACTCAGGAGAAATTGCACAATTAATTTTATGGTGCATTTTTCCTGATGCCCTTGTGAAAATTCTAAATTTTATGGCTAAAGTAACATTTTTGTGTAAAAAAGTAAAATTTTCATTTTTTCCTTCCACATTGCTTTGGTTGCTGTAAAGCTCCTAAAGGGTTAATAAACTTCTTGGATGTAGTTTTTAGCAGTGTGAGGGGTGCAGATTTTAGAATGGGGTCACTTTTGGGTATTTTCTGTCACCTAGGCCTCTCAAAGTCACTCCAAATGTGATGTGGTACCTAAAAAAATGTTTTTGTAAATTTTGTTGGAAAAATGAAAAATTGCTGATGAAATTTGAACCCTTCAAACTTCCTAATGGAAAAAAAAATTGTTTAGAAAATTGTGCTGGTGTAAAGTAGACAAGTGGGAAATGTTATATAGTAACTATTTTGTGTGATATATCTCACAGGTTTATGGGCATAAAATTTCAAATTTTGAAAATTGCGAAATTTTCGCCAAATTTCCAAAATTTTCACACATAAATGCAAAAAATATCGGCCTAAATTTACCACTGACATGAAGTACAATATGTCACGAAAAAACAATCTTAATCGCCAGGATCCGTTGAAGCGTTCCAGAGTTATAACCTGTCAAAGTGACACTGGTCAGAAATGTAAAAAATGGCCCGGTCTTTAAGGTGAAAACAGGCTGGGGGCTGAAGGGGTTAAAGGGAACCTGTCACCAGATTTTTCACTATTAAACTAAAAGTGTCGCCTTCTTCAGCTCCTGGGCTCCATTCTATGGAGGTGTACCTTGTGCCCTGACTCCCCTTCCAGACCCCAAAAATAACTTTATAAAACATGACCGATAGGTATGCTAATGACCTGTGTGGCTCAGATGGGTGTGCTCATTTTCTGCTCCTGTCCCCACTCCTGCCATGTTTCATTGCATTTTCAAATCTCGCGCCTGTGCAGTTATGTCCGTTCGCGCAGGCACAGTTCGCTCTGCCATACCGCGGGCAGAGCAGAAAACATAGCTGCCCTCGCATGCACCGGTGAGCTAAATGCGCAGGCGTGGGATTATGGTCAGAGCTGTGTATGACCTCACCAGCGTCATCCTCGTAGCTGACCTAATCCTCATGCCTGCGCATTTAGCTCACCGGTGCGCGCGAGGGCAGCTATATTTTCTGCTCTGCCCTCGATATGGCAGAGTGAACTGCGCCTGCAGGAGCAGACATAACTGCAAAGTCGCGAGATTTGAAAATGCAACGAGGATGATGACGGAGGCATCATCACTTCAATCAAGAAAGGAGGATGGCGACCAGCAGCAGGAGGGGGGAAAGGAGCAGAAAATGGGCACCCTCATCTGAGCCACACAGGTCATTAGCATACTTAGGTCATGTTTTATAAAGTTATTTTTTATTTTTGGGGTCTGGAAAGGGAGTCAGGGTACAAGATGAACCTTCATAGAATGCAGCCCAGGAGCTGCAGAAGGTGACACTTAGTTTAATAGTGAAAAATCTGGTGTCAGGTTCCCTATAATGAAAATTAATAATTTGGGGCTAAAAGAACATTTTAGTGGGAAAAATTGAAAGTTTCATTTTTTTTTCTTTCCACGTTGCTTTAATTCATGGGAAGCATCTAAAGGGTTAATAAACTTCTTGGATGTGGTTTTGAGCACTTTGAGAGGTACGGTTTTGAAAATGGTGTCACTTTTGGGTATTTTCTGTCATTTAGCCCCTCAAAGTCACTTGAAATGTGATGTGGTCACGGAATAAATACATTTTTACCACACAAATGTTGTATTTGCAATAGAGTTTACATTTACACACAGGGAAATGGGTAAAAATGGCATCAAAATTTATCATACAAGTTCTGCTGAACTTGGCTATACCCCACATGACTGTACATTACTGCTTAGCCACGTGGCGAGACTCAGGAGGAAACGAGCGCTATTTGAATCTTGGAGCGCAGATTTTAATAGAATAGTTTGTGGACTCCATATTCAGAGCCCCTAACTGCTAGAACAGTAGAATCCCCCCTCAAGAGTCCCCATCTACAGGTGTAGTAATGTTTTTGACTTCAAAATTGCAAATCTGCTATTGTAGTGTTTCTGGAGACCTCCCCCCCAAATTACATGGTTTACAGTAATGCCAAACATATGAACTCTAAATCTGGATTACGTACACTGGGGGGCTCAAGGAGGGGGCATTTAGATTTGCAGGCTCAGAATTCTCTAAATTTCTTTTGGGGGGAGCTATTTCACTCTTCTAAAGATTTTGTGTCACCAGTATCATGGAAACGTCCTATATTTCCATTAACAGATTACAGATCTGAGTGAGGTCTTCTTTTCAAAAGTGCACTGTGGCTGACTGTACTTTTATAGTACAGACTGAGTTCAAGGTTAATCTCTCTTAAGCCTTATTTTAGGAAATTTTCCGTTGGGGGTTTGGTCTAAATCATGTTCTCAGCGGGAGAACACAATGAAAATATACTGTGTCAGTAATCCTTACTGTGGGTACGTATGGTGCGTTCTCCCACACAGGACACTAGCATCTCCACAAGATCCAGAATGTGAGGAAGTCTGATTATAGGCACGCACCTTTATTGTTTTACATTTCAGGACATAATAATAAAATAAAACCTGCCCTTAAAGCACCACTCCATCAATGTTTTATTCAGTTTTTTAAATCTAAGCCCCCTGCCCCTGGTATTAATCTCACCCTCTGGCGTTTTGATGCTTTGTCAGTGCCTCTCTGGTCCCACTGCACCATCTTGTAACTGTAACTTCTGACTGGTCAAAGTCAGAAGTTACTTCACAAGCTCACAATGTATATCTATGAAAGCTAGAACTTTGTTCTCATAGACTTATATTGAGTTGTGACTTCTGGCGCACTCCAGCAAACACTGGAGCTACCAGCAGGTCACAAATCACCCGAGCCTGACAGTAGCTACAGTAATAACAGATAAAGACAGCATCAGATGAGTATAAGACAGGGGTCAGGAACTTATATTTTAAGCACTTCACCAGCAAAATATTGAAGTAATTGTTATCTTTATTTGTTTATCAATTCCGTACATCGTTTTGAAATCAACTATTCTTTACGACATTGCTTATTCATTCCTGTGATTGGTTAGCTGCATAACATAATTGGGTCTATATAAGATCCGATGATGCCATACTCCACTCACTATACCCCGAAATAGTGTAGAGAGAGTGTTACAATCAGCGCCGCCATTGCCGGAAGCAGCCTGCTGCGGTTCCTGTTACGCCCAGGCATCAGCTTCCATTTTTGGCTGTGCCTCGGGTCGTCCAGCTGGCTGGTTATTCCTCCACGCCTAAGTGTAGAGAGGTGGCTAGTGTGCATGCGTATGCCGATTTACCCCAGCCAGAGCCTATATCCAGTGTTTCACCTAGTCAGCATGCTCAGCCTGTTAGTTCCGTTCCTGAGGCTAAGTCCTCAGTTTACTACTAAGCATGCTTACACACATTGTGTGAAAAGCCTCTTTACCCAGGTACTTGGCCTTCATGCTGTGTCCAAGTCCTGTGTTTTTCCTACTGAGCATGCTCAGCCTGTTAGCCCTATTTCTGAGGCTAAGTCCTCAATTCAGGCTACTGAGCATGCTCACACACTTAGTGCAGTATCTGAGGCTAAGTCCTGTGAGGACTTCACTGGGCATGTCCGTGATGTCACAGGGCCCGATAGGCTGGATAGCATTAGGTGCCCTGATGATGTGGCCACTCCGGACTGGCTCGCGGAATCCAGCCCCTATGACTTGGCACCCCATCATTGGTCTTCTGACAATGACTGGTAGGGTGTTTGGGGGATTGCTGCGATTGTGTCATTAGTGACGCGGTGGGTGCGGATAGGCTACTGGTGACATCACTAATGATGTGGAACTCCGCCATTGGCTCCTGTCGGTGCCATCTTGTGTGACGGGGTGTTTGGGGTGGACCTTAGTTATTAAAAGATCCTGGAGAGCGCACCCCAGTGCGCAGTAATCACACATGAACCCATATGTTTGCTCAGAGAGGATTGGCAGCTATTGCAGCCTTACAGCCTTAGTACTGGAAGCAGTAGGTATGGTTAGGCATCCGGTGCCCTTCGCCGCCAAGATCCACGGTGAAGCACGGTAGGGCCAGTCATCCCGCTTTCCCTCCTGCCATTCCAGTCTTGCTGTAGCAGTCCAGTGGTGTTAACTGGGCTGTGTCTTCTGCACCTACTGTCCTGCACTAGCATGGTCTGTTACCCCCAGGACTCTGTGGAGTTAATAGGTCATGGTTTGGGTGTGTGGGCCCTGTGGCATTAATAGGGTTCCTCTCAGGATTGTGTCAGGGTGGCTCTGGGCGGTAGCTGTGATTGAAGCTTGAGCCTTGAATGCCCTGTCCACACTCACAGGGTAGGGGATATTGTGTTTGGCGGGGGTGTGGACCTGGCTGGGTTCGTGGGTCTGTCATACCTCTTGAGCGGCTGCATGTTGCCACTGACTACGGCGACCCAGGTCCTTACCACAGTAAATACAGAGAATCAGACAAAAAGTTGTTTTTTAACCTTTCCTTTAGTTCAAAGCAAACAAAGTTACAAGTGTGGAAGCAGGCACATATCTTTAGCACAGCTTCTTCATTGTACTTTTTCAGATAAATAACAATAAAGTTTCTCAAATTTATTTTCCTATCGGACTACCTTTGCTTACCTTTTCTTTAGAGGATCTCCAAGGGTTTTCTGCAAGACGCTCCATTGAAAGACAAGGGCCAGGGGAATGCCTTAGTTCCAAGGAAGAGCCTTAAGCTCAAAGTTGCAATCAAAGGTTCCGGACACAAAAGTGGATCCTTGCCGCATCAGAGTTGGTGCTTACTCCTGCTAGGAAGGGTCAGATGCCTGGCTTGCAGTACATCCATTAGCACAGTCTTCAGATTTGGGAACATTCGTTTAATCTATTTCGAAGCTTCACATCTCTTGTCAGTAGTTGCCGTCTCCCAGAGAACTTCAAAATGTCATACCATTGTTCTACTGTTTCGGAGCTTACGAATTTACCCATTTTCTGCAGCCTTTAAATAAAACTTGAACCTGCATGTATGTTCTCAACTCAAGTCAAATCTCTTCTGAATCTAAAAGGGAGTCAGTCTAGTTCTCCAACGGCATACAGAAGCTCTTCACCCTCTGGGTTATTCCCACAAATTCACTACTTCTTTCCCTGCTGTAACCTAATTGCTGAGCAGTCCTATCTTAACAACAACCTATTATTTACATTCCTAACAATGCTACATTTAGCAGTACATTATATACTATCTCATCCTACATTACAGTCTAATCTTATACCTACATTGCTACATATCACATATATTGTTATACTCTATCAATATGCTTGTGTTTTCAGGGACAAGAACCTGGTCACATACTCACAAATGGACGTTGTGTTATAGCATTACAGTCCTTGCTGGTGCTACGTTAAATGAACAGTCCTTTTCAGGGCTAATTCAAATAGATTCTATTCTCTAATATCGCTCTTAGCTTGAATTAGTGTAGGGAGAATTGCTGGAGAAGGGATAATGTATTAGAGGCATCTAGTTAGGGACTATTGCCTTATAGTTCTTGGTGCTGGCACGCACAAATAAAAGTCCTTTCAGGGCTAATTCAAACAGATTATATTGTTTTATAATACCTCTCTTAAGGTGGCTTTACACACTGCAGCATCGCAAACGACATCACTGTAACGTCACCGGTTTTGTGACGTAATAGCGACCTCCCCAGCGACATTGCAGTGTGTGAAACACATCAGCGACCTGGCCCCTGCTGTGAAGTTGCTGATCGCTACAAATCGTTCAGGACCATTCTTTGGTCCTTTGTTTCCCTCTGTGCAGCATGATCGCTAGAAACTCTCAGTGTGTAAAGGGGACTTAAATGTGCAGGCAGCAGGAGCCGGCTTCTGCGGACACTGGTAACCACGGTAAACATCGGGTAACCAAGAAGCCCTGTCCTTGGTTACCCGATATTTACCTTCGTTACCAGCCTCCGCCGCTCTCACTGTCAGTGCCAGCTCCTGCTCCTTGCACGTGTCAACATAACAGAGAGCAAAAGAGAAGGGTGTTTGATACTGCGCCAAAGGATCACAGGAACAGATGTTTAGATTAATGCATCTTTATTTCATCCAGGTCTACGCGTTTCCGGAGCCACTGCCCCCTTCCTCAGGACCGTCAGGAAAGACAAAACATCAAATCTGTCCTGGTGGACACCAGCATGCAGATAAATAGACAAGATAACATCATGACACCACCCCTTCTTGAAAAAAAGGGGTGGGAGGAAACAGTAAAAAAAAAAAAAATAAATGTCCATGCTGATGTACTAAATGTATCTTTACAAATAAAATTAAACCATGACTGGTATCACATAATCGCAAATGTCAGTCAGGATACACATATTGGGTCAAGAAAAATAATAAATTATGAAAAACTAAAAAACCTGTGTTTGTTCAGTGAAATGTACAAAAATATATATGAATTTATATATTCCATAGTGTATATATGTCAACATGTGTGTTTTATACATATGAATCTGCAATCAACAGAAGAGAGTCAAGAACCCACTCCTGTCGGGCGTTCAAATGATCACCATACATAAGAGAGTGGAGGCATAAACCGGTGCAGCCACCCCTGTGTGACACATTAAACAGGAAATGAAAAGACAAAATCACTAAAATAGTGACAGTGAAGGATCAAGTGAAAGACAAGGATAACCTGGAATTTAGAAATGAAAAAACCTCCAGATGGGCTCCAGACTTTGAGGATCTACAGGCAGTTCACCAAAGTTCATAAACGTGGGAAAATGAGTGACTGCGCCTGCGTGCAAGGTCTGTCTCAAGAGCTCGCGGGTCAAAGGAGTTCAGGCCCGTGGGAACCAACCTACCACGCCTGCGTGATTCCCGACTCGTAGTAAGCTTACAAGTAGCAAGTCCTACATATTAGTATCCGTGCAGTGATCGCTAGAAAAACAGCGCTAGCAGTTGATGAGTGCTGGGAACACTGAGAGATAAGAGGAGATTAAAGTGAAAAAAGGAACAGAGACACTAGGAATTGAAATCAACCGTGAATATATAAAAGACATATAGAAGAAAAAGAAATAAACAATAAATAGGGGAAAAACAATTTTTATATAAACTATGCCGTGGGTTCATAAAACTAAAATAGAGGTATAACGCACCTTATTTTCGAGGCGCAAAAGAGTGAAAAGACACCAAGATCAAGGAAGAGATCACCCTGAAACTAATAGTGTGCTGGTATACAATCATAAAAGGAGGAATGTATATGTCACTAAAACTAGTGTATATGTATGTATACCCATGCGTTCATCTCCATCAATAAATAAGTAAGTGAATAAATAAATAAATTAGTGGAAAATATGCATTCTGAAACAACCATTATAAGAGTGTAAAACCCATATCATATATATTATATCAATTACATTAAAACTACGCTATAAAAATATTATATAAATATAAATACAATGATAATGATTAATAAAAACAGCGATAGACCTGATGGTACTGGACCATAAAACAACCATAAAATATAACAATAAAATCACACTGATATAGGTGTGATATATATATAAAAAAAACCTTATAACAACAACAAAAAAGTATGCCATAAAACTCAATTAAAATCATAATAAAACCATCCGGAGAAACAGATCAATGCTAGACTTGATTTTAGTGGAATAAATCCGTGATTTCATTTAGACCTTGGGGTTTTAAAGTATTCAGCTTATAAATCCAGTAGGTTTCTTTTTTATTTAGAAGTCCCATCCTATCGGGAACATATGGGGGTATCTGTTCTATAGGGGTAACCTTCAACTGGATTTTTTTATTATGAAATAGAGTGGTATGACGAGAAAGTCCATGGAGCATGAATCCCACCTTTATATTATGTCTGTGTGAGTTTATTCTGTTATGTAGAGCTTGTATCGTTCTGCCTATATATATGCACGTGTAGCAGAGTACACATCGGGTAATTAACCCCATGTGTGCTGTAACTATTAGAGCAGGGAGCCAGTGCTAAGCAGTGTGCGCTGCTCCCTGCACGTGTAGCTACAGCACACATCGGGTAATTAACCCGATGTGTGCTGTAACTAGGAGAGCAGGGAGCCAGCGCTAAGCAGTGTGCGCTGCTCCCTGCTCTCTGCACGTGTAGCTGCGTGCGCTGGTAACCAAGGTAAATATCGGGTTGGTTACCTGATATTTACCTTAGTTACCAAGTGCAGCATCGCTTCAGTGCGTCGCTGCTGGCTGGGGGCTGGACACTAGTTGCTGGTGACAGCTCACCAGCAACCCGTGTAGCGATGCTCCAGCGATCCCTGCCAGGTCAGGTTGCTGGTGGGATCGCTGGAGCGTCTGACTGTGTGACCTCTCACCAACAACCTCCTAGCAACTTACCAGCGATCCCTATCAGGTTGTATCGTTGTTGGGATCACTGGTAAGTTGTTTAGTGTGACGGTACCTTTAGTCCGAAATTAGTGTAGGGTAATTTCTGGAGAAGTCATAGCATATTAGATGCATCTAGTCAGGGAATATAACCTTTTGGTATGTTGCTGCTGCCACGTACAACCAAAAGCCCTTTGATGATACCATAGCTGTAGAAAAAGAGACATGGACCGCACATCCATAAATCATAATTTGATTTAATGCCACTGAATGTTAGATGTGGTTGATCTTAGATGTGGTTGATCTAATACCACTGAGCATGAAGTTCTTGGTTTAACATTCTAGTCAGTCTGTATGAAGCCCACTGCCACATCACGATGAATCTGTTAGTGGGTCCCTAACTAATTTAAGCCTAAAGGCCCTGTCACACACAGAGATAAATCTGTGACAGATCTGTGGTTGCTGTGAAATTGTGGACAATCAGTGCCAGGTTTGTGGCTGTGTACAAATGGAATAATATGTCCATGATTTCACTGCAGCCACAGATCTGCCAAAGATTTATCTCTGTGTGTGACGGGGCCTTTAATGCTGCGGCGTTGTGCACCAACACTGCCACAGTGACAATGCACCAGCAGGGCAGGTAACCTGGTGCCTCAACACCCATGCTGCGCTTAGTCCCCAAGACTCCAAGCCACACCACTCCACAGACACAAAACCACCGCAACAATGTCTGGCTGCTACAGATCACAAACACCCTGTAAAAGGAGCTGGACAACTCACATTCCACAAGCTCCAAGTCAGTGAACTGAGAGCAAAAAAAAGGCAGAACATCTCTTGCAGTCTCTTGGTGCTTAAAAATGCCTGTGCCAAATGGGAAGAGTGGTTGTACAATTAAAACAAAAGAGGGGACAGACCATGCAGTATACCAAAGCTGTAGAAAAAGAGACATGGACTGCACATCCAAAACTCATAAGTTGATCTAATGCTGCTTGGCAAAAATTTATGCACCTGAACATGAGGTTCTTGGTTTAACATTCTGACCAGACTTTATGAAGCCCACTGCCCCATCATGGCAAAACTCTGAGTTGGTCCCTAACTTTAGTCAAGCTTTAAGATGCGGCACCATAGGCCAAACACCGCTGCAGCAACAGTGCACCAGAAGGCCAGGTGACTTGGCATCTCACTACAGCAGCTGTAATGCTGAGTCCCCAAGACTCCAGGCCGTACTGCCACCACAGACACAAACCACCGCAAGAATGGCTACTACAAGGCACAAACACCCTGTGACAGGAGCTGGACAACTCACCTTCCATAAGCTCCCAGACTGTGAACTGAGAGCAAAAAAGGCAAAATCTCTCTTGCAGTCTCCTGATGCATAAAAACGTACAAATAAAAGTCTTTTCAGGGCTAATTAAAATAGCTTATATTGTCTAATAATACCGCTCTTAGGGTGGCTTTACACGCTACGATTTCGCTACAGCGATCTCGTTGGGGTCACGGATTTTGTGCCGCACATCCAGCCGCTGTAGCGATCTCATTGTGTGAGACTCCTAGGAGCAATTTTGGATCGTTGCAAAAACGTCCAAAATCGCTCCTCGTTGACATGGGGGTCCTCTCCCAATTATCGCTGCTGTCGCTGGGGCGAAGTTGATCCTCGTCCCTGCGGCAGCACACATTGCTACGTGTGACGCCTCAGGAACGAGGAACCTCTCCTTACCTGCCACACGCCAGCAAAGAGGAAGGAAGAAGGTGGGCGGGATGTTCATCCCGCTCATCTCCGCCCCTCCGCTTTGATTGGGCGGCTGCTTAGTGACGTCGCTGTGATGCCGAGCGAACCGCCCCCTTAGAAAGGAGGCGGTTCGCTGGTCACAGCGACGTCGCCGAGCAGGTAAGTACGTGTGACGCTGCCATAGCGATAATGTTCGCTACGGCAGCGATCTCCACATATCGGCATAATGATAGGGGCGGGTGCTATCACGCTCGCCATCGCTAGCATCAGCTAGCGATGTCGCAGCGTGTAAAGCCCGCTTTAGTCTGCAATTAGTGTAGGGTTAGCTTCTGGAGAAGGCATAGCATATTAGAAGCATATAGTTAGGGAATATTATCTTTCTGTACGTTGTTGTGGTGTCACATACAGTGGGGAAATAAGTACCGTATTTTTTCGGATTATAAGACGCGCTTTTCCTCCCAAAAATTTGGGAGGAAAATATGGGGTGCATCTTAATCCGAATATTGCTTATCTGGAATGGTGGAGAGGGGTTGCAATGCTGCAGGCGCTGCGCTGGGCTGTGGGTATTGTGCTAGGGCTGCGAGTGCTGTGTCCACGGGCGCCATCCTGACTATGTTGGCGGTGCAGACTTCAAATAATGGCGCCTGTATTCGGCGCATGTGCAGATGAAGCTCTCAGCTCAAGATCTTATCTGCACATGCTCCACCTTTGGCCCATTGATCTTCCAGCAGTGGACTTAAAAGAAATGGAGCCAGGAGCTGGCACGTGTGCAGATGAGATCTTGAGCTGAGAGCTCCATCTGCGACTCAAGTCGCCATTTTTTTGAAGCCTGCATCGGCGGCAAGTTTATGGAATTAGCCTGACTCACTGCACCTGCAGCGAACATCTGGGACACCCGCAGCACCACCTACAGCATTGCCCTACTCCACCACCTCCCCTGCCTCATGTGACCCAGATCCACCACCGCTGGGTCAAGGCGTTTAGTTGATTGGCCTTTCCTTAATCCTCTTCCACCATTTCACCCAGACTATATTTTGACCAGCCAACACTGTCATTTTTGAGTTTCTTACTGTCTATTTAGTTGAAGAAAAGTGTTGGATTATTTTTACTTTTCTGCCATGAGTCTCTCTGTATCAATCTTTGCTGCTCTGATTTGTTTTTTATTTTTTCGATAATTTATTTAATTTTCTACAACAAGTATTTAATGCCTCATCGCTACCCTGTTGCTTTAATTCTCTAAACGCTTTCTTTTTGTCATTCATTGCACCCCATCCAGATCTATTTTGCCATAATGGTTTCCTCCTATTGCTAGCTTGTTTATTCCCATAGGATATACTGTATATTGTGCACAGGTCCTATTCAGGAAACTTATAAAAGTGCCCCATTTGCTTTGTGTACGTTTATTTCTCAGGATATTGTTCCAGTTTATTGCACTAAGTTCATCTCTTATAAGTTGGAAAGTGTCTTCCTGAAATTTAGTGTCCTTGTAGCCCCTCTACTATACATCTTATTAAAGGATACATGAAAACTTATTATTTTGTGATCACTATTACCCAAGTGACTCGTAACCTGTAAATTTGATATGCGGTCTGGCCTATTGGTTAATGTTAGGTCTAGCAGTTCCCCACATCCTGTTCATTCCTGAACCAGTTGTGATAGGTAAGTGTCCTTCATTATTGTCAAAAACCTGTTTCCCTTGCTGAACCAGTAGGTCTCTGCTCCCCAATTTATTTCAGGGTAGTCGAAGGCCCCTATGATAATAACTTCCCCTTGATTTGCTGTTTCATCTATTTGCCTTATGAGTATAGTTTTTTCTGTTTCCATTATATTTGGAGACTAGTAATAAACCCCTATCAGTATTTATTATTCTTTCTCCCTCCCGCTATCTCCACCCATAGGGACTCTACATTTTCTTTCGCCTCACATATATTTTCACATAGGATGGGTTTTTGGGGATGATTTTACATATAAATACACACTTGCCCCTCGCTTGTTTGTACTGTCATTCCTGAACAGACTATATCCCTGTAAATTAACAGCCCAGTCATAGCTTTTATCCATCCAGGTCTCCATAATTCCCATCAAATAATAATTTGTTTCCAACAATATTAATTCTATTTCCTCCACCTTGTTAGTGAGGCTTCTGGCATTAGTGTGCATGTACCTTATATATTTTTCTGTACCTTTATTCTTACTTAGTGTATTTACTGTCTTCTCCCCTCCCCCATGCCACTCTCAATTTCAATAGTTTTGCCCAGGTAAAAATAGCAACAAAAAGAGGAATAAATATCCTCCAAAAATTAAGCATTACTTACAGCAAATAAGGGCAGTAGTTGTACGTCGTCCAGGCCAAAAACTAGTACTCTATCAGGATGCAGCAGGATGCAGGATGCAGCTATGCCCCCACTAAGTGCAGGCATCACAGGTGCAGGAGGAGCAAATCACACACACACTTCCAAAAAATCGAGGGGGCTATTGCTAGATGATAAAACTGCACACTGATGGCTTGCATAGAGCGCTGTTCACACATACAGATGCATAGTCACAAGCCCGCAGCCTATTAGGTGACGCCCATACTATTAGATCAGGCGGGCTGCCAAGCCGTACTCCGTGCACCATACAGGGACAGGAACTCTAATATGCAAGGCCTAACATAAAGGGGCCTGGCTGCATCCTTTACAAAAAAATATGAGGTTTTAGTTGGTATTATGGCCAGAATACGGAGGCCTACAACCCTCGTCACGGGAACCTCATGCTTTTAGGTCCCTACACTAAATATAAACATATCAATATGTACTTTATATATATTTCTGTATCTTTATTCTTACTTAGTGCCACTCTCAATTTCAATCTTCCCCTCCTGTACAGTAAATGCCCTCACCCCCAATCTCTATTTTAAACACTCCTCCACCCTTCTAGCCATTTTTTCCCCAGCACAGCTGCACCCTCCCCATTGAGGTGCAGCCCATACCTAGCGTAGAGCTTATAGTCAACAGAGAAGTTGGCCCAGTTCTTCAGAAACCCCAAACCCTCCTTCCTACACCAATTCCAGAGCCACTTATTTACCTCCTTAACCTCCCGCTGCCTCTCTGGCATGGTATGATATGTGGTACAGGCAGTATCTCAAAAAATAACACCTTTGAGGTCCTTGCCTTTAGTTTACAGCCTAATTGCCTGAAATTATCTTTAAGGACCTTCCATCTACCTTTAACTTTGTCATTTGTGCCAATGTTCACCATGACCGCTGGGTCCTCACCAGCCCCTCCCAGTAATAAGTGAACCCAACCTGCAATGTGCTGAACTCGAGCGCCAGGAAGATAACTCACTGTTCAATAATCCCTGTGTTTTTCACATATTTCCCTTTCTGTTTCCCTAATAATGGAGCTCCACTACCATTACCTGTCTGGCTTGCCCTGCACTCCTGTTCCCCCCCTTACTGAAGCAGATACTCCTCCAGCTTTTAGAAGACATGTCTTGGTGCATCAGTGCTACTCTTATACTGACACCCCCTCTCATCTGCCAACTTAGTAAAATTTTTGGGGTGTGCCAGATCAAGACTAGCCTCTTTGGCACTCTTTCCTCTACAATGCCTTCTAGCTGTGACCCAGCTAGTTATCTCACGGTCCTACAGCTCCATACTAGCATACTCCCCCACATCTATCCCAGTGAGCATCTGCTCAGTCAGCAACAAACTCCTTTCCATTGTCAGTGGATCTCAAGGTTGCCAGCTGGTCAATTTAGATCCAGTACCTTGGCTTCCAAATGTACAATGTGCATATATCTTGCACACAAGTACACACCCATAAAAGGCTGTTCAAGGATTGCATAAATGGGATGGCATTGTCAATAATGGAGCACATTTTCCTAATGGGGATTGAAGAAGAGAGAAATATAAAACAAATGAATTAAACAAATACAAACAATTCAGTACAAGTTACTCTTCAAAACTCCCTGGTTTCATTCATAAAGCAGGTAAAATACTGGCCAATTTAGCGAAAAATAGGATTATAACTCAGGGACCCATGCAAATAAAAAATCAAAAGGGGGAGATACACAAAAACACTCAGACAATAATTGAGACATTAGGCACGTATTATAGAAACCTTTATTCGTCAGAAAAGCGAGACAAATTTCCCGATAATAATCTTTTATCTAAAGTGACACTACCTCGACTCACAGAAAAGCATCGCACTTTTCTGAATGCCAAAATTACGGGGGAAGAAATATTGGGGACAATTAACTCCATGCACAATTATAAAGCCCCTGGCCCTGACGGATTTACGGGAGAATTCTATAAAACAGTAAAGGAAGAGATCTTACCTACATTACTAGAGCTGTATAATAGCATATTAGACGGTAATAACAAAATAATAATAACCGGGCATATATAAAATTGATCCCTAAACAGGGGAAGGACCCGAAGGATCCTGGTTCGTACAGGCCCATATCACTTATCAACCTAGATATGAAGATAATGTCAAAGATTATGGCAAATCGTCTAGCTATAATTCTTCCCCAACTGATTTCCCCAGCACAGGCCGGTTTCATTTAGAAAAGATCAGGGACACTAAATATTAGAAAAGTTCTTCTTGTCCTGGATAGGGTTAACCTTCGGCCTTTAAAAGGAGAATCTCCCGCTTTGCTTACAATAGATGCCGAGAAAGCCTTTGATAATATTGAGTGGTCATAGCTTTATAGAGTTCTAGATGAAATGCGTTTTTCGTGGTCATTTTATACCTACATTAGAGAAATTTACACAAATCCGAAGGCTCAAGTATACATTCCAGGATATCTGTCAGCCCCTTTTCCGTTACTGAAAGGAACCAGACAGGGTTGCCACCTTTCCCCATTACTTTTTAATCTGGCTCTGGAACCATTGGTACGATTGTTATCTACACATAGCACCTTCCAGGGTATTTCTGTAAATAATAGGCAAATTCAGTCAGCTTTTTTTGCGGATGATATTTTGCTTTTCCTTTCGAATCCAGCTCAGCAGGTCCCCGAGATTTTACAAATTTTGCAAGAGTTTGGAGCGTACTCAGGCTTCAAGATTAATGCGTCAAAGTGCGAGCTTCTATACCTGGGAGGGACAAATGTTCAAACACGGGAGCAGAACCCTTTTGAAGGAATTACAGTGGCTAAGTCATATATCACATACTTGGGAGTTAAAATAGGTAAGGTTCCTGCAACCCTTTATAGTCTAAACTATCCACCCCTTCTGAGCCAAATAGAGCAAGATCTTAAAAGATGGCACGACCTTCCATTTAACCTAATTGGTAGAGTCCACCTAATTAAGATGATGTCGATATCAAAATTAATGTATCATCTTCAAACACTTCCCCTGCTTCTCAAGCATAAAGATATTGTCCAGCTAAATAGAGCTTTTTCACACTTCATTTGAAGGGGGAAACGCCCTCGTATAGGGCTTAAGAAGTTGATGGCATCTAAGGTTCATGGAGGTCTGAGTTTGCCGAACATTCGGGGTTACAATATAGCCTGTTTGACTAGATATATATTGGATTGGATTAAAGGCTCTAGGCATTATTCAGCGTTGGAGCTTGAGAGAGACTATGCACAACCTTGGGATCTGGTGGCATTACTTCATACTAGGCAGGCTAATCTCCCAGTGAAAATCAATCACTCTTCCTTATTTAAAGATACGATTGCAGCATGGAAGGCGTTGAGGAAAAATTACAAACTTCCCCATAAAATATCCAAATACTTGCCTATATGGGGGAATCCGGAGTTTGTGCAGGGGACAAGCAATAAGCTGTTTGAAGAGTGGAAGGTGAGCGGTATAAGGACTGTTGCTCATCTCTTGCACACCTCAGAGCCTAGATGGTTGAGTAGAGACGAAATAATAGCGCAGTATGGCTTGGGGCCTAACCAACTAATCCAATATGACCAAGTGAGATATAGTATTATGACTCAGTTACATGTTGTGACCCAGGAGGTAGTATTTAATTCTTTTGATTGTTTGGTAAAGAACTCAATAACTTCATCATCTATCTCTTTTCTTTATGGAGCCATGCATGATCTACTAATAGGACAGCACCCGGAAGGTTTATTTAAATCTTGGGAAAAACAATTTGAGGACCTGTCTATGGGGGTAAAAATTACGGGAGGGTGGAATGTTCTTCGTAAATCAATTTTAAATGAGCATTGGCGAGAAACCCAATTTAGAATTATGCACAAGGCAATTTATGGTTTAAATCTCCCTCCATCAGAAACAAAGCCAGACAGGCTTACATTTTGCCCTAAGTGTAAGAGTAGTGGAACTGATCTCCTTCACGGGTTGTGGTCCTGCCCCCATTTGAGTCTATTATGGTCACAGATCAAAAGTTGTATACAAAAGGTGTGGGGTCTTGAAGTTCGTCTCTCAACTGGGTTCGCTATTTTTCACCATTGGGAGGAGGGGAACGATACTAAAGGGAAGATGACTAACCCACCCAGACTTATACATGTGATACTTCTGGCAGCCAAGAGAGCGATACTTAAAAATTGGTTGGAGTCTAGGGTCCCCACGATTGAAGAGATCTTGGGTCAGCTCATGCATCTTCCTGAAATAGAAGGATTGGATGCAGAAAGGAGGGCGGATAGAATACGACAGCACTTTAACAAATGGAAGAAATTCATACTGGCCTATTGTACTCGGGATGAGATAGTCAGGATTATGTCACCTTTCAAGGACACAGTCTGGTATCATACTGAAAAATTGAAGGATACATTGGATGGCTTGGAGGTGGGGGAGAAAGGTGACTAAAAGGAGAGGGGGAAATAACCGATTTGAGTGGGACTTCTTTATTGTATATCATTACCATGTTCACAAGGGTTCAATGGGGGGAATGATAAGAATGTTGGGTTAAGGGGTCGCTGCTTTCCTTTGCTTTATCTTGCCATGTTACGGTTATTGATTCTAATAACTGGTATGGAATTTGAGATGATCAAACATGACAATGTAATGTTTTTGAATTGAATTTACAATGCTGAATTCACTTATGCCAGTGTTATGTTATTGAAAAATTTGAATAAAAATATAGTTAAAAAAAAAAAACAACTCCCTGAATTCAAAGTCACTGAATCACAAGTCACACACTTAATCCAAATCACACTTTTACACATATCACACTCGCCCGCTGTTTACCTTTTCCATTGCATGCAATACAACCTGCAACTCACTGGAATGCTTGCCAAGTGAACAGAAATGATTGTACCCTTAACTTAATATTTTGATGCACAACCTTTGAGGCAATCAGTGCAATCAAACAATTCCTGTAACTATGTATCGATGAGACTTCTGCACCTCTTGACAGGTATTTTGGCCCACTCCTCAAGAGCAAACTGCTCCAGTTGTCTGGTGTTTAGAGGTTGCCTTTTCTAGACGGCATGTTTCAGCTTTTTCCAAAGATGCTCAATAGGATTTAGGTCAGGGCTCATAGAAGGTCATTTCAGAATAGTCCAATGTTTTCCTGTTAGTCATTGATGGGTGTTTTTAGCTGTGTGTTTTGGGTCATTATCCTGTTGCAAGACCCATGATCTGCAACTGAAACCAAGCTTTCTAACACTGGGCAGCAAATTTCTCTCTAGAATCCCTTGATAGTCTTGAGATTTCATTGTACCCTGCACAGATTCAAGACACCTGCTAGATGTAGATGTAGCAGAGCAACACCAGAACATAACAGAGCCTCCTCCATGTTTCACAGTAGGGACAATGTCCTTTTCTTTCTATGCTTCATTTTTCCGTCTGTGAACGTAGAGCTAATGTGCCTTGCCAAAAAGTTCCATTTTGTTTCATTTGTCCATAGGACAGTCTCCAAGAAGCTTTGTGGCTTGTCAACATGTAGTTTGGCACATTGCAGTCTGGCTTTTGTATGATTTTGTTTCAACAATTGTGTTCTCCTTGGTTGTCTCCCATGATGTCCACTTTGGCTCAAACAACGACAGATGGTGCGATCTGACACCGATGTTCCTTATGCTTCAGGGTCACCTTTAATCTCTTTAGAAGTTTTTCTGGACTCTTTGTTACCATTTGGTTTATCCATCTCTTTGATTTATCATCAATTTTCCTCCTGTGGCCATCTCCAGGGAGGTTGGCTACAGTCCCATGGATCTTAAATTTCTGAATAATATGTAAAACTGTAGTCACAGGAACATCAAGCTGCTTGGAGATGGTCTTATAACCTTTACCTTTAAATGCTTGTCTATAATTTTCTTTCTAATCTCCTGATACAACTCTTTCCTTTTCTTCCTCTGGTCCACATTGAGTGTGGTACACACCATGTCACCAAACAGCACAGTGAGTATCTGTAGCCCTATATACAGGTCCACTGACTGATTACGAGATTATAGAAACTTGTGATGCTAATTAGTGAACACACCATCATTTAACATGTTCCTTTTTTCACATTATTTTCAGGGGTACCATCATTTCTGTCCAAGCCTATTTCATGAGTTTTATTTTTCATTTTTTTTTAATTCTGTGGAACAATAGTTGAAAAGCAATGTCTGACTTTCATGTGTTCATTTTCGTAGATTTTTTATTTATTACTTTTGTCAGATTCAAGTTATTTCTGTTACCATTATGTTTTTTTTTTTTTTTCATTAAACGAGGGGTACTACCAACAATTTTGACCATGTGTGTTTTACCAATTGGTGCTGTAACTTCTTTTTCTGTGCTTGTGACCCTGTTCACATTTGTGAATATTCCCTTGTGATGTATTGCTCTCATGGCCCTCCATAAGGCCCCCTTCACACGTCAGGGAAAAACACTGACATTCTTCACTGACGTGTAAAACACGCACATGTCCCTCCGTATTCCATGATTCACGGCACACGTGGGCTGTCCATGTGCAATCCGTGATCCGTGATTGCAAATGGACATTACTCACCTGCCTTCACTTCTGCTCTCCATGGTGCTGAACTCCTCGGCTCTGCAGCGTCCGCCCACCGCTCTCTGCAGCTACTTCCGGGTCGGCTGTTCCTGCTTTCATGAATATTCATAAGCCGGGCAGGAGCTGCAGAGAGCGGAGGCTGCACAGCGCGTCGCTGGAAGGGTGAGTTGAAAATGTTTATTATTTCATATGTCAGTGTTTTTCTGGTACATGTTTCACGGATCACACATGGATCACACCATAGTGTGGTCCGTGGGACATCAGTGATGCCAGAAAAAAACTGACTTGTCTCCGTGCAGAATCACGGACACGCGTGTACGCTGCACGGAGACACGTTCAGTGAAAAATCACTGATGTGTCCGCAGACCCATTGATTATAATGGGTCTGCGTATGTCAGTGATTCTGGTACATATAAAATAAAGCACATACGTACCAGTATCACTGACGTGTGAAGGGGGCCTTAGTTGTTTCTTTCCTCACTTTGACCTGCATTGTTCAGTCACATATAGTTAATGATTCCTTCGTATTATAAAGTAACATTAATATTGTTATTATTTTAATACATGTCATGCTCCATTGGTGTTTTTTGATCACTCCTATTTTTTTGTGATGTTGTAACCTAACAACCTGTTGCCTCTGCTCTCGAACCATGCTTGAACTTTTGATTGGTTTGGATAAGAAAAAAATAGAATCTCTTGAAGCCGAAATTGAACAAATCAACACTGAAATTAGATCTAAGTTGTCTAAGGAGGCTATTGATGCCCTTGAGAAGGACATACAAAGAGAAAGCACAGAATGGGAGAATGATCTAAAACAGTTTAAACTTAAAAAATTCCAGCGGGATGTCATTGATCATGAAACCAATAATGTATTTAGATGGCATCAGAAGAGGAGGTTTGGTGCAAGATCAAGATCAAGATCCCAACAGAGAACTAATTCATTCTCCTCGGATGATCGCTCAAGGAGCCCACATCCGAATTTAGATCATCTCCCACTTAATGATCCCCCTGAAAGGTCTGTGACGGGGGCAATTATGACATGCAATTCCTCAAAAAAGAAGGGAAACTATCCAACAGGGGGCATGAAGGATTTTGGCCCCAAAGATAACCTTAAGGTAATTAACCTTTCAGATAAAATACTGACTCGAGAACAACTTGAAGTGTTACAGTTGGGATTATCCTTTTCACCAGTGGCCAAATTTGACAGTTTTTTGGCCATTAAAGATGTTCAATTGTTCAGCCGTAAACTGCTATACAAAAAACACTTTGCAAGGAATAGAGATGGAGTGGAGTTGGCTGCTCTATCTGCACAAGTCAGTCTTTTGGAATCCCTATTGGCTGAACAAGATGAACCGATTGGGGCTAAGTTTCCGCAATCAATTAAAAAAAGATCCACGGCCTTTCCCCCTTTGTTGTCCTGTCCCATGATAGAACTCTTTACTAGATTAGTCATTCAAGATTTGCGGAAACTTCCTGAAATACGATCACATGATAATCTAAATCAGAAACAACGAAAGGCGATTGATGAACTATCTAGGATGAGGGACATTGTGATAAAACAGGCCGACAAGGGGGGCAACGTCGTGGTCTGGCCCACTGTGAAATATGAGCGTGAGGCATTCAGACAACTGAATGACCGTAAATGCTACCAAAAATTGGATAATAACCCAACTGTCTCATTTCAAAATGAATTAGAGGGGATCTTGAAAAGAGCCCTTGATGGGAATATTATACCACAATCAGTTTTTGATGGGTTAATTAATAGGCTTCCAACAACACCGACCATATATTTTTTACCAAAGGTCCACAAGGACATTGAAAATCCGCCCGGCAGACCCATCGTTTCGGGTATTAATGGCTTGTGTGAGCCCGTCTGTGTCTTTTTGGACCACTATCTAAAGCCCTTAATGTTGGATTTGCCCTCGTATATAAAGGATTCTACTGACTTTTTGGTCCGCCTGCAGGATTTACACTTGGATAAGGACACTATAATGTTAACTGCAGATGTAGAGTCTTTATATACGTCTATAGCACATAGAGATGGATTAAGGGCGGTGGAATTCTTTCTGTGCACTACGCTTCTTGATAGGTCTTTGATTGATCTCCTTCTCACCCTGCTTAGATTTGTCCTCACCCACAACTACTTCCTCTTCAGGGGGCGCTACTACCTCCAGGAGAGGGGCACCGCTATGGGGGCGTCTTGTGCGCCCTCGTATGCGTGCCTCTTCCTGGGGTATTGGGAGCGCCTGATACAATTCCCTGAGGAGGATGGTGGTATGATAATATTGTGGGTGAGGTATATAGATGATGTGTTTGCTATCTGGCAGGGTGAGCGGGAGAAATTGGATTTATTTATGTTGGCATTGAATGATAATGCCCTTAATACAAATTTGACCTATCATTTTAGCACGGATTCCATTGAATTTCTGGACGTAAGAGTCGTGAGGAGTGAGGGCGGCCTTATCAAGACGGACATTTACAGAAAAAGCACAGCCGTGAACTCTCTTCTGAGTGCCAAGTCGTCTCACCCCCCACAGGTCATCAACTCAATTCCAACAGGTCAGTTCCTCAGGGCCCGTCGTATATGTTCAGATGTTGATCTCTTTGAGGGACAAGCTTTGGAATTAAAGAAGTGGTTTAAAAACAGGCATTATGCCGATAAAGCAATACAACATGGATACGACAGGGCCAGAGCCACTCCTAGAGATGATCTTTTGACTTCAGTGGGGAGAAAAAACGATGACCAAGTGAGGTTAATTACACCTTACCATTCTCAATGGTACAAAATGAAAAAAGTGATAGAGAGGTATTGGCCCTTATTACTATCAGCTAGGGATCTAAAATCTGTATTATCAGACAGGTCAGCCATCACTCCCTGGAGGTCCAAAACTTTGAAGGACATGATAGTGAAGAGCCACTATATACCACCACCCTCTAATTTCTTGGAGAGAACTAGGGGCCCTAGATGGGACTCTTCATGTTGTGGTGACTGTGGGGCCTGCCCACAGATGGAGAGGACATCCACTTTTCACAATTCTACAAATGATAGAGCGTTTTAAATAGTCCATAACATTAACTGTAGGACGGCATTTGTGGTCTACTGGGCAAAATGCCCTTGTGGGATAATATATGTGGGCCTCACTTCTCGTGAGTTGAAAGTGAGGATCCTTGAGCATATCAGGGATATCAAGAGGGCGGCTGGAGTGACGAAACCTGAGGAATTTGAATTATTGAAGAATATTCCAAAACATTTTAAGGAAAACCACAATTGTAATTGGCGCCTTTTGAAATTCCGTGGAATTGATAGGGTTTATCTGAGCCCGAGGGGGGGTGACCCTAAGAAGATTTTGGCACAGAAGGAGGTTAGGTGGATCACGATTTTGGAGACGGAGAAACCCAGGGGGCTGAGTGATTTTATTTCCTTTAAGCCTTTTTTGTAGGATTGGGCCTTTGGATTTCTCCGTCCCACTATGTGGTCTTATTTTTGACTCCTTGATCCTTCCATCATGCCCTCTCTGGCTTTGTGGTCTCTCCGATTTGGCTTTTTTGATTCTGTTTTGACTGGATGTTGATCCAGAAATTGCGCTAGTACTGAGCTGTTGCCACTGTTTATCTCACTTTTTATATGGGTTGTGGTCATTTTATTTATATGTTTTCTTACACAGAATTCTGCATGTAATTACATTCAATATGGACGGGATGAAATATCTGTGAATATGTGAAGGATTTTGCGGATTATTAAGGCTTATACCCTGGAGGAAAAGAATACCCGAAATTGAGATGTATCTCTTCAGAATTAATGCTCAATTTGGATGTGTTCTGCGTGAATATAATTGTGTGTGATCATATGTGGAAAACATCTATTAGGATTAATAGCTATTATATATATGGGACTTTTTCCCCTGTGGTCTATAATGTATTGTTCATTATGAGATTTATTCCCGGTGTTATAAAGGGGTTGTCCACTAGGTGTCAGAACCTTATGTATATTTATGATTGCTTATCTTGACAATGTACAAACGCTATGCTTAATGAGTGTGGATGTCCCCTTTATGTATTTATGGGCCTCCCCTATGTATAATCCTGCCTAATAGTCCACTATAATCCCGTTCAACATGTTTTATTTGTCCGTACTTTTGCCATTACCTTTGCCCTCTCTCAATATGGCCACCCGGCCACACTGATGTCAGAGCGCGCTCTGCATGCCGGACCCGCCTCTCCTCTCTCGCCGGCGCCCAATTGTGGGATGCTTCCCGCACATGCGCGGGATGCCTCCTGGGACGCCGGCGGAAGTAGATGATGCGGCTTCCGCCGTGCGGCGTGCGCCGCAATGGACATCAGGTGGGCTTTTTGGCATAAATAAGTGACCCTACAGCTACCCCAGCACCTCCTGACGAAGCAAGAGGCGAAACGCGCGTCGAGGTGCTGGGCGCTGTGGTCTGCCACCTGGGTTGGCTAAATTTATGATTCCTGATATCCATCAGCCTTAACGGAGGTCCCTGTCTCTTGGCATTAGGTTGCTATATACATGCTATTTATGCTATGATGATATCCTTGAATGTTGCTTTGTCATTGACGATGGGGAATGTGTTAACCTCATGATTACCTCTAAATATGGTTTTTGGGCTGCATAACTGGCTGCTACCTAACGTCTATGCTCTAGCTGGAATGTTTAATCATTGAATTGCACTTGCACTTTACTCCATTTTACTCCAGTTATGCTAGGATATCGGATTTATTTTCATTGATACCCAGGGATTTATGCATATGTATTGACATTTAGATGAACATATTGGCTGTTCCACACTGCACCAGATTGTCTTTTTGTAAGGTTTTATGGGGTAGATTTTAATTTTTTGTGAGTACCAGCAATTAATAAATTTTGTATTAAAAATATGATGAAATAAAATATGACAAATTTTCTAACTATAATGGTTGCCTTATGAATTACTGAATGGTCATACCTGCAGAACACACCTTTTTCGGTTGTATATTTGATAAATATGGTGGGATTTGCGCAGTCAAATTTCTAGATTGATATGGATCTTTATCTCTTTTTTTGGTTTAATTGTAACCTAACTTGTCTACATGTAATACTTTATCTAGATATCCAAATTTAATGAACCGACCATAACACCTTGGGGCAGACAGTCGCTCTTTTATTTTCTTGGACTTGTAAACAGAGAAAGCAGGAACCTCAGAAACGCAAGACAAATGACTATTTCAGTTTGTATGCTGAGATTATACCTTTTTATTAAAATCGTATACTTCTTTAGTTACACATTAATAGAAAGATATATCTTAATATTTTATCGAGCTATAAACCAGTATTGCATTCTGGGAAATACTACATTTACTTCCTAGTATTAACTAATGTAATCTTAATAATTTATTTGATTGCTACTTGGCTTAAAAGCTTCAGACAGATTCATTTTGTAGGATAAAGTACTGCAAGTTATTAGAGAGCAGTGCATTGTACCCTAAGGTAAATGCAAACTATAAGGAGATTATATAGTTGTCTCACTTTATTAAGTGGAGGACGTCCGATGGTTAGGCCTATTAAACTAATCACAATGCTAGATCGGAGAACTTAAGAACCTGTGGCTATTGTCATGGATGTAATTGTGAAAGAACAAAGTTTGATCACATATGCAAACAATTTCAAGCTGGGAAAGTGCACTGGTTTGCATGAGCGCACCCAGCCCAATGCTATTGTTTGGCAATTCCATCTCTGAACTGTCAGTGTCTACAGTACTGGTACCTCCAACATTGGATATTTCAGGCCAGGCCAAGAATGACTCTAGATGATCAGACTAAGCAACCATAATGCGTCTATGTTTTCTATTGCATTAATGGACTTTTTTTACATGTATGCTGAAAAAAAGCTCCAAATGTTGTTATAACGATGGCGTATGCATTTCGAAGCTATTATAGCATCTTTTTCATGGCTATAAGATCATGTTTATACTTGTTATATCTTTTAATGGATATGTCATATAGTGGATTCATTATAGGGAACCTGACAACGGATATACAGTATGCTACCCGATCCATAGGCAGCATTTATAAGACACTGGCAGCATGATTTCAGAAAATCATACTTTATATGCGATCCAGGGACCGAGCCACATGGGAGACTAGTTGGAAAGAAGTGCCCCCCCCCAACGGCTTCTCCCTAGCCACTGGCAGTGATTCAAAGATATTTTCTTATATACACACACACACACACACACACACACACACACAGTGTGAGACCTGTCACTCAAGGGAAGTAGACAGGGAGAAGGTCATGAGAGCTGGCATATCCGACTAGGCACCCTTTTGGGTTTTTTCCCCAGTATGTTTTTCCCTGAAACGCGGCAGCATTTTAGAGACAAACATACCTGACAGAAATCATTCAGCCAGTCTGTGATGCATGCTGTCCATGGATTGGAGTGTCTTGAATCCTCTCCCACTTCAAATTTAAGTGTCATAAGTGTCATTAAGTGTCAAGATAGATTTATAGTATTTAAAGATTCCATAAAAATAATATATTGTCTACGGTACTGGCGCATGGCAAATCTGATGACAATAAGTGGTCAAAATCTGACCTTAGAAGACTCTCAAAGTTTCCAAGAGATAAAGATAACTTCATGACCCAACATGGCTTTATGATGGATCAGTTCTATTAAACTAATCATACCAGCGTCTATGAGGAACTAAGTTCTATACTCAACCAGAGTAAGACCATGGATGTTGTTTATCTGGACTTTTCAAAGGCATTAGATACAGTGGCACATAACAGGTTGCCATATAAGAGAACTATGTGACTAGGGGGGAAATGTATGTAATAGAGTTAACTGGCTCAGTGAAAAGAAATAGACAGTGGTTATTTGTGGAACACACTCTGTTTAGGTCACAGATAACAGTGGGGGTACCACAGGAATCAATATTGTGTCCTGTTCTTTATAATATATTTATTAAAAGGGTTTTCCAACACAAGGCAAACTTTCAACATATACACAATAGCTCGTTTCATTATGTGACCACAAATATGTGATTTGTATACTTTTGCCATGTACTAACTAGCTTCTCATTCACTTCTTTAAATAGAGCATGTTTTGTTCACCTTTGTTACTGGTCAGAGTGGTCATAACATGAGCACAAGTATGTGATCTCCATGCTTCTTGTCTCGTGCCCACTAGCTTCTCATCCACTTCCCTAAATACAAAATGTTCTATTTGGCTGTGCTAGATGATTTAAGTGGTCATCATATGACTGTAAGAATGGGATCTACATGCTTGCGATCATATCCTGACCAGCTTATCATTTGCCTCTCTCAATAAAACATGTTTTATTGAAAAAAGCGAATAAGAATCTATTCAGTATGTTATTGAAAGTAAGCAAATCACATGCTTGCCTCCCTAATTAGAAAATTATTTATTGAGAGAAGCTAATCGGTACATGCCCGCAAACAGGCAAATAGCTTGCAGAGCTCAAAAGAACATGTTCTGTTTACAGAAGTGGATGAGACACTAGAGATTGTGAATCGCATGCTTTCAGTCATTTGCTTACTACCTTCTTATCTGGTTCTTACAATAGGACATTAGAACATGCTCAACTTGAAGAAGATGCAAAGTAAAGCTGGGTTCACACTAAGCGACAGCGACAACGACGTCGCTGTTACGTCACCATTTTCTGTGACGTAGCAGCGACCTTGTAAGTCGCTGTTATGATCGCTGCTTAGCTGTCAAACACAGCAGAAGCAGCGATCATAACGTCGCTGTGCTACATGTGCAGAGAGCAGGGAGCCGCGCTTAGCGCTGGCTCCTTGCTCTCCTAGGTACAGTACACATCGGGTTAATTAACCCGATGTGTGCTGCAGCTACATGTCACAGTGCAGAGAGCAGGGAGCCGCGCTTAGCGAGGGCTCCTTGCTCTCCTAGGTACAGTACACATCGGGTTAATTAACCCGATGTGTGCTGCAGCTACATGTCACAGTGCAGAGAGCAGGGAGCCGCGCTTAGCGAGGGCTCCTTGCTCTCCTAGGTACAGTACACATCGGGTTAATTAACCCGATGTGTACTGCAGCTACATGTCACAGTGCAGAGAGCAGGGAGCCGCGCGCACTGCTTAGCGCTGGCTCCTTGCTCTCCTTGCTACAGTATACATCGGGTTAATTACACGATGTGTACTGCAGCTACATGTGCACAGAGCAGGAGCCGGCACTGGCAGCAAGAGCGGAGGCTGGTAACGAAGGTAAATATCGGGTAACCAGGGAAAGGTCTTCCCTTGGTTACCCAATGTTTACGCTGGTTACAGCTTACCGCAGCTGCCAGACGCCGGCTCCTGCTCCCTGCTCGCTTCATTTCGTCGCTCTCTCGCTGTCACACACAGCGATGTGTGTGTCACAGCGGGAGAGTGACGACCAAAAAATGAAGCTGGACATTCAGCAACGACCGGCGACCTCACAGCAGGGGCCAGCTCGTTGCTGGATGTCACACACAGCGACAGCGACGGGACGTCGCTGCAACGTCACAGAAAATGGTGACGTAGCAGCGACGTCGTTGTCGTTGTCGCTGTGTGTGACACCAGCTTTAGTTTGCATGTGCCCATAAGTCAGCAATTTGCATAGTTTCTTTTTAAATAGAAATTTAGAAATTTAATATTGAGAAAAGTGGATGAAAAGCTAGTCGGCACATGGGCACAAGCATGCAAATCAAATACTTCAACCAATCCGGAGAGCCGGTTCCTAACAATGCGTATATTACAATACACACTGTTAGTATTCGGCAAGCTGCACTGCTTGCAAATGTTAGCACTGGGGAGGAAATATCCTTTAAAGACCTTTTAGACAGCATACAGATCAATATTTGCAGATGATACTAAGCTTTGCAAAATAATCAACACAGAGGAGGATAATTTATTATTACAGAAGGATTTATGTAGGCTGGAGGCTTTGACTGAGAAATGCAATTGAATTTTAATATGGAAAAATGAAGGGCATTTGGGCCAATAAAACAATATGTACAATTATGTACTAAATTGTAAAACACTGGCTAAAACTGTCACTGAAAAAGACTTGGATGTATGGGTGGACAGCAAATAACTATACAAACTAGTGTCCGGAAGCTGCTGCCAAGGCTAATAAAATAATGGGGAGCATTAAAAGATGCATAGATACTCATGAAGAAAGTAGTATTCTACATATGGCCTGACTTGTAACTTCTATAGAGAAAAAACTGTGTACAATTTGTGGCTTTAGTGTATAAGAAAACCTAGAACCGGTGCAGGGAGGAGCAACCAAGGTTATTTAACTCCTTACTAGCGTATGACATACAGTTACATCATATGCTCACTCCCTGACTTAGATGTTGGCTCGAAGCCCAAATATATATCACATATATTTTGTTTTATTGCATAGTCAATTCCCTAAGGTTATGTGCCTACTCAGGAGATGCTGCGTCTGGACACAGCATCTTCCTGTTCCAGAGACGCTCTGCTAGAGAATGTGTCCATGCCCACAATCAGGGTTCAGGGTGCTGTGCACTTATTCTGTAATCTTCTGCCTAGAACACTCGCAGCTCCACAAGCATAAATTGGCATGCTGTGACTCGGAAAGCCACGCCACATGTCAGCTTATGTTGCATCTAAAAGAAGCACAGTCGGCATCGGTTTTCTATAAATCCCATCCATTCTGCTTGTTCTGTACAATTCAGTGTTTTGAACTCAACGACAATATGCTGCTAACATAACGTCTTCCTGAAAGTGGGCACATACACTTATTCCATACTTTACTTTTTGCACATGTACATACTGTCATATATTGGCCCAACAAAAGCCAGAAAGACACTTGGTTAATAAACTTGTTAAGTGCGCATGATCAGAGCTATCCTGGTATTCACACTAAATGTAGAGCAAAAAAATGGAGTGAGTGGGCCTTAGAAACATACGGGGAAACTTTTCCATAATTTTGCTGCAGCGATGGTACGATGCTGTTCCTTGTTCCTGCGGCAGCACACATCGCTGTGTGTTACGCTGCAGGAGCGAGGAACTTCACCTTACCTGCCGCCGTCGGCTCTACGGAAGGAAGGAGGTGGGCGGGATGTTTACATCCTGCTCATCTCCGCCCCTCCGCCGCTATTGGCCGCCTGCCGTGTGACGTCGCTATGACGCCGCACGACCCGCCCCCTTAGGAAGGAGGCGGGTCGCCGGCCAGAGAAACGGTCTTAGGGCAGGTGAGTGCATGTGAAGCTGGCGTAGCGATAATATTCGCTACACCAGCTTTCACAAGATATCGTACCTGCGACGGGGGCGGGGACTATCGCGTGCGACATTGCAGCATCGGCTTGCGATGTCGCAACGTGCAAAGCCCACCTTACTGTAGGTAGTTGTGAATATATGATAGCGAATGCAAGTGGTATGTAGAAAAAAAGGAACTAGGGCATACAGTAATTAATACCAATAGGCAAAATTAATCCCAAGTGAAACAAAACTGAGACATTGAGCAATAGCCCAAGTGTAGATGATTCAACACACAAAAAGGAAAAAATAGAGCAAACAGTTTAAAAGTAGATGTAAGGTTGCAATGGAAGTGTGTAACCAATTAATGAAGAGCAAAGTGTTAAGATTAGCCTTCAAGGTTTACATGATGTGTCAAAAAGAGATTGGAAGTCTTTCAGAATATTAGTTGCGTTGGAATATTGGAGTCATTGTGTTAAACAGAATCTGGTCGAGATTAGAGGTTAACATAAGTTTCCGAAAGCACAAGATGATAAATACAAGTTTGAAACCTTCATTAATTATAACAATTCCACAAAACATGACACAATGTCTATTAAGATACACTGGAAAGTATCTAATTGGAACCTTTCATGCTTCTTTCATTAGACTTAGGGGTACTTTACACGTTGCGACATTGCTAGCATTGGCTAGCGATGTCGAGCGCGATAGTACCCGCCCCTGTTTCACATGCGATATGTGGTGATTGCTGCCGTAGCGAACATTATCCCTACGGAAGCTTCACACGTACATACCTGCTCGGCGACGTCGCTGTGACTGCCGAACTATCCCTCCTTCAAGGGGGAGGTGCGTTCGTCGTCACAGCGACGTCACCACGACGTCACTAATAGGCCGGCCAATAGAAGCGGAGGGGCGGAGATGAGCGGGACATAACATCCCGCCCACCTTCTCCCTTCCGCATTGCCGTCGGGACGCAGGTAAGGAGATGTTTGTCGCTCCTGCGGGTTTACACACAGCGATGTGTGTCTTGCGGCAGTAGCGACAAACAACATCGTACCTGCAGTCAACCTGACATTATGAAAATGACCGACACTACACAGATGACTGATTTTCAACGCTTTTGCGATCGTTTATCGGCGCATCTAGGATTTAGGATATAGGATCGTTACCGGCGCCAGATGTGTGTCACTAACAACGTGACCCCGACGATATTCGGAAGCGATGTCGCAACGTGTAACGCCCACCTTATATTCGTAGAAATGTTTGCTATAGATGCGTGCATCTGTGCTCATTCTGAGGTTTCAATTGTCGCTCTTAAATCTGATTGCCATTTTTACATTTATGGCTCAGGAATACCTTATTGATCCAACTAGAAGATTGGGAGGAAGGCAAGCTAGGTTTAAAGCTTGGTTTGTGATCACTGGTGCTGCAAATATATAAGCAAATTCTAGAGGTTATTTTGAGTATAGTGTATCTCATACTGAAAGGCATTATTAAATTGTTGGGTATAAGATTGTTGATGCATTTTTTGCAGAAGACCAGGTGAAGAAATCTATTGGAATTTAGGGCTAGCTGCCGTCTCTAAACCATAAGTAAATCTGGGATATTAATTGGACCTGCAAAATAAAATTTTATAGACGGTACTCTTAATGGGAACCTGTCACCAGTTTTTTTAGTATTGACCCAAAGGTATCGCCTTCTGCAGCTTCTGGGCTGCATTTTATGAAGGTGCACCTTGTTCCCTGACTCCCTTTGCAGACCCCAAAAATAACTTTATAAAATCTGATCGCCACATATGCAAATGACCTGTTCTGGTCTTTTTTGGCTCCTGCCCCCCCTCAAGTCACTGTTTACTGTCCTCTTTCGATGATTTACATGCCTGATGCCTTCGTCATCATTCACGTATTGGGCTGAATCTCGCGTCTGCGCAGTCATTCCCCGCTCACACAGACGCACTTCGCTCTGCCCCATTGCGGGCAGAGCCGGAAACATAGGTGCGCTTGGGTGAGACTGTGAGCTCCCTCACAATCTTGCGTCCACCCAGAGAACTCATGGGCTCACGCAAGCACATCTATGTTTTCGGCTCTGCCCGCAATGGGCAGAGCGAAGTGCGCCTGCGTGAGCCAGGAATTATTACGCAGGCGCGAGATTCAGCCCAGCTATGTGGATGATGACGAAAGTCATCCACGTCAATCATCAAAGGAGGACGGCAAACAGCGGCAGGAGGGAAGAAAAGAGCCGAAAAAGAGTATGCCCATTTGACCAGAACAGATAATTGGCATACGTGGCGGTAAAATTTTATAAAGTTATTTTTGGGGTCTGTAACGGGGGCAGGGGGCGCCTCAGGGGTTGTAGCCACGGTCTCCCGCCCAGGGGGCGGCAGGCTGACCCCCGGCCCGGCTGTCACTGTTGAATCAGAGGTGTTGTTTGTGGGACAGAGTGTGGGTGGCAGGGACACATGCATGTCGGTACCTTGCTTCTCAGTGACACCTTTTCCTTTCGGCTCACAGGCCTCTTCACCACTTTCAGTAAAGAGCCACAGACAGGCAGCTGGTAAACTAAGAGACATTTTATTGAATGTAGATTCTTCTTTGCACTTTCCAGCAGACAGACACTTCAGTTACAGGTTACACTTCTTGCTGACGGTTTCCTCTTTCCCCGGTAACTTTCCCTCGCCTACAGGGGACATACGTTAACCCCCTAGTAGCTGCAATCTGAACCCGGATTTACTCTGAGGCAGATCTAGCGCAGACTACCGGCTCCGGATAAGTTCTCCTCTCTCCACTTCTTGCCGGGGGACTACTTCTCCTCCTCTCTGCGGGCATTACCCGTGTACTTTCACTTCTTTGTCCAAGCACTCACTCTGGCTGCTATGGGCACCACCCGTGTACTTCTACTTCTTTGTCTGGGCACTCACTCTGGCCGCTACGGGCACTACCCATGTACTTTCACTTCTTTGTCCAAGCACTCGCTCTGGCTGCTACGGGCACCACCCGTGTACTTCTACTTCTTTGTCAGGGCACTCACTCTGGCTGTCTGCCACGGTTCACTCCCACACTCTGTCCCGTCGCCTCGGACGTCTCTCTTCAGTCACATCAGACTACACACTGCTCTGCACACTGCTCTGCTTCAGAGCCCTCCCTTCCCCACCTAGGCTGCTCCTCCTTCCTTCCCTGCCCCAGTTACCAGGGGAACCACTGCTCTATACTGGCACCTAGTGGGGAAACCGTTCACTAGCTACAACAACAGGTAACATTTCTACCATTAACACTTGCCACCACACCATGTGGCGTCTTCAGGGGGGGGAAACGTTCCTCCACTACTCAGGGGTCCGACTACCCCTTACATTCCTCCCCTCTTTAACCTTAGCCTCCTGGCGAGGTTCCGCACCTGCAAGACAACATATGCAGAAAACATACACACATGTTTCTTATGCAGTATTCTTTCTTTTCTCAATACCAAAAAAACTTTAAAACTATCACATAAAAGCACAACAAATTGGCACACAAGTCCGGTGCCCGGAGTCCCTCCAGGGAAGCTCCCGGTCTTAGTTGAACATCTGCCCGGAGGCCCTCCTCAGGCGCTCCCGGTCTTAGCTGGTCTTCTGCCCGGAGGCTATTCCCAAGCGCTCCCGGTCTTTAGGTGAGCAGAAAACAACAGAAATAAAAGAGTTCTTACTTTAACGGTCGCGGGAGGAGTCCATGCAAAGTTCTGCATTATGCTACTCCCGGGTTCAATACTTTTAACGCTGCTTGAGCTGTAAACATTCGCCGGCTCCTAACAGCACCGGCTCTCAACAACAAACAGACGTCTCTTCCGGATGACCACCTCTTCACGCTGGTTGGTATGCACGCAGCCATTCGGCCCGCTGGGCCCTCACATGGTTGGAGAGTGACTGTCCAGGTAAGCGGGGTAGCCTACGAAACGGCTCATAACCCAGCGGCTCCGGTGCTTCCTTCTCCGGTTCAGGCCCTTCAGCCTCCTGCGGGGGTGAGGGGGTAGCTGGACAGGACCGCAGTGGGCTGCCGACAACAACTACCGAGTGCGACACCATACTCTGATGTATCGCCAGTAATGCCGATGCTTCTCTTGGCTTGTCTCCAGCCGTAGGTTCGGCGGCCGCTTTTGGCGCGACCGTCGGGGTACTCTTCGGCCCACAGGCTTCAGCGGGCACTTGCTTATGCTGAGCGCGCCACGCTCTGTTCTCCATTCTGCTTGGCCCAGGTATTGGAGTTTGCTTCTTCTTCCACTGCCGGGGTTGCAATGGCGCCGAGGGAGGTGGAGGCGGTTCTTCTTCTCGCACTTCGGCCCATACTCCACCCCCGGCCTCACTCACCAGGTACACGCAGTGCTGGCAACTCCTTCTGCTTCTTGCAGCGCCGCCCACGTCTCTATACCTCTGCAGCTTCTTGGGGCAGGTACCGCCCCTCTTTGGGCGGCGCACTCCGGGCTTCTTCCTCTCAGGTCAGCCCTGCACTTTTCGTTTGGTGCCAACTTTTCGCGCCTCCGCTGAGTCCATGAGGACGGCCGCCATCGCGCCGCCATCTTGTGGCCTGTTCAGCACGTCAGGCACCACTTGATCTTCCTCACAGTCTCGGGTCGGGGTTCCTTGCAGGCAGGCTTCACCCTGCTCGCAGCGCCACTTTGTAACGGGGGCAGGGGGTGCCTCAGGGGTTGTAGCCACGGTCTCCCGCCCAGGAGGCGGCAGGCTGACCCCCGGCCCGGCCGTCACTGTTGAATCGGAGGTGTTGTTTGTGGGGCAGAGTGTGGGTGGCAGGGACACATGCATGTAGGTACCTTGCTTCTCAGTGACACCTTTTCCTCTCGGCTCACAGGCCTCTTCACCACTTTCAGTAAAGAGCCACAGACAGGCAGCTGGTAAACTAAGAGACATTTTATTGAATGTAGATTCTTCTTTGCACTTTCCAGCAGACAGACACTTCAGTTACAGATTACACTTCTTGCTGACGGTTTCCTCTTTCCCCGGTAACTTTCCCTCGCCTACAGGGGATATACCTTAGCCCCCTAGTAGCTGCACTCTGAACCCGGATTTACTTTGAGGCAGATCTAGCGCAGACTACCGGCTCCAGATAAGTTCTCCTCTCTCCACTTCTTGCCGGGGGACTACTTCTCCTCCTCTCTGCGGGCATTACCCGTATACTTTCACTTCTTTGTCCAAGCACTCACTCTGGCTGCTATGGGCACCACCCGTGTACTTCTACTTCTTTGTCTGGGCACCCACTCTGGCTGCTACGGGCACTACCCGTGTACTTTCACTTCTTTGTCCAAGCACTCGCTCTGGCTGCTACGGGCACCACCCGTGTACTTCTACTTCTTTGTCTGGGCACTCACTCTGGCTGTCTGCCACGGTTTACTCCCACACTCTGCCCCGTCGCCTCGGACTTCTCTCCTCAGTCACATCAGACTACACACTGCTCTGCTTCAGAGCCCTCCCTTCGCCACCTAGGCTGCTCCTCCTTCCTTCCCTGCCCCAGTTACCAGGGGAACCACTGCTCTATACTGGCACCTAGTGGGGAAACTGTTCACTAGCTACAACAACAGGTAACATTTCTACCATTAACACTTGCCACCACACCATGTGGCATCTTCAGGGGGGGGGAAACGTTCCTCCACTACTCAGGGGTCCGACTACCCCTTACAGGTCTGCAAGAGGAGTAAAGAACAAGGTGCACCTTCATAGAATGCAGCCCAGGATCTGCAGAAGGTGATACTTTTGGGTCAATACTAAAAAAACTGGTAACAGGTTCCCTTTAAGCCCTTCAACCCCGGGTGATTTTAGGTTTTAATTTTAGTTTTTTCCTCCCCTTCCTCCAAGAGCCATAACTTTTTTATTTTTCTCTCAATATATCCATATGATGGCTTTTTTGCAAGACACGTTGTACTTTTGAAAGACACTATTCATTCTACCACATACTTTACTGGAAACTTGAAGCAGTGATTGGCCAAGGGGGTTAAGGGGTGAATGTGAAAATACTATTTTAAATAATATAGTATTGCCAACAAATGAGTAAAATTATTGCTTAATGTTAATCTATGAAGTAGTAGTCGATCCATAAGTAATAGTGCATTTTGTTAGGAACTGCATATTCTGTAAAAGATTTGCTATGTATATTTTTTTTTATGTATGTCTGTTTTTTAAAGTGGAACCATGTGAAATGTATACCCAAGGGCATGATTTTTACGGGGATTTATGCTTGGCTATAAAAGTAGGTATGAAAGGCCCAGCAAATGACAACATTGCTTCCAATTGCATTGATCAAATCACATCACAAGGTTTTTACCTGGAGCATCGTAGATGACTTTGTAGGGAGCTTTCCTGGTGTCTGCCTCAAATTTACTTGATTTTGTCAATATGATGAATAAATAAGGCTTGATGTACTTTTACGCTTACAGTTTTGTAGATGACATTATTAGGATATTCTGATTAAATGTACCAGCTAATGATCTGTTTTACTCTTGGACATATTTTACTATGTTTGCTATTTATTGTTTTCACATTCAGACATATTGATTTATTTTATATATATATATATATATATATATATATATATATATATATATATATTTTTTTTTTTTTTTATTTTTTTTTTGGGGGGGGTAATTTTGCCAATTTTCTGTACTGATTATTTTCATTAGTCTCTTTATTACATACAAGATTGCAATGACAGGTAACACTGATATTTATGTAATTAAGACTTACCTTACAGATATTTATATAGTATTTAGGTGATGGTCATACAGTGCCTTGAGAAAGTACTTATATTCCATAAATGTTTCCATATTTTCTCACATTACACTCACAAACTTAAATATATTATATTGTGATTGTGTGTGATATACCAAAACAAAGTAACAAGACTTTGGGAAGAGTGCAAGAAATTACACATGCTTTTCTAAATATTTAAAAATATAAATTATAAATACAGCTGTTCTGTAAAGGACTCAAAGGTGTGCTTGAGAACATTAGTGATCAAAAACCAAGGAACACACCAGACAGGTCAGAGATAAAGTTGTGGAAAAGAGTAAAGCAAGGTTAAGTTATGAAAAATAGCCCAACCTCTAACCATCTCATAGAACACTGTTCAATCCATCATTCAAAAATGAATGAGTAGGAAGCAACTACAAACCTTCCAAAACATGGCCTTCAACCTTAACTGACATCAACAGCAAGGAGAGCACAATTTAGAGAAGCAGCCAAGAGTCTCATGGTCACCCTGGAGGAGCTGCAGAGATCCACAGGTGAGGTGGCAGAATATGTCCACAGGACAACTATTAGTCATATTCTCCACAAATCTGTGCTTTATGGAAGAGTGGAAAAAAGCGAGCTATATTTGAAAGCAATTCAGAAAAAGTCCCATTTGCAGTTTGCAAAAAACATGTAGGGCATACAGCTAGCATGTGGTAGAAGGTGCTTTAGTCAGATAAGAGCTAAGTAGACTTTTTGGGCTACATGCAAAATGCCATGTTAGTCAGAAAACTGGGTCTAAGGCCCTGTGCGCACGCTGAGGTTTTTGCTGCGGATTTTCCGTGGTTTTGCTGCATGAATTCTTCATAACCTTTCTCCAGTAATTCCACATCAAAACCTAAAAAAAAATGGTGTGTGCACACTGCGTTTTTTTCCTCTATACGTTTTGCTGCAGAATTTCTGCAGCAAAAGAATGAGCATGTCACTTATTTTCTGCAGGTATCTGCGTTTTTTGCCATAGATAATGATAAAAACCGCAGAAACCAACCCGTAGAAAAACCGTGGCAAAACCGTGGGTGCGGTTTTACCGCGTTTTTTGCCACAGGTGTGGTATTCTGCCAGAGGGTGCGGATTTTGCCGCGGGTGCGGTATTCTGCCAGAGGGTGCGGATTTTTCTTAAGAAAAGTCCATTTCCTAGTTCGCACATAGCCTAAAGGGGAAGCTATTCTCATTGTGGAGACTGCCACATTATTCCAGCATGCCTGTAGTGAGGAGATTTTATGCCACAATGCTCCTCTGGGAAATATGCAAATTGTCTCTTCAGTGAGGAAGTAGATGAACTCTACTGCCATTGGAGGTAGCAATGCTAAAAGTCAAAAGTGACCCTTTAATGAGCCTTGTCATATGACTTACAATTTATGCCAGATCAGAACCATAATCTGCAGACATGGTGTCTTGGGATGGCTGCCCCTTGTCAATGCAAAGTATGAGATCTGATCTGGCTGTATGAGAAGTTAAGGCATGGTCTAAAGGAAAGCTATTCTAATTGCGGAGACTGACACACCATTTCAGCATGCCAGTGGTGAGGAGACTTCATACCGCAATGCTACTCTGGGAAGTATGCAAATTGTCTCTTTAGTGAGAAAGCAGACGAACTCTAGTGCTACCTATTGGAAGTAGCAATGCTAAAAGTCAAAAGTGACCCTTTAATGAGCCTTGTCATATGTCTTAGGATTTATGACAGATCAAACCCTCAATTTGTGGACACGGTGTTTTGGGATGGTTGTCCCTCATTAGTGCAAAGTATGAGATCTGATCTGGTTGGATGAGCGGCTAATATGGGGTCTAAAAGGGAAGCTATTCTCCTTAAGGAGACTAACTCACTATTCCAGCATGCCAGTGGTGAGGAGACTTTACACTGCAATGCTCTTCTGGGAAATTTGCAAATTATCTCTTCACATTTGTCAGAAAACTAACACTGCACATCACCCTGAAAACACTAGCCCCACCATCAAACGTGATGGTGTCAGCATCGTCCTGTGGGGAAGCTTTTAATCAGCAGGGACAGGGAAGCTGGCTAGAGTTGTTAAGAATATGGATGGAGCTAAGTCCCTGGCAATTCTGGAAGAAAACCTGTTAGAGGCGTCCAAAGACTTGAGAATAAAGCGTAGATTCACCTTCCAGGAGTTTAGCAACCCTAAACATATTGCCAAAGCAACAATGTAATGGCTTAGATCAGAGCATATTCTTGTGTGTGAATGGTCCAGCCACAGTCCAGACCTAAATCCAATTGAGAATCTGTGGTAAGAATTGAAAATTGCTGTTCATAGATGCTCTGATCCAATCTCACTGAGCTGGAGCCATTTTGCAAAGAAGATTAAGCACGAATTTCAGTCTCTAGATGTGGAAAGCTGATAGAGACATACCCTAAAAGACTTCTAGTAGTAATTGCAGTGAAACATGGTCTTACAAAATATTAACTAAGGGGGGCTGATACAAATGCACCACATCACAATTCTCAGATTTATATTTTTGAAACTATTAGAAAATCATGTATCATTTCCTTTACACTTCACAAATACTTGCTACTTTGTGTTAGTGTATCACATAAAATCTAAATTAAACAAGTTCAAAGGATATAAATACTTTTTCAAGCGTCTGTAACTCACCACTCGCCGACTGTTTTATTATGGCATCAAAGAGCCCCTAAGTCTGTTATTAACCCTTTACCGACATCTTCAGTACATGTATAGTGCAAGTTGGTAGCAGGTGTATGGAGCAGGCTCATGGGGTGAGCTCGCTCCATACACGGTAGATAATGGCTGTGTGTTGCAGCCAGCACCTTCCTCTAACAACGATGGCTGGCACCCAGCTCATCCCATTATTAACCATGCCGGTATGGGTTTGCTCCCTTCTATGCATCCATCAGCTCACCCTCAATGTGATCACGGGGCGCAGATGGGTTGGTATTACAAGTGGGGGTATGTTGAAGACCTCAGTTCCTGTTAAGACAAAGCTCCCTTGAAACTCATCCTGTGATCGAGCTTCAGAGGAGACCATAATATTTCCTATGTACAACAATACTATGGTATTGCTGTATATAGCACAATCAGAGAATCAAAGGTTCAAGTCCTCCAAGGGGACTAAGTATACAGTGAAAAGTAAATAAAGTAAATAAAATATTTTGAATTTTTTTTATAAAAAAACCTCATAAGTTCAAATCACCCCCCTTTTTCGTATATTAAAATAAAAATGCTAATAAAAAAAATGCATTCATGTGGTACCCACAGTCTTATAGAAATTGGCACAAATTGTGAGATACAGAATATGAGGGCATAAAACAGCATAAAACGATTAGAGGTTTAAGGGGTATACCATAGTATGCATGTCTGATTTTAAATATTGTGAATATGACAGCAGAAAACAATGTAGGATTCTATTTGTGATGCTATAATACAGATATATTCTTGCCTAGAAACTTTAACTCTAGGTGACATGTGTAATATGGCCCTGTGTAATACGGCCACTTGTTGCATGAACATGCTCTTTGCAAATGGCTCAGCCGCTTGAATTTAGCCTTACAGTAAAGTCATGTTTCAAGGGTTTATCCAATACTTGGACAACTGCTTCTCAATCAGTGTCATGCCAGAGTATACAGATGCTCAGTGTGCAGTGCAACTCAAGTGTAACAATGCGAATGGTAAAGAAGAAAGGCTCCTGCGATGTGGAGAAGGGACAGTAGACACCTTCTGCTACACACTTAAGTCTGTACCCTATGCTCTCTAATGTCCCTATGCAGGTCCTTCTCCCTGACACCACCACGTGCCTAGACTCTTGCTCGCCCTGAATTCCCACTGGTTAGTGAGAAGGCCAGCGATAACACTAGTCTCACCATTGCAGTAATACAATATAGACACAAAAAGGAAAACACTTCAAGCTCCTCCAATGTAGCTAAACAGCACAGGTCACGACTCCTCAGCTTCTTCCAGAGACAGATGGACAATATAGAATAAGAATCTATTACCTATTAATAGATTAAAATTACCTATTAGTCTATGATCATCTGTACTATTAGATGATAAGACATGTGAATTTTTATAGCAAAGTGGGGAGTGGTCACAAAAGAGCTGCCCCTGAGATTAAGGCTACAAAGGACAGCCAGAAATGAAATGGTCCTTAGCTCCTACATCACTAAAAATAAAGTAGATTCACTTAAATACAAGTTGTAGACCTGTAAACAATAAGGCATTGTGACTTTCTGGTCCCAGAGGTCTACCCAGAGTGGGACACATTAGGACAATCAGTCTGTTTCCTAAAAAATATAGCACTTGGCCAATCAGGGGCAACTTCACTGTCCCTTCCAGACATTCGGAGAAAATGAGAGAACAGGCACAGCTCTCACTTCCTCTGGACGTCAATTTTACCTGAAGGAGGGGACAATGAAGTGGTGCAGGGATTGCATGGCATAATAATGTCACATGAGCCATGAGAGAAGCAGTGTCAACACCGCCGGAACAGAGCCAACACTAAAGGGGAGTATAGGTGTTATTGTTTTACTCAAGGGAAAACATTCTCATTGAGAAAAGGTTTTCCTCGTAGTGGAAATCCCCTTTAATTGTGGGTAAAAATTCAATATACAGATTTGTTTTTATTTACTTTGCTATAGTTTTATATTTTGCTGAACTAGCAGATATTGCAGAAATGATAAGGTTTTAAATTAGTCTGTATTGTCACCAACCTGTGTGCCATTTATAGTATCATAGTTGTTTGCACAGTGTTGGAATTTGATGTGCCTTCCGATTGCTGTGTGGTTCACTGTCACTGCATCTACATCGAATTAATGCATCGTTATTTTCTGTTGGACTCTATCTTTTATGGCAGATTCACATTTTTATACTTGGTCTTAGCGTGGGTGGCTTACATAAGCAAATCTAGAGTTTCACTAAAATATATATATATTTAGATGAAACTCACGTCAAGAATTTGAGAAATACATAGATATTTGGGTATCGGTCTTTAGCAATCATATTGTAAAGGTTTTATCTATAAAGTAGCTTAAGAATTATATTCATTAAAAAAATAAAATAAAATGATTGGCACTAAACTTCTAGGTATTTCTTATATTATAGTTTTCTTCAAAAATGCCATGAAGGTATTGAAAATATGCGATAAATGGTAGGCCGGCAAACTGTGTATGTCTCCTTTTCATTTTCCAGTCTGCTTAAGCAATTTAAAAAAAAAAGAAAAAAAAGAAAAACCTTTAAGAATTCTGTCAGCCTATTTAATGACAACCCCAGGGGAGCAATAATTTTTGGCCTCTGTTACCCTTGAACATAAATGCTTTCTCTGAAGTGACAGATAAACACATAATTGTTGTACCCTAGCGTTTAATAAATTATGTACTATCCTGTTTTGTTTTACATTTTTTTTTTTTAAATGTCCTTCTATTAAATAATTTTCCACGTTAGAACGACATGAGAAAATAAATTGCCTTTGCAGGTATTTTGACATTTAACATCTTCTTGTGCAATTATATCAACCAGCAATATAAGCCAGTAATTCTGTAAAGATAACACTGTTCTACAGGGAAATTGGTTCAGAGACAAATACAGTTAACCCTAACTAATTTTGTAGTGCTGAAAGACAATATAATGCTTAAATTTGCTGATTGGCTTTAATTTTTAAGATCCAGAAGAGGATGTAATTACTTATGACACCTTTTATTTAGGCTTATAGAAAAATTGTGTCTTTATTATTTCATCATTGTTATAGCAATGTTAGTAGCTAGTCTATTACATCATCTATTTAGTCTATTGAACCTTCGGTATTCTATCATCTCAGGGTGACCAATCAAAAAATGCTTCCTGGAAGAAGCATCGCTGATGCAAAACGTGCGTTGAGTGTGTGGGACACCATTACCTTTCTCCTGCTGACTCCCATATAGGTATATTGCGTGTTACCATAGGACCTTCCTTCGTATAGCTATGTGTTCATAATGTGACGTCTATTTGACATCTCTTAACACACTTTTGTTTTTACTTTGTGACTTTGCCAAATAAGTTTTTTCATGCATTAATTACATAATTGGCTATATGGTTATTATTGGCTGGTCCGGTGTAGTTATTCTTTATACTATACGAGGAGTGCTCTGGCTAGGTGTTCCCAATATAATATCTACCCTTTGAGGGGATCTGTTTTTGGAGACATTCTTGTATTTTAACATTTTTATCTATCCAATAAAGATTTAATTGGTTTATGCGATTGCATATGTTGTTGGTGTCTTATGGTAAGTGGTTTATCTTCCCACTCTTATTGATTGTGTTATTGGTGTTCTTAAAGATGATGACTACTGCATGGGAAGCATTTGCATTACTGGTAACTAATTTTTGGGGAAACTCAAGAGCAGATAATTATGATGAGTTGTTGGAAAATCTCCTACAAACATATAAGGATCTTTTCTGTAACGTGTCCTTAAAAATTAGTTTCTTACATTTGCATCAAGACTTTTTTCCACCAATCTGTAGAGCAGTTAGCGACGAGCACAGTGAGAGGTTTCACCAAGATATTGCAGCTATGGAGAAAAGATATAAAGGAAAATGGAATCCATCAATGCTTGCAGATTACTTTTGGATTCAATGCAGGAGCACAAGAGACAAGCAAAAAAGTGTTGTCACTGAATGAGGAACTAAAAAAAAAATGGATTTGTAAATGTTGTTGGCAAAAAGAAAAAATGCTGATAACACCTTCTAAGTTCCTAACAAAAATATGATGTTTTGAAAATTATGCATTTGTAAAGGAGACATCTAGTAAATTTAACTATTTTATGTAATATAAGTCTCTGGTTTAAGGGCAAACACAATTCAAGGTTTGAATATTGCAAACATTTAGATTTCCATCAAATTTTCGATATTTTCACAAATACACCCAAAAAATATAATTCCAAATTTACCATTTGCATAAAGTATAATATGCCATGAAAAAAACATCACAGAATCAGCGTTCCAGAGTTATTAACACATAAAGTGACACTGGGCAGAATTGAAAAAATTGTCCCGGTCAGGAAGCTGAAATCAGGCTTGGGGGTGAAAGGGTTAAATTCAAGAGGTGAAATCCTAGTAGAATCGCCATTAAATGATCTTGTGAAAAAAAATCATGGTGACCGGTGTTATTGCCCAAAGCAATGCTAAATTTTACATCTACAAAGCTTAAAAAACAAACAGGAAAGCATACAGTGAGGGGATCTGTACATGTGAGGTATGCTTGGAAGTGACAATCTCACTAAGGGGTACTTTGCACGCTGCGACATCGCTACTTCGATATCGTCGGGGTCAAATCGAAAGTGACGCACATCCGGCGCCAGTAACGACGTCGCAACGTGTAAAGCCTAGATAAGCCTATAAATGATCACAAAAGCGTCGAAAATCGGTGATCTGTGTAGCGTCGGTCATTTTCATAATGTCGCACCAATAGGAGATACGATGTTGTTCCTCGTTCCTGCGGCAGCACACATTGTTGTGTGTGAAGCCGCAGGAGCGAGGAACATGTCCTTACCTGCCTCCACCGCCAATGCAGAAGGAAGGAGGTGGGCGGGATGTTTACGTCCCGCTCATCTCCGCCCCTCTGCTTCTATTGGCCGCCTGCTGTGTGACGTCGCTGTGACGCCGCACGACCCGCCCCCTTAGGAAGGAGGCGAGTCGCCGGCCAGAGCGACGTCGCAGGGCAGATAAGTTAGTGTGAAGCTGCCGTAGCGATAATGTTTGCTTCTGCAGCTATCACAAGATATCGCATGTGTGACGGGGGCGGGTACTATCGCGCTTGGCATCGCTAGCCGATTCTAGCGATGTTGCAGCATGCAAAGTACCCCTAACAGTCAGGGTATTAAACTGAAACTTGGCTTTATTTACACCAGACACTTAATTAATACCTGCATGTCTGGCTCTAAGGGGTACTTCTCACATAGCGAGATTGCTAGCGAGATCGCTGCTGAGTCACAAGTTTTGTGATGTACCAGTGACCTCATCAGCGATCTCGCTGTGTGTGACACTAAGCAGCGACCTTGCCCCTGCTGTGAAATCGCTGATCGTTACACAGTGTTCTGGTTCATTTTTTGCTAGTTGGTCTCCCGCTGTGCAGCACACATCGGCGTGTTTGACGGCGGGAGACCAACGAGCACCGATTCTGTGTAAGCAGCGTACGCTGGTAACCAGGGTAAATATCGGGTAACTAAGCAAAGCGCTTTGCTTGGTTACCTGATATTTACCCTGGTTACCAGCGTACACCGCTTAGCACTGGCTCCCTGCACCCATAGCCAGTGTACACATCGGGTCACTAAGCAAAGCGCTTTGCTTAGTTACCCGATATTTACCCTGGCTACGTGTGCAGGGAGACAGTGCTAAGCGGTGTATGCTGGTAACCAGGGTAAATATCAGGTAACCAAGCAAAGTGCTTTGCTTAGTTACCCGATATTTACCCTGGCTACCAAGCACAGCGTTGTTACTGGAGTCGCTGGTTGCTGGTGAGATCTGCCTGATTGACAGCTCACCAGCGACCATGTATCGACGCACCAGCGATCCTGACCAGGTCGTATCGTGGTCGGAAACGCTGGTACATCGTTTAGTGAGACGGTACCCTAACTATAGATATAAATATTTGCTCACCTATAGCAAAAAAGCAAAATATTGTATTCAGTGAGATAAGCTTCCCAACACAGGCTGCTGTCTTCTTTGGCTCTCAATGGCTTATTTGCTGAACCTTTATGGCTCAGTAACAAGTTCAGTGGCTTCACAATACTTGAAAGGAATGGTAGGTATAGCACCTACAGACCATTCCATAAATAGGCTATAGAATAGATAGAATAGATACTACAGTGGCTAAATAGACTAGAATTTCTGAGCGAAACCAGATTTTTTTTAGACTTTTTCTTCTCACTCAGTTTATCCATCACGTTCAAAATGAGATTTGCTGAATGAATGTAGCCAGAATCTAATATACTCTCTCCATCAATTTTCCTGGTGTGGGATTTTCAGCAGAAACACAAGTAAAATCTTTTGTTCCACAAATGGACATTAGCACAAGTCTTAGGCCACAAGAAGCTTGAACTCTTAAGATGCGGTACCTACGGAAGGACTTTAGGGGAATTCTTGATGCTAACACATTCACATGATTCTTTCAATGTCTCTTTCTTTTTTTGTGTTGCTACTTTTTGAAGTCTCAGTGGTCACCTAAAACTTCACTACAAAATATTTTTTGACACAGTCATGTACATAAATATGCATCAGTCACATTAATATAAAACTTGTGTTAACTATATAATGATATCACTGTTCTGAGATGTTAAAAATAAATATCAATTCAGATCTATAAAGTATATCAACATACAGTGTCTATATAGAGATGTATGGATAAAAAATATATGTAAAGCATATATACGTACGTATGTAAAACCTACACACACAAATATATATGTGTAAGTAATCAAGACCTATAAATCAATATATACATAGTCATATCATACTATTGGACAAAAGCACTCATTTTGAGTAAAGAGACCAGCAGCAATGAATGGATATAAAGTGCAAAGTGCTGCTGAAAAGAAGAACCAGGTGGTGTTACAATATATAAAGTGTGTATGGTGCCATAATGAAGTCCAAATACTACCTGATGCAGGGGAGAGTCAGAACATGTGGCGCCCACCCGACGCTTGTTTTGGTGTCACTTTCTTCGGGGTGGTCATAACAAGCAAGTGGCAAGAAGACAGAATCATTTGGATTTTTGTGACTGGCTTGTGGAATCTTGCAGGTCACAATGTGAACCCATTCATGGGATATAGTGATCTTTGGCTGTGTGACCTGTTTGTACTCATAGTTAGTTTGTTGTCCCAACCTTGTTTAGAGTAATATGTTATGGCATGACTATTCCACAGTGTATTCTTACATATATTATATACATGTATATTATTTTTTGTTGTAAACTTTATGTTGCTGAAAACAAAAAATACTTTGTAAAAAAAATGTCACTAAAGTACTTGACACTGCACAACAAAAACCTTGCAAATAGGCCTTAAAGGTAAATTGCTAAGTAACAGAATGTTTCTGGAGACATGTTACATGTTAGTTTTTTACTAGCTCAGGCTTTGTTCACACTTTCATTACTTCTTTCCATTCTTTCCAGGTTTCCATTATAGTCTGACCACCAGGCTAGTTCGGCACACGACTGTTCCAGTAGAAACGATGGAGACCGGAGGAACCCATACAAGTCTAAGGGATGCGTCAATATCCATTCCAAAATCAATCTTCACTAATTGTGATATCTGTCATGGTTCCTCTACACACTGAAGCCATGACGTCAATGTGAATGGAGCGTCAGATCTTCTGCTAATAAAAACCAAGAAACAAAGGAATGAATAGCAGAGAGCTTGAATGATCGCAGGATTTCTTGTTACTGTGGATAACCACCCACCAGGGAAAGCATTAAAGTTACCAGTCAGCATTTGTTGTAAAAAATGGTAAATATCAACCATTTACCATGAAAGGCAGAAATAGATGCATCTTATATGGAAATGACTTTCCGGCTTGATCCTGCATTAATGCTTTCTCAGTCCCACGTTCCCTTTTAAACTATCACTTCTCCTTGGGGACTTATTACAAACCTATTTATACCTTTTTATAAAAGCATCAGGATTCAGTTTTGCCTGACAGCTAAAATAAACTGAATGGAAATGAATGTTCGGTCGTGTTGACACAAGGTTTACCTTTAATATATGGATCGCTATTAGTGCATTTCCATGTATTTATAAAGGTATTTATCAGTGAACGCCGAATTATCAAATAATATTGTATAGGAAACATGAGACAGGACAATAATTAAACAGGTTTTCCCAAGAACAGAATTAATTTTAAAATTGATTTTAAGCAAAAAATGTTTGAATAATAATTTCCACAATTGGATGTTATATAAAATGTTCCTGTGCTGAGATAATCTTATACATGTGCCCCTGCTATGTACTGTGTAATGGCTGTGTCTGACTATACAGGAACATGGTCTGATAATACCAAAGCTCCTGTGCTGAGATAATCTTATACATGTGTCCCTGCAATGTACTGTGTAATGGCCGTGTCTGACTGTACAGGAACATGGTCTGATAATACCAAAGCTCCTGTGCTGAGATAATCTTATACATGTGCCCCTGCTATGTACTGTGTAATGGCCGTGTCTGACTGTACAGGAGCATGGTCTTTTAATACCAATGCTCCTGGCCAACGGAGGATGCAAAACAGTATAAAGACATTAAAGAACAGGTGATTCTTTTTCTGAGGTAAAACATTTCACTTCCCATTTTTAAACAATGTTTTACCTAAAAGAAAGAATTATTTTCAATCCCGTTCTGTAAAGACTATATACTCTTTGGTGTCCTCCCCGGCCCAGGAGATGTGTTATGATCAGACCATGTCCCTGTACCGTCAGACACAGCCATTAGACAGTACATAGTGGGGACACATATATAAGATTATCTCATCACAAGAACATTTTTGTTAAACATATCCAATTGTGGGAATTATTATTATTCCAACAAGATCCATTGATTAAAATCAACTTTTAAATTAACTTTGGGAGGAAAACCCCTTTAAGGTTTGGTTATTTTATGATTACAATAACTAAAATAAAGAAGTAGTTAAAGGAAATTTGCTTGTTGCTTTATTTTTGGAAAAGCCCTCTGCTTTGATATATAGAGGGGTCGATGCCTCTAATAGGACACATGGTCAGCCGATCCCTTATATTTTCATGTGTGGTTCTAGGAAGTAGAATTGTCGGTGATGCTGTTGGTAGGGGGCCATCCTTATATATCACTGAGCTAAACATTAATCTTTCTTAATTTCATGAAATGTATTTTTAACCATTATTTTGCGCAGGACTATCTAGCAATATATTGCACCAGTAGTAGCTACTAAATTAGCAGAACTACTAAAATAAATATCTATTGTTGCACTTTCTCTTAATAAACAGCAGAATATAGCCAGTTTTTAGGAAGGGGTAACAGTTCAATGTCTTTCTTGCTATTGTCAAATCTAGCAATTATATATAGCAGAATATATTTTGTTGATATCAAATATTAATCTCATTGACGTCAATTATTAATCTCATGGTCTCCGTGTATTTCCAACACACAATTTTGGTGGGCACATCAGGAGACTACTAACAATAGTTGGCGGCCAAGATATGCGGCTCATATCATCTCCACCAGAGTCATAGTGTCATTATGGTGCTAGCTATTGCTAGTAGTCTCCTGATGTGGCCGCTGATAATTGGGAGAGTGTAAAATATAGAAACCAATGAGTTTAGTGATTAAAATCAATTAGACTAATATTTGATATCAGTAATATATCTGTATCCAGTGATACATAAAAGCAGGTTCAACCAGATTTCACAATTGCAAGAGAAAAATTTAGGCGTAAAAACTGGCTGTACATTGTAGTCGTTCTGCTAATATAGTTCCTACTACTGTTAAAATATATGGCTGGATAGACCGAAATAAAAAGTGGGGGAATTGTATATAATACATATTGTAATACTAGTGGTCTTCTAAGTATTTTTGGTCCTTGAACAGTCAAAGGTAGCCATCCAAATGGATATCATCTAGGTAGATTAGCACCTATGAAAACTATCACGGAACCTGAGGAACCTTTGAAAGAAAAGTTAAGTACGCCACATTGTATAATCCTAAAATAAAGGCAGAGTATTCAAAATATCATACAATCTTTACTATATCGAGATTTAAAATACAAGGGATAGACGTTGCAGAAAGGAAAAAAGTCTTATTGTACAGCTATAATGCGTCTAAAAAGTGCAAGTGCCAAAAATGAGAAGATACCTATGAAGACTAGGAAAAAAGTCATAAATAGCAAATGGGTGTCCTCTCTGTACTGTTCTGTTAAACTGTTAAAACATAATATTTAATACTAGAAGGTGGCCCGATTCTACGCATCGGGTATTCTAGAATTTACGTATTGTGTAGTTCATGTATGATTTTTGTTATATATATATATATATATATATATGTTGTGTGTAGTTACCAAGTGTTTGTGTAGGCGCTGTACATGTTCTGGGTGTTGTCTGGGTGTGACGGGGGTGAGAGCGGTGTTGTATGTGTGTTGCGTTGTTTGTGGAGCGCTGTGTGTCTGTAGCGTTGTGTGTTGCGCGGTTTGTGTGTGTGTGGTGTGTTTTGGGGGGAGGTATGTTTTGTGCAATGTGTGTGTTGTGCGGTATGTGCCTATATTTGTGTGTGCCGCGGTGTTTGTGTGTTGGGTGTTGTGTGTGTGCAGCGTTGTCTGTGTGTGTAGGTGTCTGTGTAGGGCAGTTGTTTGTGGTTCCCAGTGTGTGTGTGTGTGTGTGTGTGTGTGTGGTGTGTTGTGCACTTCCCATTGTGCTCCATCCCCCATGCTGCGCACTTCCCATCGTGCTCCATCCGCCATGCTGCGCACTCCCAAACGTGCACCATCCGCCATGCTGCGCACTCCCAAACGTGCACCATCCGCCATGCTGCGCACTCCCAAACGTGCACCATCCGCCATGCTGCGCACCCCCAAACGTGCACCATCCGCCATGCTGCGCACTCCCAAACGTGCTCCATCCGCCAGTCTGCGCACTCCCAAACGTGCTCCATCCGCCATGCTTCGCACTCCCAAACGTGCTCCATCCGCCATGCTGCGCACTCCCAAACGTGCTCCATCCGCCATGCTGCGCACTCCCAAACGTGCTCCATCCGCCATGCTGCGCACTCCCAAACGTGCTCCATCCGCCATGCTGCGCACTCCCAAACGTGCTCCATCCGCCATGCTGCGCACTCCCAAACGTGCTCCATCCGCCATGCTGCGCACTCCCAAACGTGCTCCATCCGCCATGCTGCGCACTCCCAAACGTGCTCCATCCGCCATGCTGCGTACTCCCAAACGTGCTCCATCCGCCATGCTGCGCACTCCGAAACGTGCTCCATCCGCCATGCTGCGCACTCCCAAACGTGCTCCATCCGCCATGCTGCGCACTCCCAAACGTGCTCCATCCGCCATGCTGCGCACTCCCAAACGTGCTCCATCCGCCATGCTGCGCACTCCCAAACGTGCTCCATCCGCCATGCTGCGCACTCCCAAACGTGCTCCATCCCCCATGCTGCGCACCCCCCATTGTAATCCATCCCCCATGCTGCACCAGCATCAGCCCCTCTCTGTCCCCAGCCTCAGCCCCTCTCTGTTCCCAGCCTCAGCCCCTCTCTGTCCCCAGCCTCAGCCCCTCTCTGTCCCCAGCCTCAGCCCCTCTCTGTCCCCAGCCTCAGCCCCTCTCTGTCCCCAGCCTCAGCCCCTCTCTGTCCCCAGCCTCAGCCCCTCTCTGTCCCCAGCCTCAGCCCCTCTCTGTTCCCAGCCTCAGCCCCTCTCTGTCCCCAGCCTGAGCCCCTCTCTGTCCCCAGCCTCAGCCCCTCGCATCCACTCACACACACCCGATCGCATCCACTCACACACACCCGATCGCATCCACTCACACACACCCGATCGCATCCACTCACACACACCCGATCGCATCCACTCACACACACCCGATCGCATCCACTTACAGACACTGACGATATCGCACATACGCGCTGATACTCACAACATCCGGACATACCACATGCCTCTGGCCATGTGATCCTCCGTCAGGTCCTGGAAGATCACAACAGCACAGTATCGAGGCCGAGAAGCAAGCGATATCGCCGGATGCTGTGAGTATGTAGATGCGATGTGTGTGTGAATTGTGTGTGAGGTGTTTGTGAGAGTGAGTGCGATCTGATGTGTGTGTATGCGTGTGTGTGTGCTGTTATGTTTGTGCGTGTGGAAGTCGCGCCGCTGCAGGACCTTCATTTACTGGTAACTATGCAAGCATGGTTACCAGCACAAGACGTCCCCCGCTCGCACGGGAGCCGACACCAGCATACGGCGGCGGCGTACGCTGATGTGGGCTCCCGTTGGGGAGGGGGAAAAGGGGGGGGGAGTACAGTACTCACCTGGGATTCGTGGGTCCGTGACCGTGGCAGTTCGGGCAATGCGGGGGGGGGGGGGGGGGAGGGGGGGAGAGCTAACGTCTATTGCGTGAGTGGGGCGGGGCGTGGCGTGGGCGAGTTGCCAATGCCTGCAGGGTGCCGGGGCGAGAGGCCAATCTGTGGGGGGGGGCAGAGCCTGGGCGAGCGGCTGGCCAATCCGTGTGGGGGCGCAGCCGGGGCGAGAGGCCAATCCGTGTGGGGGGGCGGGGCCATGGCGAACCCAGCGGCCAATCAGCTTTGTGTCACCGTAAGGACATGTCACGGTGACAGTGTCACGGTGACACTGTCACCGTGACACTGTCACCGTGACACAATTTTGGAGCATGACAGACAGACAGACAGAATAAGGCAATTATATATATAGACTATGACAGTTATTATTCTGTCATTGATGTTTACTTGAAAATTACACTTATGTTACCAATGACTAAATATCCCATATATTATATGTGCATCTGTTTAAAGGTTGTTTCACTTATTACAAGTAGCAATTATTATTATTTTTTTTTTCATAGTCTTCATATGGAACTTATACTGTTAAGCACTTGCACGGTTTAGATGCCACCATTTGATTATTGCATCATAGGTGTACAATAGGACTTTTTCCTTCCTGCCTCACCTTTCTTTGTATTTTATTACATCTCTCTTTTATCATGTTTAATTTGATATAATAAAGATTGTGTGAAAGTTGGATTAGTCTCCCTTCATTATAGGATTATAATTAGGGATAACCGAATATCGCAAATATTCGGCAATATTCGGCTTCGTGAATATCCGACGAATAGGTTGCCGCTATGCGAATATTCGATGCGTAATGTAAAGGGCACTTTACACGCTGCGATATCGGTACCGATATCGCTAGCGAGCGTACCCGCCACCGTCGGTTGTGCGTCACGGGCAAATTGCTGCCCCTGGCGCACAACATCGCTAACACCCGTCACACGGACTTACCTTCCCTGCGACGTCGCTCTGGCCGGCGATCCGCCTCCTTTCTAATGGGGCGGTTCGTGTGGCGTCACAGCGACGTCACACGGCAGCCGTCCAATAGCAGAGGAGGAGCAGAGATGCCGGACAATGCCGCCCACCTCCTTTCTTCCTCATTGCCGGTGGACGCAGGTAAGGAGATGTTCGTCGTTCCTGCGGTGTCAAACACAGCGATGTGTGCTGCCGCAGGAATGACGAACAACATCGTACCTGCAGCAGCAACCATATTTTGGAAAGGAGCGACGTGTCAACGAGCAACGATTTTCACGTTTTTGCGCTCGTTGATCGTCGCTCCTTGGTGTCACACGCTGCAATGTCGCTAACGGCGCCGGATGTGCGTCACTAACGACGTGACCCCGACGATATATCGTTAGCCATGTCGCAGCGTTTAAAACACCCTTGAGTCTATGGGAAGCCCGAATAGTTGCTATTCGTCAACTATTCGAGTTTCCCATAGACTTAAATTGTGTATTGAATATTCGCAAATAGTCGAATAGTGGCGACCTATTCATCAAATACGGGCGTTGCCGAATATTTGAGGTATTCAATCATCCCTGATTATAATGTCTTTGGAGGTCCTTACCTAGCTATTAAGTTTCCCCATAGGTTAAATACTCATCACTTTAAACAGAAGATACCATGTAAAGTGTTGGTATGTACACACTGTACACGTCTCATGATCTGCATGCAAGTCTTTGTTTCACCTCTGTTCACATTGAAAACAATAGTAGAATAGAGGAAGATGATAAGGAGACAGTTAAAATGTCATGCATGGTAATTCACAATGCATGCAGCATACTTCGGTCATTTCAGGTCAAACCTGCTAACAGTGGAATTTGTGACACATTGGGATCAATGAGTCTAATTTCTGCTCTCAGTCTTTACTAACAGTCAGTGCAGTGCATTGTCCATAAACCATCACAATGATGATACTCTTCAGTATAGAACTGAGCTATAGAAGAAATTATAATATAAAGATTTTCTAATAGAAAATCATATATATTTTATCTTTGGGTACAAACTCTAATGATAAGATTCTAAAAGCAATACAAACAGATCACTAATGTCGCGTAAGGTAATGCTAAAACTGCCAATGTAATCAACTGGGATTGATTGTATTCTTAATTGGACAAAAGTGATTACTCTCTTCTTTCTGAGATATGTCAGTGTCTTGAATCAATTGTATTTTTAGATTGTATTATTGATGGACTTTTCAGGTTTCACGCCTGACGGTATGACTTAAAGGGAATCTGTCAGGTTATTTTCTACTACAAAATTAATGGTATCCTAGAATAGGGCTGGGACAGCCCTTTCAGGATCAGTAACTTTTATTGCTCTATCTTCTTCTATTATCTTGCTGTAAGCCCCTGAGAATTCAGTGTCGTCTGCTTGTCAAGCATATGAAAATCCAAACTGATTATGCCATGCTCCTTACATCCACATCTCCAGTGCTGACATTAGTAATAGTAAAAATCTTCACTGTCATCTGTTATCACTGCCATAGGTAGGCATGGGGAGTAGTGCATAATGAGTTTGGATTTACATATGCTTGACTAACCGGTGCAGGACACTGAATTCTCCGTGGCTTACAACAAAATAATGAGAGAAGGTAGAACAATAAAAGTTACTGATGATGAAAGGGCTGCCCAAAACTCAAGTCTCAAATGCTTTTTATTTGTCTTCTTCTATTTACTTAACCATTAAGGTATCAGCCAGGGCCAGACTGGTACTAAAATTTAGCCTTAACATTTGAAAGTATGTAGCGCCGCTGAACCTAACAGGGCACTACAAGGTACTGCATCCTGCCAAAGATGCATGGCCTACCCCCAGGGACCTGGAAGACCAGTGCCGGTAACAGCAAAACACATTATAATCCGAGTTTTACCCCATCCCCACAGACTGGTGACAGACTAGAATTTGACCCAATGGATGGCCACCCAGGGGTGGAGCCGATCCAGTCCACTAGACAACGACCAGGTGGGAGGGGACAACAGTTAGTCAGTTAGTTAGAGTTAGTAATGGAAGTGAGAGGAGATGGACGTAACTGCACTGACACGGGAGTGTGACGGTGACCTGAGGGCCCAGGCGTGTGGATGCCGATGGAGTACGGCAAAGTACTCCTGGAACCATAGCCCTGACGAGGCACAGGGCCCTAGGTCAGGCAAACTCTCCAGGCAGACCGCATAAAAATCTGCACAGTGAGGGGACAGTCCAGGACCTCACTGACCCTAGAAGTCCGGGGGCACCAGCAGTAACGGGAGAGCCAGGGACCGGAACCAAACACTGTCCCTACAGGGTTCACACTGCCCGCTGTACGGACCAGAGACTGAGACACAAACAGGAGGGGACCCCAAGACAATCCAAGCCACGGGGATCCACCAACTTGAGAAAGGTGGAGGGGAAAGAATCCACCGGGTCATCAACCGGCACTGGAACTAAGGGAACCAGAGGTGAACACCAGCCATCCTCCGGGTACCAGTTACCATCTACTGTGAGTGAAGAGAACCAGTTACACAGCAGCTCCTCGTGTGGCCTACCATTCTATCCACTCCTAACTTCATCAACTAACCCCCTGGGGCCCAGCCCTACTTGCGGAGGGCCCAACATCCAGGCTGCCCTCACATCAGCCCCAGTGGGAAGACTGTGCAGCGGCAGTTCTATCACCATAACCGCAGCCCGCAAGCGGCATCATGACATAAACTTTATTAACTTTCCCTCTGTAAATAAACCCCTTTTTAAAGCGACCCCCAGGGTCGCGGAACCGGGAAACGGCCACCCAGTGACACATCACAGTAGTTCACTGCCCGGGACCGAGAAATCAACATTTACTGCAAGAACAATTTTTACCAATAATACTGCCATATACATCTGTTGTATTATTTTCTGCAGCGCTGATGTCACTTCACAATGCTGCAGCCAATAACTGATCTCATCAGTTCTGCCTGAGTTAGTAAGACAAGCCACTGAGCTCAGTTATTGGCTGCAGCATTGTCAATGTGACATCAGCACTTATCAATTACTGAGGACTCTAAATTTCCATCTTTTCTGTGGTTTCTAAAACGTGAGCTTCCCACAATAAACTTCATAACTTAACTTGATACATAGTCATAGGTAGATTCATGGGTGACCCAGATGTTAAGCTAATGAATACCTAAAGCAAGTCTAGTCCTGGGCTTTTGGAAATGCACATGCACTGACTTTTTATAAATATACATCATGAAATAAGCACAGAATTTTAGAACTTAACATAAAATGTTAAAAGGTTGACATCTACTGGGAAGCAAACATATATCTAATTTAAAATTTAAAGGGTCTCACGCTAGCAAAGCCAGAAATCACTAGTTACACTGCTGCTGGATGTGTATGTGACACAGGAGTCATTCATCCATGGAACACCAGAGCCAAGGTGACATTGTGTATATGTCTATGGAATTAAGATGAGGGGTTGTTTTAAAGGGAATTTGTAGTCAGATTTTTGCTAAAAAATCTGACAGCAACATTATATAGAGATAGATACCCTGATTCCGGTGATGTATCATTTAATGAATTAGGTACAGCGGTTATTAAAGGGACAGAATTTCCTCTACTGCAGATATAGCAGGTGTTGTATAGATAGATGTTGAGCTACTTGTAACCCATTCCACACCACTGATTTCTGTGCACATTGAATTTAATATAGGGACTCACAAGTATGGCGACCCTGGACGCTGAGTTGCGAGCTTGTATATCTTGGCCAAAATATGACCAATACCTCTTGTATTTTTATTTCGGTAATATTTTTCATCTTTATATTGCTCAAAAAAGTTCTATTTTTTTTATTCTTTTCCTTGTTATGCAGGATGCAGCAAGGCACATTAGTTTTGGTTGGGAGAACTGGGATGTCTATCCTGGTGGATGCACTTATATATGCTGTAAGGCAGACACCGTGCTTCACACGTATCTGTGACTGGCGCCTTATGCAAACTTTATTTGTGTGCATGTACAATCTATGAATTAATAGGTTTTGAGTGGTTGTTTCATCAGTATTTTACACCTGTGCTGCCCTTACGTTTATAATGGGGGCCTGCTGCATCCTGCTATTGCATTGGTAATCTGGTCTTGTGTTGATAATAGCTGCTTCTTATTCTTGATGCACAAAATATAGTGACAGAGAGCTGCTAATCAGTGGTGGAGGCAGGGTTGGACTGGGAGGCAGGAAGCCAGTTGTCCTGTAATGATAATCTCCTGCTGATAAAACACTCATTGTATTGAAACAGTTAAAAACATCTTAGTAAGTGATACATCACTGCAATCAGGGTCTCTGCTCCTACATCATGATACTATCAGATAGCTAAATCTTGCTGACAGATTCCCTTTAAAGACTGTCAAAGTAAAACATTTGTTTTCAACCCGAGCATGTCAGTACCCCATCTGCACTTTTCTATCCTGGTGCTTCCTGTGCTGTACTACTTCTGGTACACCGGTGTACCGCGAGTGCAGGGCAAGAATGGCAATAACTGGCAACAGAGGAGAGAGGGAGATAAATCCCGCCTGCCCCTCTGCAGCATCAGCCCGCCCCTCCTCAGAGCCAGCCCACCCCTCCTCAGCGCCGGCCAGCCCCCCGCAGCTGAGGTCCGATCGCACAATCGGACCTCAGTTGCAGTGACACTTGCATGACACTCAGCTCCTGCTGTGCTGCCAGTGTGAGCAGAGTGTCATGCGAGGATCGCAGTAGTCCCCTATGTGGTCCCGGCCTAAAAAACAGTCTCGAAATCATCGGGATCCGTTGAAGTGTTCCAGAGTTATCACATAAAAGCGACACTGGTCAGAGTTGTAAAATTTGGCATGGTCAGTAAGGTGAAAACAGAATGGATGGTGAGGGGTTAAAGGCAAAAGAAGAATATTCATACTCTTGGTAGGAAAATTAATAATCCTAATAACGCATTTGCTACAACATAATGCAAAGGTTGATACAATCAAAGAAGGGAAAGAAATCTATATTGTATCATCTGTTGTCTATCATGGTGCCATTTTTTTATACCCAGTCATTGCATTGTAGAGCTGTTAAGATTATTACTATTATTCAGCATCCACCCAGAGCGAAAACTGCAGGAAAAATACTTGATTCAACTACTCATTGGAACATCAATTTTTCAGGAGTTTTTCGTAGATCATTCATCATTTTTTCAGTTCAGAGACAGATGGATTTACTGTAGTATTTACTAGAAACTATCAGTAGCAAAAGCCATTATCTCATCTATAAAACACTGATAGTACTGTGAAGAATCACCTGCCTGTAGGTGTACAAGACAAATGCACAGCATCTCTGGCCACTGATGTAACAATGTTATGAAAAGCTACAGAAATTGGACAGGGCTGCCTTTAGTATTAAATGAATTAGCAGGTGCACAAACATATACAAACTCTATATAACAGCCCGCTCGCATAATGTTCGTCTCATTACAAAATGTTTCATTTTTGTGCAGTTAAAAACACATGACATTTTAAAGGTTGTATGATTTTTTGCTTAAAAAGGCACAAAAAAGTGCAATTTTTAGAAAATTGGTACAAAAAACAGCAAGGAATGCCACAAGAGAAAAAATAATAGTCATTAAAAATGAAGAATTAGGGCCTGTGTGTTAGGTGTGTTCATTATATGATTGCCTCCAAAATAAAGATTCTGCTTAACCAGCCAAGAGATAGGTTTAAAAGGCTAGTCTCAAGTTTGAAAGTTATCCCCTATCTTTGGGATATGGGATAGCTTCCAGATCACTGATGGCTCTACTGGCATACCATATAAGAAAAATGACAGCGTCCCAATGGATCAATCCATCTTTAAACCATCAACCATAAACCATCAAGGTCAGACGTTTCGACTATAGAGTCTTCATCAAGCTTAGTCCTTAGCAATTCTGAAAACCAGTGCTGTGAAAAGCCAGAGGTGAATAGATTGGGGGTCAGTCATGTGCACTACTGCTCAAATCACTCTTAAGGGGTTAGTCTGAAGGCAAAAGGAAACTTCATTTAAATCCCTATCTTTTTAATGCTATAATCTAAACTATTGTATAATATGCTCACATTAAAAATGCCCTACTGTTCCCTAACTACAGTATCTGACAGCTATTCTTTTTTTCTGTTTTCTGTCTCATGATGATTCACTTGAGAATCCCAGTGCATGCTGGGTTACTCAAACAAAGTGTCATCAGGGGGCACTCTGTGGCAGTTACCATAGCCTCTTTCCATCCCTGAAATGAAGCTTCATCAAGACGATCGTTTCTAGGGCTTCTCTGTCCCAGCTGTCCCTGATCTTTCCCTCCTTGCTCTGAGCTTATTGGCTCAGATCTGTAATAATCAGCCGGTAACAGTGCAGTGTCTACATGCAGGAGACCAAAGACGTCACCAGCGGGGAATGGCATTAGTCTTTTGCATGCCAACTATAGACACTGCTTTGTTACCAGCTGATTATTATAGACTTCAGATAATAACGGAGTGGGTTCTGTACACGGTGCAGATCGCACAATGCACAACGCAGGGAGGGACAGACAGCAGGGACAGCTGGGACAGACAAGAGGGAGGGACAGACAGCAGGGACAGCTGGGACAGAGCAGGGAGGGGAACAGACCAGCCCCTGAAATGAAGCACCATGATGATGCTTCGTTTCAGGGAAGGGACAGAGTGTTCACTACCACAGAGTCTGCCCCCTGATGACACTTTGTTTGAGTATCCCAGCATGCACTGGGATTTCCAAGTGAATCATCATCAGACAGGAAGTAGAAGAAAAGTAGTATAGTAGTTAAATAATGTAGTCAGGGAACGGTAGGGAATACAATTATACTGAAAAATAGCTTAGATTAAAGGATCAAATAGGGATTTAAATTAAATTTCCTTTTGCCTTCGGACAACCCCTTTAGTGGGACCGCCAGAGAGAACCAGACAGGCTCACCTTGTCTTTTTAACTCCCGTTAGAAGAGATGGAGCACTAGTGTGAATGTTCGACCTTTGCTCCTTTCAGTCAGGGACCTTCAGATCTCTGGTTGTCAGGATGATTGTCCCACATGTAGGGGATAACTTTCATGCTTGAGAATACCTTTTTAAAGTAACTTTGAGCTGGTTTCTCACATCTGTGTTTTATAATCTAAGTACAGGCAGGCCCCGGATCTCCTGACCTCATCGGCCTCATATCTTACACACCGGATGAGCATTACACCTGCACCTGCGCTGTCCTACAAGATTAATCTTAGCTCTGCAAAGACATCAGAGGTCATCTAAGTTTGGATTACTAAAACTGCAGGGTTGTGAATTAAATAACAATATTCAGAAAGAGCAAAAAAGGAAATATTTGTAATTGTATCAGATTCATTTTTAATAAAGTTGGTACTGCTGATTATATCTGTGTTCTTCCAGGGATTCTGATCTTTTGAGGACAAGATTATTTTTTATTACAGTGCACTATGAGCATCTTACTATACTTTATTGGGACTTCTTCCATTGGTGACCCTTCATAGCTGTCATGACTCTCTAATGTAATTGTCAAAGTATACATTTTCATCATCTCTTCTCTTTTGGAGCATACACTCTTAATGCTAAGAGCATATTGCAGAATTCCTACATTGTATATAACCTTAACCCCTTCACGTCCTGCCGATTTTCGCTTTCCGTTTTTTTTTTCGACATTCTTCTTCTGAGAGACCTAACTTTTTTTTATTTTTCAGTCATTATGGTCATATGAGGGCTCATTTTTTGCGGAACGAGCTGTACTTTTCAATGAAACCATAAGTTTTACAATATAGTGTACTGGAAAATGGCAAACAAATTCCAAATGCAGAAAAATTGCAAAAAAAGTGCGATAGCACTATTGTTTTTGAGATATTTTATTCACTGTGTTCACTATATGGTAAAACTGATGTGTGGGTGTGATGCCTCAGGTCAGTGCAAGTTCGTAGACACCAAACATGTATAGGTTTACTTTTATATAAAAGGTTAAAAAAAATCGAAAGTTTGTCCGAAAATGTTTTACGCCATATTCCGTGACCCATAGCGTTCTCATTTTTCAGGATCTATGGCTCAGTGATGGCTTATTTTTTGCATCTCGAGCTGACATTTTTAACTGTACCGCAGATGCTACGTTTTGATCGCCTGTTATTGCATTTTGCCCAAAAGTCGTGGTGACAAAAAAGCGTAATTTTGGAATTTTTTTGCTGCTACGCCGTTTATTGATCAGATTAATTGATTTTATATTTTGATAGATCGGGCATTTCTGAACACGGCGATACCAAATGTGTATATATTTTTTATTTTTTTAAACCCTTTAATTTTCAATAGGGTAAAAGGGGGGTGATTTGAACGTTTAGAGTTTTTTTTTTTTTTTTTTAATTTTTTAAAACTTTTTTTAACTTTTTTTTTAAATTTTACTAGTCCCCCTAGGGGGCTATAACGATCAGCAATCCGATCGCTCTGCCCTATCTGCTGATCATAGCTATACAGCTGTATATAGCAGATACGGTCACTTTCTGCTTCACTGGGCTCTGGGCCAAGTGAAACTGAAAGTAATTCATGTGTAGTACAGGAGTCATCACATGACCCTGTGCTACCATGACAACCACCGGAAGTCACTTGATCACATCACGTGACTTCCGGTATCGTCGGGTAAGTAAAAGTTTACCGCCGATGCCGTTATAATAGCGCTGCCACATATTGACAGCGCCATTTAAGGGGTTAAATGGCCCGAGCAGATAACAATTCTGCTTGTGCCTAGCAGGCACACATCTCAGCTGTGAAAATCAGCTGAGATGTGCGCCGATCGCGGCATGCTGCCAGCGGCAGACCGCGGGCAGTCACATTATGACCGCTAGGACGTAATATTACTGCCCGCAGTCGTTAACGGGTTAATCAATACATGTGTGGTTAATATAAAGGAGCGGCACATGAATTATTCCTTCTAAAGACAATACTAAGGACCAGGGGGCACTTACTGCGAGTGGAAGAAAAGAGATTCCAGCAGCTAAATAGGAAAGGGTTCTTTACAGTTAGAGCAGTCAGACTGTGGAATGTCCTACCACAAGAGGTAGGAATGGCAGATACTATAGCACCTTTTATAAAAGGTCTGAATGATTACTTCAGTATGCTCAACATTATCGGTTATATATGATTTAATAATACAATGTATAATTGGTGTAGGAAGGTTGAACTAGATAGACCTTGGTCTTTTTTCAACCTACGTAGATATAGAATACAGGCTTACCAATTAATTGGATAGACAGGAGTCTTCTGTACCATAAACTCAATAACTATTATTAATGTATGCCATCATTACTTTTCTTGGAACCAGTGTACCAAAATATATTTTGGCTGATTTGCTGTGAATTTTAGGTTGGCATTTTAATAAATTACTCTTCTAACTTCATGAAGTTAATGAAATTTAGTGTGTGAAAAGTTACAAAGATTAACACCTCACTGTAGTGTAATTCAATGATCTTCATATCCTGGAGGGAAAGCCGTATGTTCCTAAATTTGTGGCATTGTGATGAATCAGGCTCCTCCGCTGTGCAGTGGTTCTGTGCTTTGACCACGAGAGGGCGCCCTATATACATATTCTCTATACAGGACGTCAGCTATCTAACAATGGACTGAAGAGCAGAGCAAAGCTGGAGATACTACAGCACTCTCAAAGTGAGGAACACAAGACAGCATTGTTTTAACGGGAAGGCTACTTTCATCTCCAACATGATGAGGTCGGAATCATCTTAAGGATCAGCTGAATTCTTCAAGATCCATGTAAGTGATGCTGGCTGGATGAGAAGTGTTATGAAGCTTAGTTCCTCATGTCTGCCTTCTGTATACTGTACCTTTATTTATTTCTATCTGATGGCATGGAAAGATATAAAAAATAAAAGTCTTGCAGTTTATATGAAAGAGGTTTTGTTTTATTTATTCGTAGTTTCATTGGAATGATACGTTGCTTCTTTTTTTAAGTTTTTGTCTATATGGCTGTTTAGATGACGGCTGGCTTAATTTATTCTCATGCGTCTTGTAAAGATATGATAAGATAATATTTTCTGTATATTTTCTATTTTGCACTCAATTGTACCTTTATGTCTTGTTACTGTGTCATGTAACTAATCTTAGGAGGAACTGACTCACCAAAGATTTTGGACATTGAATGTGTGCAACTCAGGTAGACTTGAGGAAGACGAGGCCATGATGATGTTTCGTAGACGTGGACCTTACAAACATAGCTCATCTGCTCTCTCCTAGTCATTTGGCTCATTCTGGTTGAAACTGATGCCACTGATTGATGTAAAGATGCTGAATGATGAGAATCTATCCGAAAAAGTAGCATCTACAGGACTGAAACCAGGTATCTCCTCCCTGGACCCCTCTTTTATTTACACAAGAAGAACCTTCAGGGATCCAAACATTTAGAGTCAAATCATGATCCCCAGATAAAACTTCTTTCTGCCATCTAAACTACTTCTGTGACTTTGGAAAAAGTCTATGGACAAATGTTAAACAAGCAATTCCTAAGATATGGAGTGATGACGATGACTACTACTGAGGCGTAACATCCATTTATGTCCTTTGGAAGGCGATTTTGCACTTTTACTTAAAACCGTGTTTGAAATGTGAAATCTTAATACCCTGTTACCACCACGTTATGATTAATCTCAAGGCTCGGTTGGTCATTAGTGAAGGAAATTGGGACACTGATGAAATATAAGCTCTAAGGACATCTATTGTTTGTGTGGCCGTCTAAATATATTCGGAAACTTTACAGTGAATTAAGGAACAACTTGATCTCAAGCCCATAAATGACAAGCGAGAAGAATGTAAAAGTATCGTCAGAGTGTGGAAAGGATCCGGGATATAATTCGACCATTAAGGAAACATATTAAGACAAAACAAGATCCCCTGGTCCTGCTTCTGTGAAGGATCCAGCTTTAGGTACTCCAGGTACAGTATGACCATGGCTTTACATTGCTTGTGTGAATTTGGCTTTAGTAAGGCAGCCAGGCAGTGCAAAGCATGCTTAATACCATCTGCAGCAGCCAAGGCAAAATAAAATAAATAAATAATGCAGTGACATTTATTCTGTGTGATACATTTAGGGCTGCCGTGTCCTGCCTACAGTGTCCTAGATATGCAGACCGTAATAATGAAGCCTAGGACGTGGGCTTTTAATGGCTGAACTGTATGGGAGCCTGTAATAAGGATGTTCAAGGGTAATTGGGAATCATTTGTTCTTACAAATATACAAACCTATGGAGGACAGCTGATGTGTAACACTCGTCATGTGGAAATGTCATTTTGGTGAAAAGATGCCCTTTGAAAGTTTCTTGGCTTGTACTGACGTGTATGATTAATTGGCTATTGGAAAAAGGCGGAAAAGGTATTACTTATTTATCCTGTTATTAGTTGAGCATATAACACCAACCTATATTGCAGTTCTCTACACACACAAACACATACACACAAATATACACACATACATAGAACACACACACTCACACACGTAGAACACACATACATAGAACACACACATTCATAGAGCACACACATACTCACACACAGAACACACACACATACACACACATAGAACACACATACATAGAACACACACACATACTCACACACGAAGAACACACACATACATAGAACACACACATACTCACACACAAAGAACACACACATACATAGAACACACACACATACTCACACACATAGAACACACATAGAACACACATACATAGAATACACACACAAAGAACACACTCATACATAGAACACATACTCACACACAAAGACCACACCTAGAACACACATACATAGAACACACACGCATACTCACACACAAAGAACACACACACATACATAGAACACACACACATACACACATAGAACACACATAGAACACACATACATAGAACACACACACAAAGAACACACTCATACATAGAACACATACTCACAAAGAACACACCTAGAACACATACATAGAACACACACACATACTCACACTCAAAGAACACACACATACATAGAACACACATACATAGAGCACACACACATAGAACACATACATAGAACACACATACACACAGAACACACACATACATAGAACACACATACTCACACACATAGAACACATACATAGAACACACACATACACATAGAACACACATACATAGAACACACACATACATACACACAAAGGACACACATACACACACATAGAACACACATACATAGAACACACATACTCACACATATAGAACACATACATAGAACACACACACTTACTCACACATAGAACATACACATACACACACATAGAACACACACATACATAGAACACACATACTCACACACATAGAACACTCACACACACATAGAACACACACACATAAAACACACACATATACTCACACACAAAGAACACATACATTAAAGACATACACACACATACACACACATAGAACACATACACACACAGAGAACATGCCTATATATATATATATATATATATATATATATATATATATAACACGTGTATATATATATATATATATATATATCATATACACATATATATACTGTACATACACAGACACATATAAATATAAAACACACATATATATATATATATATATATATATATATATATATATAATGCACACTTATATATAACATGCACACACATATATATTCACGAACACATATAAGTATAACACACGCACACATGTACAGTATATAGAACACACACATATAAATATAACATATATATATATATAACACACTGACACACATACACACACTGAGGTGTGATGAACATCTAACACTTTGATTTACTAATATGTGAAACATTCTGCTAAATTGTCTGATCTTTTGGATGTAGCAGAGTTGAAGTTATCATAGCAGAGCTGAATTTGTCATTTGACTCTCAAAGTCTATTAGCGTGAATAATACAGCATACATACCTGACGTTTTACTAAAAATCCACAGATTGCACCTGATATCAGCATAAGTTCAGCCAAAAGACAAACGCAGAACTTCTACATCCGTAGTCAAATAGTCTAAATTGCTTGTTTTGTTCTCCATCACGATGGTTAATTGTTTCCATAATTGATTTTTTTCATGGACATTTAGTTTATTAAAACACTAAATTTAAAGTTTATGTGTAGAAATAAAAAAAGTCCACGTTCCATTCTTTTGCCAGACAGTCCCTAATTAGCTGGCGTCATCATTTCACTGTTGGGCTTTTTGCTGTGCCCTAGAAGTATTCGCATTATATAATGAATGTCATTACAGAGAAGCAGCTCCCTGTATTATTCTCCAGTATTGAAGTGTTCGGAGTATAATGAATGCTTTAGATGATAGCGGATTTCATTTATACAATATTTGTAAAGAGGACAACGCAAACCAATAAATTTTACGGACTGAAAATGGCCAAGTGCATTCATGTGCTTTGTAGACAAATGAATCCATCTTCCTTTATCGAATGAGTCAAGTATTATGTAACTAAAAGCTTTAGTCTCAGACCTAGCATTATAAAATGGTAACCAAGCGTTAACTGTGTGGATACAGCTAAAAAATACATACCAGTTATATACATCATTGAAGTACCAACAACAGATACATTGAAAAATAAAAAATGTGCAGCTATGTTATAGCCTATGTGGAGTAAGATTGTGTTTTTATTATAGTATATATAGTATATCACAAAAGTTAGTACACTCCTCACATTTTTGTCACTATCTTATTATATCTTTTCATGGGACAACTCTGAATATATAACACTTTGATACAATGTAAAGTAATCAGCGTACAGCGTACAGTGGTGTAAATTTGGTGTGCCCTCTAATATCAAAACCTCTGCCAACAAAAGGGAGTACACTTCTAAGTGAAAATAGTCAAATTGTGCCCAATTAGCCGCTTTTCCTCCCTAATGTCATGTGACTCATTAGTGTTAAAGGTATCAGGTGTGAATTGGGAGCAGGTGAGTTAAATTTGGTGTTATCCCTCACACACTCTCTCATACCGGTCATTAGAAGTTCAACATGGCACCTCATGGCAAAGAATTTTCTGAGCATCTATTAAAAAAGAAGTGTTGCTCTACATAAAGATAGCCTAGGCTATAAGAAGATTGCCAACACCCTAAAACTGAGCTGCAACATGGTGGCAAAGAGTATATAGTGGTTTAGAAAGACAGGTTCCATTCAGAACAGGCCTTGCCAATAAGGTCAACCAAAGATCTACAGGCAGGTTTTTTTTTTTTCAAAATAGACGTATGAGTGCTGCCAGCATTACAGCAGAGCTTACAGGGGTGGAGGGTCAGCCTATCAGTGCTCAGACTATACGCCGCACACTGCATCAAATTGTTCTGCATGGCTGTTGTCCCACAAGGAAGCCTATTCTAAAGATGGTGCACAAAAAAACCCGCAAACAGTTTGCTGAAGACAAGCAGACTAAAGCCATGGATTACTGGAACCATGTCCTATGGTCTGATGAAACCAAGATAAACTTATTTGGTTCAGGTGGTGTCAAGTATGTGTGGTGGCAACCTGGTGATAAGTAGAAAGACAAGGGTGCCTTGTCTACAGTTAAGCACAGTGGTTGGAGTGCCATGGTTTTGGGCTACATCAGAGCTACTAGTTGTGGACAGCTACAGTTCATTGAGCGAACCATGAATGGCAAAATGTATTGCGACATACTGATGCAGAGCATGATCCCTTCCATTTGGAAAAATTATAACTACCCCAAACACACCTTAAAGATGACCTCTGCCTTGCTGAAGAAACTGAGGGTAAAGGTGCTGGACTGGCCAAGCATGTCTCCAGACCTTAACCCTAGTGAACATCTGTGGGACATCTTCAAATGGAAAGTGGAGGAGCACAAGGTCTTACCATCCACCAAGTTCATGATTTCATGGAGGAGTTTAAGATGATTCCAGTGACTCCTGTGAAGTTCTAGTGAATTCTGTGCACAAGAGAGTTAAGGCAGTTGCTTGAAAATAATAGTGGCCATATAAAATATTGCACTTTGGGAACAATTTTGCTATTTTCACTTAGTGATGTACTCACTTTGGTTGCTAGTGGTTTAGACATTAATGGCTGTGTGCTGAGTTATTTAGAGGACACACCAAATTTACACTGTTATACAAGCTGTACACTGACTACATTGTATCAAAGTGTCATCTTCAGTGATGGCCCATAAAAAGATATAATAAAATATTTATAAAATTTCACTCCACTGATATAAAGCAGATTTGTAGCTGGACTTCTTTATCTGGGGCAAATAGTCTATGTCAATTTCCCCATCCCTATTAAATTCACTATTACAACTTAATGGATTTTTCCCATTTTAGCATGTTATTACTTATCCATAGATTACCTGGTTGACTGCTGAAACCCCCAACCAACCGTGCATAAGCTTCACCATCTAATTTATTGTTTGTGGGATTTCTAGGGAGAGCCAAGCACCATGCGCAGCAGGTACTCACCTATCCTAATCTCTCTTGTTCTCTCTCTTACTACATATACAGTATATATAAAATGTTAGGTGAGTATATATGGTGAATAACTCACAAATTTATATAAGGAAGTAGAGTTCTGAAAAATATATTTGAGAAATCCACTTCCTTATATAGATTTCCTGTGAGATCAAACATATATTATGTTATACAGAGTACACAGACAATTCTGCATATACAATTAGCATTGAGAGTACATATAGGTCAAGCTGATATATCACTTATATATACAGTACGGTTCTACTTCCCACCTAAATAGCACTGCTATATTAGAGCCCACAAAAATTTTAGATCTTAATCTTGACGTAAGAAAATGCAGACCCCTAGATTAATGTAGAAAAAGAGTTGTCAAATATTTAGTGGTGCCTCACCATATAGCCCATGGTAATGCTTAAATTAAAACATTCCCAATTTAGCTTTTATTTGACTCCGGAACTCTATATAATATTATAAAAGTACAAAATGGGTGAGTTATGTTGCTTATTCAGAGATTGATGCAGCCATATAAAGGCTTGTATAGCTTATCACTTCTATAGAAACTGCCTCCCTAGCCGTGGCAGCTCATATTTTTGAAGCACTACTTTAGACCACAAACCAGATCTCAAAATTACTTTTTAACTCAAGTCAAAACCCTCAAATTAATTCAGACCTCTGATATATTTTTAGACCATAGATTGGACACCAAAATTATTTAAAAACCTGTAAATAAGACTGCAATTCAAGCACATCTCAGATCAGACCATAAAATTAATCAGACCCAAGGCCAGGCCCGGCAGTATCATTTTGTGGAACCTCAAACCATATAGATGTGTCGCCCAGGGCTATGGGGTACTCGGTCCCTGGCCGTATAGTAACGGGGTATGCTGTGTCACGGGTGTTTGCTGTCCGTTGCCTGGTTCCGTAACCCAGGGTGCTTTTGTCGTGGGCGGAAGAGGGGACGCTGCGCTCTCCCACTGCTCGGGTCCGGCTGCCGCTGCTGCTGCGGCCACTGCTGCTGCTCGCTGGTGGCTCGAGCGGTGGGCCGGATCCAGGGGACTCGAGCGGCGCTCCTCGCCCGTGAGTGAAAAGGGGATTGATTGGTTGTGGGGGTTTTGATTATGGATATTGTCCGTGACGCCACCCACGGTTGTGGTGATTTTGGTGACACCACCGCTGCTCTAGACGGGGATCCCGGGAGCGGTGACTGGGAGCAGCTTTGTTGTTATATCTTCCCTCCGTGGGTAGGGGGGTTGGTTGTCCCGGGGCCCGATGATGGGGTAGGGATGGATGGCAGGCAGGTTACGGGGCCTGGGAAGGTGCAGGGTCGCGGGGGCAGTGCTGTGCCGCACGGCACTGTGGTACTCACTCAGCCCAATTATGAAGACACAGACACCTAAGATGTCTGTACGGTTCCAATGGGTTCCCACCGGTAACCCGCTCCCCGGCTTGGATATGGGCCGGAGGAGCCCCTTTTGCCCGCAGGCGCTGGCCCTGAGAAACGGTTGCCTTGGCGGTGGCGGTGTCTCTCTCACTCGGTTGGACGGTTGCCTTCTGTCGGGACTTGACTGTTTGGAAACCCAGGAGGTCCCCTTCACTAACGGATTTGGCAAATTCACGGCGACTCCTAGCCTTGCCGGGGTCCGAAAAGCCCCTGCGAGATGGTGCTGGCTCCTCTTTGTGTACCGGTCCGGTACCGCCGGGCCACCGCCCGTCCACGGTCCTTACGGTAGACTCCAATCGGCCACTCCTGCAGACGGTCACCACCGTCTGCCAACCTTGCTAATCTGTCCGGGCCACACACCCGGACCAACTTTAGGCTGCTCAACTACTACTTCCTTCTGCTCACTTTCACCTCTCAAACTCATCTGCCTGGTTTTCCCGCCTCCAGGACTGTAAACTCCTCGGTGGGCGGGACCAACCACCTGGCCCACCCCCTGGTGTGATCATCAGCCCCTGGAGGAAGGCAACAAGGGTTTTGTGTTCTGGCTTTGGTGGGCCTGCTGGGAGTGTGGGGTGTGTGGGTGTTGTGCTCTGTGGCCCCTGGCTTGTCCAGGGTGCCACATTCCCCCTTAGTTAAATGCAGACCGCCGCGGGCTGCCCGTCCATCACCGGTTTTATTTTCACCAACTGAAAAAGATAAAAAACGGTAACAGACATACAAGTAAAATAACATCTTCCCACATCAGGAGGTACTCTTACTTAAACGTTACTAACGGTTGTAAACGGTTACGGCTTCCGCTCTCTCCCACCCAAGCAACCTGGCCCTGATGCTGCCCCTAAGCAAACAGGCAGCACCCCTTGACCCCAGTCCTGCACAAGTTGCCCGAGCGGGTTCTGTCCTTTTCAGGGGACCCACGTCCATGGGGAACCCCTGAAAACCCCAGAGGATTGCCACTGGTTCCGGTGGTGGCTGGGCCCCAGCCTGCTCCACTGCGGGCCCTTCCTCCAATCTGCCTCTCCGGAGGCGGTAATGGTGGAAGCTGTAACAAACATTTTTATTTACATGCCACTAAGTTTGTTGTTGCCCTGCAAGTTCTTGGGCTTGTTCATAAGTGGTTTCTTATGTAAAGTGGTGAAGGGGGTCCCAAATGGGACCAGCTGCCGGCTACGACCGGTTCCAAATCACGGTTGACAATCAGGTAACTTTTTCACGGTATCATTTACTTATCATTTTCAAACTTTCAAACTTTAAAACACACACTGTGGTCCCAACGGGGATGGTGACAACGGCATTCTGCTGCCCTTTACTCCGATTCTTCAGTGTCTGCTGGGGGAGGGGACGCGGTGGACACCCGGGCCTCTTGGCTGCCCCTCAGCTTGGCATCCAGCGCAAACCACCCCCTCTCCCCACAGTGCCGGGTGTACTGCACCAGGTCGCCCGGCATCAGGTTACGGCCTGGGTGCTCCTCCGGCAGGTGGGTATTAACATCCCGCCGGGCTATGAATACTTCGGCCTCCAGGCCCGGCTCATATATGAAGCCAAAGCCCCGGCGGACATCAAACCACCTCACCTGCCTTTCATACAGCGGGCCCCGGACACGGAAGGTCGCTTGTCTCAGGCTCTCTTTCTCCCGGATTGCACGGGCCACCAACTCCGCCTTCTTCCTTTCCCTCTCCTCGATTTCTGGGCCCAACGGTATTGGCTCCCTATCCCAGTACGGTGCTGCTGCGAGCTCCGGCGCACGGGTCGGGCCCCGCGAGACCTGGTGAACACTGCCCACTGCTGGTGATCTGGGCGGAAGGTCCCGCGGTAACTTGGCCTTGGGCGCCGCCTTGCAGCGGCAACCCGGCGCAACCTCAGCCGAGGTGTAGGGGATGGGCACAAGGGCTTTCTTCCGCTGGGCCTTCGGCACGGAGCAGGCTATTGGCTCCGGCTCGGGGAATCTCTTGGGGGATGCCTCCGGTTCGGGTTTTGGGGCTTTCCAAGGTAGCACCTCGGGTCGGCTACGGGCTCCGGCTACAGGTCGGTCTGCCGGGGCGGACATGCTGGGTATCGCTACCGGTTGCGGTGGTAGCGGGCCTAGTGGCGGGGTCACGGCAGCCGGGACGGATGGCGAGGGAGGCAGTAGGGCGAGAGGGTTCAGACCGGGTCCCGCAGCCACGATGACTGGCCCACTAGGGGTACCGGGGCGTGGGTCACTCACCCTCCCTTCCGCAACTTCTTCCTCGCGTCTGCGCACAGTCGCTATGACCTCCGTCATGTCGGTCTCCCACTCCTCCAAGAGGAGCTGCATCTTGACCTACAGCCTCTGATAGAGCTGCGCGGTCTGGATCTCCACCCACGCCGCTGTTCCAGGCGCGGGGGCTACGGTGCTTCGGGACGGCATGTACATCTTGCTGGCGGCCTCTCCCAGGAACAAGATGGCCGCAGGGTCCTGGCGTCCCTGCTTTTATAGCCGCGCTCACATGCAACCAGCCGCCATTTCGTCCCCCTTAGTCTCTTTACGGCTCCTCCTCTATCGGGGCGGGGTTTAGGCCTTCGCGCCTCCACTACTCGAGGAGACGCTTGAGCGGGAACTCTTCGCGCCCAAGATTGCGGCTCTTCAAATTTTCCGGCCGGACATCTCCGGCGGTCACACAAGGCGCACTTCCACCAATCGGTAGAATGGTAGGATCCTGTTCGTGATGCCAAGTTGTCGCGGGCGGAGGAGGGGACGCTGCGCTCTCCCACTGCTCGGGTCCGGCTGCCGCTGCTGCTGCTCGCTGGTGGCTCGAGCGGTGGGCCGGATCCCGGGGACTCGATCGGCGCTCCTCGCCCGTGAGTGAAAAGGGGAATGATTGGTTGTGGGGGTTTTGATTATGGATATTGTCCATGACGCCACCCACGGTTGTGGTGATTTTGGTGACACCACCGCTGCTCTAGACGGGGATCCCGGGAGCGGTGACTGGGAGCAGCTTTGTTGTTATATCTTCCCTCCGTGGGTAGGGGGGTTGGTTGTCCCGGGGCCCGATGATGGGGTAGGGATGGATGGCAGGCAGGTTACGGGGCCTGGGAAGGTGCAGGGTCGCGGGGACAGCGCTGTGCCGCACGGCACTGTGGTACTCACTCAGCCCAATGATGAAGACACAGTTCTCGGTAAAACACACGGCTGGATGGACGGGTCCCACAGACGGCTGCGGTGTTGTTGCTCCCAGCGGGTTGGTGGCAACTGCCTTTCCCTGCACCTAAGATGTCTGTACGGTTCCATTGGGTTCCCACCGGTAACCCGCTCCCCGGCTTGGATATGGGCCGGAGGAGCCCCTTTTGCCCGCAGGCGCTGGCCCTGAGAAACGGTTGCCTTGGCGGTGGCGGTGTCTCTCTCACTCGGTTGGACGGTTGCCTTCTGTCGGGACTTGACTGTTTGGAAACCCAGGAGGTCCCCTTCACTAACGGATTTGGCAAATTCACGGCGACTCCTAGCCTTGCCGGGGTCCGAAAAGCCCCTGCCAGATGGTGCTGGCTCCTCTTTGTGTACCGGTCCGGTACCGCCGGGCCACCGCCCGTCCACGGTCCTTACGGTAGACTCCAATCGGCCACTCCTGCAGACGGTCACCACCATCTGCCAACCTTGCTGATCTGTCCGGGCCACACACCCGGACCAACTTCAGGCTGCTCAACTACTACTTCCTTCTGCTCACTTTCACCTCTCAAACTCATCTGCCTGGTTTTCCCACCTCCAGGACTGTGAACTCCTCAGTGGGTGGGACCAACCACCTGGCCCACCCCCTGGTGTGATCATCAGCCCCTGGAGGAAGGCAACAAGGGTTTTGTGTTCTGGCTTTGGTGTGCCTGCTGGGAGTGTGGGGTGTGTGGGTGTTGTGCTCTGTGGCCCCTGACTTGTCCAGGGCGCCACACTTTTTAATGGGGAGTGTTTACAGGGGAGATTAAAGTCATTGGTGTGATGCCACCTGCGGGTTGCGGTTAAGATGGTGGAACCGCCGCTACTGAGTTGATTATCTCTAGGGCTGGTGGTAATGGCGGCTGTGGTGGTAGGCCCTCCGCAGGTAGGGCTGAGCCCAGGAGATGTATGGAGACTTTCGCTGAATAAGGGAGGCCACACCGAGGGTTGCAGTTTAACATTTCTTTTCTCACAGTTAGGCCCTTGGATGGCTGGTTCAGATCCCTGTATTTCCAGTGCCAGTTTGATGACTCGGTTGCTCTGTCACCGGCACCCACAGTGTGGTTGGTTCCCCGTAGCTTGAAGCAGGTTTGGCGGCCCTGACAGTCTTTTGGCAGTCTCCTCATCCATACGGCAGGCAGTGTGGACCCTGTAGGGTCGGTCTGTGCTCTCGATCCCTAATCTGCTGTTTACTGCTTATGCCCCCGGACTTGTGGGTCATTGAGGCCCCTGAAGGTCCCCTCACTGTTCAGGTATTTGCCAGGCCGTATGAAACTGACGCCTGACCTAGTGCACTATGCCCCGTCGGTGCTCTGGTCCCAGTGGTACTCGGGTGTACCTACCCTGGCGACTACTCTCCTGTGCCCCCGGGTCACCGTTACACGACCCAGCTCTAGGTATGTCTCTACACTTCAACTCACTACTGCTGACTCTACTTGACTGCTCTTAGTCCCTTCCCACGAGGCTGTCTAGTCCCCTGGACTGGCTCTGCCCTCTAGGTGGCCATCGCTTTGGTGTCTGACTAGCCAATTACCCCTGGTGTAGAGTGGAAACTGGGAGTTTGGGGTGTGCTGATGTCACTGGCACTGGTGTTCCAAGTCCCTGGTGGTAGGCCCTGCATCCCGGTGAGGATGCAGTTGCTAGTAGTGGCATGAGTGGTTCAGGGGCACTACATAGACACAAAAGTCTTGGACTTTAAGTACTTGATGCACTGTGTGGCTACCTCTAAAATCACAATATATTGGTGTGCGCCCCTGCAGCGGTTGAACCGCTTGGATCCGGGGGTGGTGATTACTGGTCGCTCGAAGGTCTCCAGACCCGGGGGCTAGGGGCCACACTCAAATGAAGAAGGGGGTATTTACAGGGGAGGTATAAATACTGTAGTTTGTGACGCCACCTGTGGTGTACAGTAATTGGGAGTACCACCGCTGCCGTTGGGATCACCCGGGTGATGGAGTGGGGCAGCTAGGTGACATGACCCTCCACGGGTAGGGGATTACCCCGGTAATCTGGAAGGTAGTGTGAGGTGCAGGGGGAGCGCAGGCTCGCTGGTTGCATGGGTTAATTAGGTACTCACTCAGCAAATAAGCAGACGCTGACAACAGGGTAAACCAAGTCTCTGGCTGCCGCTGTCTCCTGAGGGGAGCTCGTCCGGGTACCATCCCCTGCAGCATTGCCTTGTGGTCCGTGACCTGCCTCCTGGCACAGAATTTAGAGTGTCCTTTATGGCCATCAGTGAGCTTTCCGGGCCCCGCTCCCCACTGTGGCTAAGTGAAGGAGCCTGCTCTCAGGGGCTCATGCTCGGGATTTCAGTGGGCCGCTTGTGTGGATAGCCCTATCCCCCCTCGTTGCGCTAGTGCCCACGATCTCTGAGCTTCGTGGGAACAATCCATAGAGGTCCTGTCCTCCGCAGGTTAATTGCCGAGTTGCCTGAAGCTTCTCCCCGACCTAGGGTCCGTGTACCCTGTCGTGCCTTTGGTCCTGGACCGGTGATTAGGCCCAGGCTGCTGACCATCCTCCAAGACAGGTCCCAGGCACCTAGCCTCAATCCCCTGTGACCGGGGTCCAACTCCTCTAGGTCCAGACCACCGTCTGTGACCTAATTTGCTTCTCCCCTGGGTGCTACAACTCCCCTCTTCCTCAGAGCTCCTCACAGCTTGAGGGCTACCACTGAACTCTGGGGAGCTGCTACTCTCAGCTCCTCACTCACTGGGATCTACTTCTGTTCTTCAGGGAGCTGCTTCTCCCAACTCCTCCCTGTTTGGGAGCTCTCACTGTTCTGCCTGTCAGCTCTGCTCTGCACTTCCTCCCTCACTGAATTCTCCCCTCCCACCACTCTGTCTGACCCCTAGGTGGAGTGCCCTATTCCAGCTTAAGCAGCCCACTGGAGTGCCTGACAGGTGTGGAGCGAGGTGTAACTAGGATTTGTGAATGCTTGTGGAGGCAGTACTGCAGGTTAGGTTCCCAGAACCATGGGGGGTCGACCTCTGCACGGGGAGAGAAAGATTGTGCAGCACCCTGTGACGACCTGACTAGTCCAAGGCGTCACATTCCCCCTTGGTGAAACGTAGCTTGTCACCGAGCTATAGGACATCCAGAGGTTTAGTTTTGGTTATCTAGTAAAGAGAAAAATATAACAGTTTTATTAACAATTCCTCATCCCTCACAGGGGAGGCACATTACTTAAACATTACATTTAAACTCTTAAGCGGGCTTTACACACTACGATATTTGTAGCAATTGTTAGCGATATCGTACGCAAAAGCACCCACCCCCGTCGTGCAAACGATATCGTGTGATCGCTGCTGCAGCGAACCTTATCACTACGGCAGCGTCACACGCACTTACCTAGTCGGCGGCGTCGCTGTGACTGCCGAACAATCCCTCCCTCAAGGGGGATGTGCATTCGGCGTCACGGTGACATCACCACAACGTCACTAAGGGGCCGGCCAATCAAAGCGGAGGGGCAGAGATGAGCGGGACGAACATCCCGCCCACCTCCTTCCTTCCTCATTGCGGACGGGACGCAGGTAAGGTGAGGTTCCGCGCTCCTGCGGTGTCACACACAGCGATGTGTGCTGCCGCAGGAACGAGGAACAACATCTCTAAACAACCATTAACAATTTTTGGTTTTAGGACTACCTCTCCATGGTGAACGATTTTCACCACTTTGGAGGACGTTTAAGGTCGCTGGTAAGTGTTACATGCTGCGATACCGTTAATAACGCCGGATGTGCATCACTAACGATGTGACACTGACGATAAAACATTAATGATATCGTAGCGTGTAAAGCTCCCTTTAGAGTTAATTTTTAACTAAGAACCCTGGGAACGCTACCGGTTGTAGCGGTAGTCTGTGCTCAGCCTACTCTACTACAGCACCTTCCTTCTACAGTCCATTCCCATTGTCCCTCTCCCTTCAACCAGCCACCCAAACAACCTGAAACCCGCTGCTTCCTACTTGGTTCCGTGACAGGGTTGAAGTCCTGAAGGCATAAAAGACGACTCTCTAGCAGTCCTGAGTGACCTGGTAGCCGTTACCCTTTTGCACCAACCTCCACCAAGGCTTTCTGATGCCGTCTACCAGCACCGCACCATCCAAGGCCCTGATGGCCCTCTTCCTGTAACAAAGCGTGGAAAAAGGTTCAACAAGGGTGACGCAGTCTATTTGCAGCATAGACTTCTCCTGTCACTTTCCATCAGAGACCCTTTAGCCGAACCCTGAAAGCCTCCTCCTTTTTAAACTGAACACTGGAGAACGTTCAACAAAGGTGACAGTCCAGACAACCGTTTTCAAACTGTTTACGAATTTGCAGTTTTCGGCCCCTTAGCGTCGGGCACCTCCTGGACACACTCTGGCAAAGTGTCCTGGTAAGCCCCAGCGGCGACATATAGGCACCACCACATCCATGGTATCAGCTGGGTTTCATCATCCGAAGTGGACTCCTCATCCACCTCCATTATCTCTAACCCTTGAACTGCCCTCGCCGACAGGGACATTCGGTAGCCGTTTCCTCCATAGCGTGGCACCCATGCAGCCTCCGGAGTGCTGGAACCTGAATCTTCCTCCATTTCCTCTGGTTCCGATTCTTTAATGACCAGGATAATCTGATCGGGGCTTAAGATTTGGCAGCCCTCAATGGGAGGTGAAGCATCCACTGCAGGTGTTGCGAGCAGCACATCGGGGGCAGCCGCGGCCGAGGACGGAAGAGGCACAACAGTGGCGGTGGCCGGGGGCAGACCGGGCTCTGCGGCAAGGTAGGCCAGATCAACCGGAGCTGGGCTTCTGCTTACCCGCTCCACAAGCAGGGCTTCTCTTTCTTGGACCTGCTGCAGCTGCCCTCCGTATCCTTATCCGGACTTCCGTCCCCTGAGCAGCATCCCCGGCTGGGCAGTCGCGCTCCGGTGACCTGTCTTGTGCTGCCATCTTGCCTCTGCGGTGCCCAGGAATGATATGGCAGAGTCCTGGCGTCCCTGCTCCACTTCCGCTGCTACATGCGTAACGCCCCGTTGGTTTTCGCCAGCCACTCACTGTCGCGCTGGGGCACTCTGGGAACTTCCGGTTCCGGCCACACTCTCAGGACGAAGGGCAGGTCTTCGGCTTTGCGCACTTTTGGCCTGGAAGATGGCATTTTGGCGCCAAATATGGCGGAATCTGGTTAGTGGGTCCTGTCCGAATCCTGTTCGTGATGCCAGAAATTTGAGGTTTGCCGCCCCTGCAGCGGTCAAACCGCTCGGTTTCGGGGGTGGTGATTACTCGTGGCTTGAGGGTCTCCAGACCCGGGGGCTAGGGGCCACACTCAAATGAAGAAGGGGATATTACAGGGGAGGTATATATAGTTCGTGATGCCACCCGTGGTGTACGGTAATTGGGAATACCGCCGCTGCCGTTGGGAGTACCCGGGGTGATGGAGTGGGGCAGCTAGGTGATCTGACCCTCCACGGGTAGGGGATTACCCCGGGACGCTTGATGGTGGTGTGGAGTGCAGGGGGAGCGCAGGCTCACTGGTTGCAGGGGTTAATTAGGTACTAATTTAGCAAATAAGCAGACGCTGACAACAGGGTAAACCAAGTCACTGGCTGCCGCTGTCTCCTGAGGGGTTTTATGGGAGTAGTAAAGCATGCTAGTGCTTTATTTATTAACCTAAACTTCAAAACTGTCTCCACCACAAATGTATTCAGAAGTCAAGTGGAAGTTCTTCAAGTAAGTGGAAGTCCAGGAAATAGATAACTATGGTATTTAATTTTGATATATCATAAATATTTCATATGGTAATTAATAGTTCCTTGAAATTTATTGTGGTAGTTGTGTCAGTCAGAGTGTCCCTCTACTTTAAATTTCATACAATTTTAAGTCCTGGATAGGGATGAGCATACCCGAGCTGTAAATTTTGAGGTTTGTACATGACACCAAGTGTCCATGGTTCGAACTCGAACATGCATTTTATTGCATGGGGAAGAAACCTGTAATCTGCTGTGAACAAAGTATGTAAATAACAATAAAAAAAATTACTTGGGGTCCTCCCTACTTTTTATATACAGCATAGGTAAGGCAGACAACTGTAGGCCACAGCCCTCAACTGTCTGCTTTATGTTAGTTGGTTATCAAAAATAGAGGGGATCCCATATTGTGTTTTAAAATTAATTATTTAAATAATACAAAAAAAATGGTGTGGGGACCCCCTATTTTTGATAACCAGCCAAGGTAAAGCAGAAAGCTGGAAGCTGGAATTATCAGGCTGTGAAGACTTATGGATATTTGGCCCTTCCAAGCCTAATAATAGCAGCCCACATCCGCCCCAGAAGTGTTGTATACATTAGATGTGCCAATTCTGGTGCTTTGCCTAACTTTTCCACATTGCCCTGGTACAAAGGCACTTGGGTAATACTTTTGGGGTTTATATCAGTTGTCAATTGACAGCTGTCATCAAGCCCAGGGGTTAGTAATGTATAGACATCTATCAGACACCCCCATTACTAACCTGGCAAGTGTACAGTTTTAAAACACACACACTGGGAAAAAAAAAAAAGTTTATTTGAATAAAGACTCCCCCACACTTTTTCGTTCACCTATTTATTAATTCAAAATAAATGCTCAAAGTTCCGATGTATCCATAGGAATCGATGGGCTTTGTGAGAGATTACATTATTGGATTATGTCAGAACTTCAACGATTTCTTTCTAGTGTGTTTGTTTTTTAACTGTAAACTTGATGGGTTAATAATAGGGGTGTCTGATGCCTATCCATTACTTACCCCTGGGCATGATGCCAGCTTTCATTTCACAGCTGACATCAACACCTAAATGTTTTATCCCAATTGCTTCCGCTCCAGGGAAATTGGGAAGAGCTGGGTAAAGCACCAGAATTGGCTCATCTAATGGACAAGCCACTTCTGGGGTGGATGCAGGCTGCTATTTTTAGGCTGGGAATGACCAAATAACCATGGGCCTTTCCAGCTTGATAATACTAGGCCCCAGTTGTTTGCTTTACCTTGGCTGTTGATCAGAAATAGGGAGAACCCCATGCCGTTATTTAAAAATATTTAAATAAATAATTTAAAAAACTGAATGGTGTCCACTCTATTTTTGACAACCAGGTAAAGTAGACAGCTGAAGGCTGCAGTCCACAGTTGCCTGCTTTACCTACGCCAGTTATCAAAACTGGGGATCCCAGGTAATTTAAAAAAAAAAATCCCTATCCAGATTTCTTTGCAGGGCAATTTTCCTACTCTTATCCCCATTTTGCTTCTTTTTGCAGCCCCCTGGCTCTTACTACGACCTTTTTACAGCTATTTTACAGCACCAAACTAAGGGTCTCTATTGACATATATTGGTTCAGTTAGGGTCTGGGGTCAAGTTTGGGTCAAGTCCTGGTCCGAAATAGAGATGAGCAAACCCGAGGTTTGGTGTTAAGTGTTCTAACATTTTATTAAAAAAACAAACTTCGGGCTTGGAGTTTGAGCATCGCTGTGCTTGGGTACGCTCAGCCTGCTTGCAGTGTTTGAATGGCTCTCACCTGGGGGTAACAATAGTGTGATTGGATGTAGTGTGCACCAGAAAAAAAATGGAAACCCTATCCACCTGCCCCCAGAAGTGATCTGTTTATGGCTGGCTGCATGTAGGCAAAGACCTGAACTGCCCAATTAGTGACTTCCATTGAGTTTCAGGTCATGTTCGGGTCCCAAACCAAACTTAAATTAACATTTGGATGACCCCACCGAACCAAATTTCTATGGGTCTGCTCATCTCTAGTCCTAAATCAAACTTTTAACTAAAGGCCAGCTGAACCCGGTGAACCGAAACTTCCATGGTTCCGCCCATTCTTTACAGTTTCTATTAATAATATACAGGACATACATTACATTATTATATCAAATTAACAATTACATAATGTTTAATAAGCATTCATTAAAAGCAGTAGTATATAATAGATGAGTCAATAGTTAAGAAAATGCACACATAATATGCAATCAATCCACTAGGTATAGAGCAACAAATTTTTCTTCCCTTGAATAGTGTATGGATGCACCTAATGCTACATCATCAAGTTCAGAAGCCACACCAGACACCCTAAATCTTTAAGTTCATTTAGACCTCCTATATTTAAGCGATCATCCACTCCAGTGCTGGTGTCAGCACAACCCACATTCTGGCTAGAGCGTGGGCCCGTTGCTGCTTGGGGACCCACTCAGTCCAGATTTTCAATGGAGATACATGTACAGTAGATGTGCAAATATGGAATGGGTTCAAGTACTGAGCCCGCTACATACAGAGCAGGTGCCAGATTTGTTATACATCTGGTACGCAAGTCTAATTGCTGAGACTGAAGCTAGCTTTTTTCACAGCATTTTAACCTGTAGATGACATTGTCAATGTACAGTACAGACCAAAGGTTTGGACACACCTTCTCATTCAAAGAGTTTTCTTTATTTTCATGACTCTGAAAAGTGTAGATTCACATTGATGGCATCAAAACTATGAATTCACACATGTAGAACGAAATACTTAAAAAATTGTGAAACAACTGAAAATATGTCTTATATTCTAGGTTCTTCAAAGTAGCCACGTTTTGCTTTGATTACTGCTTTGCACACTCTTGGCATTCTCTTAATGAGCTTCAAGAGGTAGTCACCGAAAATGGTTTTCACTTCACAGGTATGCCCTGTCAGGTTTAATAAGTGGGATTTCTTGCCTTATAAATGAGGTTGGGACCATCAGTTGTGTTGTGCAGAAGTCTGGTGGATACACAGCTGATAGTCCTACCGAATAGACTGTTAGACTGTTAGTATTATAGCAAGAAAAAAGCAGCTAAGTAAAGAAAAACGAGCGGCCATCATTACTTTAAGAACTGAAGGTCAGTCAGTCCGAAAAATTGGGAAAACTTTGAAAGTGTCCCCAAGTGCAGTGGCAAAAACCATCAAACACTACAAAGAAACTGGCTCACATGAGGACCGCCCCAGGAAAGGAAGACAAAGAGTCACCTCTGCTGCGGAGGATAAGTTTATCTGAGTCACCAGCCTCAGAAATCACAGGTTAACAGCAGCTCAGATTAGAGACCAGGTCAATGCCACACAGACTTCTAGCAGCAGACGCATCTCTAAAACATCTGTTAAGAAGAGACTTTGGGCAGCAGGCCTTCATGGTAAAATAGCTGCTATGAAACCACTGCTAAGGACAGGCAACAAGCAGAAGAGACTTGTTTGGGCTAAAGAACACAATAAATGGACATTAGATCAGTGGAAATCTGTGCTTTTGTCTGATGAGTCCAAATTTGAGATCTTTGGATCCAACCACCGTGTCTTTGGGCGACTCAGAAAAGGTGAACGGATGGACTCTACATGCCTGGTTCCCACCGTGAAGCATGGAGGAGGAGGTGTCATGGTGTGGGGGTGCTTTGCTGGTGACACTGTTGGGGATTTATTCAAAGTTGAAGGCATACTAAACCAGCATGGCTACCACAGCATCTTGCAGCGGCATGCTATTCCATCCGGTTTGCGTTTAGTTGGACCATCATTTATTTTTAAACAGGACATTGACCCCAAACACACCTCCAGGCTGTGTAAGGGCTATTTGACTAAGAAGGAGAGTGATGGGGTGCTACGCAAGATGACCTGGCCTCCACAGTCACCAGACCTGAACCCAATCGAGATGGTTTGGGGTGAGCTGGACCGTAGAGTGAAGGCAAAAGGGCCAACAAGTGCTAATCATCTCTGGGAACTCCTTCAAGACTGTTGGAAGACCATTTCCGGTGACTACCACTTGAAGCTCATCAAGAGAATGCCAAGAGTGTGCAAAGCAGTAATCAAAGTAAAAGGTGGCTACTTTGAAGAACCTAGAATATAAGACATATTTTCAGTTGTTTCACACTTTTTTGTTAAGTATTTCATTCCACATGTGTTAATTCATAGTTTTGATGCCTTCAATGTGATCTACAATTTTCAGTCACGAAAAAAAGAAAACTCTTTGAATGAGGTGTGTCCAAACTTTTGGTCTGTACTGTAAATTGCATTGTCATGGCAGTTGGAGATCTACTAAAGGCCCCCATTTCTGCCATGTCTGTACACATATAAAGCCTAGCCTTCATAACAGATACATTATGAAATTTTGTGATGCACTGCACAATATTACATGAATTATGGAGAAAATACAACCAGCTTCCCACGCTTGAATTGGGCATTCTTCCGGGTGCACTGTGGATTGTGATCACCTTTCAGTATTTTTTAATTTCTTGCAAAAGAACCGCCATGCAGAATGTGTTGTCGATGTGCAAACACAAGTGATTGCGATTTTACCGCACTTCTTGTATTACTGCACATGTGAAATAAAGAATTACATTATTTCACTAAATGGATGTGCTGGACAACTTAATTTCATATTGCAATATAACAATGTAGTATGCACATACATAAGGTCAAATCAATCCCTCTGCTCCCTTAAACTAAATAAAATCTAAAAACTAAAAAATGGCACATATTTGGTATTACCAGGTGTGGAACTGTAAAAAATGAATAATAAATGAAAACATCTTTTGCATACCTTGAACAACAAAATAAAATCTAAATACCAAAATTGCAGTGTTTTGGTCACTTTAGCTCTGATTTATTAAAGCGGTGGTCCATTACTTTCAAAGGTAGGTCATCAATACCAGATAGTTAGGGGTGAAACACCCGACATCCTGCCAATCAGCTGTTCCTGGTGGCAGTGACGGCCAGATATTCTTGGTTACGAACGGGCACAGCACAGTTCTGTCAACGTCATAGTTGCTGCAGAGAGGTAATAGAGATCCAGCCGTATTCAGTTATTGCACCACTCATTACTTTTCATGATTAAGGTCGGTTTCACACATCCGGCTTTTCGCTGGTTTGCCGGATTCGGCGCACGCCAGTACAGTGTATACAGTACAATGGCAGCGCTGAAACTTCAGGGTCACATGCTCCGGTCACATGACAGTATGTAACCGGAGCTTGTCACGCTGCCATTGTACTGTATACAGTGTACTGGTGTATGCCAAATCCGGCAAACCAGCGAAAAGCCGGATGTGTGAAACTAGCCTAAAGGGTACTTTACACGCTGCAATATCAGTAACGATATCGCTATCAAGCATACCTGCCCCTGTCGGTTGTGCGTTACGGGCAAATCGCTGCCCGTGGCACTCAACATTGCTAATACCCATCACACGGATTTACTTTCCCTGCGACGTTCCTCTGGCCGGCGATCCGCCTCCTTTCTAAGGGGGCGATTCGTGCAGCATCACAGCGACGCCACACGGCAGCCGTCCAATAGCAGAGGAGGGGCAGAGATGAACGGCCGGAACATGCCCCCCAACGCCTTCCTTCCTCGTTGCCGGTGGATGCAGGTAAGGAGATGTTCGTCGTTCCTGCGGTATCACACATAGCGATGTGTGCTGCCGCAAGAACGACGAACAACATCGTACCTGCAGCAGCAACGATATTAAGGAAATGAACGACTTGTCAATGAGCAACGATTTTTCACGTTTTTGCGCTCGTTGATCGTCGCTCATTGGTGTCACACGCTGCGATGTCGCTAACGGTGCCGGATGTGCGTCACTAACGATGTGACCCTGACGATATATCGCTAGCGATGTTGCAGCGTGTAAAGCACCCTTAAGTCAGGCAGGCTTAACCTACCTCAAGTGTGTTGATAGAGGTGGGTAGGACTGGTGTGAAAATGACAAAACTCACAAAATTATTGTGAAACTTGAGTTCCTTCAAATGTTTGTCATGTTGAAGGTATTTTATACAGAAAAAGGACATAACAACTTCATGAATCAGAGCCCTAGTCTCCTCCCCTCCAAAAAGTGGAAAAAAAAATATGAAAAAGTTATATGGACCTCAAGATGGTAATAATAAAAACTACAGCTTGTACCCCATAGACAAGCCTTCTTGCAACTCTATCAACTAAAAGAGTTAGTATATTTGGAATGTGAGGAGGAGAAATAAAAAACAGAGATAGCCCCATATACACTATATACCTGGAGCCGGCCATGCTACACTACCATAGTAAATTTGATCATATTCTTAATGCCCTCCTATCTGCTGCCTTTCCTTCTGTATCTGCAATCAGTACTCTGTTTTGTTCATGATGAAAAAAGTTGTAGCACAGGCACGGGAAGCACTGCATTAAAGGGTGTTTCCCCTAAGAACAAAGATCATTTTAAAGTTCATAATAATCAATAGATCTTTGAATAATAATTTTTCCACAATTTGCTTAAAAAAATGTTCCTGTGCTGAGATAATCTTATATATGTGTCCCTGCTATGTACTGTGTAATGGCCGTGTCTGACTGTACATGGACATGGTCTGATCATACCACAGCTCCTGGGCAGGGGAAGGCTGCAAAGGAGTATACAAACATTATAGCACGGGAACACAGCTGATTCCTTCTTGAGATAAAACATTTCCCTGCCTGTTTTTTTTTATGTTTTACCTCAATGAAAGAATTATTTGAAATCCCGTGCTGTAATGTCTTTATACTTTTCTACTTCCTCCCCTGCACAGGAGCTGTGGCATGATCAGACCATGTCCCTGTACGGTCAGACACAGCCATTACACAGTACATAGCAGATAAACATAGATAAAATTATCTCAGCAAAGGAACGTTTTTTTAAACACATCCAATTGTGGGAATTATTATTATTATTCCAAAATCTATTGATTAAAATTAACTTAGTTCATGGGTAAACCCCTTTAAACCTATACTATGCCTCCCATATCTTTCCTTTGGTGTGAGGTGGATGGGTGCTGAAGGTGACGGTACTTTGTTCATGTTAAAGCAATAAAGCAAAAAAATGTAGGTAGGTATGGTTCAGGCTTTCCACATTTTTCACTATGGATTTGCAATGACGTTTTTGTACGCTGATATAGAAGGACTAGCAGCAGAGAGCAGGTCATTAGGTACAGACACAATTAGTACAGGAGCCGAGAGGTGACTTTCATACCAATCCCAAAATTAGAAATCTGACTTAATATCAGACCCCAGATCAGATCAATATATCAACCGCAGTCCTGACTCCTATATTAATTTGTCAAATTAAAGAGGTTGTCCCACAAACAAAGTTTATTTTAATCCATAGATCTTGGAATAATAATAAGTTCCACAATTGGATGTGTTATATAAAATATCCCTGTGCTGAGATAATCTTATATCTGTGTCCCTGCTGTGTACTGTGTAATGGCTGTGTCTGACCGTACAGGGACATGGTCTGGTCATATTACAGCTCCTGGGCAGGGGAAGAAGTACAAGAGTATACAGACAACAGGGTAAGATGAAAAATGACCGCAAAACAGATGCTATACCGGATGTTCTTTATTCAATCTTTGTGCAGGATAAAAATCGCGGCGGGAGGAGACCTGGATACCGGCCCCTCACAGAGGACGACGGCCGTTTCGCCTGTAAATAGGCTTCTACGGGTGGTGGACCCGTAGAAGCCTATTTACAGGCGAAACAGCCGTCGTTTTTCATCTTACCCTGTTGATTGGATCGTATCTCCATACTTGACCAGCACGCTGTGTCCGGAGTAATTCTTATACTGGTGCTGAAAGCTCCTGCAAGTGAAAGTTCATCATCCGGGTAACGGAGACGCACGAGTGGTGCAGGACTCAGCTTCTTATTGCACGTATGTACAAGAGTATACAGATATTACAGTACAGGATCACAAATGATTCTTCCTTTGAATTAAAACATTTTTTAAAAAACAAACAGGGAAATAGTTTTCCTTACAGAAACCAGAAGCTATGAACAGATGTTTTAATGTCTGTATACTCTTTTGCATCCTCCCTGGCTCAGGAGCTTTGGTATGATCAGACCATTTCCCTGTACAGTCAGACACAGCCAATTACACAGTACACAGCAGAGACACATATATAAGATTATCTCAGCACAGGAATATTTTATATAACACATCCAATTGTGGAACTTATTATTATTCCAAAATCTATTGATTAAAATCAACTTTAAAATGGACTTTGTTTGTGGTAAAACCCATTTAAATATGGAAGGGAGCCATATTGTGCCCCTGACATTATGTGCCCATTTGCTTCCTTGGCATAAATTAAAATAATGTACACAAAGATGGCTAAAATATATATTGTCAGATAGGGATCTCAATATACCACGCATTACACTATCAAATAGACTAGACCTCCTCAGTACTGCCTATGAGTTTCAGTAAAACCACAGGAACACCTAGTCCCATTATTTTACAGTGACTTGGGGCATTGTTATATTGCTTATTTCCCATTTTATCTAATTTTTTCATGATTTAGGCTAGCAATACAGATGAGATTGCTGTAAGATCGAACAACAAACTACTCTGTCTCCCATACACAGGAACACTCAGCTCAATACAGCACTCAAGAGGAAGGGAGGAAAAAGCTGCTGTCACGCACTACTGATGGCAGCAACTTAACAGGCATTGTATCTCTAATTGTTGATTCTTCTCTCACACATCATCTGTTGGGGATGAGCCGATCGCCCTCAAATACATCAGATCGATAGGTGAGCCCATAAAAATTGGTAGATTAGGCCAACTTTCATCTAATGTATTTAGAGGCCTTAAGTGAATCCACCAATGATAAGGAATTTGCTAAGGAAATAAGGAGAGCGCAATGGGGTGTTATCGAAATTAAGGTAATCATACCAGTTGGTTCCGCTCACCTAGTGGGCTTGTGTGAGACACAACACTTAGGCTGCCTTCACACTTCATTCCTCTCCCCGTTCAAGGGTCCCGTCAGGGCTTCCGTCTGAACCCCCCGCAAAATGGGTTTCAAATGTATGCGCCGACGGGGCAACTTACTATAATTGTGCAGACGGAGTCACTGTATGCTATGTCATGCACCATTTTGTGAGTATACGCCTATTAAAGGCGGACACCCAGACACAATCTACTACGTCTGGGTGTCCGCCTCCAGTAGGCGTATACTCCCAAAAATGGTGCACGACAGAGCACACGGTGACGCCATCTGCACAATTATAGTAAGTTGCCCGGTCGACGCATACGTTTGAAACCCATTTTGTGGAGGGTTCGGACGGAAGCCCCAATGGGACCTTTGAACAGGGAGAGGCCGCAGTGTGAAAGCGGCCTTAGAGGGTATGTAACAGGATTCCAGATGCTGCAGCTTCACAGTTCAGCAAATTCAGTTTGGTAATGCAGGTAGTTTAGAGATAGCGTGTGACCTGTGCTACTGGTGTGTATCTGATAAAGGAGTAAGACTAAGGTGAAGGTATTATATGTTCCTATAATCAGGATCTCTTGAGTTTTGATGCTGCAGAGTTTCTGCATCATCTTCACACCTTAGTTTACTTGCATTTTTTCATTGCGTTTTTGTTAGTTTTTGACGCTGCTTTTTAATCCCATTTTGGATGCTGCCAGTTTTGTCTCTGTTTGATGTCTCATCCTTTAACTAAAGCTGTTTTGTTTTTGGAACTTTTTAGTATTGATATCATTAGGAGCAGATTACATGTGGTTTTTGTGCGTCTCCTCCACATAAATGCACCAAAAACGAATGTGTGTCTGTTACCTGTGGATTTTCGACATCTAATGCGTGTCTATGAGGAAAATCCACACAGAAAACATACCATTCCCGCAAGGGAAATTGAAATGCTGCAGCTTGGAAAAACGCACCATAGGGGAGTTTAAGGAGAGTAAAAAAGAAGCTCAGTGTGTATGAAAGTTCTATTAATCTTCCCCATTTTGCTTGTACTGTAAAACACTGCATTTTGGAAAATACGGTGATCGGGAGAATTTAATAGTGCAGTTGTTTCTCTACGCGTTTCAAAGTATTCCAACTGCTTCCTCAGGATAACCAGTGAAGAGATTCCTGAAGAAGTTATAATAGTTCAAAACGTGTAGACAATAAACCGCACTACTAATACCATTGCCTGATTCTGAGACACCTTGATCAGATTACACACTAGAAGCACAGGTCACCCGCTATTTCCAAACTACTCGCAACACCATAGATAAAGATTTATGTTTGTGTTGCAAAGCAAATATTGTTATATGATATCACTTTTCAACTTTCAAGGGAACTTGAGAGCTAATACATGCTGCCCGATCCATAGGCAGCATGTTTCATGCTCTGGCTGTGTGATTTCACCCAGGTATGTTTGATTCTGAAACTTTGCAGCATTTTAGAGAAAAACAGAATGTAAATGCCGCCAGGAATTGAGCCGCAAGGGAGTCTAGTCGGACAGGCAGATTCCCGACGGCCTCTCCTCACTGCTGCCAGGGACTGACAGGTCTCTCCCTGCGATTGCTTGTACAGACTTGTCACTCCTGGTGGGTGGGCAAGGAAATGCTGCTGAGGACCCAATGGTCCATCAAGTCTCCTATGTGGCTCGGTCTCTGGCAACTTTTCCATTAAATCATTCTCTGAAACACAGCAGTGTTTGGAAGTCAAACATACCTGACTTAAATCATGCAGCCAGTGCCTGATACCCCTGGATCGAAGAGCATGTACAGCTGTTAGGTTCCCTTTAAGGATCTCATACACATTACACTAATGTCAGCCAAAGCTGCTGATATTGGCTGATAGTCTAATATGTATGGGGTTCTCCCAGCAGATTATTTCAGAGGATATAGGAATACATCATGCCTGATTTCAGCTTGCTGATCCTTTTATTCTCAGAGAAATAAGCTGCTGCCAAATATGTCTGGCAGTGCCTCTCTCATGGAGAGCGCAGTCAGCAGAACAAGCACTCCAGGGTATTGAAAAGTTGGCTGAATCATCACTCAAATCATCATTTGACTGGACAACTATCTAAAGTGTATGGGGCCTTTAGCTTTATTATGACATTAATTCTCAACTCCATATATTGTTCCATGTTTTTACCTATTTTGGGTTAGAGAGAATCTGGCCATGCTGTCCTTCAATGGGATTATCTAGAGGATGGCCAGAATGTAGCCTCCATTTTACACATCTGTAGCTTTCAAAATATTATCAAAACTATTACATAATAATAAATTTAATAACACTAATAGTGAACTTCTGTTTTATTTGCTTTGTAAGATTTTTACAATTTAGTGCTCTTTAACCCCTTAAAGACATATGACGTATAGGGTATATATATCATATGCCGGTTGTCCTGACACGCAATCTGAGCTAACATGTTTGCTGGCAGTTGATAACTCTGATAATCAGCCATCATCTAACTATGACAAGTGTGAGTGGAGCATGAGCTCTTCCCTCACTTTTAAACTGCCAATCTGTGGCATTAACAGCGTGCAACGGGCTGCACCTTTCTAACTGCTCATTGGTGCTCGTGGGTTGCTGTGCAAGCCAGGGGTCTGTTGAAAGCCCTTGTGCCTGTCATGACAGTACTCCTAGGAAAGCCAGACACTTAAATAACACAAAAACTATGCGTGTTTGGTATCTCCGTAATCATGCTGATATGGAGAATCATATTGCCAGGTCATTTTTACCATACAAGGAAAAGTGTAAATATAAAATCCAAAAAACAATTGAGGAATTGCCTTTCTTTTGCTATGTATTCACACTTGTAATTTCTCCCGCTTCCCAGTGGATCATATTATTATTATTATTATTTATTATAGCACCATCAATTCCATGGAACTTTACATGTGAAAGGGGTGTGCATAATAGGGACAAGTACAATAATCATAAACAATACAAGGCACAGACTGGTACAGGAGGATAGAGGTCTCTGCCCGCGAGGGCTCACAGTCTACAATCATATGATAAAATAGATGATGTTAATAGCACAACTCGTCCTTCAAGCAACAACCCTGATATGGCTATACTGATGGAAAAATAAAAAAGTTAACGCTCTTGGAAGAAGGGGAAGAAAAAATTATAATACAAAAACAGGATTGCTCGACCCTTAAGGGGTAAAATGCATAATCTGCTTGTTTTATGGTACTCATTAAGACTAACGTTCTCCAGTCTCATTTACCGAGGATGCGGAATTACAAAGCACCAAATTAATTAAAGCATTGTTGCATCAAATATATTAAACCATGCCAAAATTAATTCTCGTCCTTACTTACACATCAGTATTTTATTCAGTATTTTGTTAGTGCTTGTAATCCAAATCCTGGAGTGGCTCCAAAACTCAAAAGAGGTGAAGATCTTTCAATTCAAGTTCTTCTCCCAGTAGATTCCGCCTGACTTTAATTTAGAAATACCAACAAAATATTGACATAACTGAGACTTCAGAAAGATTATATTTTATTTATAATAATCTATTACTGATAATTCTTTAGTAAGCAAAATCAAACTTTTAAAAGACATCAATTCAGCATTTTTTTCGTTGCTTTCCATGTTGAGACAATACTTGATTCATGCAATGTTAATTTTATTACACCGCGTGCAGAATTATTAGGCAAGTTGTATTTTAAAGGATTGTTTTATTATTGATCAGCAATTATGTTCTCAATCAACCCAAAAGACTCAAATATCAAAGCTTAATATTTTTGGAAGTTGGAGTGGGTTTTTTTTAGATTTGGCTATCTTAGGAGGATATCTGTTTGTGCAGGTAACTATTACTGTGCAGAATTATTAGGCAACTTAATAAAAAAACAAATGTATTCCCATCTCACTTGTTTATTTTCACTAGGTAAACCAATATAACTGCACAAAATTTAGAAATTAAAATTTCTGACATGCAAAAGCAAAACCCCCAAAAAATTAGTGACCAATATAGCCACCTTTCTTTCTGATGACACTCAACAGCCTACATCCATAGATTCTGTCAGTTGATTGATCTGTTTACGATCAAGATTGCGTGCAGCAGTCACCACAGCCTCCCAGGCACTGTTCTGAGAGGTGTAATGTTTTCCCTTCCCTGTAGATCTCACATTTTATGAGGGACCACAGGTTCTCTATGGGGTTCAGATCAGGTGAACAAGGAGGCCATGTCATTATTTTTTCATCATTTAGACCTTTACTGGCCAGCCACGCTGTGGAGTAGTTGGATGCATGTGATGGAGCATTGTCCTGCATGAAAATCATGTTTTTCTTGAATGATACCGACTTCTTCCTGTACCACTGCTTGAAGGAGTTGTCTTCCAGAAACTGGCAGTAGATCTGGGAGTTGAGCTTCACTCCATATTCAACCCGAAAAGGTCCCACAAGTTCACCTTTGATGATACCAGCTCATACTAGTACCCCACCTCCACCTTGCTGGCGTCTGAGTCGGAGTGGAGCTCTCTGCCCTTTACTAATCCAGCCTCTGGCCCATCCATCTGGCCCATCAAGAGTCAGTCTTATTTCATCAGTCCATAAAACCTTTGAAAAATCAGTCTTAAGATATTTCTTGGCCCAGTCTTGACGTTTTATCTTATGTTTCTTGTTCAAAGGTGGTAATTTTTCAGCCTTCCTTACATTGGCCATGTCCCTGTGTATGGCACACTTTGTGCTTTTTGATACTCCAGTAACGTTGCAGCTCTAAAATATGGCCAAACTGGTGGCAAATGGCATCTTGGCAGCTTCAGACTTGATTTTCCTCAATTCATGGGCAGTTATTTTGCGCCTTTTTTGCCCAACATGTTTCTTGCGACCCTGTTGGCTATTTGCCATGAAATGTTTGATTGTTCGGTGATCACACTTCAAAAGTTTGGCAATTTCTAGACTGCTGCATCCCTCTGCAAGACATCTCACAATTTTGGACTTTTCAGAGCCCATCAAATCTCTCTTCTGACCCATTTTGCCGAAGGAAGTTGCCTAATAATTAAGTGCACCCTATAGAGTGTTGATGTCATTACACCACACCCCTCCTCATTACAGAGATGCACATCACCTGATTTACTTAATTGGTAGTTGTCTCTCAAGCCTATACAGCTTGGAGTAGGACAACATGTACAAAAATTATCATGTGATCAAAATACTCATTTGCCTAATAATTCTGCACACAGTGTAGTTATGATCTACTACTTTTATATATATTTTTTAAATAAAACATTTTATAATTGAAAAGTACTTTATTTTTATTTTTTAAAAAAGGTTTCTCAAAATAATGTTTAACTTTGTTTAACTTTTTTTTTTAACATTTGGTCCCATTAGGGGACTTGACCATGCAATTGCTTAAAAAAATGATGTAATATACTGCAATATTTGTCTACTGCAGTGTCCCTCAACTCCAATCCAGGACCGGTTTTAGACAAAGTGGGGCCCTGGGCAAAAGATTATAGTGGGGTCTGATATGCTAACATAGTGCACCATCACACTCAAACATTTAAGTTACATTGACATGCACTTCAGACTGGTAAATGAGCACTATTGACAATGTTCAAGTCCTTTGATGCTTGTTTTCCGACCTCTTTACATGGTATGATGAATAATGTTGGGTGCAGTGCGATCACTAATTGATCAATCTCTCCACATATATTGTCATGTTATCGGCAGATCTTCTGCAGTTTTCACATACAGTATATACAAGTATACAGTTAAGGCCCAGTCACACACAACGACTTACTAGCAATCCCGAAAATGATGCGACCTGATAAGGATCGCTGGTAAGTCGCTGGGAGGTCGCAGGTGAGATGTCACACAGTCAGACCTTACCAACGATGCAGGAATGATACAGGTCGCAGTAGCGACCTGTATAACGATCTCAGCAGTCACTGTGACCCTGTCACACAGCGTCAAACACAGCGATGTGTCCTGCTCAGCAGGACATCGCCTTTGAAGAAAATGGCCTGGACCATTCTGCAACGACTAGCGATCCACAGCAGGGGCCTGATCGCTGGTAGGTGTCACACATAACGAGATCGCTAACGGGATCGCTACTGCGTCACAGAAACCGTGACTCAGCAGCGATCTCGCTAGCGATCTAGTTATGTGTGACGGTACCATTAGGTCCAGAAATATTTGGACAGTGACCGGATTTTTGTGATTTTACATCTTCATGTCACTATTTTGATGTAAAATGAAACAACTGAGGTGCTATTGAAGTTTACACTTTCAGATTTAATTGAAGGGGTTGAATAAAAATATCCTATGAAACGTTTAGAAATTGCAACCATTTTTCTACAAAGCCCCCTCATTTCAGGGGCTCAAAAGTATTTTCATAAATTTACCTTACCATAAATAAAATGTTCATTTTTAATACTTTATACAGAATTCTTTGCAGTCAATGACTGACTAAAGTCTGGAAGCCATGGACTTCACTAAAGTTGGGTGTCCTGCTTTGTGATAGTTTGCTGGCCTGCAATGCAGCTGACTTCAGTTGATGCTTGTTTGTGGGTTTCTGCCTTAAGTTTTGTCTTAACACTAGAAGTCCCAGAAATTTCGAGCTCCCCCTGAAGTCCCGAAAGAGGGTCAAATGACCCTTAGTCCAAATTGAATAGAACTAAGTAGAAACTAAATGGCTAAACTCAATTGAAAACAACAACCTCCTGTGGTGCGACAGTGATGGCCTTAATTACAGAATGAAAGACAGTGATTATAGGATGTTAGCTAAAGTCCTTCAGGTCATTCGACCCGTCTCTGGGTTCCAAAGGTAGAACTGTTAAATGACCCCTCTTTGGGACTTCTAGTGTTAAGCATGTGGAATGTATATTGTATGGGGTTGAAATATCTGGTAATTGACTCAGTCATTGCAAAATATTCCACGTCTTTGCCTTTAAAAAAATCTCATGGGTTGCTTGTGCAGTATGTTTTAGGTTGTTTAGGTCATTATCCATCTGTACAGTGAAGGGCTGTCCAATCAACCTTGCTACATTTGGTTGAATCTAAGCAGAAAGTGTATCCCTGTACACTTCAGAATTCACCCGGCTCCTTCTGTCTTCACTCACACCGTCAATAAACAATAGTGACACAGACATGAATGACTGGCCATCACACTGCCTCCACCATGTTTTACAGAGGATGTAGTGTGCTTTGGGTCATGAGTCGTTCCAAGCCTTCTCTATTCTTCCTTTTTCCCATCATCCTTGTACAGGTTGATCCTAGTTTTATCCATTCAACAAATGTTTTTCCATAACTGAGCTGTCTTATTAGATGTTTTTTTGCAATGTGTAATCAGGCCTTTTTATTTTTAAGCCTGATTAATGATTTACACCGTGTAGTGAACCTTCTCTATTTGCTTTCATGAAGTCTTCTCTTTAGCGTAGACTTAGATACTGAAACACGTAATTCCTGAAGAGTATTCAAAACTTCTGTGGATGTTGTGAAGTAGTTTTTCTTCCGCATGGAAAGGATTCTGCAATCATCCACCCTTGTGGTCTTCTGTGGATGTGCAGGACGTTTTGAGTTCCCAAGCTCAGTCGTCTGCACTTTTTTTGCAGAATGTACAAATTGTTGATTTGACCATTACTAATATTTCTGCTATCTCTCTGATAGATTTCTAATGTTGATCTATTACTTTTTGAAAGCTCCTTTGACCTCTTGTTGTGGGTTTAAAGCAACAGCTTCCAAATACAAATGCCACACCTGGAATCAGCTCCAGAACGTTTACCTGCTTAATGGATAATAGATTAACAAGGATCTAGCTCATGCAGCCATTCAAGAGCTTTTGAGATAATTGTCCAATTACTATTGGTCTTTTGAAATAGAGGCTGCTACATACAGTTGAAACCAGAAGTTTACATACACTATCTAAAAAGACACATATGCATGTTTTTCTGACTCTTTGACATGAAATCAGAATAAACCTTTGCAGTTTTAGGTCAATTAGGATTACCAAACTTGTTTATATTGCCAAATGCCAGAATGAGAGAAAGAGAATGTTTTAAGGCATTTTTATTACAAAAGTTTACATACATTTCATTTGTATTTAGTACCATTGTATGACTTGGGTCAAACGTTTTTTTTATATCCTTACACAAGTTTCTCACAATAGTTGGTAGGAATTTGGGAGAATTCCTCCTGACATAACTGGTATAATTGAGCCATGTCTGTAAGTCGCCTTGCTCGCACCTGCATTTTCAGTTTTGCCCATATATTTTCAATAGGATTAAGATCAGGGCCTTGTGATGGCCACTCCAAAACATTCACTTTGTTATCCTTAAGCCACTTTGTAACCAGTTTTGCAGTATGCTTTGGGTCATTTTTCATTTGGAAGACCCATTTCCTGCTTAAGTTTTAAGTTCCTGGCTGATGTCTTGAGATGTTGCTTCAGTATTGCCACATAATTTTCTTTCCTGATGATGCCATCTATTTTATGAAGTGCTCTAGTCCCTCCTGCAGCAAACCAACCCCACAACATGATGCTGCAACCCCCGTGTTTCACAGTTGGGATGGTGTTCTTAGGCTTCAAACCTTCTCCCTTTTTCCTCCAAATGTAACAATCATCATTATGGCCAAACGGTTCAATTTTAGTTTCATTAGACCACAGGACTTGTCTCCTGTGTGCATTTGCAAACATTGATCTGGCTTTTTTTTGTTTCTTTTGGAGTAATGGCTTCTTCCTGGCAGAGTAGCCTCTCAGCCCAAGTTGATGCAGTATTTGTCTCACTGTGGATAATGACACAATGTTACCAGCTTCCGCCAGCATCTTCACAAGGTCTTTTGCTTTTGTTCTTGGGTTAATATGCACATGTCTGACCAAAGGGCATTCATCTCTGGTACACTGAACCTATCTCCTTCCTGAGCAGTATGATGGCTGGAAATACCCATCTTTTTAGTACTTTCATATAATTGTTTGTACAGATGAACGAGACACCTTTAGGTACCTGGAAATTGCACCCAAGGATAAACCAGACTTACGCAAGTCCACAATTCTCTTCCTGAGATCTTGTTTGATTTTTTTATACTTTCCCATGATGCTACACAAAGAAGCAGTGTGTTTCAGGTGTGCATTAAAATACATCCACAGGTATGTCTCTAATTAACTCAGATGTTGCGAATAAACCTATCAGAAGCTTTCAAAGACATATCATCATCTGGGCTGTCCCAAATTGTTTAAAAGCTTAGTACTCTTAAGGCCCCGTCACACACAGAAATAAATCTTTGGCAGATCTGTGGTTGCAGTGAAATCACGGACATATTGTTCCATTTGTACACAGCCACAATTTCACTGCTACCACAGATCTACCACAGATCTACCATAGATCTGCCACAGATTTATCTCTGTGTGTGACAGGGCCTTTAGTGTATGTAAACTTTTAACTTTGCAGAAAGTAGTAAAAATGCCTTTAAACATTCTCTCTCTCATTATTCTGGTATTTGGCAAATATAAATAATTTTGGTTCCTAATTGACCTAAAACAGGAAAGATTTATTCTGATTTTATGTCAGCTAGTGAGAAAAACATGCACATGTGTCTTTTTAGATCGTGGATGTAAACTTCTGGTTTACATCCATTACTTCTAGTTTATAGTTTCAACTATAGATACCAAACACGTACATTTTTAAAAAATTAAATTGATGAAAAGATTTCTGAAATTTTCCCAAAATCTGCAATATTTTCATTTTTTAGAATATGGGTCTTTGTGGTGGCTTATTTTTTAGGCCTTGAGCTGACATTTTAACTGATACTATTTTAGGGCAGATATAATGTTTGGATCGCCTTTATTGCAGTGATGCAGTGGCCAAAAAAATGTAATTCTCGGATTTTTATTTTTTTTCTCATTACGCCATTTACCAATTGCATTAGTTTATTTTATACTAGAAGGTGGCCCGATTCTACGCATCGGGTATTCTAGAATTTACGTATTGTGTAGCTCATGTATGATTTTTGTTATATATATATATATATATATAGATGTTGTTGTGTGTAGTTACCAAGTGTTTGTGTAGGGCGCTGTACATGTTCTGGATGTTGTCTGGGTGTGATGGGGGGTGAGAGCGGTGTTGTTTGTGTGTTGCGTTGTTTGTGGAGCGCTGTGTGTCTGTAGCGTTGTGTGTGTGTTGCGCAGTTTGTGTGTGTGTGGTGTGTTTTGGGGGGAGGTATGTTTTGTGCAATGTGCGTGTTGTGCGGTATGTGCGTATATTTGTGTGTGCAGCGTTGTCTGTGTGTGTGGGTGTCTGTGTAGGGCAGTTGTTTGTGGTTCCCAGTGTGTGTGTGTGGTGTGGTGTGTTGTGCAGTGCGCGCGCGTATGTGTGTGTGTTGGGGGGAGGTGTGCACTTCCCATCGTGCTCCATCCCCCATGCAGCGCACTCCCCATCGTGCTCCATCCCTTATGCTGCGCACCCCCTATCGTGCTCCATCTCCCATCCTGCGCACTCCCAAACGTGCTCCATCCGCCATGCAGCGCACTCCCCATCGTGCTCCATCCCCCATGCTGCGCACTCCCAAACGTGCTCCATCCGCCATGCTGCGCACTCCCCATCGTGCTCCATCTCCCATGCTGCGCACTCCCAAACGTGCTCCATCCGCCATGCTGCGCACTCCCAAACGTGCTCCATCCCCCATGCTGCGCACTCCCAAACGTGCTCCATCCGCCATGCTGCGCACTCCCAAACGTGCTCCATCCCCTATGCTGCGCACCCCCCATCGTGCTCCATCTCCCATCCTGCGCACTCCCAAACGTGCTCCATTCGCCATGCTGCGCACTCCCAAACGTGCTCCATCCGCCATGCTGCGCACTCCCAAACGTGCTCCATCCGCCATGCTGCGCACTCCCCATCGTGCTCCATCCCCCATGCTGCGCACTCCCAAACGTGCTCCATCCGCCATGCTGCGCACTCCCCATCGTGCTCCATCTCCCATGCTGCGCACTCCCAAACGTGCTCCATCCGCCATGCTGCGCACTCCCAAACGTGGTCCATCCGCCATGCTGCGCACTCCCAAACGTGCTCCATCCGCCATACTCCGCACTCCCCATCGTGCTGCATCCTCCATGCTGCGCACTCCCAAACGTGCTCCATCCGCCATACTCCGCACTCCCCATCGTGCTGCATCCCCCATGCTGCGCACTCCCAAACGTGCTCCATCCGCCATGCTGCGCATTTCCAAACGTGCTCCATCCGCCATGCTGCACACTCCCAAACGTGCTCCATCCGCCATGCTGCGCACTCCCAAACGTGCTCCATCCGCCATGCTGCGCACTCCCAAACGTGCTCCATCCGCCATGCTGCGCACTTCCAAACGTGCTCCATCCGCCATGCTGCGCACTCCCAAAGGTGCTCCATCCGCCATGCTGCGCCAGCATCAGCCTCTCTACCTGCAGCATCAGCCTCTCTCCTCCCAGCATCAGCCTCTCTGTCCCCAGCATCAGCCTCTCTGTCTCCAGCATCAGCCTCTCTGTCTCCAGCATCAGCCTCTCTGTCTCCAGCATCAGCCTCTGTGTCTCCAGCATCAGCCTCTCTGTCCCTAGCATCAGCCTCTCTGTCGCCAGCATCAGCCTCTCTGTCCCCAGCATCAGCTTCTCTGTCCCCAGCATCAGCCTCTCTGTCCCCAGCATCAGCCTCTGTCCCCAGCATCAGCCTCTCTGTCCCCAGCATCAGCCTCTCTGTCCCCAGCATCAGCCTCTCTGTCCCCAGCATCAGCTTCTCTGTCCCCAGCATCAGCCTCTCTGTCTCCAGCATCAGCCTCTCTGTCCCCAGCATCAGCCTCTCTGTCCTCAGCATCAGCCATTATTAATATATGGATGCACAGTACGGGGGCATTATTAATATATGGATGCACAGTACGGGGGCATTATTAATATATGGATACACAGTACGGGGACATTATTAATATATGGATGCACAGTACGGGGCATTATTAATATATGGATGCACATTACGGGGGTATTATTAATATATGGATGCACAGTATGGGGACATTATTAATATATGGATGCACAGTACGGGGACATTATTAATATATGGATGCACAGTACGGGGCATTATTAATATATGGATGCACAGTACGGGGACATTATTAATATATGGATGCACAGTACGGGGCATTATTAATATATGGATGCACAGTACGGGGCATTATTAATATATGGATGCACAGTACGGGGACATTATTAATATATGGATGCACAGTACGGGGTATTATTAATATATGGATGCACAGTACGGGGACATTATTAATATATGGATGCACAGTACGGGGTATTATTAATATATGGATGCACAGTACGGGGACATTATTAATATATGGATGCACAGTACGGGGACATTATTAATATATGGATGCACAGTACGGGGACATTATTAATATATGGATGCACAGTACGGGGCATTATTAATATATGGATGCACAGTACGGGGTATTATTAATATATGGATGCACAGTACGGGGACATTATTAATATATGGATGCACAGTACGGGGGCATTATTAATATATGGATGCACAGTACGGGGACATTATTAATATATGGATGCACAGTACGGGGACATTATTAATATATGGATGCACAGTACGGGGTATTATTAATATATGGATGCACAGTACGGGGACATTATTAATATATGGATGCACAGTACGGGGACATTATTAATATATGGATGCACAGTACGGGGACATTATTAATATATGGATGCACAGTATGGGGACATTATTAATATATGGATGCACAGTACGGGGACATTATTAATATATGGATGCACAGTACGGGGACATTATTAATATATGGATGCACAGTACGGGGACATTATTAATATATGGATGCACAGTATGGGGACATTATTAATATATGGATGCACAGTACGGGGACATTATTAATATATGGATGCACAGTACGGGGACATTATTAATATATGGATGCACAGTACAGGGACACACACCCGATCGCATACACTCACACACAAAGACACACACACTGACGATATCGCACATACGCGCTTATACTCACAACATCCGGGGATATCACATGCTTCTGGCCATGTAATCCCCCGGCAGGTCCTGGAAGTTCACTGCACAGTATCGCTGCCGAGAAGCAAGCGATATCCCAGGATGTTGTGAGTATGTGGATGCGATGTGATGTGTGAGGTGTGTGTGAGAGTGATCTGATTTGTGTGTGTATGTGTGTGTGTGTGTGCTGTTATGTGTGTGTATGTTCCGCAGCTGCAGGACCTTGATGTGTGGATGCAATGTGATGTGTGTGTGAGGTGTGTGTGAGAGTGAGTGTGAGCCGGTGTACACTGGTAACTATGATACACATCGGGTAACTAAGGGACCTTAGTTACCCGATGTTTATAATGGTTACCAGCTTTCACGGCCTCCGTCAAGATCCCAGCATCGCAAGGTTATGTCTGGCGCTGCCGGGATCCTGACGGAGCCGGTGTAGAAGCAAGCGATATCCCAGCATGTTGTGATGTGTGAGGTGTGTGTGAGAGTGAGTGTGAGAGTGAGTGTGATCTGATGTGTGTGTGTACTCACCTGGGAATCGGGGCTCCGTGTCAGTTGGGCCAGAGCGAGCGTACATTGCGTGAGGGGGGCGGGGCCTGCAGAGAGCCGGGGCGAGAGGCCAATCCGTGTGGGGGGGCGGGGCCATGGCGAGCCCAGCGGCCAATCAGCTTTGTGTCACCGTAAGGACACAATTTCGGAGCATGACAGACAGACAGACAGATAGACAGACAGACAGACAGACAGACAGACAGACAGAATAAGGCAATTATATATATAGATTTTGATAGACTGGACTTTTACAAAAGCAGCGATACACAATATGTGTTTTTTAATTGTTTTATTGCTATTTTTAGTGTAGCTCTTGCTATAAACCTTGGGGGCCCACAAGGGAAGAAGCCCTGGGAAATTGCGCAGTTTGTGCTCCCGTTCTAATCCTCAAGAGTTACCAAGAGTGCTTGTTTCAGGATTTTCCTCATATTGCACAGATAATGGAATTATTATCTGTGCAATGCTAAGGAAATCCTGAAACCATGCACTGCTGGTGGCCCTAGAAGGCTGGAGTTTGGGAACATTGCTCTAGTGTGATGTTTTATACCTACTCTGCATCACCGAAAATAACACCTACCCCATTAATAAGCTCTAGCAGGACTTTGGGGCTTTTTTGAGTATGCTTAAAATATAAGCCAAACTTTAAAAATAAGCCCTAGCTAAGGTTCCATAAGGAAGTGTCCAAGCAGCTAAAAAAGTTAAAGAATACAACAGGACTTTTCAAAGAAAATAGATACCCCCAAGAGAGAGCAGACACGCCCAAAAGAAAGCAGACCCCCTCCAAAAAAATTGCACTCAGCAGTCCCGAAACAAGTACACTTGGCAAGTGCTGATGGAGGATAGGCTCTCACACAGAGATCTTTGTCACTGGCAGCACGCCGTTCCAGCTGCATTGCACTACAGCGCTAACAAACAGATTGGCTACCAGTGTCAATCCACACAAGTGATACTGCTTCCAGTCACGGGGAGTCAACGTTTCAGGGTAAAATTCAGAGGCAACCCAGCAGGCTTTGACTTTCTGGAAGGGTCTAATAGAAGTATTGACATGGTAAACCTGCAAGCCATTGTTAACTATCCAATTATCATTGAAACCCATTGGCACCCCACATTCAGGTTGCAGGTGTACCAATAGGGTGATATAGGGATCCCCCTGATTCTAACTGCTTAAATGCTGCCATTACAGCTGATAGTGACAACTAAGGGGTTAAACAGCCAACATAAATCTCTAATCTCAACTTTTGCAGCAGAATGTAAGGTGTAAAACAATGTGAGCTTAGCTCCTAATAGTAAAACAACCAGGGCAGTAGATATCTGACAAATTGCACATACTTTATAGTGCATATGCTATTTATGTTATATGCAGTGGATATTGCCTAGGGATTAATGCTCCCATAGAAGTAATTTTTTTTGTCTATGAGGCTATTATAAAGCATATCTTTGAACTTCTGAAAATATACTAAAGCAATGGCTCTAGGCAGTAGCTGCCCCATTAATTATGTACAAGAAGTAGAATGAGAAAAAAGTGCCCATTGGATAGAATTATCTGTGTGAATGTATGAAGAAAAATGTGCCCAGGTACAGGTTTGTAAATGTTTTCCCTGGATAGTACAGTAAGATCATTGTAGTTAGTGGACTGTATTTACAGGGTAAATGGGCACATTGGACAGTGCTAGTGTCGCGGGCGGAGGGGACGCGCTCGCCACGCTCGGGTCCGGGGCTTCTGCTGCTGCTGCTCGGTGGCTCGAGCGGTGGACCGGACCCGGGGACTCGAGCAGCGCTCCTCACCCGTGAGTGAAAAGGGGGTGGTATGTTTAGGGAGATTGTTCGTTACGCCACCCATGGGACGTGGTGATGATGGCACCACCGCTGTTGGTAATGGGGATCTCGGGAGAGATGATAGGGTGCAGCTAGGATGTTGTTCCCTCCGTGGGTAGGGGGTTGGTGATCCCGGGGCCCGGTGGTGTAACGTGGAGGCTGGATGGCTGGGGTGCAGGGACTGCACGGCGCGGTGCCGGACGGCACTGGTGTACTCACTCAGACAATCACTGACAGAGTCTCTGGTAAACCAAAATGGCCGGATGGACGGGTCCTGCAGCCGGCTGCAGTGTTGTTGTTGTGCTCTCCCCGGACGGCTGATTGTGGCTGTCTTTCCCTGCACCTGTTAAGATGTTCTTGACTCCTGTGGTTGCCCACCGGTAGCCCGCTCCCCGGCGTATAGGTGCCGTAGGAGCCCGTTTTGCCCGCAGGCGCTGGTCCTTGAATCTCTAGCCTGTGGCGGTGGCTGTATATCCTCTCTGGGTTGACTGTTGCCTTCAATCGGGACTTCGTTGTTAGGAAACCGATGGGGTTCCTGTCACTTTCGGATTTGACTATTGACGGCGGCTCCAAGCCTGGTCGGGCTCCGATGGCCCTGCCTGTGTGCTTAGCTTCACTCCGTTCCCCGATCCAGTACCGGCAGGCCGACGCCCGACCCCGGTCCTTACGGCTCTGCGGAGTTCCACCAACTCCTGCAGACGGCCACCACCATCTGCCAACCTTGCTGTCAGTGCCTGGGCTCCGACCCAGACACCTGAATTGTTTACTCCTCTCACTTCCACCTCCAACACTAAACTGTCAATTTTTCCGCCTCCAGGCCTGTGAACTCCTCGGTGGGTGGGGCCAACTGCCTGGCTCCGACCCACCTGGTGTGGACATCAGACCCTGGAGGGAGGCAACAAGGATTTTTGATTGACTGTTGTTGTTGCCTAGGGTGGGGGGTGTGTGCATGTTGTTATGCATGTGACTACCTGGCTAGTCCAGGGCGTCACACTCCCCCTTGGTAAAATGCAGACCGTCCGCGGGCTGCCTGTCCATCACCGGTTTTATTTTTCAAACTGTAAAAGATAAATAACATATGAAAACATTCAACATACGTATATTTAGAAATCTTCCCTTACGGGAGGTGCAGTGCTTTAAGGTTTCAAACATTGAACATTTTTATTAAACGGACGGGTTCTTGGTCATCCGCTCCCCCACCCAAATAACCTGATCCTTGATGCTGCCCCTAGGAAATGGGCAGCACCCCTCTTCCCCAGTCCAGGTCCAGGTTACCCGAGCGGGAACGGGTACGGTGTCTCGCACCCGGCTGTCACTTCAGGGGACCCCACGTCCAGGGGGACCCCTGACCCCTGGAGGATGGCCACCGGTCCTGGTGGTGGCCGGGCCCCAGGCTGCTCTGCTGTGGGCCCTTCCTCCAATCTGCCTCTCCGGAGGCGGCACGGACGGAAACCAGTCCACAAATTATTTACAGGCCCACAAGTTCGTGGGTGGCCTGCAAGTTCTCAGCCATGTTCATGAGCAGTTTCTCATGTGGGCGGTAAAACACAGAGTCCCTCCGGGGACAATTTGCCGGCAACGGCCAAGATAATCACTGTCGACAATCAGATGAAAACTCGGTTTGACTTGCATTCATTCATTCAAAGTGCTGAGGGTCCCAATGGGGACAACTTGGATGCAACGGAGGACGGCTGCCTTTACTTGAGGTCACACTCATCAAGGACCTCTACCAGCTCAATATCCGGACGGCACGGTGGAGGAGGGGGCTGGGGCCGCATCTGCACACCGCGGCTTTCCCTCTGTTTAACGTCCAGGGCGAACCAGCCCCTCTCCCCGCAGTGTCGGGTGTAGGTCACCAGGTCACCCGGCAACAGATCGCGACCTGGGTGGCCCGTTGGGAGGTGCGAGTTCACGTCGCGGCGAGCCACAAATACTTCGGCCTCCAGGCCCGGTTCATAAATAAAGCCAAACCCCCTTCACGGGTCAAACTGCCGGACTTGGCCTTCATACACCGGGCCCCACACCCGAAAGGTGGCATTGTGGAGAGCGTCTTTCTCCTTGATAACTCGCGCCATCACTTCGGCCCTCTGCTGCTCCCTGGCGGCAATTTCTCGGCCCAACTAGCTTGGTTCCCTGTCCCAGTAAGGGGCGTTGACATACCCCTGCGCTCGGGTCGGGCCCCGCTGGACTGTGCCCACACCGGCCATAACCGGTACTCTCTTGTGGGGGTCCTGCGGTGATGTGGCCTGGACTGCTGCTTTGCAGTGGCGGCCCGGCGCTGCCTCAGCCGAGGCGTGGGATTCAGGGATAGATTGCCTCACCGGTTGGGCCTTCGGGGCCGCAGCGGCCGGTTCTTCCACGGCCAGGCAGACTGCCGGGGCCGGGACGGTCTCGGGTGCGGCTACCTCCGGGGCCGATGGCTTTGCTCCACGGACGGGCACCTCCATAGGGACCTTCCACGGCAGTGGAATCGGCACGGGCCATCTCCGGTCAATGCCCACAGGCCGGTCTTCTAAGGCGGGCGGGTTAGATTCTGCTACCGATGTTGGGAGTAGCGGACCGAGTGGAGGGGCAACAGCAACCGGTAAGGATGGCGGGGGAGACAGGAGGGTGAGTGGACGCAGACCGGGCCCCTTGGCCGCAGTGACCGGTCCTTCTCGGACACAGGGGCGTGGGTCGCTTACCCGCTCCTCCAACACCGCCTCCACCTCGCGTCTCCGCACGGCCGCTGCCACTTCCTCCATCTCGGCCACCCAGCGCTCCATCAAGAACCGGACCTGGGTTTGCAGGTGGCAGCACATTTGTGCGGTCCGGGTTTCCACCCACGCCGCCGTTCCTGGCGTGGGCTCGGGAATTTCGGCATCAGCGGACGGGATGGACATGCTTGCTGGCAGCCTTCCAGGAACCGGATATGTTGCAGAGTCCTGGTGTCCCCGCTTTTTATGCCATCGGCTACGTTAGGCAGGCTTTCACCCGCCCCCCTTGGTTCTTTCTAGCACTTCCGCTTGTTGGGGGCGGGGCTTCTCTTTCACGCCTTCCCCGCTTGGGGAAGATGCTCGAGTGGGAAATCTTCATGCCAAAGATGGCGGCGCTTCAAATTTTTCGGCCGGACGCCGCCGGCGGAGACCATGGGGCGCACTTCTACTGGTAAGTAGATCGGTTCTATCCTGTTCGTGACGCCAAGTTGTCGCAGGCGTAGGGGACGCGCTCGCCACGCTCGGGTCCGAGGCTTCTGCTGCTGCTGCTTGGTGGCTCGAGCGGTGGACCGGACCCGGGGACTCGAGCAGCGCTCCTCACCCGTGAGTGAAAAGGGGGTGGTATGTTTAGGGAGATTGTTCATGATGCCACCCACGGGACGTGGTGATGATGGCACCACCGCTGCTGGTAACGGGGATCCTGGGAGAGATGGTAAGGTGCAGCTAGGATGTCCGTGGGTAGGGGGTTGGTGATCCCGGGGCCCGGTGGTGTAACGGGGAGGCTGGATGGCTGGGGTGCAGGGACTGCACGGCGCGGTGCCGGACGGCACTGGTGTACTCACTCAGACAATCACTGACAGAGTCTCTGGTAAACCAAAACGGCCGGATGGACGGGTCCTGCAGCCGGCTGAAGTGTTGTTGTTGTTGTGCTCTCCCCAGACGGCTGATGAAGGCTGTCTTTCCCTGCACCTGTGAAGATGTTCTTGACTCCTGTGTGTTGTGAATGTTAGTTATGTCTTGGCTGCTGGGAGGCTCCCTCTGGTGGCCAGGAAGGGTTTGGACAGAGACCAGGTGTGTTGTGCAGTGGGTGTTTCCTTTCCTAACTCTCTGCTTATTTAAGTCCTGGTCTGATTGCAGGCTGTTGCCGGATGTCAGTTGTTCAATGTATCTCTAGCCTGCTTAATCCTGCTCTACATCACATCCACTCCAGATAAGTTCTTGCTCTTTATTTATTGCCTGGTTCTTTTGCTTATCTGGGTTTGTCATTTGTTGTGGTTGGTTTCAGTTTATTTCCTTCCAGGGATTTTCCCCCTCAGTGGATTGTTGAGGAACTCCCTGCAGTTCTGTGTGGAGTATAGCTCCTTTGGGTCCATGTGTTTATGGCTTGTTGAATTTGTTATAATTCTTGTTTTCTGTTCATTGGTATGACAAGGGCACCTAGTATAGGACGGAGATCTGAGGGCCTTTTTGTACTATCAGGAAGTTGGTATTTTGCAGGGTTTTTCTCTGGCTACCATCAGTCCCTTTTCTGTACTTTCCTATTTTAGTCAGCGGGGGCCTCACCTTTTGCTAATCCTGTCATCTACCTGTGTATTGTGTTTTTCCTATATCACCGCAGTCTTTGAATGTGGGGGGCTTGCTATTCTTGTCTATTTTCTGAGGCAGAAAGTTATTCATCTTTCCTACCTTTAGGATAGTTAGTTCTCCGGCTGGGTCTAACCAGACCCTGGAGACCTATTTGCGGTGTTTTGTTTCTGCGGATCAGGATGACCGGGGTTTCGTTTTTGCCTTTGGCTGAATTTGCCTTTAACAATAGAGCTAGCTCTACCACGTTGGTGTCCCCCTTTTTCTGCAATTTTGGGTGTCACCCTAGGTTCCTCTCAGGGCAGCTTGAGGCGTCTGACTGTCCGGGGGTCGATTCGGTGGTCAACAGAATGCAGCAGATTTGGGGGCAGGTAGTGGATAAATTGTTTCAGTCCCAAGAAACTGCCCAAAAGTTTGCCAACCGGCGTCGGACTGTTGGTCCCCGGTTTAAAGTAGGGGACATGGTGTGGTTGTCCTCTAAAAATATTCCTATGAGAATTCCGTCTCCTAAATTTAAGCCCAGATTTATTGGACCTTATAAGATTTTGGAGATTATTAATCCTGTATCTTTCCGTTTGACTCTGCCTGCGTCATTTAAGATTCACAATGTCTTCCATAAGTCCTTGTTGAAGAAACATGTGGAGCCGGCAGTTCCTGCAGCAGCGCCTCCTGACCCTGTTTTGGTACAAGGGGATCTGGAGTATGAGGTTGAAAAAATTCTGGATTCCCGTTGCAGTAGGCGTCAGCTTCAGTACCTTGTGAAATGGAAGGGTTATGGGCAGGAGGATAACTCTTCGGTTGTGGCTTCTGACATTCATGCGGACAGGTTGGTTCGCGCCTTCCATCATGCTCATCCCGAGCGACCCGGTGGCATGGGTGAGGGTTCGGTGACCCCTCCTCAAGGGGGGGGTACTGTTGTGAATGTTAGTTATGTCTTGGCTGCTGGGAGGCTCCCTCTGGTGGCCAGGAAGGGTTTGGACAGAGACCAGGTGTGTTGTGCAGTGGGTGTTTCCTTTCCTAACTCTCTGCTTATTTAAGTCCTGGTCTGATTGCAGGCTGTTGCCGGATGTCAGTTGTTCTTTGTATCTCTAGCCTGCTTAATCCTGCTCTACATCACATCCACTCCAAATAAGTTCTTGCTCTTTATTTATTGCCTGGTTCTTTTGCTTATCTGGGTTTGTCATTTGTTGTGGTTGGTTTCAGTTTATTTCCTTCCAGGGATTTTCCCCCTCAGTGGATTGTTGAGGAACTCCCTGCAGTTCTGTGTGGAGTATAGCTCCTTTGGGTCCATGTGTTTATGGCTTGTTGAATTTGTTATAATTCTTGTTTTCTGTTCATTGGTATGACAAGGGCACCTGGTATAGGACGGAGTTCAGATCAAGCGATCTGAGGGCCTTTTTGTACTATCAGGAAGTTGGTATTTTGCAGGGTTTTTCTCTGGCTACCATCAGTCCCTTTTCTGTCCTTTCCTATTTTAGTCAGCGGGGGCCTCACCTTTTGCTAATCCTGTCATCTACCTGTGTATTGTGTTTTTCCTATATCACCGCAGTCTTTGAATGTGGGGGGCTTGCTATTCTTTTCTATTTTCTGAGGCAGAGAGTTATTCATCTTTCCTACCTTTAGGATAGTTAGTTATCCGGCTGGGTTCGCGGTGCACAGGATGTTAGTTCACCCCTCGGCTACTTCTAGTTGTGTTGGTTAGTAAGGGGATGGCGGCCAGATTAGTTGCCAATGCTCTTGTCACCTTTTTGCCAATGATTTGTGGTGATCTTCCATGGTTCCGGATCATAACACCTGTGGTTGCCCACCGGTAGCCCGCTCCCCGGCGTATAGGTGCCGTAGGAGCCCGTTTTGCCTGCAGGCGCTGGCCCTTGAATCTCTAGCCTGTGGCGGTGGCTGTATATCCTCTCTGGGTGGACTGTTGCCTTCAATCGGGGCTTGGTTGTTAGGAAACCCCTGGGGTTCCTGTCACATTCGGATTTGGCTATTGACGGCGGCTCCAAGCCTGTTTGGGGTCCGACGGCCCTGCCTGTGTGCTTAGCTTCACTCCGTTCCCCGGTCCGGTACCTGCGGGCCAACGCCCGACCCCGGTCCTTACGGCTCTACGGAGTTCCACCAACTCCTGCAGATGGCCAGCACCATCTGCCAACCTTGCTGTTAGTGCCTGGGCTCCGACCCAGACACCTGAAGTGTTTACTCCTCTCACTTCCACCTCCAACACTAAACTGTCACTTTTTCTGCCTCCAGGCCTGTGAACTCCTCGGTGGGTGGGGCCAACCGCCTGGCTCCGCCCCACCTGGTGTGGACATCAGACCCTGGAGGGAGGCAACAAGGATTTTTGATTGACTGTTGTTGCTGCCTAGGGTGGGGGGTGTGTGCATGTTGTTATGTATGTGACTACCTGGCTAGTCCAGGGCATCACACTAGCAGGTTGCACAAGTCTATCAGATAGTAACTGCTTCCCTTGGATGATACAGGGTAAATGAGCCCATTAGACAGTACTGGCAGGGTAAGTAGCACAAGTTTACAAACAGTTACTTCATACACGACTAGTGAATGTTCACATTCGCCAGGTTCTGATGTGATCCAAATTGTAATGTCCCATGGTGCCCATCGATTCCTATGGGGCTGAGTTCTGAGAAGTTTCTCAGAACAAAGCTGGATAGGTCATTGTCGGTCAGCTGTAGCCCGGAATTTCACACGAGCGATGACATCACTGAGTTACTAATGTTAATGCTCATGAGAAATTCCTGGCTTTTACTGACATGTAGTAACCTATGCAACCTCATTCTGAGTAAGTTCTCAGAACGACACCCCATAAGATTTATTTTCAAGTAATAAATTTGTGAATGAGGGAGTGTGGGTTGAAGCCTTTATTCAAATTAACTTTTTTTTCCCTTTATCTGTGTTTTTAATACGATGCTTACCGGGTTAGTAATGGGCTTTATGCCAGCTGTCAATTGACAGCTGACATCAACTCCACAAGTATTACCCCAAATGCCACAGCACCAGGGCAATTGGAAAGAGCTGGGTAAGGCACCAGAATTTGCACATCTAATGGGTGTTCCTTCAGGGGTGGCTGCTGGCTGCTAATTTTAGGTCATTAAGGAGCAAAAACCATGGGCCTTCCCACCCTGATAATACTAGCCCCAAGCTGTCTGCTTTACCTTGGCTGGTTATCAGAAATAGGGGGGAAATCACGCCAATTTTTCAAATGATTTATTTAAATTATTTAAAAAATCAGAGTAGGATCCCGACTATTTTTGATAACCAACCAAGATAAAGCAGAGGGCTGAGGGCTAAGGGTGGCAGCCCACAATTGTCAGTTTTACCTGCTCTGGTTATCAAACATAAGGAGGAGCCCTCATCTCTTTGTTTTATCTTTATTTTCCAGAGCAACGGACAGGCAACTTCCACATGCAATAAAGCTTTTTGATTGGCTGTGCTGCAGCCATTCAACAAATTTTATTAACCTATGAATATTACCCAAACTCTTGAACAATTACTTTTTTTTTAGTCTGTGTTCGAGTCTGAGACCCAGACACCCGGTGTTGTGTTAGGACACTGAACTTTACAGTTCGGGTTCGCTCATCCCTGTACATGACCATTATCAAAATTAAACCTGTCAATGTTTTTGGGTAATAGGCTATGGTAGCAAAGTTAAAACTAAACTCTCTATTATTTCCCTATGGGCCCCATTTTAGAAAATAAATCCTTATATTTGCATGTTTGGCAAGTATAGCGCAGCAAACAAAATCCGTCATGTCAATTTTTATAGCAGCTGGGAAGTAAATTAAGAAATTGCTGGATGTAATGTAATTTTATATAATTGCTTTGAGGCATATTCCACTTTTACAGTGTCATGTTGGTGGTACCTGTCCCCAGTAATCACTATAGAGAAAGTAGTAAAGTTTATCTAGCATATTCCCTACACAATGGTTTGTGCTAAATCATCCCCTGTAAATAAAGAAGACTAAAGATGTTATTTCATGCAGTCACTATTTAAGTTAGTAGTATGGGAACGTGTGCTTCCTTATTTTGACCTGATAGCTGTAACTCTTACTAAATAATCACATATATAGTGATTTGCTACTTACCATCATGGAAATATACCCTTAGGGGCACTTTGCACACTATGACATCGCAAGCCGGCAGCTTCACATGCACTCACCTGCCCAGCGACGTCACTCTGGCCGGCGAACCGCCTCCTTATTAAGGGTGCGGGTTGTGCGGCGTCATAGCGATGTCACACGGCAGGCAGCCAATAGAAGCGGAGGGGCGGAGATGAGCAGGACGTAAACATCCCGCCCACCTCCTTCCTTCCGCATAGCCGGCGTGAGCCGCAGGACGCAGGTAGGAGATGTTCCTTGCTCCTGAGGCTTCACACACAGCGATGTGTGCTGCCGCAGGAACGAGGAACAACATCGTAACATCTGTATTTCCCAATTCATGGAAATGCTGGACCCTACACCGATGATACGATAACGACGCTTTTGCGCTCGTTAATCGTATCATAAAGGATTTACACAGTATGATATCGACTGCGACGCCGGATGTACATCACTTTCGATTTGACCCCACCGACATCGCAGCTGCGATGTCGTAGTGTGCAAAGTGCCCCTTAGTGTAGAGTCGTAAGCTAAAATACGTCTCACCCCAGATTGTCTACATATATGATTTGGAAACTGCTGTATAAGAAGAAGCTGAAATGCTTAGAAAACCTTTAAAGGAATCTGTCATATCCAGTAACGCTATTTACCTGCGGATATAGGGATAATCTACAGGTTAATAGTGTTATGAAAGTTCCTAACAACAGTTGTGAAAATGTGGTAACTTTACAGTGCATCAGTGGAGAGCGAGCTGTCAGTCAGTGCCAGCTGCCACTCTCAGTGCTGTGACCGGTCACCCTGCATGACTGAAAGTCTCAGGAGAAATAAAGTTCATCTTCTCCCAGATGCCGCAATTTCAGTACTGTGGCTGGGCACCTTCATAATGCCACTAACTAACTTGCAGATTAATCCTACACCTGCAGGTTAACAGTATTATTTGACCTGATAGATTCCCTTTAATATCTCCCATTTCTTCATAATGTTTCTTATTGACATATTGCAGGACAAAAGCAAACAGCTGTGTTGTAGTTAAAATAAGATCTCTAATTTCAATTGAAAAAAAAAATGTAAGAAACATTGTTTAGTGATCCCAAATAATTGTTACCATTTTTATTCAACTGAAAGAAGAACTATACTTCAGTATAACAGCCTGCAGGTAAAATAAATGCTAAACGGTTATGAACAGAAGCATGGTCACTTTGATAGCCAATATGAAGCCCAAAAACTATGTAATTTAGGTTCCACATGGAAATGAACTAAAAGGCCTGAGAACCACTCCATAAATGCTTACATTTGGGGCAGGGTTTGCATTTCATGGCTCAGGCCACAGGATTGTCCCAGCAAAAGTAAAACTGTTTGCAAGTATACATACTGATAAGAAAAAAAGATAACTTTTATTAACACTCCCATCAAGGTTTTTATTCTCTTAATATATTGCAATCATTAATTATGTAGCACTGTGTACTTTCAATTGATCATTTTCCTATTTCTCCCATAACGTATTGTATTTTCTCTGCTCTATATAGAAACAGGAAGTCTCTTGTCCCTGTATGAATCATTCCCCTCTTTAACGCCTGATTCAGCTGCTCAACTTCTCCTTCTCTGCCTGGGACTTTTGCACTGATGACTTATACAGGGTAAAAGAGACTTCCTTTTTATACATAGAGCTTATGTGACGCCCTGGCAAAACCAGGTTGTCACAGAGACTGCATAAATCTTCCAGGTGCAGGACTCCATCCTCCTTGGCATACCAGCACAAACCCATCCCCAGGTACACAACACCAGCCAGCAAAGCCTAGTCACCCCCCATGACAATAGGGACACACAGGTGGGCGGGGCCAAGAAGATGGTGATGCCCACCTAGGGGTCCTGAGGTGTAATGGGAGGGAACAAGACAGTCAAGTTCGGAGGAGAGAGAGGAAGTGAGAGGAGTGTGAAGTGACAGGGTAGTCAGGTGTTGGAGCCCCTGGACTACTGGACTACTGACTAGTTGGCAGTCGGCAGACAGGGCCACAGGCAATGGAGATCCGGTTGCGGGAGACCTTAAGTGGACCAGGGCAGGGTTGTAGCCCGCCGGTGCCGACAGCGGGAATCCAGTCCAGAGGCTGTGCACAGTTGGGGTGCCTGGACCCCAGGGCGAGGGCTGCTTCAAGCCCCTTGTCAATTAGCCAGCAGGGGACAAGATTCCATGTCTTGTCCCACCAGCAAGCCCAGAGAGCGAGACGGAAGCCCAACGAGTGAGATAGGGTTCTGCAATTGCCTGCTAAGAGCCCACGGGTCAGTTCTCGCGGGCGACAGCTCCCAACACACAGAATCACCGGGAGTGGACTTCCCCGTTTCAAACGGAGTAGTCAAACTAAGGACATAAACACTAAGTGCAGGAGGAAGGGATCGCTGTTTGCTGTACCAGGGTTTGGGACCCGAATACACCCGCCGGAGGTCACCGGTCACTGGCAATTTGGTTTACCACTTGGACTTTGTGGGAATTTCTCTAGAACTGTGAGTACACTAATACTACCCGGTCCAGCCCTGCAGAATATGCTCCGCAGCATCCTTCCCCCGTACACCTGGGCCCCGGGACAACACCTCCCTTACCAGTGGAGGGGAAACCATCCTGCTGCCCCACTCCATCAGCCCCAGGCTCCCCATACCAAGGCAGCGGCGGTGTCACCAACCACTGCAACCCACGGGTGGCATCACTAACAAACTCTTCCCTTGTAAATACCCCCCTTTTTATTGTTGTGGGCGGCGGGCTGCTGCGCAAGCCCCGGATCTGGATGCCACTTGAGCCACAGCCACGATCCCGGATCCAAGCACCTCGGGTAGCCTTCCCTGCCGTGGTCAGTCACCCCTGCCCGCAACACTTAGAAGCATTCAGCTACAAAGTTATTCAAAACATGATGTTTTACACCAAATAGAAAAGAAAAGAATTAACTGGTAGAAAGGCAAAATGAGCAATTGTTCGCACACAGTGCTATATAATATGATATTCACAATATGTTAACAGGATGAAAACTTACATTACAATCCTGTAATTTGCTGAACTAACTGTTGGGTCGGTATTATGTACAGTACAAAATGTGACTTTTGTTTAAACCATAAATTATATTACTGCCGTCTATAAATCAGAGCCAAAGAGGTTTAGTCATTTACTAGAGTGATATAAAATAATCTCATAAGACTTCTCAATGACTTCTCACAACTCTAAAATCGGATTAGTCTTAAGTCTTAGTATTAATTTGAAAGACACCAGACGAAAATTCCCATTTTACACATACTTTTGAGAGCATTGTCATTCGCTTAGATTTTCCTATATGGTAGAACAATTCTTTGAAGACAGGGAACAAAAGTTTATAATGATTTCAACAAAGAAAAATGAAATGTAAAAAGTTTCATGTCAGAACTAATGAAACATTTTCATTTCGAGCAGAAGTTTTAACGGAGTTCTGAGGCACAAAATCTTTTGTTGTGTCTGTATTTTCTTGTCGTTGTCCCTCTTGGGGATTATCTATCAAAGTGTCCAAGCTTTAAATAGAAAATTACAAACTCTGGAAGCGCCAATCCAAATATTTCATTTGATATGACATTCTCACAATCTTCTTGATCTATTTATACACTTCTTGGATTTTAAGATTTCTCTTTTTTTATGGGAAACTGGCAGAAGCACTCTGGATTTTCCTGCACAGATTGATGTCATATTTCTAAACTGTCTGGTCTATCATTTTCTACGGCAGATTATTATTGAATTTGTCCAGAAAACTTATTTATCAGTTTCTACTACTTCATTGAATTAAAAAATATAATAAAGTAAATCTGATTTTGAGGCTATTGTAGTTTAGCAGGTATCCTGGGGTACAGACAGGAAAGCCCTCAAAGCATTTGGTAATGGTGCTCTGAGTGGACAAAACAAGTATAAATCCAAATTGGTATATATCTACATACAAAATCTTCCAGAAATTGGATACATATATTTATTTCTGAAATGATGAACCATAAACTGAGAATGTCATATGAACTGAAAAACTCTTAAATGGATATGTTTTCAGATTTTATTATTCCTCACAAAACCCTATAGATGCCAATACATATTTCAATCTCTTCAGCTAAACAACCGCTATTCCTATGGATACCACCCCATATACATGTAAGTCTGGTTCACCTAAAGAGATGTGTTTTCAAACGGAAGAGGATATTCACTCTCAGACACCTCTGAGGAAGACAGGATTGGGCATTAAAATTCAGCATATCCAATTTGTTTCTCCTCTTACTTAAAGAGCCATTCTCATTCGTCCTTCCACTGTAGCTGAATGCTTCCACTGTAGCTGCATGCTTCTTCGGCCCACACGCCAGCTAACATCTGTGCCATCCCGACTGGCCAGTTCCTAAGAATGAGATGCATCTGCTTGTCCAATGATACGTGTGAGGCTCAGTCGGCCGACGTCGGGCGTTGTTTCCGGGAGCAGGGCTACAGTGGAAGGACAGTGAAAAAGGGCTATCTCAGGGCTTAAAGAACTTAGGACGTAACTTCTCACCTACAGATACAAAGAAACATCATCTAATAATGAACCTAGGTTGTTACGAGGGGCTGTCTGATAATAAAACCTAAAGGAATATCAGACAGTCAGGGTCCACCGTGCAAAGACTCTGCTGCAGACTATGGCAGAGTGCAATACCTCTGTTAAACTCACAGAGGAATATAATTAGTAAATAAGGCAATTCCTCCCTTACTTGGAGGGTGTGTGAAATGGTCTCTGTTAATGATCACAGAGACAAAAGCAGTGAGTGTAAAATGGCACCTACCTAGGTCCGTTCCTCTAGTGGTGCCAGGAGACGGAGAGCAGCGTAAGCCGCACAAAGCTCCTACCTGCGTTCGCTCCACTAGTGTGCGAGGACATGAACCACTAGATATGGCACCTGCCTAGGTCCGCTCTTCTAGTGGTGCAAAAGAGATGGACAGCAGCGTAAGCCGCATAAAGCTCCTACCTGCGTTCGCTCCACTAGTGTGCGAGGACACGAACCACTAGATATAGCACCTGCCTAGGTCCGCTCTTCTAGTAGTGCAAAAGAGATGGACAGAAGCATAAGCCGCACAAAGTTCCTACCTCTGTTCGCTCCCCTAGGGTGCGAGGATACGAACAACTGCCAGACGCAGTATAAGGAACGTTACCCTAGCGGCAACGTCCACCTACGAGTAGAATCACAAGGCCCAGCCGGACCATGTGCCTCAGGCACCTGCCTATGTCCGCTCCCCTAAGAGGTAAGGATACGGACTGCAGCCGAAGCTGTAAGGTATAAGAATGCTACCCTGCCGGTAGCGCTCACCTAGCATAGACAGAGAGATGCCTAGAGGAACGTGCACAGAGCGTCTACTCTCATGCATGAACCAAGAGGACTGAGCGCCGTGCGGCATGCGTCAGGGTCTTATATAGACTCTGTGCCTCATCCAAGATGGAGGACACCAGAGCCAATCCGCTGCCAGAACGACAGGAATGACGTCACGCTGGCCTATCACCGAGCAAAGCGTCACAAGCACATGACCAGCGACCAATCGGCATAGAAAGTGTCAGAGACATGTGACCACGTGTCACAAGCACATGACCAGCGGCCAATCGGCATAGAAGGTGTCAGAGACATGTGACCTCGTGTCAGCGATGATGTCACCCGCACATGTGCAATGGCTCCAAGATAGGACTTAGTCTCCAGCGCTTGCACATGTGCAGTAGCAAGAAATCTGGACATAGACTCCAGTGCCATAGCAACTGTAACATAGGTTCATTAGTACTTACAATCATGAGTGGGGTACCATGAGGGAGATACTCCACAGACACTGGCAGATACTTTTATCAGATCCAGTGCTCTCAGGAATCCTGATGGATGCCACACTCATGACGGTGAGGCGTGCTCGCAATATAAAGGACATGTTGGTGAGGAGCCATTATGTACTGAACATACAGAATCCTTTTAGTACCCGCGGCCCAACTATGGGTTGTTTTAGGTGCGGCCACTGTCTGGCATGTAACAATATTGTTCATAGCAAGACATTCTTCTCCTCTGACCACAAAAAGAAATTTGACATTCGGAAATATATATCATGTGGTACAACACATGTTGTATACTTTGCCACATGTCCGTGCTCCCTGAATTACGTGGGGTTGACTTCGCGTGAGCTCCGCGTCAGAGTCAGGGAGCACGTGTGCGACATTGCAGCAGCTATTGCGATTGAGGATTTCACTCTTCTCAAGACTCTCCCCCGTCACTTCAAGTGGTATCACAATTGTGATTTTACACTTCTTGAGGTGCGGGGGATTGATTCGGTCAATTGTGGATCTAGGGGGGGGAGATGTCAAGAAAAAACTTGCCCAGTGTGAGGCCCGATGGATTAGTGCTCTGGACACCCTTGTTCCTAGGGGACTCAATGAAGGCATCACTTTTGTTCCTTTTTCATAAGTGTCTCTCTCCATGTCCTCTCTCTGGGGATACTTTCACCACTGTTTTTTGATTATTCATTAATTTTTTAACTTAATATTTATTTTTTCGTCACTTTGTTTATATATGGTTTGCTCCTTTTTTGGCCTATATACCTTATTGCCCTTACTAACTATATGCCTTGCTCCATCACATTTAGGAACAGGCGGCGTTTAATACTGACTGACTAAAAACCCGTTTTTGATATCCCAGAAGTCCTGGATTCATGAATTACTGATTAAGATATATTTTCTGGAATTTCACAAATAGAACTAATATCATTTTTATATATGGATTCCAGGACTCATTCTGGCAGAAAATATCCATAATATGAAGATTGATTTATTGGATCGATTTTTATAGGAATTGATGGAGGTTCCTGTTTGTTTTACACTGCAGCCAGTTTGGCTCCGCCTCACTCGATCATGTGACCGGTCATGTGTTCTCTCTATGTGTATGCTTAATTGACTTCCTGTTCTGCCGTCCCACTGTACGTACGAGCTGGCTGGTTCCTCCCCTCTCCCTGATGTGACCGCGGGGGCGTGTGCGTGGGATATGGTTGATGCATCCCTGTTTCCCATGCCTGATGGCACTCTCGTCAGCGATGGGGGCAGTACTGGTCCCTGCAGCGCGTCATAGAAGTGGGCGGTACTCCTGGACGTCATTTTGCAGGCGGGCATTATATAAAAAAGCTAGGCCTTGAACGCATTCACAATCGCCTTCCCTCCCTGATGAAGCTGTAACCACAAGGGTATTTATATAACAGCGAAACGTTCATTGGATGGTTTGGTGGCTTATCTGTAAGGGGATCCCCTTTTCTGGGACATGTAGCACCTTTTGCACACAGCACCTTTTTTGTGTTTTTTTTTTTTTTTTTGCTTCCAGTAATCGGTTTACCACTGATTGCCATATCTGTACCCTACAGGCTATATTTAATATTGCTGGTATATGTCCAATATAGTCTTTCAGGGCTTTGCATACTCCAACTTTTGGCAAGATGCAATAATTTATGTCTCCTCTATTTTTGCAAAGTGTTACGCATGATGTATCAATGTATGACATATTCCACATGAGACAGTTGTTATTGGCTCAGATATGCACTTTACCGCTATGTAGCTGTTTTTCTGTCCTTGCTTAAGGGTCACTCTTCCCCTTTCCATGGTGTTTTTAATGGTTTTATTTTTATGGCCATTCCTTCCTTTTTGTCTGTCTTGTGTATTTGTATATTAATATATGTTATATGTTTCTACTGCAGTCTCAAGTGTAATTTTATTGGGGTGTGTCCATCAGTACCTAAACATGTAACACCATTTAAAAAGTCACTTTCCCCTGGTCGTGTGGAGGAAGGCTATTAGGGTGTGTATATTTCCACTATTTACAAGTCTCAGTTCAGCATAAACCATTACCCCGATTGCCATTGTTCAGCATATCAGCTGATGTGGTTATCAGAGTAAGATCTGAGATGATCTCTGTTCTTGTGGACAGTGGCGTATGAGCTAACATGGATTTTTACTTTGCTCAGACCCGGGGTCTGTCCTGTAGTACATTAACAAGGTTTATCATGATATCACAATATTGGCCATTGATTCTACTTCTCTCAGCCAGAGAGAATTTTCCCAAGCCGATATACATGATATAAACTTGCAGATAGGGACTTTTCACATGGAGCGCCTGTACTGCTGTCTTGGAGGCTCTTCCCTCTCCCATTGTCTCCCTGGCTGAAAAGACATAATCCAGTGATTAATCAGCGGTCAAGAGAAGGGTTTAATTGGTGCAGTTTTTTAAAAGCAATTGCTTGGGTGCTACCATCTCTACCATGTTTATAAAAAACCACACCCTCTTGTCGTACCAAGATGATTAAGCTGTTGTCAGAAAAAAGGAGCGATACCCTACCCTCACCCCAGGTTAATATTAGGTCTCAGGGCTCCCTCAGAAGAGGTGGTCGAGGGAGGGAGGTCATTTCCACTAAGTGCCCTGTTCCTGAGGGTAAGTTTTGGAAGACACAGAGGACGCCTCTGTTGTCTGTCCTTCAAGGAATTGTTCTTCTGTCTGTCCTTCAAGATTTTTTTTTCTGCTAACAAACACATGCATGTTAATAAATACCCAAGTCCAGACCTGGGTTAGAATGACTATGTATGGGTGCCCGCTAAAAACATTGGGTGTTAGTGTTCATTTGGGGCTGTGGGATTGAGGTTTATAAGTTAGTATAGATAGAGGACATTATTAATCCTATAGTTGTTCAGCTGGAGCTACCCCTGGTACTACATACCCATGATATTTTTCACAGGTCATTGCTCAAGAGATTTGTTGTATCTCCGGAGCCTAATTTATTACTTCCATCTCCAGTTTGTGTTTTTAATGTTTTTAAGAGTCATGTGACAGCAGAGGTGAATACTAGTCTGTTGGTGTGTCTCTTCAATAGGTCGTATCTGGACAAGTCTGGTGTTGAGGGACCTGAGGCCCCTCATAGAAAGGGGGTACTGTCATGAATATCTTCCTTCCTTGTGATATTTTTGATGGTTCTGGGATTTGAGCTCCACATTAACTTGTGAGGCTCAATATATTAAATGTGTTTGCTTTATCTTGGTGCTGTAAGAAATAATGTAATTTTCCTTGCTAGTAGCACCTGGTTTATTCACCCCACGTGCAGCCGGTTTGTGACCACTCCCATCTCCTTTAAATAGTCACAACACTTCACCTAGTGCCAGAAGTAGAACATTCATTTTGTTCTGTCCATGTGGAGGGAGGAAGTATTTAAGAGCTGCTGGGGCTTTTGCTGCAGTTCTGCTGTTCCGAGCCATTTTTTTCCGGAAGCCTAAGGGTCTGCTGCGCCATGTAGTTTTCTAAATATTCTTTTCCCTTTTTCCCCCTGTTTTCCTACCTACCCTTATGTTTTATTATTGCAGCGGTGATACTAGTGCTCTCACCAGCCTTTTCACTAGCCAGGGTGCGTATAGGGCAAGTGAGGGCCTAGGTACGTTATCGGCGATGTAGTGAAAGAACCGTATAGAGACATTAAGGAGTGCAGGGACAAGCCACAAGTGAGTGCAGGTGGTAACCCCTCTATCATCTCCCTAGCATCAAGGCCCACCATTTTATTATGTCGCAGGTTTACCCTGTTTGTGGTGGTGTTTGTCGGGGGCTCCCATATACGTGGCAGAACTCCAAGAGTCACAGCATGATAATATATTGAAGTACTTAAGTGAAATGCAAAGTAGCTTGTTTTTATATGCATTATACAAAATATTCCCCCTCGGGGACTTCATGGGAGGAATTGATCTTTTTTGTGCTTCAGTTTGCTGGTATGGAAGATATATCGATGATATGCTTATTGTATGAAGGGCTGATGTATTTGCCTTACAGATATCTATGAGGTACATCAATAATGATAAAATCAATCTCAAACATATGATTACTTTTGAATTCAAAGCTTTTGAAAGTCAACATATCACAAGAACATAGAGAAAACCTATATCTGGCAAAGCTACCATTCACTTTCATAGTCACCACCTATCCCATACTATGTATTAGATCCATCCCAGTCAGGGAACTGGGCAAAAAGTAATTTCATTAACAATATAGTTCTCAAACATGAATATAGTGTTTTATGAGACAGATGAAAGAATGGAGGTTATACCAAGGGATTATTATAAAGAGCAGCTAATATATTTATTAACAAATCACACGACACACAAGACACACATAGTTATTAGTGCATCATTAAGAAAAAATAATTATAAATAAAATCAACAAAAACCTAGGCTAATTGTACAATACAGTCCCTATTTCAATGATAATGAAGATAATGCTGGATATCTACATCTTTTGAATGTTGACCCCATTCTTAAGTCTTTAGTTAAAAATGGCATTAATCCCTTAATATAATATTGAATACTTGTATGTGATTGCGGAATCTCAAGAGAGATAGCTCCCGCCACTCACGCCTGATATTGGCTATATTACAGTCAGAATTTATCTCTAGCAGATGTGGCCAGAGATTCAGCTGTCATAGATTGGAGATGGAAACGCGCATTTCTGCTCGCCCTTACCAGCCCCTATTAGCACCCTGTAATGTGTTTGCAGGGTTGCACTCGGTTACTATAGCAGCTGGAGGCCTGCTGAAGGCCCCTGTTGCCGCCAACTTTATGCTCCTTTGAAGCTCAGCTATTGGCTGAGGTCACACAAGTGTATGAATCAGACAAGTGCAATGAAAGAAAATCCCGAATAGCACTCAGACCAATGTAAGTCAATGTTGCCAGTCAGATCTGCTAGTTTTTCCTTAGCTCCTATCGGACTGAGGAAAGATATCACAGCTTGCTGTGAATAGCAGCATATCTTGGATAACGTGCATGGATGTATGTGAAACATCAGACTGCACATGGATGGCATCTGAGTGCAGTCCGATATACAGAGACATTGGAGACAGACAGGCAATGGAGAAGATGGAGAAATAAATCTCTCCTTCTCCCCTGTTGTCATTCTAGATATGGGAAAGTATGTGTACAGTGACAGGGAAGGGAAACCCTGTGTCTAGGAAAGGGGGAGATGGTGACCCCTGACCAAACATTCTGCTGGCCCCTGGCTCCCCTGACAACCCTGGATAAGTTCTGCAAATATGTGGTGAGCAGGATACCTGACCCTTACTGACCCTAGAATTGGGCCCTAAGTAGGCAATGGATAGGATGAGCACTTAATCAACTCCACTGAGCTCTAAAGAAGACACAAGGAGAACACACAGGAGAAAAAACATGAACAACTTATCTCCAGATGACTCAGGGAGATGGGCAGCAACAAAAAAAATGTTTCTTTAGTTGGATACAAAATGACTGCTTGCATCCAAAGCCTGTATAAATTTTTAACTCTATCACCAGCATGCACAAAGGGGGAATGAAAGTATTTAAGAACACCAAGGAAAGACTTATGATTCACAGCTGAAAAGTGTGGAATTCCACAGGGTCCTAAAGGGAAAGGGATTAACCCAAGCAGAGAAGAAGAGAATGTCAGGGAGCAGTTTGTGTAGCCAAATGCTGCAACCTTCTACGGCCGGACACAAGAGGACCCTCTATCAAGCATGACACACCCGTGACACCTGTAAACTGATTCTCACATTTGATAAAATTAGGGCACATTTGAATGACACTCGGCTCACTCTCGCAGCAGAGCATGAGCCAACTGACATCAGCATATCACATCTGATGGTATATGCCAGTGTGATCGTGCCTTATGACGTGCTTCAAAGGAGACTAAGATTTATACTGTATATTGCTAAACTTTGGATTTTCAGTATTTATTCTAAAGGAAGAGATAATTGCAGGTTCAAGTCCCCCAAGTTGACTAACAATAAAGTAAAAAAATAAGAGTTTTTAAAAATATCAAAAAAATCCAAAGTTTCAAATCACCTCTTTTTCCTCCATTCAAAATCGACATAAAAAATATATTTATTTAGTATTATCAAATTCATAAAAGTCCAACATATCAAAATATAAATTGAATGAACCCAATCAATAAATCCTGTAATGAGGAAATAATCCAAATGCTAGAAATGCTTTTTTTTGGGGGGTCACTACTTTTCCTTAAAAATGCAATAAAAACAGATCAAAATGTTGTATGTAATCGAAAATTCTATTAGTAAAATCGTCAGATTGTCACCCTGCTGAAATTATTGAAGAACAAAAATGTTGCAGTCTCAGACAATGGTGACACAAACCCCTTAGTTGTTTTTTTTTTTTTTTTAAACTTGTGTATTTTTGCTTAAATAAAAAAAAAGCATTAAAGTTGAGTATCGCCGTAATCATGCTGATTAGTGAGCAGTACCATGCTCAGCTGCTTGGTACTCCATAAGAGCAGTTCGATGCTTGGATGACCCATCTTAGCATCCAGCTGCTCTTAACCAGTACCAAGCACATGAGCATAGTAGGGCTCGCTCATCTCTTGTGCTACTTACAGAATTATGATTCAGTATAATGTTTACCACAGAAAGTACCCTATAGAAACAAAACATATAAAATCAAATCAAAATGGCCTTTTTAGACACCTCTCCATTACTAACACCAGGGCTTGAAGCCAGCAGTCAATTCACAGCTAGCATCAACCCCATAAACCATTACCCAATTGCCATTGTACCAGGACAATTGGGAAGAGCTGGGTTCAGAACCAGAATTGGCAAATCTAATGGATGCACCACTTTTGGGGTGGCTACGGGCTGCTTTTCCTTAGGCTTGGAGGGGCCAAATAACCATTGGCCTTCCCACCCTAATAATACCAGCCTCCAGCTGTCTTCTGTACCTTGTCTGGTTATGAAAAATGGTTGGGACCTCAAGCTGTTTTTTAAATTATTTATTTAACCCCTTCAGCCCCAAGCCTATTTTGACCCTAAAGACCAGGCCATTTTTTGCAATTTTGACCAGTGGAACGCTTCAACGGATCCCAGTGATTCTGAAATTGTTTTTTCGTGACATATTGGGCTTCATGTTAGTGGTAAATTTAGGCCGATATTTTTTGTGTTTCTTTGTGAAAAAACAGAAATTTCGCAAAAATTTTGAAAATTTTGTAATTTTCAAACTTTGAATTTTTATGCTCTAAAACCAACGAGACATATAACACAAAATAATTAATAAATAACATTTCCCACATGTCTACTTTACCTCAGAACAATTTTGGGGAAAAAAAAAAATTAAGGAAGTTATAGGGGTTCAAAGTTTATGAGCAATTTCTCATTTTTACAACAAAATTTACAAAGCCACTTTTTTTAGGGACCACATCACATTTGAAGCGATTTTGAAAGGTCTACATGACACAAAACACCCAAAAAGTGACACCATTCCAAAAACGGCACCCCTCAGGCTACTCAAAACAACATTCAAGAAGGTTATTAACCCCTTCTGGTGCTTCACAGTAACTAAAGCAATGTGGAAGGAAAAAATGAACATTTTACTTTTTGCAACAAAAATGTTAATTTAGCCTCCAATATTGCATTTCACAAGGGTAGCAGGATTAAATGAACCCCCAAAATTTGTTGGGGCAATTTCTTCTGAGCACGCAGATACCTCATATGTGGCGAAAAAACCACTGTTTGGGCGCACCGCAGGACTCGGAAGGGAAGGAGCGTCATTTGACTTTTTGAATAGAAAATTAGCTGGAATCGTTAGCCCGCACCATGTTGCGTTTGGAGAGCCCCTGAGGTGCCGAAACAGTGGAGCTCCCCCCACATGTGACCCCATTTTGGAAACTAGACCCCTCATGGAATTTATCTAGATGTTTATTGAGCACTTTGATCCGCTGGGGGCTTCACAAATGTTGAGCAGTGAAAATAATAAAAAATATTTTTTACCACAAAATTGTTACTTCAACCAGGTAGCTTTTTTTATTCACAAGGGTATCAGGAAAAAATTGCACCATAAAATGTATGGTGCAATTTCTCCTGAGTACACAGATACCTCATATGTAGTGGAAATCAAATATTTGGGCGCACAGCAGGGCTCGGAATGCAAGGAGCGTCATTTGACTTTTCAAACGCAAAATTGCCTGGGATAATTAGCGTATTCCATGTTGTGTTTGGAGACCCCCTCAGGTGCCGAAACAGTGGAGCTCCCCCACATGTGACCCCATTTTGGAAACTAGACCTTCCATGGCATAGAAAAAGAAAAACAGGGCGCACGCAACGAATGTTCTGCAAAAAAAGGGGGGGGGGGACTAGGTGGGATGGAAAAAAGTCCTGTCCAAAGTCGAGTACGACTGCAGGACGATTGCTGATCAGGTACCTAATTGTTCAAGTTTTTTTTTGTTTTTTTTTTTATTTGTGGTGCACAAAAAAAGCAAAAACTAGAGCAACAATTACGTACCTGATCAGCCAATCACGTAGCTGATCAGCACTTGGCGGCAAGCAGGGTAGGGGAAGAGGATGGGAGAGGGAGTGGGAGATGCGATTGGGGATAGTTAGAAAAGAGCCACGAACAATACTTACAGGATGGATCAGAACAGTGGCAGATGGGGGGGACAGCGGCATATAAAGGGAGCATCTGTGATTGTGAGACGGAGGGTGGCTGGGATAGGGTGGAGGCGGCTGGGATAGGGTGGGGGGCGGATGGGAGAGGGCGCAGTGGATGCAGGAGTGGCAGAGGATGGGGTGAAGGGGGGATGGGTGGGAAGGGGAGTGGGAGGTGAGATTGGGGATAGTTACCTTACAGGATGGATCTAGGCAGCAGGATCACAGGAGATGAAGGAAGGCAGCAGATCGGGGAGGGTGAGAGGTGGGAGAGGGAGAGGGAGCGCAGCGCAGATCACGGGGGAGACAGGTGAGCAGAGCACAGATCACGGGGGTGAGAGGTGAGGGAGCACAGATCACGGGGGTGAGAGGTGGCGGGAGAGCGGACAGCAGATCACGGGCGGTGACAGGTGAGAGAGCACAGATCACGGGGGTGACAGGTGAGGGAGCACAGATCACGGGGGTGACAGGTGAGGGAGCACAGATCACGGGGGTGACAGGTGAGGGAGCACAGATCACGGGGGTGACAGCTGAGGGAGCACAGATCACGGGGGTGACAGGGGAGGGAGCACAGATCACGGGGGGTGACAGGGGAGGGAGCACAGATCACGGGGGTGACAGGGGAGGGAGCACAGATCACGCGGGTGACTAGGGAGGGAGCACACAATCACGGGGGTGACAGGGGAGGGAGCACACATCACGGGGGTGACAGGGGAGGGAGCACACATCACGGGGGTGACAGGGGAGGGAGCACAGATCACGGGGGTGACAGGGGAGGGAGCACAGATCACGGGGGTGACAGGGGAGGGAGCACAGATCACGGGGGGTGACAGGGGAGGGAGCACAGATCACGGGGGTGACAGGGGAGGGAGCACAGATCACGGGGGTGACAGGGGAGGGAGCACAGATCACAGGGGTGACAGGGGAGGGAGCACAGATCACGGGGGTGACAGGGGAGGGAGCACAGATCACGGGGGTGACAGGGGAGGGAGCAAACATCACGGGGGTGACAAGGGAGGGAGCACACATCGCGGGGGGTCACAGGGGAGGGAGCACACATCGCGGGGGTGACAGGGGAGGGAGCACACATCACGGGGGTGACAGGGGAGGGAGCACACATCACGGGGGTGACAGGGGAGGGAGCACACATCACGGGGGTGACAGGGGAGGGAGCACACATCACGGGGGTGACAGGGGAGGGAGCACACATCACGGGGGTGACAGGGGAGGGAGCACACATCACGGTGGTGACAGGGGAGGGGGCGAGTAGCCGATCACGGGGGTGAGAGGTGGGGGGAGTGGGCAGCACATCACGGAGGGGGCGCCAGCCGATCAAGAAGGGGAGTGGCGGGCAGCGCATAACGGAGGAGAGGGGGCGCGCAGCGCATAACGGAGGAGAGGGGGCACGCAGCGCATAACGGAGGAGAGGGGGCGGGCAGCCGATCACGAGGGGGAGGGGCCGGGCAGCAGATCGGGGAGAGCGGTGACACTGGCAGACGGATGAGGGCAGCGGCGGATCGGCAGGGGTGGGGGTGCGGGCAGCAGATCACGAGGGGTGAGGGTGCGGGCAGCAGATCGGGGAGACAGGTGGCAGATCGCGGAGGGCAGCGGCGGATCGGGAGGGGTGGGGGTGCGGGCAGCAGATCGGGGAGACAGGTGGCAGATCGTGGAGGGCAGCGGCGGATCGGGAGGTGTGGGGGTGTGGGTAGCAGATCACAAGGGGTGGGGGTGCGGGCAGCAGATCGGGGAGACAGGTGGCAGATCGCGGAGGACAGCGGCGGATCGGGAGGTGTGGGGGTGCGGGCAGCAGATCACGAGGGGTGGGGTTGCGGGCAGCAGATCGCGGAGACAGGTGGCAGATCGCGGAGGACAGCGGCGGCGGCGGATTGGGAGGTGTGGGGGTGAGGGTGCGGGCAGCAGATACGAGGGGTGGAGGTGCGGGCAGCAGATCGGGGAGACAGGTGGCAGATCGCGGAGGGCAGCGGCGGCAGCAGATCGGGAGGCTTTTCGCCAGTTTCATACAGTGCAATGGCTGCGCGGCAACTTCCGGGTCCCATGCTCCGGTTACATAACAGCATGGGACCGGAGCTTGTCGCCCTGCCATTGCACTGTATACACTCACTGTGCTGGCGTGCTGCAGGGACGACAAGTGACGGTGACGGGGGGCGGTCACCGGCAACAGGTCCATAGTGATTGGAGAGATCGGTCACAAGGCCGATCTCTCCAATCAGAGCTGCTGGAACTGGGGGAGGGTGATCCAGTGAGGTCACCCAGCTCTAGCCAATGGCCAGTGCTACAGCTGCACTGGTCAGGGCTGGATTTCAATGTTTCAGTCATTTTAAATGGCTGGAACATTACAGTGGCTGTGATTGGTTGAGCAGCGTTCATCAGCCAATCACAGCCTCCGTAGGTCCGGGGAGGAGGCACCACCCCTCCTGGGGTCAGGTACAGGTCCCCTCCTTCCCGAATCTGCGGTTTATGATAACTTTTCGCAGTCACCGGAGGCTCCGGTGCTGCGATTACGCCATGACGGAAAGATCCGTCCTTGGTCGTTAAGGCCCAGGGCACCATGACGGAAAGATCCGTCCATGGTCGTGAAGGGGTTAACTAGTTTAAAAAAAACAACTTTGAATCTTGTCTGTTTTTCATAACCACTCGAGGTAAAGTTGACAGCTTAGGGTTGCAATGCACATCTGCTGCTTTTCTTGTGCTGGTTATGAAAAATAGGGAGGACCCCACATCATTTGTTTTCCTTTAATTATTTATTAATTCAACTAAATAGCGTGACAATCTATCTATCTATCTATCTATCTATCTATCTATCGATCTAGCATTTGTCTATCAAACATTTGTTCATCTTTCCACATGTTTAACACATAAAAAAAACTTCCATTTCTGTTGTTTTTTTCCGATACGTGTCACGTGTATAGATTTCACACATATGCTATCCGTGGGATGTCTGTATTTTATCTGTGCTGCTGGAAAAAAATGGACTTCTCTCCATGTGGTTCACATGGATATGGAGGTGTTTCATACAGACATGTGAAAACACAAAGTTGTGAAAATACCCATCGATACTAATTAGTATGCGTGTGAACATGTATGCGATACATGTGAAAGCGGATATCACATGTATAGGAAACATGGATCTATGAAGGGGGCCTAAGATATTGTCAAACTAAATATATATTCTGATGAGAAATAAAAAAAAAATCCATGTAAGATTTGTTTTATACTCAAAAGATAACAACATTCTCTGATTTAGAAAATTAGAGAGAATTTCTTATTAAAGAATTGTTGAACTGTGATTCCGACCATTTTATGTTCATTATTGAATGCTCTCATTGTAATCTAAAATATGTCGGCTGCACAAGTACATGATTAAATGTCACAATAAGAGAATATTTAAATGACATTTCTCAACAATCAAATTGCAAAACATCTAACGCGGTCAAGCAATTTATTCACATGCATAATACAAATCTTTCTACACTTGTGATATAGTCATTGATCAAACACCAGTTTACATTTGCATTGGTAATAGAGAACACACTCTACACAATATAGACACTTATTGGCCTTTTACCCCTTTATACATGATTCACTTTAGATTTTCACCTTAAAGGGAATATGTCAATAGGTTTTTGCTATATAATCTGAAAGTAGCATAATATAGGACAAGAAATCCTCATTACAGTGATGTATGATTTACTGGGCTGCTTGGTGTAGCTTTGCTAGAATTCCTTTTTTGTCATGTAGATGTAGCAGAGCTAAGAATTCTGAGCTGTGTATAACCCTGGCCACACCCCTGATTGGCAGCTTCCTGTGCACACCAAGCAGTGACTGAGTTACTAATCAGTGGTGGAGGTGGGGTTACCCAGGTTAGCCTGACTACTCTGCACATAACAACTAGTCCTGTAGTGATAATCTCTTGCTAATATAAAAACTGATTGTATTAAAACTATAGCACATAGCCACAGCCCAGTAAGTGACACTTCCCTGGCATCTGGCTTTCTTGCCCTGTGTTATCCTAAAAATCTGCACACAGATTCCCTTTAAAAATCATATAATCTGATTTTTCAATTTAACTTATTTGTGATGTTTTTAATTAATTTTCCGGTTTATTGATCAGTTTGATTTTACTATATATTTCTGAACAGTTTCATAAGACACAATAAATATGTTCATAAGACATAGCCTTGTACACATTAATGGATCCAAGTGTCTAGGTGCAATGTTGCATTAATTATGGATTAAGAACATTATCACATTTGAAATGTTTTAACAACATTGGTTACTGCATTACCATGTTTTAATTGAATCTTAATAAACAATGGATTTTAACCATTAAAGGGAATCTATCAGCAGATTTTTGCTAGATAAAGTGAGGACAGCATGCTGTAGGGGTTAAAACACTGAATTCAGACATGTGTAACTTATTAAACTGTGTACTGTTGCTTCCAGACAATGAAGGTTTTAACACTAGGTAACATCCCCACCTCTGATAAGTAGCTCATTGTTAATATTCTTTGTATACAGAGAGTGTAAAGTGGGCGGAGTTAGATCTGAGCTTTGCTACATACTAATTCTAATAACTCTTTGTGCATCACAACTGCTGCACCCAGTAAATTAAGTGACACATCACTGTAATCAGGGTCTCTGTCTCTACATTATGCTGATCTCAGATGAGTGAGCAAAACTCTGGTGACAGATTCCCTTTAACATAAATTATACTCGGGATCATCTCATGACGAAATTGAGTTTTGGGAAGACCTTTCTTTAATGTGAATCCGGGGTGACTTAATTCACACTTGGCTGGAAGACATCAAACAAATCTGTCACCATATTTTGCAAAACAACACTGCGTACATTGTTAAATTTACGTTATGATGAATCAGGGGTCCTTTTCTTGAAAACCCATGTCAGAATAATTATTGCCTTGCGAAAGTATTTGGCCCCCTTGAATTTTTCAACCTTTTCCCACATTTCAGGCTTCAAACATAAAGATAAGAATTTTAATGTTATGGCGAACAATCAACAACAAGTGGGACACAATTGTGAAGTTGGACAAAATTTATTGCTTATTTTTTATTTTTATAAAAATAAATAACTGAAAATTGAGGCGCGCAATATTATTTGGCGCCTTTAAGTTAATACTTCATAGCGCCACCTTTTGCTGCGATTACAGCTACAAGTTGCTTAGGGTATGTCTGTATCAGTTTTGCACATCGAGAGACTGAAATACTTGCCCATTCTTCCTTTGCAAACAGCTAGAGCTGAGTGAGGTTGGATGGAGGCGTTTGTGAACAGCAGTTTTCAGCTCTCTCCACAAACTCTCGATTGGATTCAGGTCTGGACTTTGACTTGGCCATTCTAACACCTGGATATTGTCACGGCCGGGCGGTCGGGCAGACCCAGGAGGTGGATCCACTGGACCGAACTCGAAGATGGTGGTAGGGAGTCCGGCAGCTGAAGCACTGATGGGCAGCAGAACAGTCCGTGCAAGTGAAGACAGCGGAGGAGTCCCTGGGACCACGGAGTCACAGATAGTAGTCCTGGTGACGTAGCTCAGGTTCGGAAGCCGAGATGATATCAGGCGGGGTCCGGAACCTCAGGAGCGAGATGACGGGTCACCGCAGGGATCCGAGATGGTACGGACTGTCAGATGGCAGACGGACAGTGTGCGGGGTTCAGGATACGGCAGACTGGATGGCGAGGCAGGTACGGCTCTACAAAGAGAGATAGGTGAGTACAGGCACATAAACACCAGGAGACCTGACTCCTAGCTCAGGGAACACGAAGATCAGGCCCCGCCCCCTTGGACAATAACCCCCTTTATACCCAGTACCTGTTCAACCTCATTTCCTGTTAATGGACGCTGGCCCTTTAAGAAAGGGTCAGTGACCGCGCGCGCGCCCTAACGCGCATGCGCGCCGCCCGGGTGCCAGAAGCCAGGGAAGGAGGCTGAGAGGAGGACGCAGGAGAGCCGGCCAGGTCCTGGGAAGCCGTCGGGCGCCGGGATCGGGGCCCAGGGGGCCTGGGACGGACGGAATCCGGGGGCTGAGGAGCGGGCAGCGTGGCAGGTGAGCCGGGGAGCGGGGGTGAGGACCCGGGGAGCGTGACAGTACCCCCCCCCCACGCCCCCCACCCCGCAACCGGGACATGAAGGCACGGATAAGAGGAGTGCCCACGTTCTCCCTGGGCTCCCAAGACCTATCCTCAGGACCATACCCTTCCCTGTCCACCAGGAAGTACTGCCGACCTCGTACGGTCTTCATGGCCACGATATCCCTTACCGCATAGATGTCGTCATCGGCAATAGGTGGAGGGGCCGGACTGGCAGCATCGGAGAAGGGACCAAGGATAACCGGCTTGAGCAGGGAGACGTGGAATGAGTTGGGTATCCTCATCGTGGCCGGGAGCTGTAGCTTGTATGAGACCTCATTGATCTTGCTGAGGACCTTAAACGGCCCTATGTAGCGAGGACCCAGCTTGTATGATGGTATCTTCAGGCGGACGTACTGGGAAGCAAGCCAGACGAGGTCTCCAGGAGAGAAACACGGAGGGTCCAGACGTCTCTTGTCGGCGTGTCTTTTCATCCGCAGGGAAGCACGCCCAAGGGACGATTTGACAGAGTCCCAAATGTTTGCAAAGTCACGGGCTATTGTATCTGCAGCAGGGACATCCGAAGAGGGGGATACAGGCAATGGGATGGAAGGCTGAAGCCCGTAAACAACATGGAAGGGAGAGCTGGAGGACGACTCACTGAAGTGGTGGTTGTGGGAGAATTCAGCCCAAGGTAGCAGGGCGGACCAGTCGTCATGATGGGCATTGACGTAGTGACGTAAGAAAGAGGTCAAGATTTGATTGACCCTCTCTACCTGGCCATTAGACTGAGGATGGTATGCAGATGAAAAGTCCAGAGTCACTCCCAGATGGTTACAGAGAGCCCTCCAGAAGCGGGAAGTGAACTGAGTTCCTCTGTCTGATACGATGTGTAATGGAAAGCCATGCAAGCGGAAGATGTGTTGTATATAGGCGTCCGCGAGTTCCTGAGCAGAGGGCAGTCCAGCCATAGGGACGAAATGGGCCATTTTAGAGAACCGATCCACCACGACCCATATGACTGTGTGTCCGGATGACAATGGCAAGTCCGTAATAAAGTCCATAGCTATGTGTTGCCACGGAGCTGAGGGTATCGGTAGAGGCAGAAGACGGCCATAGGGCAGGTGTTTGGGCGTCTTGTTCCTGGCACAAGAGGAGCAGGCAGAGACAAAGGCGGCGACGTCAGTGCGAAGGGATGGCCACCAGTAATGGCGTACAATCGCACCCCATGTTCTCTTCTGGCCTGCATGGCCGGCTGTTTTTGAGGCATGACCCCAGTGTAACACTTTTAGCCTGTCGGTCTCCGAGACATAGGTCTTCCCGGGTGGTATTTGGGCCAGAGTGACGGGAGCCACCGGAACAATCTTGCTAGGAGGGATGATAGGTTGGGTAGTCTCTTCCTCCTGCTCCATGGGCATGAGGGACCTAGACAAGGCATCGGCGCGTACATTCTTGTCCGCGGGTCGGAAGTGGAGCTGGAAGTCAAACCTGGCAAAGAATAAGGACCACCTGGCTTGCCGTGGGTTCAGTCGCTGAGCGGACCGCAGGTATTCCAGGTTCTTGTGGTCCGTGTAGATGGTCACGGGGTACACTGCTCCTTCCAGGAGGTAGCGCCACTCCTCCAGAGCTAGTTTGACCGCCAATAATTCTCGGTCACCGATGGTGTAATTCCGTTCAGGTGCTGAGAAGCTCTTAGAAAAGAAACCGCAAGTCACCATCTTCCCGGAGGAGGATTTTTGCATGAGCACTGCTCCGGCTCCTGAGGAGGAGGCATCCACCTCCAAGGTGAACTGGCGGTTTAACTCCGGTCGGTGGAGTACAGGAGAGGAGGCGAAAGCTCGCTTCAAAGAGCAAAACGCGGCGTCGGCCGCAGGTGACCAGTCCTTTGGTTTAGCCTCCTTTTTGGTCAAAGCGGAGAGAGGAGCAGTCAGGGCGGAGAAGTGCGGGATAAACTGGCGGTAGTAGTTGGCGAATCCCAGGAACCGTTGGATTGCCTTCAGTCCAGAAGGAGGAGGCCAGTTGAGTATGGAGGAGACCTTCTTTGGATCCATCTGCAACCCAGTACCCGAGATGATGTATCCCAGGAAAGGGAGAGAGGACTGCTCAAAGACGCACTTCTCATATTTGGCGTAGAGACGATTCTCTCTCAGTCTTTGTAGAACCAGCTTTACGTTCTCTCTGTGGGTCTGGAGGTCCGGAGAGAAGACAAGGATGTCATCCAGATAAACTACTACACAGAGGTAGAGGAGGTCCCGGAAAATGTCGTTCACCAGTTCTTGGAATACGGCAGGAGCGTTACACAGACCGAAGGGCATCACGCAGTATTCGTAGTGCCCGTCGCGAGTATTAAATGCGGTCTTCCATTCGTCCCCAGAGCGGATACGAACTAGGTTGTAGGCACCCCGAAGATCCAGTTTGGTGAACACACGGGCTCCTCTGAGCCGGTTGAACAATTCGGGGATGAGCGGTAGGGGGTACTTGTTTTTTATGGTGATCTGATTCAAGCCCCGGTAGTCAATGCATGGGCGAAGGTCACCCTCTTTCTTCTTAACGAAGAAGAAGCCTGCTCCCGCAGGAGAGGAGGATCTCCGGATGAATCCCTTTGCCAGGCTTTCCGTGATGTATGTGGACATGGCCCTGGTTTCAGCTGGAGACAACGGATATATCCGTCCTCGAGGTGGTGTTGTTCCTGGGAGCAGGTCGATGGCGCAATCGTAGGGACGGTGTGGCGGAAGTACCTCAGACTCCTTCTTGTCAAAAACGTCCGCGAAGGACCAATAGGCCGAGGGCAGTTCCGGTAGGTTCTCTGGAGCCGGGGGACGTCGGATTGGTTGTAGGGACTTTAGACATCTCTCATGACAGGCAGAGCCCCAACGAGTGATTTCGCCAGTACCCCAGCTGACTGATGGTTCGTGTGTCCGCAACCAAGGAAGTCCCAGCAGGATTTGATGGGACATGTGTGGAAGGACGTAGAGAGCGATGTTCTCGGTGTGCAGAGCACCTATACGCAATTCCACCGGCTTGGTGATCCAGGAGATGGTATCAGAGAGGGGTCTCCCATCCACCGAGGCAATCACTAGGGGCTTATCGAGTGGAGTAACAGGCAGCTGGTACTTGTCCACCGTGGCCTGCTGGATAAAATTGCCTGCTGCTCCGGAGTCGAGGTATGCCTCAGCCGTGAAGCGCGTCTCTCCTGTTGACACTTGTACCGTCCACATAACCGGGTCTGAGAGAGTCCCAGCACCTAGGGTGGCCTCTCCTACCAACCCTAGGCTTTGGAGTTTCCCGGCCTTTCCGGACAGGAGCGTAAGAGATGAGTGCCCTCTCCGCAGTAAAAGCAGAGGCCTTTGGCGAGCCGCTCTGCTCTACGTTGGTCAGACTGTCGTACTCGGTCAACCTGCATGGGCTCGTGGACAGGAATCCCAGCTGTTGATGAGTGAGGCACAGAGGACTTCTGTGGAGGAGGGGAGTGCCGTACTGCACGTCTCTCACGATACAGCTCTTTGGAGCGTTCCTGGAAACGAATGTCCACTCGAGTGGCTAGGGCAATCAGGGCATCTAGGGTGGAGGGCACGTCACGACCCGCCAACTCATCCTTGATGCGACTCGAGAGTCCTTCCCAGAAGGCGGCTGTCAGGGCCTCATTATTCCACCCGAGTTCAGAAGCCAAAGTACGGAAACGGATGGCATATTGGCCCACCGTCAGTGTTCCTTGACGTAGGCGGAGGAGGGATGAAGCAGACGCAGAGGCGCGTCCCGGCTCGTCGAAGGTGCTGCGAAAGGCCTGCAGGAACTCTTGAAGGTTCTTGGTCATGGGGTCCTCCTTCTCCCACAAGGGGTTCATCCACGCCAGCGCCTCGCCCTCCAGATGAGACATTATAAAGGCGACCTTGGCTTGGTCAGAGGCGAACAGATGTGGCAGCTGCGTGAAATGAAGGGAACACTGGTTTATGAAGCCCCTGCAGGTCTTGGGATCTCCAGCATAACGAGGTGGTGACGCCAAACGGAGACGGGAAGCATCTGAAGAGGCTGCCACTGGTGCGGGAGCCATGGCTTGCCTAGCTGGGGACCTGGGTGCCGCAGGCGTCATTGATGCTTGTAACGTGTACAGGCGGGTGTCCACGGAGGTCATAAATTGCAACATGCGGGTCTGGACTTCATGCTGACGTTGGAGTTCCTCTTGCAAGGCCGCTAGTGCTGCAGCGGGATCCATGGCCTGATCTTACTGTCACGGCCGGGCGGTCGGGCAGACCCAGGAGGTGGATCCACTGGACCGAACTCGAAGATGGTGGTAGGGAGTCCGGCAGCTGAAGCACTGATGGGCAGCAGAACAGTCCGTGCAAGTGAAGACAGCGGAGGAGTCCCTGGGACCACGGAGTCACAGATAGTAGTCCTGGTGACGTAGCTCAGGTTCGGAAGCCGAGATGATATCAGGCGGGGTCCGGAACCACAGGAGCGAGATGACGGGTCACCGCAGGGATCCGAGATGGTACGGACTGTCAGATGGCAGACGGACAGTGTGCGGGGTTCAGGATACGGCAGACTGGATGGCGAGGCAGGTACGGCTCTACAAAGAGAGATAGGTGAGTACAGGCACATAAACACCAGGAGACCTGACTCCTAGCTCAGGGAACACGAAGATCAGGCCCCGCCCCCTTGGACAATAACCCCCTTTATACCCAGTACCTGTTCAACCTCATTTCCTGTTAATGGACGCTGGCCCTTTAAGAAAGGGTCAGTGACCGCGCGCGCGCCCTAACGCGCATGCGCGCCGCCCGGGTGCCAGAAGCCAGGGAAGGAGGCTGAGAGGAGGACGCAGGAGATCCGGCCAGGTCCTGGGAAGCCGTCGGGCGCCGGGATCGGGGCCCAGGGGGCCTGGGACGGACGGAATCCGGGGGCTGAGGAGCGGGCAGCGTGGCAGGTGAGCCGGGGAGCGGGGGTGAGGACCCGGGGAGCGTGACAGATATATTTATTTGTGAACCATTCCATTGTAGATTTTGCTTTTTGTTTGGGATCATTGTCTTGTTGGAAGACAAATCTCCGTCCCAATCTCAGGTCTTTTCAAGACTCCAACAGGTTTTCTTCAAGAATTATCCTGTATTTGGCTCCATCCATCTTCCCATCAATTTTAGAAAAGCAGGCCCAAATCATGATGCTGTCACCACCATGTTTGACAGTGGGGATGGTGTGTTCAGAGTAATGAGCTGTGTTGCTTTTACGCCAAACATATCGTTTGGCATTGTGCCCAAATAGTTCGATTTTGGTTTCATCTGACCAGAGCACCTTCTTCCACATGTTTGGTGTGTCTCCCAGGTGGCTTGTGGCAAACTTTAAACAATACTTTTTATGGATATCTTTGAGAGATGGCATTCTCCTTGCCACTCTTGTAAAGGCCAGATTTGTGCAGTGTACGACTGATTGTTGTCCTATGGACAGACTCTCCCACCTCAGCTGTAGATCTCTGCAGTTCATCCAGAGTGATCATGGGCCTCTTGGCTGCATCTCTGAGTATTCTCAGTATTCTCCTTGTTTGAGATGACATTTTGGATGGACGGCCGGGTCTTGGTTGATTTGCAGGGGTATAATACTCCTTCCATTTCAATATGATCGCTTGCACAGGCCTCCTTGGGATGTTTAAAGTTTTGGAAATCTTTTTGTAACCAAATCCGGCTTTAAACTTCTCCACAACAGTATCAGGGACCTGCCTGTTGTGTTCCTTGGTCTTCATGATGCTCTCTGTGCTTTAAACAGAACACTGAGACTATCACAGAGCAGGTGCATTTATACGGAGACTTGATTACACGCAGGTAGATTATATTTATCATCAGCAGTCATTTAGGACAACATTGGATCATTCAGAGATCCTCAATGAACGTCTGGAGTGAGTTTGCTGCACTGAAAGTAAAGGGGACGAATAATATTGCACGCCCCACATTTCAGTTTTTTATTTTCGAAAAAAGTTTAAAATAACTAATAAGTTTCGTTCACCTTTACAATTGTGTCCCACTTGTTGTTGATTCTTCACCATAACATGAACATTTTTATCTTTATGTTTGAAGCCTGAAATGTGGGAAAAGGTTGAAAAATTCAAGGGAGCCGAATACTTTTGCAAGGCACTGTAATCTTGTTTTTCCTCCCCATCTTAAAATTAGTATTTTATGAGTCCAGCTAGAGCTATTCAGCCATTTTGACACTGATTTTCAAAGTAAGTACAATAACCTCACACGGTCTAAGTCTTTTCAATGCCTAAAGGTGGTGTCACACACAGCGACAACGACAACGACGTCGCTGCTACGTCACAATTTTCTGTGACGTTGCAGCGACGTCCCGTCGCTGTCGCTGTGTGTGACATCCAGCAACGAGCTGGCCCCTGCTGTGAGGTCGCCGCTCGTTGCTGAATGTCCAGCTTCATTTTTTGGTCGTCGCTCTCCCGCTGTGACGCACAGATCGCTGTGTGTGACAGCGAGAGAGCGACGAAATGAAGCGAGCAGGGAGCAGGAGCCGGCATCTGGCAGCTGCGGTAAGCTGTAACCAAGGTAAACATCGGGTAACCAAGGTGGTTACCCGATATTTACCTTCGTTACCAGCCTCCGTCGCTCTCACGCTGCCAGCGCCGGCTCCTGCTCTCTGCACATGTAGCTGCAGTACACATCGTGTAATTAACCCGATGTGTACTGTAGCTAGGAGAGCAAGGAGCCAGCGCTAAGCAGTGTGCGCGGCTCCCTGCTCTCTGCACTGTGACATGCAGCTGCAGTACACATCGTGTAATTAACCCGATGTGTACTGTAGCTAGGAGAGCAGGGAGCCAGCGCTAAGCAGTCTGCGCGGCTCCCTGCTCTCTGCACATGTAGCTGCAGTACACATCGTGTAATTAACCCGATGTGTACTGTAGCTAGGAGAGCAGGGAGCCAGCGCTCAGTGTGCGCGGCTCCCTGCTCTCTGCACATGTTTCAGCACAGCGACGCGTGTCGTTATGATCGCTGCTTCGGCTGCTGTGTTTGACAGCTAAGCAGCGATCATAACAGCGACTTACAAGGTCGCTGCTATGTCACAGAAAATGGTGACGTAACAGCGACGTCGTTGTCGCTGTCGTTTAGTGTGAACCCAGCTTAACTCAGTTGTTATCCTGAAATCTGATAACTGATCTGCTTTAGGCCTGCGACACACATCCGTGCTGCCGGCACGTGTTTGTCATTTTTTACACGTACCGGCGGCACGGAGACACGTTAACCAATGCTACCCTATTGTAGCAGGCACACAAACGTAAAACCACACGGAACGTGTGTCCGTGTGCGTTTGTACGTGTGTGCGTTTTTCAAAGCGCTGACATGTCAGTGATTTCTCCCGCAGCACGGGTGTCACACGGCCCGCACCCGTACCACACGGGTGTAGTGTGGATGCGGTCCCGTGTGACACGCGCCGGAGAAAACACACATGTCAGTGAAAAAAAAAAAAACATTAACTCACCTTCTCCAGCCCTCCTGCCTCTGCCGCTGCTGCCTCTTGCTGCCGACCGCCGCTCATTATTCTCATTGAATATTCACTTCACTGCCTGACAGCAGCAGCAGCGGGGAGACGGGAGGGCTGGAGACCGCGGATCAGCACCACGGACAGCAGCGCGGACATCAGGAAGGACCAGGTGAGTATGTTAATTACCGGTTCTACGTGTGCTATCGCGGATAGCACACGTAGAACACACGTGTCCCGCACGTACCAGAGACACGTACTTACCTGCACGCAACACGCAGGGAAAATACGTGTCTCTCGGCACGTGCGTGAATTTCACGTGAGTGTGGCAGAGGCCTTATACAGTTTAAGAAAATCCTATCTAATTAATGCAGCAGTTTTGAGAACTTTGCATGGAAGGACATCTGCAGGGTTATAAGTTTCATTGTTTGCTTTACATTAATAGGAGCATAAATTTTATGGATCTACACTAGTTATAATGAAGTGTTATTTTTTTGAACGCGCACAATATAAAATACAGTAATGAATGGAGTCAATAGTGTATTATTGCTAGTCTGTAAATTTAACTCTATATAAGTTATAATATATAATATAACAGGTCTGCTGAAGATAGAGCACACATCATGACAGTCAAGACATTGATGTTACATAGGGAGTAAATAAACCAAACACCTTTATATGATAGGGAGTGGAAACTCTACAAGGGTTAACAGTATATGTGACCCTAGTTCTATCCCTATAGTGGTGCAAATCTCATTCTGCCCCCTAAGCCTAAAACTGTATTCATAGTATTAGTATCCATAGTATATTCGTGCTGTTCTATACAGATGACTTTCCAGCAGTAATTATCATCAGACAGGATAAAAATGAGAACACTACGGGTTTCGGAATATGGCGACCAAAGTGCTATTCTTTTTCTTGAAAAACGTATTAATTTTTTTTTCCCCACATAGATAAAAGTAAAACTAGACATGTTTGGTATCTCCAACTCATACTGACCTGGGGAATCATATTACCTTGTCGGTTTTACTATATAGGGAACATGGTAAATAAAAAAAACATAAAATATATGTGGAATGGCACACGTTTTGCAATTTCCCTGCAGTTGATTTTTTCTCCCTTTTTCCAGTAAAATATGGGTCAGAATAAATGGTGTCATTCAAAAGTACAACTTGTTTTGCAATAAACAAGCCCTCATATAGTTGACTGAAAAATAAAAAACATGGCTCTTGGAAGAAGGGGAGGAAAAATGATTAGTGGTGAAACGGTTAAGTTGGAAGTTATATATAAAGAAAAATGGTATAAGTGAAAACACCAAATCATCCCGCAAAAAAAATAAGACCTAACCTCTTTTGGAAAAAAGTTACAGCTCTCAGAATATGGTGATGGAAAACCAAACCAAACCAAACCAAAGGCGATGGAAAACCAAACCAAACCAAACTGTTGGAATTTTATCTTTGATGTGTAAAAGTAACAAAGAATAAAACATGCTATAAATCTGGTATATCTATAATCGGACTGACCCAATAAGTAAATCAGTCTTATCACTTTTATCGCTTGATAAACTATGAAAAATTAAAAATATATATAAAATATTTATAGATTTTGCTGTTTTTTGTTTTATTTTGTGTCTAAAAGATCTAAAAAAAAACAATCAAAAAATGTTATGTGCCCCAATATGGTACCAAAAAAAATCTTCATCTCATTCCTCAAAAAATAAGCCCTCATACAGTCCTGTTTGCCAAAAAAGGGTATAGATCTCACAATATTTTGACAAACAAAAAGCATTTTTAACGTGTCATAGAGCAAAAGATAAAAAACACCACATATACACATATATATATATATATATTAATTTTGTATTGTCTCATATTGTCTGTACATGTCCCCTCTGAATTGTAAAGCGCTGCGGAATATGTTGGCGCTATAGAAATAAAAAATATTATTATTATTATTATTATTATTATTATTATATCTGGTATCTCTGTAATCTCATTGACCCGAAGAATAAATCTGTCTTATTACTAAGGACCATATCACACATCAGTTTTTTTGCATCAGACACAATACGTTTTGTGTTTGATCTGTCGCAGATAGTGTGAAAACTGATGCTTGTAAAAACTACATGAACCCATCCCGGGAAGGTAGAGAGAGGGGGAGAGGGAGGGAGAGAGAGAGAGAGAGAGAGGGGGGGAGAGAGAGAGGGAGAGAGAGAGAGGGAGAGAGAGAGGGAGAGAGAGAGAGGGAGAGAGAGAGAGGGAGAGAGAGGGAGAGAGAAAGAGAGAGAGAGAGGGAGAGAGAGAGGGAGGGAGAGAGAGAGAGGGAGAGGGGGAGGGAGCGAGAGAGAGAGGGAGAGAGAGGGAGGGAGCGAGAGAGAGGGAGAGAGAGAGAGAGGGACAGAGAGGGAGAGAAGAGAGAAAAAGATAGAGAGGATTGGAGGGAGCGAGGGAGAGAGAGAGAGAGACAGAGACACCAGATATGAATTTACCCTTCTGAGCATGCTCAGTTGCTAAAAGACGGATCCGTCACTGGATTCCGTCATTTGATGGATTTTGACGGACTCCGTGCCCATAGGATTCCATTATACCAAACGACAGACCCCGAAAGATCCATCGCTGTCCGTTTTTTCGACAAACATAAAAAACGTTACATTCTGCGTTGCTTCCGTCCGACGGTCAGTCATTCCATGATTGATCCGTCACGAGACGGATGCAAGGCAAGGCCATCAGTCACAATCCGTCGTTAATATAACTCTATGGGGAAAAAACTGAACCCTGCTAAATATTTTGCAGGATACTGTATTTTCTCAAGGCAACGGATTGTGACTGAGGGTAAAAGACAGAATTGTGAAAGCAGCCTTAGGGGCACTTTGCACACTTCGACATCGCAAGCCGATGCTGGGATGCCGAGTGCGATAGTCCCCGCCCCTGTCGCAGCAGCGATATGTGGTGATAGCTGGCGTAGCGAAAATTATCGCTACGCCAGCTTCACATGCACTCACCTTGCCCTGCGACGTCGCTCTGGCCGGCGACCCGCCTCTTTTTTAAGGGGGCGGGTCGTGCGGCGTCATAGCGACGTCACACGGCAGGCGGCCAATAGGAGCGGAGGGGCGGAGATGAGCGGGATGTAAACATCCCGCCCACCTCCTTCCTTCCGCATATCCAACGGAAGCCGCGGTGATGCCGGTAGGAGATGTTCCTCGCTTCTACGACTTCACACACAGCGATGTGTGCTGCTGCAGGAGCGAGGAACAACATCGGAACGTTGCGTCGGCATAATTATGGTTTTCGCCGACGCTGTACCGCTTATACGATTACGACGCTTTTGCACTCGTTAATCGTATCATCTAGGCTTTACACACTACGATGTTGAGAGCGACGCAGGAAGTGCATCACTTTCGACATGACCCCACCGACATTGCACCTGCGTGTATAGTGCTGATGATGGGAGAGGAGTCGACGCCAGCGGCGCAGGTGGACACAGGTTATGCTCACCCACTGGGATGCGTTACCTTGACAGATGCAGAACCACAGGCTGAATGCAGGTGGTAAGTATCTCACAGATGAAGTACATTCATTCAGCTACAACCAATGGGAAGACACAACACCCTTTTTTAGGCCCCTTCTGTCTGAAGACCACTGCCAGACATAGCTATGAACGTCTGGTTACTGTTACCCCCAGTTTAGTTTTATGAGTTTGTGTGCTTGTTACCTGACTACTTTTCCTGCTTGCTGTTTAGGTACCTCGTTGGCCGATTTGCATTTCACCTCTGCTTGTTTTCTGATTAAGTCCTGTCCTTCCCATTCTGTTCCTCTTCCTCAATTAATGTTTTGACCCTGCATGACTACTATTCTCTGGAACTGCAGCCTTCCACAGGTATTAATCAACTTTGGCCCTGTGTCATTCAACATCACTGTATAGGGATTAAAGGGTTTCAGGGTTCTGGGGGTCCAGCTTGGTGAGTGGGTTCCCTCTAGCCTATCCTTTACAGCCCATCTGAGTGTGTCAATCCAGGCAGGCGTTACACCGTGCCCTCGACAGAAGGACATGTAGGCCGGGATAGTGTTTTAAAAATTGCTGGAGATTCGGATTCAACACGTGAGCCATACAAGGCACGTGTGTCACATTGCCCTGAAGAAGGGCCGCAGACTGTTTAGCATCATTGTCGCACCTCGCATTCCCTGGCTGCTGGTTGAGTGGAGACAACCATTGATGAAACTCGGTCTCACTCTACAGAGCTAACCATCCACAATTCCTCAGCGGTGTCTCACATTTCCCCTACATTTCAAAGTAAACATTTGACCGCCTGATGGCCTTGAGCTCTGCTGCCAGCATAGTAAGGAGGTGTGTGGGATTCCTTGGGCACAGTTACAAGGAAGGGTGGCCTGACCACACAGGGTTTGGGCTGAGGTGCAGGAAAAACACGAGGTTGATGAGGCAGAAGCAGTGGAGGAACTTGTACATACAGAGGAAGGATTAAAACACACAACTCGTGGGGATGGAAGGGATGGAAAGACTTGTACAGCAGACCCTTCTCCATCTCTCACCATAGTTACCCAGTGCCCAGTCAGCAACATGTAACTCCCCTGTCCATGCTTACTGGTCCAAGTATCTGTGGTGAAATGCACCTTGTCACACACAGAGTTTCTCAAGGAATCGGTGATGTTGTGTGCGACCTGCTGTGGTAGCGCGGGCACGCCTTTCTTGGAGAAGGAGTGGCGAATGGCCATCGGCTCTTGGGGCACTGCAATGAGCATAAGTCTCGAAAATCCTCGGTCTCAAAAGGGTGTAAAGGCAGCCTTTCTGTAGCCAACAAGTTGCAGATGCTGAAACTCAACCTCTTAGGCATGTCATGCCCTTCGAAAAGCATGTAAAACACAGCGAGGGGACTCCAACCACAGTCTCCCTCGTTGCCACTAATTGGGCCACACACACCCCACTTGACTGGCATCAATTGATGTCTCTTTTCAAAATGAAACAGATGCTTTGCATGAAACACTCTCAAAAATACGCGTGCCTTTCGCCTCCCCTGGCTGACCCAGGGGAAGAAAAGTCCTCTGAGAGCCATGTCCACATTGTCAGTGGACAGACTCGTGTGCTTATCTGCCAGCAGACCCCCAGCAGCACTGAAGACAGGTTCCGAGAGAACGCTGGCTGAAGGACACGACAAGATCCCCAAGGCGCACGTGGCAAGCTCAGGCAATTTATCCAGATTGGAAGCCTAAAATGAGCAGGGCTCAAGTTGCACAGTAATGGCATCGATGTTTCCTTGCATATACTCATATATCTGTGTCTCCTCTTTTTCCTTGTCCTGCTCTTTTGTTTTCGCATGAATATATGTCCTTGTCACTTTCCCATGTGTTTGTGTTGTGTTGTGAGTTGTTTGTCACCTTTTGGACACCTTTGAGGGTGTTTTCTAGGTGTTTTTATGTGTTTGTGATTGCCTGCCATTGTTTACTATGCGGTTCGAGTGGTTCGTCGACCGTTCGCCAAACCGAACTCGAACGAGAGCTCTATTCGGCGAACCGAACTCGAGCCGAACCGCGGCCGGTTCGCTCATCTCTAATTGCCACGTTCAGAAGAAATTAAGTACAATGGGGCATTTTTTACCTATTTCGCTTGTGAAATTTGGAAATCTCGGGTGAACAACATTTTAGTAATAAAAATGTAATTATTTTTTCTTCACCACCAAATAGTATAAAATTTTGTGATACACCTGTAGTGTCAATATGCTCACTGAACCTCTAGATGAATTCATTGATGGGTGCAGTTTGTAAAATGGGGTCACTTGTGGGGGGGTTTCCACTGTACTGGCTTCCCTTATTCACTTTGTACTGTGACTCAAAAGTAGGTTTTGACCACATATGGGGTATTGTCATAGGAGAAATTTCACAACAAACTGTATGTATTTTTTTTTTATTTCACAGCATTATAAAATTCTATAAAATTATAAAACATAAAATGTTTTTCATTGTTGGAATTTTCCACTGTTTAAGCACCTTAGTGGCTTTGCAAATGTGACATGGCAAACGCAAACCATTCAAACTAAATCTGAACTCAAATATGGTGCTCCTTTCCTTTCCTGATGTAACTTGGCAACCGAAAATCATTCCAACTAAATCTGAAATCAAATATGGTGCTCCTTCAATTATACACTTTGTCTTGTGCCTCAAAAGTTGTTTTTAACCACATATGGGGGTATTTGTAAACTCATGAGGAATTGCAAAACAAATTATATAGTGCATTATCTCCTGTTAGCCTAGAGAAAATGAAAAATGTGGAATTAAAGCAACAGGTTTAGAGTAAAAATGTATTTTATCATTTTCACTAATCACAGTTATAAAATTCTGTGAAGCACCTAAATTCCTGAGGGGTCTAGTTTCCAAAAGGGGGTCACTTGTTGGGGTTTACACGGTTTAAGAACATCAGGGACTCGCCAAACGCAACTTGGCATCTGCTAACCATTCCAGCCAATTATGCGTTCAAAAAGTCAAACAGTACCATTTCCCATCCAAACCCTGCTGTGCGCCCAAACTGTAGTTTTCCACCACCTATGGAGTATTGGTTACTCAGGAGAAATTTCACAACCATTTGTAGGGTGCATTTTCTCCTGTTACCCTTGTTAAAATGAAAAATTTGTGGCTAAAGCAACATTTTTTGTGGTAAAAATGTATTTTTCATTTTTACAGCTCAACGTTATAAAATTCTGTGAAGCACCTGGAGGTTTAAGGTGTTCAACAAACATCTTTATAAATTCTTTGAGGGGTCTAGTTTCCAAAATGGGGCCACTAGGGGAAAAAGGTTCAACTTAGGAATTTTAGGAATCTCAGGGGCTCTCCAAACACATCATGGCTTCTGCCATTTATTCCAGACAATTTTGCACTCTAAAAATCAAATGGCACTCCTTTTCTTACGATCCCTGCAGTGCGTCCAAGTAGTAGATTTCATCCACACATGGGGTATCAGTGTACTCAGAAGAAAGTAAACAAGACATTGTATCGCGCATTTTCTTTTGTTACACATGTGAAAACGCAACATTTGAGCTAAAGTAGCATTTTTGTGGGCAAAAGTAACATTTTCATTTTTTCCTTCCACATTGCTTCAATTCCTGTGAAGTACCTAAAGGGTTAATAAACTTCTTGGATGTGTTTTTAAGCTGTTTGAATGGTGCCATTTTAGATTAGTATCCCTTTTGGGTATTTCCTGTCACAATAGCCCTTCAAATTTACTTCAAATGTGATGTAGTACCTAAAAAAAGGTATTGTAAATTTTGTTGGAAAAATGAAAAGTTGCTGATAAATTTTGAACCCTTCTAACGTCCTAACAAAAAAAGATATTTCAAAAATTGTGCTGATTTAAAGTAGACATGTGGAAAATATTATATATTAACTATTTTGTATAACATAACATAACTCTGGTTTAAGGGCAAACAATTATAAAAAAAAAAAAAAAAAAAAAAAAATTTTTGCCAAATTTTCTGTCAGCCAAATGCTCAACGTTCGGGCATAGCTTAAGCATACACAGATAATCTGGCACTGAGTTGACCTCAGGTGAGTTTATAGAGTTCATCTGTGGTAAGTTCATTGAGTTCATTAAGTTCACCTCAGGTCACAGCTGGGGTACCATTGGAACCATCAGCTGTCACCTCAGGGGAACTCACTGATGTCACCGATCTCACAGCTGCGGTTCCATCAGTGTGTCCCTGATGCAGCAATGCTCGATTGCATTTTCTAAGGTGACCGCACACTGCGACCTCAGATGTAGCAAAGCCGGAATCGTCGTGGGACGTTGTGGTGTGGAATATGTCGGACCTGCAAAAATGTGTTTGGGGTTAATAAATTGGAGAAAAAGGGTGTTTGTTTTTTCTAACTAAAGATTTTTTGTCTGTATTTTGTGTTTATTTTTACTAACATGATGGAGGGTTTCATGGACTCTTACCCATTACTAACTTCGAGGCTTTGAGGACAGCTGGGATTTTTTGAAAAATGACAGCTGTCATTAACCCCTTATATTACCCTGATTACCACTGCTCAAGGGCAATTGGGAAGAGTCAGGTAAAGCACCGGGATTGCTGCATTTAATAGATGTGCCAATTCTGTGACTGCTGCTGGCTATCTTAACCCCTTCAACCCCCGAGCGTTTTCCGTTTTGTTTTTTTTGCTCCGCTTCTTTTGAGAGCCGTAACTTTTATATTTTTCTGTCAATATTGCCATATGAGGGCTTGTTTTTTGCGAGTTGTTCTTTTAAATGAAACCATAAGTTTTACTATATAGTGTACTGGAAACCAGCAAAAATATTCCAAGTGTGGAAAAACTGCAAAAAAAGTGTGATCTCACATTAGTTTTTGGGATATTTTATTCACATTGTTCAGTATGTGGTAAAACTGATATGTCGGTGTGATGACTGAGATTGGTGTGAGTTTGTAGACACTAAACATGTATAGGTTTCCTTGTATCTAAGGGGTTAAAAAAAATTCACAAGTTTTCCAAAAAAAAGTGGTGCACGTTTTGTGCCATTTTCCAAAACCTGTAGCGTTCTAATTTTTCGAGATCTATAGCTCAGGGATGGATTATTTTCTGCGTCTTAAGCTGACGTTTTTAATGATACTATTTTTGTGCAGATGCTACATTTTGATCACCTGTTATTGCATTTTGTGCAAAACTTGCGGCAACCAAAAAACGTAATTTTGGCGTTTGGAATTTTTTTGCCGCTACGCCATTTACCGATCAGATTAATTGATTTTACATTTTGATAGATTGGGCATTTCTGAATGCGGCGATACCAAATATGTGTATATTTTTATTTTTTAACCCTTTAATTTTCAATGGGGCAAAAGGGGGGTGATTTGAACTTTTAGGTTTTTATTTTTTAAAACTTTTTTTTTACTTTTTTTTTATTTTACTAGTCCCCTTAGGGGGTTATATGGATCAACAATCTGATCGCTCTGCCATATCTGTAGATCTCAGCTACATAGCCGAGATCTGCAGATATGCTGCTCTAAGGCCCCGTCACACACAGAGATAAATCTTTGGCAGATCTGTGGTTGCAGTGAAATCATGGACATATTGTTCTATTTGCACAAAGCCACAAACCTGGCACTGATTGTCCACAATTTCACTGCAACCATAGAGCCGCCGCAGATTTCTCTCTCTGTGTGACAGGGCCTGTACTCTCAGTGCTGGCACTATGCCAGCATTGAGAGAAAGTGACTCATGTTAGCTACAGGCATCATCACATGACCCTGTGCTACTATGGCAACCACCGGAAGTCACGTAATCACGCACGTGACTTCCGGTGGGGGCAGCGGTAAGTAAAAGTAATGGCCGCGTGCATATACATCTCGCTGCCCGATTTTGTAACTTGCAGGCACACATTTCAGCTGTTGAAATCAGCTGATATGTGCGCGGATCGCAGCGGCCTGCCCATGGCAGGGGGGGGATTAACCTCCCATGATCCATGACGGATATATCCGTCATTGGTCGTGCAGGGGTTAAGGCTGGAGAGAGCCCAATAACCATGGACCTCCCCAGCCTGAGAATACCAGCCTTCAGTTCTTTGCATTATCTTGGCTGAATATCATATTTGGGGAGGACCCAAGGCAATGTTATTTAAATAGTTAAAAAAAGCCGCATGGGGTCTTTCATATTTTGATATACAGCCAAGATAATGCACACAGCTGGGGCTGCAGCCTCTAGCTGTCTGCTTTATCTGTTCTGGCTATCAAAATACAGGGGACCCCTGCCATGTTTTACAATTATTTATTTAGCACTCCACTTCAGGACCCAGACAGCTAGTGTGAGAGCAACCTATAACAGATGTCGACACGCCGGCAGTCTGACTGTAACCAATCACAAATACTGTCAAAGAGAGTTGGTGGGGGGAAGCAGTGCATATTTAATAAGTGGACCCGGAAACTTGATATGTATTACTGTCCTGCTTTAATCCCTGTTTTGCTTCCTTTTTTGAATAATTTTATCCAGGTGGTAGAAACCAAACAGTAGCAGGGACTTCCCTAAGAAGTCCATGTTTGGGGTCCGTGCATGGATACTAGGTGTCTAGTATGGAGCCTGAACTCTACAGTTCGGGTTTTCCCATTGTGCCGCCCCTGCAGCGGTCGAACCACTCGGGTCCGGGGGTCTGCTGTGGCTCGAGGATCTCCGGACCCAGGGGCTTGCGGCCATTCAAATGTAAAAGGGGTATTTACAGGGGATAAGACTTTGTGACGCCACCCATAGTTCGCGGTAAGGGGAGTACCGCCGCTGCCGATAGGAGTACCCGGGGGAGATGGTGTGGGGCAGCCAGATGACGTTCCCTCCACGGGGAGGGGAGGCCCCGGGACTCTGGATGGTGAGATGCTAGTGTAGGGGAGCGCAGGGCTGGTTGGAAGCAGGGGAGAACCATGTACTCACTCAGGCAGTGATGGTGATAATGCGACCACAAAGCAAACTCTGACAGCAAGGTAAACCAAGTCTATAGGTGCCGCTGCCCTCTTGGGGAAGCCCGTTTGGGTATCCGTCCCCGATAGTACTGCCGGGTGGTCTGGAGCCTGCGTTCGTGCACAAATTAGAAGTGTTCTCGTGGCCTGTTGGCGTAAAGCTGTCCGGACCCTGCTCCCTACTTGTTGGTAGTGGAGCTGCACTCTCAAGGGCTCACGCTTGGGATTTCTGTGGGCTGCGTGGGTTGGAAAGCCCTATCCCCCTCGTTGTGCTAGTGCCCCTCATCTCTGAGCATCTTGGGGACAGTCCATAAAGTCACTATCCTCCGCAGGTTAATTGCCGGGTTGCCTGAAGCTACTCCCCGATCTAGGGTCCAGTACTATGCCATTCTTTTGGTCCCAGACCAGTTATTAGACTCGAGCTACTGACCGTCCTCCAAGACTAGGTCTAGGCACCCAGCCTCAATACCCTGCGACCGAGTCTCTGACCACTGTCTGCGACCCAACCTCTAACTCCCAGGGAGCCACACATTCCCCTAGCTCCTCACTTCTCGAGGGCTACCACTGTTCTGTTCTACTTTCCTCCCACCAGTCTGCCTGACCCCTAGGTGGGCGGCCCTATTCCAGCTCAGCAGCCCACTGGTGTGTCTGACAGGGTGTGGTGTGAGGTGTGGTTGGGATTTGGATGCGGATGGAGGCAGTACCATAGATTGGGAATGCAAAACCATGGGGGGTTGAGCCCTTCACTAAAGGGCAGGGAGTGCAGTACCCCGTGACGTCCTGATTAGTCCAGGGGCGTCACACCTTCACTACTCTTGAGATGCACACAGCTTTCCAGTTTCTCTACTTCCTGTTTTTTGTCAGAGTGGGTACCAGACCTGTAGTATTAGTAGATCTATAAAGCTCAGTACAACTAAAGGCCACGTCTCACTAAGCAACATCGCTAGCAACATCGCTGCTGAGGCACGACTTTTGTGACGCAACAGCGATGTTGCTAGCGATGTTGCTGTGTGTGACATCCAACAACAACCTGGCCCTTGCTGTGAGGTTGCTGGTTGTTGCTGAATGTCCTGGACCATTTTTTAGTTGTTGCTCTCCCCTGTGAAGCACACATCGCTGTGTGTGACAGCGAGAGAGCAACAACTGAATGTGCAGTGAGCAGGGAGCCGGCGTCTGCGGACGCTGGTAACCAATGTAAATATTGGGTAACCATGAAGCCCTTTCCTTGGTTACCCGATATTTACCTTCGTTACCAGCATCCCCAGAAGCCGGCTCCCTGCTCCCTGCACACATAGCCAGACTACACATCGGGTAATTAACCCGATGTGTACTCTGGCTAGGAGTGCAGGGAGCCAGCGCTAAGCGGTGTGCGCTGGTAACCAAGGTAATATCGGGTTGGTTACCCGATATTTACCTTAGTTACAAAGCGCAGCATCGCTTTCACGCGTCGCTGCTGGCTGGGGGCTGGTCACTGGTTGCTGGTGAGATCTGCCTGTTTGACAGCTCACCAGCAACCCGTGTAGCGACGCTCCAGCGATCCCTGCCAGGTCGGGTTGCTGGTAGGATCGCTGGAGCGTCGCTTAGTGTGACGGTACCTTAACACATCCAGCTATCAGTGGTTTGTTGTGGAGTCTCCACTGCTATCAGTATATTTACATTGTAAGATAAAGCATTTGAACAAGCACACAGTAAAAGTTGTTATTAGGGAAACTGCTATGGGAAAAGACAATCGTGGGGCTGCAAATTTTGCAATATTTCTAACAACAACATGTCAGGAGCTGAGATGAAAGAGTAGGGTAGTTCACGTCTATACAGAAATCAATGGGCTGGAAAGAGACAACTGGGATGTTAAAAATTAAACCCTTCTGGCATATAGCTATTTTAAGCCAGGTTCAGGGCAGGCACTAGTGGCCGTGCTCCATGAAAACCAGTGGTACGCTATGTAAGATAAATACTTTTGCAGCAGGAGAATGAAAGAAAAAGCAAGTCAATCGCAGATTTGCTTATTTTCCTGCTGTCTAACTAACTAAAGCAATTTAACTTAAGAATACCTCTTTAAGACCCAAAGAACTTTAGGTATTAAAGAGTTAAAGTTTTACTCAAACTGCCATATTACAGATCTTTGCTGCGAACCCATACTATACCATTAGGTGCCATATGATTTAGACTGAGGTAAATTGAAGTTGTTTTTCTCCAAGATCCATATGAATCAGGAATTAAAGTAGGAAAAAAGAAAGCACACAGTACAATAGGGTCTTAACCACGTATAATCATAGAGGAGAGACAGGGATGTGTGACGCTACTGTCAAACATAATATATATACAAATATATCGGACTCAGCAGTGTCCACGGGTGTGCATGAAAATTAACCAAGAGAAGCGGATTCATTCTGCGCTGCTGATTTAAAATGAAGATCCAGGACAAGAATTTCAAGAAAAACGTTTATTGACACTGAACCATTTTCTTCATATTCCTGTCCTGTATCTTCATTTGAAATCAGCGGTGCAGATTGACTCCTGTGGTTAAGGAAAAAAAGTAATTGCATTCTCGATTGAATGTCAAGTATTGAGATTTTATTGACTAGAAGTTTTGTTTCTGGTGGAAAAATAAAGTTCTTCTTACCATTTTATGGTCAGAGATAAACTCTATAGGCCCCCTTACACACATCTAACGATATATCGCCGGGATCACGGATTCCGTGATGCACATCCGGCATCGTTAGCGACATCGTTGCGTGTGACAGCAAGGAGAGACCGTTAACGATGGAAAATACTCACCAAATCGTCCATCGTTGAAATGTCGTTCCTTTTCAATATATCGTTGATTGTTGAGCACGCAGGTTGTTCGTCGTTCCCGAGGCAGCACACATCGCTATGTGTGACACCTCGGGAATGACGAGCTACAGCTTACCTGCGGCCTCCGGCAATGAGGAAGGAAGTAGGTGGGCGGGATGTTACGTCCCGCTCATCTCCGCCCCTCTGTTTCTATTGGGCGGTCGCTTAATGATGCCGCTGTGACGCCGAGCGAACCACCCCCTTAGAAAGGAGGCGGTTCGCCGGCCACAGCGACGTCGCTAGGCAGGTAAGTACGTGTGACGGCTCTTTACAATGTTGTGTGCCACGGGCAGCAATTTGCCCGTGACACACAAATGACGGGGGCGGGTACGCTCGCAAGCGATATCACTAGCGATATCGCTGCGTGTAACGGGGCCTTTAAACAGGACTCATCTGATCTTCTGATAGGACTGTTTTACTAAGTACTTATTTATTCCTATATTATATACAATCCTAGAACTGTGATTTGTGCTGTTCCTGTTACTCCTGTTAGAAATGATTGCCACACATTGAACAGAACTGCACATTTCACTTTTTTACATCCGGCCACCAGCAGAGCTAGTAAAAGTTCAATGGTGGGCATGTTAGGTGTCAGACTTTCACTTATCTAATATTGATGACCTTTCCTAAGAAAAGCCTGATGGCATCGGAGCTGTTGTTGAGTAAACGGTGGAGCAGATTTCTTAATTCTGACCACTTCTTAGCCAAGACAGTTTGTAAATGAGTCAAAGTTATTAGAATGTATCATGGTGAATGACAGATCCTGCACACTGTAGTAGGTTAAAAGTGAATACCCACAGAGATGCCCTCACTTTGGATATGCCACCACCATGACTACCATCAGGGTTTTCAGACATTCTTGAGCTTTCCCCAGTAAAAGCAGTGATGGCATCAGCTTCTTCCAAGCTGACCAGAGAAGGATAAAATTTGCCCCAGAAGGCCTTTTGACTGGATGTCAGCTCAGCTCTTTAAGGCCTAGGATACACGGTGAGAAAAATGGTGGGAGTGGACTGCGATAAAAAGTCGCATTCCACTTGGACCAATATTAGTCTGTGGGGAAGCTCCCATGAGCGATTATTTTCTCAGCCCTAATCAGACCGAGAAAACAGTCGCAGCATGCTGTGATTGTAATATGATCCTGTTCCACTTGCACCCATTCATGTCTATGTTGTGAGAAAAACATTGCATTGCACTCGCATTACAGCAGAGTGCAATGCGATTCTCGTATCAGCCGGCAATAGAGGTCGATAGGGAGATAAATCCCTCCTTCTTCTCCGCAGCTCCGACCCTCACCTCCATAGCGCTGGCCCTCCCTCCACAGCGCCGGCCCTCCCTTCCGCAACTGTCATCTGATCGCATAATCGTACCACAGTCACATGACATTTGCCTCCCACTGTGTTGAGAATGTGAGCCAAGTGTCATGTGAGGACTCGCAGTAATCCCCGTGTGGCCTCGGCCTAATGCTGATGCCACTAACTTCCTCATTTGATAACATTGCCTCCTCAGCACACTGCTCTGTTTCCCATGTCCTATCTGTGACTGAGACGAATGATGTATATGTTCCATTACTCCTGCCACTTCCTTCATGGTATTAAGGTTCTCGGAGGTAAAGAAGGCTAATTTGTCCACCGTATTTTTTAGTACTACCTGGACTGCTGGCACCCACTGCTAGCAGCTTCCACATTTTTAGCTTAACTTTAGCTTTAACTTCCCAACTTTTAAAGGCGGACTCTGATATTTTTTAGTTTTTTGTGTTTTGTTTCTGATGTCCTTCGACAGTACTTTGGTCTTCACCATAGTGGAGTTTGGAGTGTGACTGTTTGAGGTTGTAGACAGGTATATTTTATACTGATAAGAAGTTCAAACAGGTGCCATTACTACCGGTAATGAGTGGAGGACAGAGGAGCCTCTAAAAGAAGAAGTTACAGATCTGTGAGCGCCAGAAATCTTGCATGTTTTAGATGACTAAATACTTATTTTCCATCATAATTTGCTAAATCTTGCCAAATCAGACATGGTGATTTTTTGGATTTGTTTTCTCATTTTGGCTCTCATAGTTGTGGTCTACCTGCGAGGTCAATTACAGGCCTCTCATATCATTTTAAGTGGGAGAAATTGTACAAATGGTGGTTGACTAAATACTTTTTTTTCCCACTGTATGTATGGAAGACCGACGACTAAACTAAGACAAAACTGTGGACTAAAAGAATATTTATTATATACACACCAAAAGTCTTTAGTTTGTAATCAACTGTCTACAAAAACACAGTAATATTACACAATACACAAGCAAGCCCACCTTCCTTAACTGTCCCTAGATAGAAATCAAGTGGTTAGTAGCTTGTGAGAAATGCCGTACCTGCTGCTGACTTGTAGTCTCCTAGAGAGCCTTGTTCTGAGAATGTTTTCAGAACAAAGCTCCATAGGAATCAATGGGCATTTTGGGACATTACACCGTTGGATTACATCAGAACTTCAAGGATTTATTTGTAATTAAGAAATTGGTGAATGAGGGAGTGTATGGGAGTCTTTATTCAAATAAACAGTTTTTAGCTATGAGTGTGTGTTTTTTTAACTCTACACTTGCCAGGTTACAAATGGGTGTGTCTGATAGATGTCTTTCCATTCCTAACCCCTGAGCTTGATACCAGCTCTAAATTCACAGCAGAAATCATCCCCAAAAGTATTACACCAATTACCATTGCACCAGTGCAAGCGGGAAGAGCAAGGCAAAGTTCCTGAGTTTGCAAATCTAATAGATGCCAATATTGAGCCAATCTCCACTCATGTAATAACAAATGGAAAAACCAGGTACTTCTTCAAAATCAAATGAATATTAAGCTATGAAGAATAAAATATAATTTTAAAAGGTATATTTTATTCTTCATAGCTTAATATATATCTAATGGATGCACTAATTCTGGGGCAACTGCCGGCTGCTATTTTTAGGCTGGGGAGGTATCAAATAACCATTAGCCTTCCCAGTCTGACAACAGGAGCCCTCAGCTGTCTGCTTTAACTTGGCTGCTTATCAAAAATAGGGGAGACCTCACATTGTTTTTTAAATTATATAAATAAATTAAAAAAAACAAACAAACGTGGGGTCCTGTTTATTTTTGATGACCAGCTAAGGTAAAGCCAATAGCTGAGGGCTGCAGCCCATACTTGTCTGCCATACTTGTGCTGGCTATCAAAAATAGGCGGGACCTCAGGTCATTTTTTTTACTTATTATTCACAGCAGCGTACAAGCTTCGTCCCCATACAATAGAACTTATTGATTGGCTGCGCTGCTGCCTTTCAGCAAACTTTATTAGTATATGAACAGCAACTGAACTCCATACTTTTTTATAAAAGTCCATGTTAGAGTTCATGTTCCAGACACCAAGTGTCAATTGTGAATCCCAAACCTTACTGTTCTTGTTCTCTCATCCCTATTTGTGACATTCTAAAATTTCCTGCCTCAGCTTTTAGAGTGACTTTGATAGTCCTTACTGACTGGCTGCACTATACCATGTGCTTTGATAACTGCACGGCATTATGGGGAATTCTGTGCAGCCACACCTGAGGTGATGTAAGCCTTAAAAACCGAAAAAACAAAACTAAAAACAATATTTATTAGTATATAGTATTAAAATACTCTTAAAACCAGAGCGTAATAACTCTTAAATTGCCAAGTAGTAAACTAGTCACGTGAAGTGAGTGGGAGGACAAAAGAAGGTAGAGCCAACTAGTGAAAAGAGGAGCGCTGATTATCTCAACACTCTAGATAGAACTCTAGGTAAAATAACTCTAGTCGCTGTCATTTTCACCAGGTAATTAACCTATTGTTATAGGGAATTAGGGAAGAAGATAGTCTATCCCTCCCTTTTACCTACCTACCAGCGGAGGTGCACCATAAAGTATTGGGTACCCCCCGCTCCTCGTTGGCTCTCCCTATTCTGTCCCTTCGACCCGCAAGTCGCAAGAAAACCCACCACCAAGAATGGAAAGTGCAAAATAGTCAACAGGTCACTACCATGATCTGGTTACCAAATATTTTGGCACCCCAGATACAGCTTTTTCCTGCACAGTAAAAAAGAGGAAAAAGATGATGCTTGTTAATGTTTTTTGCATCAAATCTAGAAATCCATAGAAGATGAATTAAATCTTTACTAAAATCTGGTCGTCATAAATGTGATAGCCAGAATACAACTGTATGTATATATATATTCTTATACAGTCATCCAGGTGATAATTGGTAGTAATAATAAATAATCCCAGCAGGGAAACTTATCTGCTAGGATCACTGATAACAAATCCCAATCCCGACGCGTTTCCCCCCTATATTTATTTTAGGGGTTCATCAGGGGAAGAACTAAGGATTTCATATCCGATTCATCAGTTTCATCATTTTTCTTTCTTAGTTAGTTTGGCTTTCCTAGTGGTATCAGACCGACATCAGACCGACATCAGTAGCCTTTGGTAGAGGGCAGGTCGTCTGACATGCGTTACCTGCTGGTGCTACGGGTGCAATGACCCCAAGGCACCAGGCGAAAAAGCAGTATAATAGTGATGTAAGCCTTGCTGGCTGATGCAGTCTTCAGCAATGTGTAAAGTGGCACCAGGCATTTCTTCAGGTAATATGGGTGAATTAAATTGCATATTGTTTGAATTTGCTGGGACCTTTACATTTTATGAAATTCCACACACAGTCGATTCTCATTGTAGCGATTCTCTCATCTCTATACCATATCAAGGCTGAAGCCTTTTGGATGACAAATTGTTATAGTGACAGCTGGAAAATTCCTTACGGTATTAATGTTTATGAGACTACGTTCGTTGTTCCATATTAGTTGTGCATTTCAGGTAGATGACAATGAAATAAAGTTTTATTCTTGACTACCCGTTAAAAATTGATGGAAGAGACCAAAGCGCAAATAGGGTCTTATACTAAAACAACTGTGAGCAGAAATGCTAACACGGTACAAAGATATACTTTACCTGTAACAGAAATGCTGTAAGGGATAGACTCACTTGGTGTGGTTGTGAGAGTCACAAGCACTATAATGGTGTACAGCGGCAGCAGAACCTACGTGGAGATGCAATTCAAGTTGGAGAGAAAAGGGTTACTGCTTTTTCCTCCGAAGATATGGCTATAAGAAATATTTTAAAAAGCCATTAGGGCATCCTGCTTAACCCCTTCACGACCATGGACGGATATATCCGTCATGGAGCGTGTCCTGTTAAGCCCCGCCCCCTGCTGCGGGCAGGCGGCGGCGGTTGGCACACATATCAGCTGTTTTCAACAGCTGACATGTGTGCCTGCATGTTGCGGGTGGAATCGCTTCCATTTGCAATATTTAACCCCTTAAATCTTGCTGCCAAAGTCTGGCAGCGAGATCTATATGTGCGCGGCCATGATTTTTACTTACCGCCACCCCCACCGGAAGTCATGTGCGTGATCACGTGACTTTCGGTGGTTGCCATCGTAGCACAGGGTCATGTGATGATGCCTGCAGCTATGAAGTTTTACTTTCATTTTCCCTCGGCCGGGAGCAGAGGGAAACAGGAAGTGACTGAATCTGTTTACAGCTGTATAGCTGTGATCAGCAGATATATAATAGCGATCGGATTGCTGATCGCTATAGCCCCCTAGGGGGGCTAGTAAAATAAAAAAAAATTTAAAAAAAGTTTTAAAAAATAAAAAAAAAAATCTAAAAGTTCAAATCACCCCCTTTCCCCCCATTGAAAATTAAAGGGTTAAAAAATAAATAGATATACACATATTTGGTATCACCGTGTTCAGAAATGCCCGATCTATCAAAATATAAAATCAGTTAATCTGATTGGTGAACGGCGTAGTGGCAAAAAAATTCCAAACGCCAAAATTACGTTTTTTGGTCACCGCAAGTTTTACGCAAAATGCAATAACAGGCAATCAAAATGTAGCATCTGCGCAAAAATGGTACAATTAGAAACGTCAGCTCGTGACGCAAAAATAAGCCATCACTGAGCCATAGATCCCAAAAAATGAGAACGCTACGGGTTTCAGAAAATGGCGCAAAACGTGCGCCACTTTTATTGGACAAGCTTGTGAATTTTTTTAACCCCTTAGATACAAGTAAACCTATACATGTTTGGTGTCTACAAACTTGCACCGACCTCAGGCATCATACCCTTACATCAGTTTTACCATATAGTGAACACGTGAATAAAACATCCCAAAAACTATTGTGCCATCACACTTTTTTTGCAGTTTTTCCACACTTGGAATTTTTTGCTGTTTTACAGTAGACCATATGGTAAAACTTATGGTTTCATTTAAAAGTACAACTTATCCCGCAAAAAACAAGTCCACATATGGCAAGATTGATGGAAAAATAAAAAAGTTACGGCTCTCAGAATAAGGGGAGCAAAAAACAAAAACGCAAAAGCGGAAAGTGCCCCGGGGCTGAAGGGGTTAATGACCCTTTCCTGGGAAAAATTCTTCCCAAAGTGCCTAACTTCACCTTTAGGAGGACTCTGACACTCCAAAATACAACACTCCAAAATATACTAGCCCCCAGCATGCTGAGACTTCCAATACAGGAGAGAGTCTTGCTGCTTATACCTATGGGCTCATATACACTGGAGATCAAAATTAGTGAACACTATGTATGATCACTTGCTTTTTTCAGAATTAATGTAATCTACATTGATCAACATTTGAAAGTTTTTTTGTATGGGGTACACCATTCTACTAGAGCAGTGTTTTACAAAATATCCAAAGTTATCAACATAAAACCTTTATTTTACCCAAAACGGGATGATCATAATTAAAGAACAACAATGACTGTAACACAGAGAAAGATTATAACTACATAATCTGAAGGTAACAACAGTCCCCAATCAGTAGGAAGTGTACAAGTCTTTGCTTTGAATAACTTCAGCACATCTGCGGCACAGGACATCACTAGTCTCTCACACTGCTCTGGTGTGATTTTGGTCCACTCTTCTAGTCTCTCCCACAGTTCTTTGACTGTTGTGGATTTCTTGGCCATAACTTTGTCACCAAGGATTTTCCAGAGGTTTTCTATTGGGTTTAGATCAGGGCTGGCCATTTCATTGTTTCTATGTTTTCTGTTTCAATTAACTGCTTTCCCCGTTTTGCTGTGTGACAGAGGGCATTGTGCTGCATGAAAATTGCTGGCTGATTGAGTGATGAAGGGAAGTAAGGAACCAGGTGTTGTTGAATAAGGTTCTGATACACACTTGCATTCATTCTGCCATGTAGCTGTATGAGAGGTCCAACTCCTGCTGCAAAAATCATTGCCCAAACCATGACACTTCCTCCACCACCTTACACTGACTTTTTAACACACTTTGTGTTCAGTCTTTCCCCAATTTTTTTGACGAACACATTGTTTCCCATTAGACCTAAATAAATTAAACTTGCTTTTATCACTAACATTAGATGTGGACCACTTCTCTTCTGTCCACACAACTTGCACCTTTTTATTTTTTCTGCTATTATAATTAATTAAATAGGGTTTGTCAGATATTTAAGGAACTTAGCACCAGTTGCCAGATTAACACCAATAACATGCAGGTATCTGAACGTGTTCTCTAATTTTGATCAGTGTTCTTTTACATTTATATCATTTACATTTTAAGTATCTGCCTTACAATAAATTCAATTTATGAAATAAGCTTAAAACAGTGATAGTTTTGCAAAAGCTCGATAGTTCTAGAAACGTTCGAGAACGGTTCTAGCAGCAAAAAAACAGCTAATTCCTAGCTGGCTTTCCGCTGTAATAGTGTAAGTCACTCTGTGACTCACACTATTATGAAATTTCAGTGTATAGTGTGCGGGAACAGCGCCTTCAGATCACTGCTGTTTGTATAATGGCGATCGCCATTTTTTTTTTTCCTTGTCTTCCTTCCCTAAGCGCGCGCGTGTAGTGGGGAGGGCCATTATGGCAGCCAATCCCAGACACACACACAGCTAAGTGGACTTTTAGCCAGAGAAGCAACGGCATGTGTGATAGGATGTCCATGTCACATGTCCCTGCATTATAAAAACGGACATTTTCCTCCAGCACGCCATTATCTGCCTTCTGCGTCCTTGGTGTCAGACATCACTGGCTCAGCTCCGTGCTGAGTCCTATCGCCGATACAGCTGTATGCGCTCCATACACAGCGCTGGACAGCTTAGGGAGAGCACTTTCTATCAGTCCTTTTACGGGCTCATACCGGCAGGGTCAGAGCCATAGGTGACAGGTCCTGAAAACAGAGACAGCGTCTGTGTAGCTAAGGTCAGGGATTTCCTCGCTGCATTTCCCCATTAGGAGGGAATAGAAAGGCAGGCTTCCATTCCTCTACCCAGAGCCCCACAATCCTGGCACTGTACCCTCCTGTCCTCTGCACACTTCAACTCATTATAACTAAGCCATTATACTAGCAAACACTGAGTGTACCTAGTGGCATCCTAAACGTGGCTATTGGACTTCTGTATTGTCCCACTAGTGCACAGATATTTGCAGCACGTCTGCCTGCATTGCACACTCAAACTGATAGTTACTAAGCCATTATACTAGCAAACACTGAGTGAACTTAGTGTCATCCTAAACGTGGCTATTGGACTTCTGTATAGTCCCAGTAGTGCACAGATATTTGCAGCACGTCTGCCTGCATTGCACACTCAAACTCATTATAGCTAAGCCATTATACTAGCAAACACTGAGTGTACCTAGTGGCATCCTAAACGTGGCTATTGGACTTCTGTATAGTCCCACTAGTGCACAGATATTTGCAGCACGTCTGCCTGCATTGCACACTCAAACTGATAGTTACTAAGCCATTATACTAGCAAACACTGAGTGAACTTAGTGTCATCCTAAACGTGGCTATTGGACTTCTGTATAGTCCCAGTAGTGCACAGATATTTGCAGCACGTCTGCCTGCATTGCACACTCAAACTCATTATAGCTAAGCCATTATACTAGCAAACACTGAGTGTACCTAGTGGCATCCTAAACGTGGCTGTTGGACTTCTGTATCGTCCCAGTAGTGCACAGATATTTGCAGCACGTCTGCCTGCATTGCACACTCAAACTCATTGTTACTAAGCCATTATACTAGCAAACACTCAGTGAACCTAGTGGCATCCTAATTGTGGCTATTGGACTTCTGTATAGTCCCACTAGTGCAAAGATATTTGCAGCACGTCTGCCTGCATTGCACACTCAAACTCATTGTTACTAAGCCATTATACTAGCAAACACTCAGTGAACCTAGTGGCATCCTAAACGTGGCTATTGGACTTCTGTATAGTCCCACTAGTGCAAAGATATTTGCAGCACGTCTGCCTGCATTGCACACTCAAACTCATTGTTACTAAGCCATTATACTAGCAAACACTGATTGAACCTAGTGGCATCCTAAACGTGGCTATTGGACTTCTGTATAGTCCCACTAGTGCAAAGATATTTGCAGCACGTCTGCCTGCATTGCACACTCAAACTCATTGTTACTAAGCCATTATACTAGCAAACACTGATTGAACCTAGTGGCATCCTAAACGTGGCTATTGGACTTTTGTATAGTCCCATTAGTGCAAAGATATTTGCAGCATGTCTGCCTGCATTGCACACTCAAACTGATAGTTACTAAGCCATTATACTAGCAAACACTGAGTGAACCTAGTGTCATCCTAAACGTGGCTATTGGACTTCTGTATAGTCCCAGTAGTGCACAGATATTTGCAGCACGTCTGCCTGCATTGCACACTCAAACTCATTGTAACTAAGCCATTATACTAGCAAACACTGAGTGTACCTAGTGGCATCCTAAACGTGGCTATTGGACTTTTGTATAGTCCCACTAGTGCAAAGATATTTGCAGCACGTCTGCCTGCATTGCACACTCAAACTTATTGTTACTAAGCCATTATACTAGCAAACACTGATTGAACCTAGTGGCATCCTAAACGTGGCTATTGGACTTCTGTATAGTCCCACTAGTGCAAAGATATTTGCAGCACGTCTGCCTGCATTGCACACTCAAACTCATTATAACTAAGCCATTATACTAGCAAACACTGAGTGCACCTAGTGGCATCCTAAACGTGGCTGTTGGAATTCTGCATCGTCCCAGTAGTGCACAGATATTTGCAGCACGTCTGCCTGCATTGCACACTCAAACTCATTGTTACTAAGCCATTATACTAGCAAACACTGAGTGAACTTAGTGTCATCCTAAACGTGGCTGTTGGACTTCTGTATAGTCCCAGTAGTGCAAAGATATTTGCAGCACGTCTGCCTGCATTGCACACTCAAACTCATTGTAACTAAGCCATTATACTAGCAAACACTGAGTGTACCTAGTGGCATCCTAAACGTGGCTATTGGACTTTTGTATAGTCCCACTAGTGCAAAGATATTTGCAGCACGTCTGCCTGCATTGCACACTCAAACTTATTGTTACTAAGCCATTATACTAGCAAACACTGAGTGAACCTAGTGGCATCCTAAACGTGGCTATTGGACTTTTGTATAGTCCCACTAGTGCAAAGATATTTGCAGCACGTCTGCCTGCATTGCACACTCAAACTCATTGTAACTAAGCCATTATACTAGCAAACACTGATTGAACCTAGTGGCATCCTAAACGTGGCTATTGGACTTTTGTATAGTCCCACTAGTGCAAAGATATTTGCAGCACGTCTGCCTGCATTGCACACTCAAACTGATTGTTAATAAGCCATTATACTAGCAAACACTGATTGAACCTAGTGGCATCCTAAACGTGGCTATTGGACTTCTGTATAGTCCCACTAGTGCAAAGATCTTTGCAGCACGTCTGCCTGCATTGCACACTCAAACTGATAGTTACTAAGCCATTATACTAGCAAACACTGAGTGAACTTAGTGTCATCCTAAACGTGGCTATTGGACTTCTGTATAGTCCCAGTAGTGCACAGATATTTGCAGCACGTCTGCCTGCATTGCACACTCAAACTCATTATAACTAAGCCATTATACTAGCAAACACTGAGTGTACCTAGTGGCATCCTAAACGTGGCTGTTGGAATTCTGTATCGTCCCAGTAGTGCACAGATATTTGCAGCACGTCTGCCTGCATTGCACACTCAAACTCATTGTTACTAAGCCATTATACTAGCAAACACTGAGTGACCTTAGTGTCATCCTAAACGTGGCTGTTGGACTTCTGTATAGTCCCAGTAGTGCAAAGATATTTGCAGCACGTCTGCCTGCATTGCACACTCAAACTCATTGTTACTAAGCCATTATACTAGTAAACACTGAGTGTACCTAGTGGCATCCTAAACGTGGCTATTGGACTTCTGTATAGTCCCAGTAGTGCACAGATATTTGCAGCACGTCTGCCTGCATTGCACACTCAAACTCATTGTTACTTACTAAGACGTTATAATACCAAAAATTGAGTAAACTTAGTGGCATCATAGAACTGGCTGTTGTATTCCATTAGTGCCCCACTGGTGCCAAGTTATTTCTAGCACCTGTGCAGGACACCCTCCTGCTCTGTTTTTAATAAGCTATAATGATAGCAAAAAATACTGCCATTTAGTGGCATCATAGAACTGGCTGTTGTATTCCATTAGTGCCCCACTGGTGCCAAGCTATTTCTAGCACCTGTGCAGGACACCCTCCTGCTCTGTTTTTAATAAGCTATAATGATAGAAAAAAATACTGCCATTTAGTGGCATCATAGAACTGGCTGTTGTATTCCATTAGTGCCCCACTGGTGCCAAGCTATTTCTAGCACCTGTGCAGGACACCCTCCTGCTCTGTTTTTAATAAGCTATAATGATAGCAAAAAATACTGCCATTTAGTGGCATCATAGAACTGGCTGTTGTATTCCATTAGTGCCCCACTGGTGCCAAGCTATTTCTAGCACCTGTGCAGGACACCCTCCTGCTCTGTTTTTAATAAGCTATAATGATAGAAAAAAATACTGCCATTTAGTGGCATCATAGAACTGGCTGTTGTATTCCATTAGTGCCCCACTGGTGCCAAGCTATTTCTAGCACCTGTGCAGGACACCCTCCTGCTCTGTTTTTAATAAGCTATAATGATAGCAAAAAATACTGCCATTTAGTGGCATACAAAAAGTGGCTGTTGGACTTCTTTATTGTGCCACTTATGCCAAGCAATCTCAAGCACCTCTGCATTCTACCCTCATGCACATTTAGCTGTGCTAATTTTATAGCAAACTCAGGGAATTCCTTGCTGCATTTGATCATTAGGAGGGATAGAAAGTGAGGCTTCTTTTACTGTCCTGGTACCCACAGAACACGGCCACTGTACCCATCTGTCTACTTTTGCCACGCTATTTAATTTGCCCAAAGAGCTGACTCTTTTTCAGCCATCCTAAAATTGTCTGGAATACTAAGTTAGTGTTCCTTTGCTGCAAAGCAAGGTACAACACATTCTACTCTCCTTTCCATTTCTGGAATGCAATTATTAACTGCAGGTAGTCCAGCCAATCTGTGACGAAGGTGCAGGCGTGGATATAATGTAGCCTGCATCCAATGATGGTTCTCTCGATGTCTGACAGCTCAACAATACCTTCTGTTTCCACTTCCAAAACAATTGATGACCTGCCAATCACACTCCCTGTTGCGGGTAAAGGAGTGGAAGTTCAGTGTGAAAAACCACGTGTGACTGCTGTCCCCACAGTCACAGAGGATGAAGAGCACGCAGATGCACTTGATGGGGCAGGCGGTGGTTGCACAGGCACGCTAGGCCGCATTGTAGCACAGTGAAATTCACATTGCGACTTATGCTTCATTTTAAGTTGTGTACATGGTGGGCTACCCAGTATGTAGCAAAACCAGGCAACAGGAAAAGGACTCTAGGCAGTTGGGTTGATAAATGATTGTTTAACTTTACCAAAACAACAATAAGAACCATGCATACAATTTAAATAATTGAACAATCTATTCTGTTGCCTACTACCTGCTAATCCCTCTGTGTAGCAGTAATTGTGTGTTTGTGCGTGTGTGTGTGTGTGTGTGTTTGTTTGAACACGACTTACCAGTGGCGCATCACAAGAGCTTCCAAGTTATCTACCTAAACATAGTCAAAACACATTACCCCCCTTGAATACCCTTGTTAGCTGAAGCCTCACAGATAATGCAGATGATAACAGTGTGAATGCAAACCACACAGCTCTGCAACACAGTCATGGAAATCTTGAAAAGCAACAGTCAATGCAAACATGTGTTGCTGTCCCTCTATGATTTAAACTGTACAGGCCAATTTGACAGTGCAGAGGCAGCAAGTCTTATTGTCTATATAGTTGGCCTACCCAGAACAGATATGTGTTTTGCTAATAAAACAAAGTGTTGCGTGCCCGCATTATTGTCTGGGCACAGCCTACCGTACCCGGGTACTGTGATGTCCAGTTTCCAGAAATACAGACTTTATGCTCCTCTCACGGTAAACAGTATAGACAGCACTGTAAGAATGTTGGTCTGTGGCACAGGATGTTGCTCACTGGCATTACGGGGCTCATCATCAAAGTACAACATGACTCCCCTCACAATTGAACGAAGTGTTTCCGCGGTGGCTCCTTGCTGTAACACACACCTTTAGCTTTTCCATCTGTTCATAGATAGCATCTCCAAGTCCACATCCGAAGAGCAATTTGATATTGCTATAGTGACCAAACCAAGGCAGATACAAAAAAACAGCAGCCCCTTGTGTGTAGTCTGCAACAATGCATGCAATGGCAAATAAGCATGTTGCATTGACAGTGGCTAAAGCTGAGCAATACACCTTCACGCTATCAATTCATATCCATGTGACACTTCATGGAGGAACTACTCAAAGGTGTGAGTTTTTGCCTTCTACGTACAGATTGTTGACAAATCTTACAGATTCCATGACTTGGGTGATCCTTTGCGATGTCCAAAATTTCACAGGCTAGGCAAGGCTTACAGCCCATGCGACCTGCATAGCCAACACGACGTCTGCTCAGAGTCAAAGTTGTGGTCCAGGATTCAGTTGTTGACGTGCTTCCAGTACTTTATCTCTGGCCAGGAAGACGCAACGTAACCTCATCGTCAGTAGCATCCTCCTCCACCTCCTCTACTGACCTCATCGACTGGCTGACTTTGGTTTGACAGTAAGTGTGGTCTCCAACCTCATCAATAACCCTGTGTGTTTTAATTCCCCTCGTCCTGAGTCCTCCGAGAAAACCTCTTCCTGCCCTGACCGAATAGTAAAGTTGTCATTCCAATCAGGTATCTGTGCTCCTCATCATGTTCCCCATTGTCTCCACCAGGAGGATTGACTTTTTGGAAATGAGGGTGTAGATTAGGCTCAGCACCTTCTTCATCGGGGCCTGGATCCCACTCACAAAGCTTCTGGCCATCTGCACAGATCATTTCCCCTGTCTCATGGAACTCGCTACCTCAACACGTCAGATTATCTGCTACACCCGCAAGCTTCAAACTGAATCTGAAAACTCATCTGTTCAGAAATGACTATAACCTTCAATGACACCACCACCATACGTACTTGACGCTCAACCTACACCACTCCTACTGTCTCCTCACAAAAATCCTTTAGAATGTAATCCCGCAAGGGCAGGGCCCTCTTCCCTCTGTACCAGTCTGTCTATAGTTACTTGTATATGTATTCTGTATGTAACCCCCTTCTCATGTACAGCACCATGGAATCAATGGTGCTCTATAAATCAATAATAATAAAAATAATAATAACTTCCTTGTCTGTACTCATTGCAGCTTTGGAGCAGACCTCTGATTCCCAGGCTATAGTGCGACTGAACAGCTATGCAAACTCAACCATCTCTGTTACCCCATACTCAGCAGGGCTGGTGGAAACTTGAGAGCTGTTAGGAAGCAAGTGCGATTGGATTGACACCACAGAGGAATGGAGTATTTGGGATCTTGAAATTGGGGTGGAGGAGAGGCCACTTTATGGAGCACTTCAGATCCATTGAAGCAGCTGCTGTTTAGGCCTCATCTACATTTGTTAGCGATGGTTGTGTCCGTGAAAAAAAGGATCATATCAGATTATCCATGGGAAGAAGTACACCTGTCCTTTTGGATGGTATTTGTTGTTACAAAACCTGTAACCTGAAGCCTTCTGCGGTTTCATTTGCGCCCAGGCGTCAGCTGCCATTTAGGGCTGGGCCTTGGGTTGTCCAGCTGGCTGCTTTCTCCTCCACGTCTAAGTGTGGAGAGGCAGCTAGTGCGCATGCGTGTGCCGATTTACCCCAGCCGCAGCCTAACTACAGTGTTTCGCCTAGTGAGTATGCTCAGCCTGACTGTGCCATTGCTGAGGCTAAGTCTTCATTTCGGGCTACAGCGCATGCTCCCACACTTAGTGCAAAAAGCCTCTTTGCACAGGTACTTGCACTCCGTGCCTGGTCTAGGTCCTGTGTTGTGCCTAGACACCATAAAGCTGATAGTCTTTTTTCAGACACTGTATTTCATGCTACTGAGCATGCTCAGGCACTTACTGCATCAGAGACTATGTCCGGTAATGAACTCTTTGGCCCTGCCCCTTATGTGGGGGTCCCATATAGACCACAGGGCATCAGGTGTCCTGACAATGTGGCCAGGCCACTCCCAAATGGCTTGCAGAGGCCCGCCCCTATGACTTGTCACTGCATTATTGATGGTCAGACGATGACTGGTGAGGTGTTTTGGTCATGGCAGCCATGAGGTCATCATTGAAGTTGCGGTTCCAAATAGGATGCTAGTTATGCCACTCATTACGTGTCACTCTGCTTTTGTCTCCAGGAGGTGCATTGTGGTTCACCCTGTGTTGGGGCGGACCCAGGTTATAAAAGGGGCTGGAGCCAACAAGGAGGTGCGCAGTCTTTTATTATGCTCCGAAAGAGCACACCTCCATGTGTTGAACCCATTGCGGCTTTAGACCAGAGGTAGGCAGGGATAGGGTGTCGATGCAGGCCACCACCACAGTTGGTAACGCAGAACGGTTAAGACCAGCTCCTGTCCTACCAGTCCTGCTTGTGCAGCCCAGTGGCATTAACAGGCCTGCTGCTGCTGATGCGCCTGCTGTCCACAGGTGTGGCCCCTACGCACACGGTCAGCGTACTCAATGGCCCCTGTGTTGTTAACAGGGAGTTCCTGGGCTGGGTGGGCATGTGGACCCTGTGACGCTAACAGGGCTCCCAGTCTCCAGATCCGAATGGCGTCTAACTCGGTTCAGGCTACTATTAGTTTCATAGCCACACAGCTCTGTATCCTCCACCAAACCTTCCAGTTGCCAACCTCTCCTTTTCCATCTGGGAGCACGGTGGACACTGATTGCTGATGGGGATATATACCTTTCTCTTTCTTTTCTTAATAATTTTCGGTATATAGCGGTAACATAGTATATACCACCTTATCCAAATCTTCCAGTCCCACTGTAACAGATGGTGTTTCTTCAGCAAATGTTACTGTTGCTTAACCACCAAATCCACGGACAAAAACTTTTTTCCCCTTTCCAACACACCTGTTCCCCTTTCCACCAGCATCTGTCCTTTTTCAACTCATTTTGTATATGACCAAAAGTGCAACTCTGCAGGGACACCGTACTCAATGCCATCTCAGCACAGCAGCCAGCCCTCGGTCCCTCAGATGTGGACAAGTAAAAGACCATTTCCTCCTATCCATGACAAAGCGTTGAGATTCACTCTGTGCAGCACTGGTGTTTAGTGGAAAAGCAGATCTAAGATTGCGTACCACCTTCTGCAGATACTCCTGTATACGTGCGTCCATTTCTATGGCAGGAATTATTTTGCCAAATTTTGTCTTGTACCGGGGATCTAACAGTGTGGCAACCCAGTAGTCAGGATTACTTTGAATTCGTACAATCCGAGGGTCATGTTGTAGGTAGTGCAGCAAGAAGGTGCTCATGTGTCTTGTGCATCCAGGAGGACCAAGTCCTTGGTGTGTTGGTGGCAGAGAGGTGAGAATCGTGCCTCCTTCCTCTGCCCTCTCCCCACAACCTCGCACAACCGAAATGTGAGCAATCTCTCACTCATCTGCTGAGTCTTCCATGCCCATCGCCAGTTCGTCCTCCATTTCTTCATGGGCTCCTGCACCTTCCTCAACACTTTTTGCTGATACTATGCGCCCTTGTTAATCCCTCTCCCTCACCATGACTGCCGCCTAGGTGCCGCTGACCATCTGGACCTCGTAGATCTTGTTATCCCTTCCGCATATGACTCCTCCTGTACTTCCTCCCCTTCCTCTTGTCCCAACACCTGACTCCGAATAATAATTACAGTGTGCTCCATCATGTAGATGACCAGAATTGTCACGCTGAGAATGGCATCGCCAGTGCTAAACATCTTCGTCGACATTTGTAAACTGTGTAGAAGGGTGCATAGGTCCTTGATCTGACACCACTCCAACAGCGTGATCTGCACCACCTCTGGATCAAGTTATCCCAGGCTATATGTCATAACGTATTGCAGCAGGGTTCGGCGGTGCTGCCACAAACGCTGCAACATGTGCAGATTAAAATTCCTGCGTGTCGGCACATCGCATTTCAGGCGTGTAACCACCAGACCTAAAGACTTCTGTAGCGACGAAAGTTGTTGAGCTGCTGTGTGCGCACAATGGAAGTGAGCACATAGCGAGCGTGCCCGCTGCACAAGGCCATGTAGGCCGGGATGGTGTTTTAAAAATTGCTGGAGAATTAGGTTCAACACGTGAGCCATACAAGGCACGTGTGTCACATTGCCCTGACGATGGCCCGCAGCCAGGTTTGCATCATTGCCACACACGGCTGTTAAGTCACCAACGGAGTCCGCTCCGTCAATTTGTACTCCGGTCGCCAGGTGACAACGTGTTCCTTTCATGCATAGTGCTGATGATGGGAGAGGAGTCGATGCCAGCGGCGCAGGTGGACGCAGGTTATGCTCACCCACTGGGCTGCATTACCTTGACAGATGCAGAATCTCTGGCTGAATGTAGCTGGTGGGTATCTCACAGATGAAGTACCATCATTCAGCTACAACCAATGGGAAGACACCACACCATTTTTTATGCCCATCCTGTCTGCAGACCACTGCCAGACATAGCTATGAACCTCTGGTTACTTTTACCCCCAGTTCAGTTTTATGATTTTGTGTGCTTGTTACCTGACTACTTTTCCTGCTTGCTGTTTATGTACCTTGTTGGCCGATCCGCATTTCACCTCTGCTTGTTTTCTGATTAAGTCCTGGCCGTCCCATTCTGTTCCTGTTACTCAATTAATGTTTTGACCCTGCCTGACTACTATTCTTTGGAACTGCAGCCTTCCACAGGTATTGATCACCTTGGGCCCTGTGTAATTCCTAATCCCTGTATAGGGGTTAAAGGGTTTCAGGGTTCTAGGGGTCCTGCTTGGTGAGTGGCTTCCCTCTAGCCTATCATTTAAAGCCCATCTGAGTGTGTGGATCAAGGAAGGCGTTACACCGTGCTCTCTGCAGAAGGCCATGTGGGCCAGGATAGTGCTTTAAAAATTGCTGGACAACCAGGTTCAACACGTGAGCCACACAAGGCACGTGTGTCACATTGTCACAGCGAAGGGCCGCACCCATGTTTGCATCATTGTCGCACCCGGCCTTCCCTGGCTGCTGGTTGAGTGGAGACAATCATTGATGAAACTCGGTCTCCAGAGCTAACCGTCCACAACTTCTCAGCGGTGTGACTCACATTTCCCATACATTTCAAAGTAAACCTTTGACCGCCTGATGGCATTGAGCTCTGCTGCCAGCATAGTAAGGAGGTGTGTGGTATTCCTAGTGCACAGTTACAAGGAAGGGTGGCCTGACCACACAGGGTTTGGGCCAAGGTGGAGGACCCACACGAGGTTGAAGAGGCAGAAGCAGTGTATTAACTTCTACATACAGAAGGATTGACACATCTCGTGGGGACGGCAAGACTTGTACAGCAGACCCTTCTCCATCTCTCCCCACAGTAACCCATTGCCCAGTCAGCGACATGTAACGCCCCTGTCCATGCTTACTGGGCCAATTATCTGTGGTGAAATGCACCCTGTCACACAGAGTTTCTCAAGGAATCAGTGATGTTTAGTGCGACATGCTGGTGTAGCGCGTGCACGCCTTTGTTGGAGAAGGAGTGGCGCCTGGGCATCGGCTCTTGGGGCACTGCGATGGGCATAAGGTCTCGAAAAGCCTTGGTTAAAAAGGTTGGAAAGGCAGCATTTTGGTAGCCAACAGTTTCCAGATGCTGAAAGTCAACCTCTAAGCCATGTCATGCCCTTCTAAAAGCATGTAAAACACAGCGAGGGAACTCCAACCACAGTCTCCCTCGTTTCCACTAACTGGGCCACACACACCCCACTTGACTGGCATCAGTTGACCCCCATTTTCAAGCTTACAAAGATGCTTTGCATGAAGCACTCTCAAAAATACGCATGCCTTTCGCCTCCCCTGGATGACCCAGGGGAAGAAAAGTCCTCTGAGAGCCATGACTTGTTCATCTTGGTTCTTTTTTCAAAAGCGAGGGGACTCCAACCACAGTCTCCCTCGTTTCCACTAACTGGGCCACACACAGCCTACTTGACTGGCATCAGTTGACCCCCATTTTCAAGCTTACAAAGATGCTTTGCATGCATCACTCTCAAAAATACGCGTGCCTTTCGCCTCCCCTGGATGACCCAGGGGAAGAAAAGTCCTCTGAGAGCCATGACTTGTTCATCTTGGTTCTTTTAGAAACACAGCGAGGGGACTCCAACCACAGTCTCCCTCGTTGCCACTAATTGGGCCACACACACCCCACTTGACTGGCATCACTTGACCCTCCTTTTCAAAATGAAAAAGATGCTTTGCATGAAGCACTCTCAAAAATACGCGTGCCTTTCGCCTCCCCTGGATGACCCAGGGGAAGAAAAGTCCTCTGAGAGCCATGACTTCTTCATCTTGGTTCTTTTTTCAAAAGCGAGGGGACTCCAACCACAGTCTCCCTCGTTTCCACTAACTGGGCCACACACACCCCACTTGACTGGCATCAGTTGACCCCCATTTTCAAGCTTACAAAGATGCTTTGCATGAAGCACTCTCAAAAATACGCGTGCCTTTCGCCTCCCCTGGATGACCCAGGGGAAGAAAAGTCCTCTGAGAGCCATGACTTCTTCATCTTGGTTCTTTTTTCAAAAGCGAGGGGACTCCAACCACAGTCTCCCTCGTTTCCACTAACTGGGCCACACACACCCCACTTGACTGGCATCAGTTGACCCCAATTTTCAAGCTTACAAAGATGCTTTGCATGAAGCACTCTCAAAAATACGCGTGCCTTTCGCCTCTCCTGGATGACCCAGGGGAAGAAAAGTCCTCTGAGAGCCATGACTTGTTCATCTTGGTTCTTTTAGAAACACAGCGAGGGGACTCCAACCACAGTCTCCCTCGTTGCCACTAATTGGGCCACACACACCCCACTTGACTGGCATCACTTGACCCTCCTTTTCAAAATGAAAAAGATGCTTTGCATGAAGCACTCTCAAAAATACGCGTGCCTTTCGCCTCCCCTGGATGACCCAGGGGAAGAAAAGTCCTCTGAGAGCCATGACTTGTTCATCTTGGTTCTTTTAGAAACACAGCGAGGGGACTCCAACCACAGTCTTCCTCGTTGCCACTAATTGGGCCACACACACCCCACTTGACTGGCATCACTTGACCCTCCTTTTCAAAATGAAAAAGATGCTTTGCATGAAGCACTCTCAAAAATACGCGTGCCTTTCGCCTCCCCTGGCTGACCCAGGGGAAGAAAAGTCCTCTGAGAGCCATGTCCACATTGTCAGTGGACAGACACATGTGCTTATCTGCCAGCAGAACCCAAGCAGCACTGAAGACAGATTCCGAGAGAACGCTGGCTGCAAGACACGACAAGATCCCCAAGGCGTACGTGGCAAGCTCAGGCAATTTATCCAGATTGGAAGCCTAAAATGAGCAGTGCTCAAGTTGCACAGTAATGGCATCGATGTTTCCTTGCATATACTCATATATCTGTGTCTCCTCCTCTTTTTCCTTGTCCAGCTGTTTTGTTTTCGCATGAGTATATGTCCTTGTCACTTTCCCTTGTGTTTGTGTTGTGAGTTGTTTGTCACCTTTTGGACACCTTTGAGGGTGTTTTCTAGGTGTTTTTATGTGTTTGTGAATGCCTGCCATTGTTTCCTATGCGGTTCGAGTTCGGTTCGTCGAACGTTCGACGAACCGAACTCGAACGGGACCTCCGTTCGGCGAACCGACCTCGAGCCGAACCGGGACCGGTTCGCTCATCTCTAATAATGAGACCAAACTGACTCCTAACAATTGATCAACTGTACCTCGTCATTACAAGACTTCGAGCAGGATGTTCTCAAACGGAAGTGGCCACTGAGCTTAGAGTATCACAGTGTGTCATCAGTGGGTTGTAACCGAGAGACTGGATGAGTCACAGAAAGGCATAGAATTTGACATAGTTTGGCCACATCCCACACCGATGACCGCTTCATTGTGAACAATTCTTTTCAGACCTGATGATGAATGTCACACAACTACAGGCACATGTAAGGGTGGGCAGAGATACCCAAGTGTCATATCATAGCATTTAAAGCTGTTAAAATCAGCATTGTCTGCATGCTAGATAGCCTGCAAGGGTACCTGACCACACCACCACCAGGCAGAAGTGTCATTGTCTTGCTGATTGAGCGATCAGTGGACCTCCGTGCTTTTCAATGATGAAAGTTGATTCACACTAAGCAGAAAAAATGGCTACCAACAATGTTGGAGTGGTCAAAGAGAGCGCTATGCATCAACCACTGTTGTCACCAGATGAGGCGTTGGTGATAGTGGTGTTACATTGTGGGCAGGTGTGCCTAGTCAATACAGAACTACTCTATACTTTGTGAATGGTACAGTGACCAGCCCCTACTACTTAAATTACATAATTAATCCAGTCATTGTGCTTCTACATGAATAACACAGGTCTAATTTCATCTTCATGGATGACAATGCTCCAGCTCATTGGGTTTGCATCATTAGGGAATGGCTGCTGGAGACTGGAGTGGTCTGCAATTTCTCCTATCCTGAACCCCATAGAAATCTTATGGACTCAGCTGAGTCACCATGTTGAAGCTCATGATTATGTATCTCAGAATCTCAATGACCTGAGAGTGGGATGCCATGCCTCAACAGACAATAACTCCACTTCTGGACAGCATGAGACATCGTTGTCAAGTTGTGTTTGATGGTCAAGGCCACATGACAAGTTATTGAGATATTGACATTTTATTTTTTGGGGGGTGTATATATGTTGCGGGTGGTGGCCAGACTGTAGCTAAGGGGCTGCTCGTAGACGCTTGGATCTGGGGCTTTATTGTGGCTCGAGTGTGGACCGGACCCCGACTCGAGCAGCGGTCCACCGCCCACAAGTGAAAAAGGGTTATTTACAGGGGAAATTGTCTGTGACGCCACCCGTGGGTTGCGGTGATGAGATGGTGGCACCGCCGCTGCCTCTGGGGACCATGCCCAGGACTGATGGAGCGGGGCAGCAAGGTGGGATCCCCTCCACGGGTAGGGGAGGTGTAGTCCCGGGGCTCAGGGTACTGGGAGAGGTTGAAGGGAGCAGTCTTTAGGAGGCAGGAAGTGGAGCACTTACAGTTGGTAGTCGTGGTGCTGGATGAGGCTGTGCTCATGTGGAGGGTCAAGAATACACAGAGTCCTTTTGTCAACCAACTTGCTAAATGGCCGGTCACCTTTGGCGGGTGTTTTCGGGTCCCACAGCCAGATGTACAGCCAGGGCCCTTCCTTCCACTCTCTCTGTCTGTCTCTCTCGTGTCTGGACTAGTCCGCTCGAACGGCCTCCAGAGCGAGTCACCACTCTCGGCACCGGCAGGCTACAACCCTGTCCCGGTCGCCTCAGAATCCCTGCAACCGGATCTCCGTCGCCTGTGGCCCTCACTGCCACCTAGTTCAGTAGTCCAGGGTTCCAACCCCTGACTACCACCTTCTCCAGGGAGCTCCAAGCTTCCCCTGTCAGCGCTTCACTGACTGCAGTACAACTAAAACTAAATTCTGCTCTGTCACTTCCTTAACTCCTCTCGCCCCCTCCCTTTTTCCAGGTGAGGGGGTGAGTAGGGCCTGATTGGCTCGTGTACATCTGTGTGGGGATTGTGTAGCTGCCAAGGAGAATTAACTCTTTCTGTGACTACCTGGTTTTGCCAGGGCGTCACATATACACCACTGCTGTTGGCTTTTGTTTCAATAAATTGTCTGAGATGAGGAAATCTCCACTACTTGCTTGTACTTAAATGCCCAACTTTCATAACTTATCACTGTAACATGAACTTTTTACGTTTTACATGAATTTCACCCGAAGGCCATATATTCCTAACTTTTTGTGAGTAGTGTATTTTTTAATGTACTTTAACAAACAATCATAATTTTATTTCAGTGGCAATTAGTTTTATTTCCTGAAACATCAAGCTGCCAATAAAAGGATAAAAATCTGTTTAATATCTTCTTTTAATTGATGAACCTGCTAATTGTACTTTATAACTTGTATGTCCTAGATTTCTGTTCGATGTTTTCATTATACAACCCCTGACTCTTTAATGAGAGAAAAAGCAGGCTTAACATAGGCTTGCTAGATAATTGCTGGAAAATCATTAATATGCTGCTTGCACATTGACATCTTGTCTAGGCGAATGTACCACTTAAAAGCTTTGCTCAAAATGTGATGTACAACATAGGTCGACTTTTGATTTTGTATATACAGAAATAATGGTGTAATTTATTAATACAGAGATAAAATGTATAATCTATACTTGGTACAAGGGCATGCTTCCCCTCTCTGAGATCTAGCCATTTTGTTCATATAGTGTACCAGACAGGTTTTTGTGCAGTCGGGCCTGCGGTCCTTCTCTGCTCCATCTACATAGAGGTTGTATGACACCAAGTGAGGTTTTAATATTAGAGGATTAGGGACCATCCCGATTGGGGTATACAGTCATATGAAAAAGTTTGGGCACCCCTATTAATGTTAACCTTTTTTCTTTATAACAATTTGGGTTTTTGCAACAGCTATTTCAGTTTCATATATCTAATAACTGATGGACTGAGTAATATTTCTGGATTGAAATGAGGTTTATTGTACTAACAGAAAATGTGCAATCCGCATTTAAACAAAATTTGACAGTTGAAAAAGTATGGGCACCTCAACATAAAAGTGACATTAATATTTTGTAGATCCTCCTTTTGCAAAAATAACAGCCTCTAGACACTTCCTGTAGATTTTAATGAGTTCCTGGATCCTGGATGAAGGTATATTTGACCACTCCTGTTTACAAAACAGTTCCAGTTCCGTTAAGTTTGATGGTTGCCGAGCCTGGACAGCACGCTTCAAATCATCCCACAGATTTTCAATGATATTCAGGTCTGGGGACTGGGATGGCCATTCCAGAACATTGTAATTGTTCTTCTGCATGAATGCCTGAGTATATTTGGAGCAGTGTTTTGGATCATTGTCTTGCTGAAATATCCATATCCCGCGTAACTTCAACTTCGTCACTGATTCTTGCACATTATTGTCAAGAATCTGCTAATACGGAGTTGAATCCATGTGACCCTCAACTTTAACAAGATTCCCGGTGCCGGCATTGGCCACACAGCCCCAAAGCATGATGGAACCGCCACCAAATTTTACTGTGGGTAGCAAGTGCTTTTCTTGGAATGCTGTGTTTTTTTGCCTCCATGCATAATGCATTTTTGTATGACCAAACAACTCAATCTTTGTTTCATCAGTCCACAGGACCTTCTTCCAAAATGTAACTGGCTTGTCCAATGTGCTTTTGCATACCTCAGGCGACTCTGTTTGTGGCGTGCTTGCAGAAACGGCTTCTTTCGCATCACTCTCCCATACAGCTTCTCCTTGTGCAAAGTGCGCTGTATTGTTGACCGATGCACATTGACACCATCTTCAGCAAGATGATGCTGCAGGTCTTTGGAGGTGGTCTGTGGATTATCCTTGACTGTTCTCACCATTCTTCTTCTCTACCTTTCTGATATTTTTCTTGGCCTGTCACTTCTGGGCTTAACAAGAACTGTACCTGTGTTCTTCCATTTCCTTACTATGTTCCTCACAGTGGAAACTGACAGTTTAAATCTCTGAGATAACTTTTTGTATTCTTCCCCTGAACAACTATGTTGAATAATCTTTGTTTTCAGCTCATTTGAGAGTTGTTTTGAGGAGCTCATGATGCCACTCTTCATAGGAGATTCAAATAGGAGAACAACTTGCAAGTGGCCACCTTAAAAACCTTTTCTTATGATTGGATACGCCTGCCTATGAAGTTCAAAGCTCAATGAGGTTACAAAACCAATTTAGTGCTTTAGTAAGTCAGTAAAAAGTAGTTAGGAATGTTCAAATCAAGAAATTGATAAGAGTGCCCATACTTTTGCAGCGTTCAAATTTTGTTTAAATGCGGATGGCACATTTTCTGTTAGTACAATAAACCTCATTTCAATCCAGAAATATTACTCAGTCCATCAGTTATTAGATATATGAAACTGAAATAGCTGTTGCAAAAAAACAAATTGTTATAAAGAAAATGGTTAACATTAATATGGGTGCCCAAACATTTTCATATGACTGTACATTGGGATGTAGGGATGGCTTTACACTTTTTATAATCAAAAATAGTGTGTACTAAGTACCCTATGTTATTTTTAAGTAATATTTATTTTTACTTATTATTTACAGCAGAGCATATGCTTATTTTGTTTCTATCATTGGCTTTGGGAAATGACCACAGTGTGAACATGCTTTTATGCAGTGCATGTATGCCAACTTCTACTCTGGCTCATGTCTCTGGTTATGCCATGGCATAACCTTTGTTTGGCAGAAGAGTTTCTTGCCTAGAGTAGTGTACACCAGATTCATCAACAGGGTGTGTGCTAACCTGACAAAGGCTAGAAGAGCAGCGCTTGGTGAGATTCTACAGCTTTTTCTATTCACTGGGATAAATAAAATGAGAAACCCACCCCAGTCAGTTTTTATATATTTATTTCTTAATAGTTTATATACTCATCATTTTGGTATTGATGTTAAGACTTCTCTCTGATCGTAAAGCAAAAATACTTCTGCCTATGAGCAGAGCAACTCAAACTATTGCCTAAGGAGAGAAATAAAGTGACAGTTCTTATCAAAATGATCATAATGGTATAAGACAGTGCTAATGCCAAGTTGATTAAAACTATATTAAGATGAGACATAACTTCTGAAATTCCCAGGGTATTCCTCCAGCACAAATTCTAAATACCATTCTACAGTCATGGCCAAAAGTTTTGAGAATGCTACAAATATTAATTTTTACAAAGTCTACTGCTTAAGTTTTTCTCATGGCAATTTGCATATACTCCAGAATGTCATAAAGAGTGATCAGCTTAACAGCAATTACTTGCAAAGTCAATATTGGCTAAGAAAATGAACTTTAACCCCCAAAACACATTTCAACATCATTGCATTCCTGCCTTAAAAGGAGCAGCTAACATTGTTTTAGTGATTGTTCCATTAACACAGGTGTGGGTGTTGATGAGGACAGGGCTGGCTATCAATCAGTCATGATTAAGAATGACACCACTGGACACTTTAAAAGGAGGCTAGTGCTTAGTATCATTGTTTCTCTTCAGTTAACCATGGTTATCTCTAAAGAAACACGTGCAGCCATCATTGCTCTGCACAAAAATGGCCTAACAGGGAAGAGTATCGCAGCTACAAAGATTGCACCTCAGTCAACAATCTATCGCATCATCAAGAACTTCAAGGAGAGAGCTTCCATTGTTGCCAAAAAGGCTCCAGGGCGCCCAAGAAGGACCAGCAAACGCCAGGACCGTATCTTAAAACTGTTTCAGCTGCGGGATCGGACTACCAGCAGTGCCAAGCTAGCTCAGCAATGGCAGCAGGCTGGTGTGAGTGCTTCTGCATGCACTGTGAGGCGGAGACTCTTTGAGAAAGGCCTGGTTTCAAGGAGGGCAGCAAAGAAGCCACTTCTCTCCAGAAAAAACATCAGGGACCGACTGATATTCTGCAAAAGGTACAGGGAGTGGACTGCTGAGGACTGGGGTAAAGTCATTTTCTCAGATGAATCCCCTTTTCGATTGTTTGGGACATCTGGAAAACAGCTTATTAGGAGAAGAAGAGGTGAGCGCTACCACCAGTCTTGTCTCATGCCAACTGTTAAGCATCCTGAAACGATTCATGTATGGGGTTGCTTCTCAGCCAAGGGAATCGGCTCACTCACAGTCTTGCCTAAAAACACAGCCATGAATAAAGAATGGTACCAGAATGTCCTCTAAGAGCAACTTCTCCCAACTGTCCAAGAGCAGTTTGGCGCCCAACAATGCCTTTTCCAGCATGATGGAGCACCTTGCCATAAAGCAAAGGTGATCACTAAATGGCTCATGGAACAAAACATAGAACAAAACAGAGATTTTGGGTCCATGGCCTGGAAACTCCCCAGATCTTAATCCCATTGAGAACTTGTGGGCAATCATCAAGAGACGGGTGGATAAACAAAAACCAACAAATTCTGGCAAAATGCAAGCTTTGCTTATGCAAGAATGGACAGCTATCAGTCAGGATTTGGTCCAGAAGTTGATTGAGAGCATGCCAGGGAGAATTGCATAGGTCCTGAAAAGAAGGGTCAACACTGCAAATATTGACTTGCTGCATTAACTCATGCTAACTGTCAATATAACCTTTTGGAACTCATAATATGATTGCAATTATATTTCTGTATGTGATGTAAACATCAGACAAACACAATTAAAAACCAGAGGGCAACAGATCATGTGAAAATATAATTTTGGTGTCATTCTCAAAACTTTTGGCCATAACTGTACTTTATTCCTATGCTCCTAATCACTTTGAAAAATAACATCTCCTAACCTTGAGATTAGGTAATCCATTCTTACAGATGTATCAGTCCTTAAAGAGGGTGCTGAGCAATAAATATAACACTATTTTTGAAGAAAGATACTGCATTATGTGATTAGGATAACTTTTGTTAAATGACATACACATTTTTTGGGTAACAGTAATGGGCTATTTATTGGTCTGGCTAAGCTCAGACCAATAAATAGCCCATTACTATTACCCAAAAAATGTATTTGTTTCTGAAAACAGTTATGTTCAATGGATAAATGTTATAAGGGCTCTATTTTGTAATAGGTAGAAAAAGATCAGGAAAAGTGATGAGTGAGCACTACTATACACTAGTGCTCGGTACTCATAACTAGTGATGAGTGAGCACTACCATGCTCGGGTGCTCGGTACTCATAACTAGTGATGAGTGAGCACTACCATGCTCGGGTGCTCTGTACTCGTAACTAGTGATGAGCAAGCACTACCATGCTCGGGTGCTCGGTTCTCATAACTAGTGATGAGTGAGCACTACCATGCTCTGGTGCTCGGTTCTCGTAACTAGTGATGAGCGAGCACTACCATGCTCTGGTGTTCGTTTCTGGTAACTAGTGGTGAGCGAGCACTACCATGCTCTAGTGCTCGGTACTCATAACTAGTGATGTGTGAGCACTACCATGCTCGGGTGCTTGGTACTCGTAACTAGTGATGAGTGAGCACTGCCATGTTCAGGTGCTCGGTACTTGTAACTAGTGATGAGTGAGCACTACCATGCTCGGGGACTCGGTACTCGTACCTAGTGATGAGCGAGCACTACCATGCTCGGGGCTCGGTACTCGTATCGAGCAGTCAGATGCTCGAACGGGCTCAATTTTGTACCGATTATAATGGAAATCAATGGGAAACTTGAGCATTATTCCAGATCTTCTTGAAAAATGCTTGAATTTCCCATTGACTTTCATTATACTCGGTACACGAGTCACGCCCATCCGAGTGTCTGACTGCTCGATAAGAGTACTGAGCACCCGAGCATGGTAGTGGTCACTAATCACTAATCAGGATGTTTTCAGCTTAATGTGCTCCTTCACTAATAACTAGCATATAAAAGGGGTTGTTCACTACTGGACCCCTCCTTATTAATGGGCCCAGGCAGGTGAAAAAAAATCAAAATAATAATTTTTACTTCTCGGACTTACATCTTTCCTTTGTACTCAGCGCTGCAGCCACCCAAATATCTACAGTGTTTATATTTCCATAAGCTGGAAGAATGAAGGATTATAAATTACAATACAAAGTGGCAGAATAATCAATGATGTTGGTAAAGAAACTGTTTTTGTTGCCCAGAGCATCCAGTCACACTACGGATATTATTTTATCAGAGTAATTTAAAACTTCACCAGAACATTATCCACATTAAATTGTAAGGATATCTCTGAAGTTTCTGGGCACATACCACAAACTTTATCGTCAGCACTGCAAAGGGTGATATCCGGGGTGAATACCTGCTGAATATAGTACATGGTATGGATCAGTGGTCAGTTTACTCTGCAGATTTTTTCCACAGCATGTGGATAAAATTTCATGACATCATACCCATAATGGTGGTACGGGAATACATTTTGGATTTTCTGTCTGGGAAATCTAAAGCTTGTATTTCCCATGCGAAGAAGTTTGATAAATGAGAATCAAAATATATACAAAAGCTAATCATATAATACTAAGTTCAGTGACTGAATTCTGGAAATTAAAAGTAACCGTGGCATGCTATCTTCTCTGAAAACATGAGAAGAATGTTTCTAATAATTGTCGAAGCAAGCATGAAGCTGAAATCAGAGAAAAGCCAGATAACCTGTGAAAAGAGACTCAGCTCAGGCTCTCGTGATTCTCACTTTATCAAGACCCACATAAACCAACATTGGGTTCTGACATAGCTTCCCCTGCGGCCATTTCTCATGGTGGCTTACACTTTTCCCATTCACTGAGACCTGAAAATAGACATGGTGGCTTACTCCTGTCCCCACAGTGCACTTTCCAGGTCATCCCCGCAGCTCCATCACTCTCTTTCCCCTCTTTCAAGGTCCACACCATCAGGTTCTAGCTCTTCCATCCCCTTCCTCTCAGAGTGGCAGTTATATACCATCCCCCAGGCAAACCCACCCAGTTCCTTGACCACTTTTCAGCCTGGCTGCCGCACTTCATGTTCTCAGGATTACCAACCCTTACCCTAGGAGACTTTATCATCCCCATGAACAGCCCCTCCTCCCCATCTGCATCCCAGCTTCTATCCCTTGTCCTCTCACAGCTCAAATCCTCTGAGACACAAGAAGACGGCACACCCTTGACCTGGTCTTTGTAATCCTTTGCTCAATCTCTTACTTTGATAGCTCACCTCTTCCCCTCTCTGATCACAACCTCCTGTCCTTCAAGCTCTCAAACCCTTACTCACCCCAGGACACTCCCACCTATCACACATTCAGAAACCTACAGGCCATCGACTCCCAGACACTTACAGACTCTCTACACTCATCACTGTCCTCTATCTCCTCACTTTCCTGTCCTGACCTGGCTGTAAACCACTACAATGACACACTCAGAAGAACCCTACACCAAGTAGCACCCCTCACCCTCAGAATCTCCAAATACAGAGTAAAAAGCCTTGGCTCACATCGCAAACTCAATTTCTACAGTCATGCTCTAGGAGTGCGAAACGCCTATGGAGGAAAACCTGCACACCAAAAAACTTCATCCACTACAAATCCATGTTAAGAATCTACAACGCTGCCCTTCACCTTGCCAAACAGAACTACTTCACCACCCTGGTCTCTTCACTATACAACAATCCAAAAAAGCTCTTCAACACCTTTCACTCCCTCCTCAGTCCCAAAGCATAGACCCCAATCACAAACCTTCATGCAGATGACCTGGCCTCGTCTTTCACAGAGAAAATAGAAAACAACCGCCGAGAGATTGGCCCCCAATCACCAAGCGTCGTGATTTCTATCCCTCCCCACATCCAATCCAGCTCACTTTTCACATTTGACCCTGTCACAGAGGAAGAAGTCTTCAGGTTCCTCTCTTCTTCTCATGCTACCACTTACACTACTGATCCCTTTCCCTCACACCTACTCCAGTCCCTCTCTCCGGTCGTCACTACTCACCTAACTAAAATCTTCAATCTCTCTCTCTTCTGGTATTTTCCCCTACTCCCTCAAACACTATATCATTAATCCATTATTAAAAAAAACCATGTCTTGACCCATCTTGCGCAAACAACTCCAGACCAGTCTCCAATCTCCTCTTCATTTCCAAACTCTTGGAGCGCCTGGTCTATTCCCACCTCACCCGCTACCTCTCCTCGCACTTTCTTCTAGATGCTTTACAGCCTGGTTTCCGCCCCCTTCACTCAATAGAAACTGCCCTCGTCAAAGTGACCAATGACCTATATATAGCAAAATGTTATCGTGACCACTCTCTGCTTATTCTTCTTGACCTCTCTGCAGCCTTCGACACTGTTGACCACCATCTCCTTCTCTCTTTGCTCCATTCAATCAGCCAAAAGGACACTGCTCTCTCCTGGTTCTCTTCCTATCTTTCTGGCTGCTCATTCAGTGTATCATTTGCTGGCTCGACATTTTCTCCTCTTCCTCTCACTATTGGGGTCCCTCAAGGTTCAGTCCTCAGCCCTCTTCTTTTCTCCCTCTACACTGCTCCAATTGGACACACCATCAGCAGATTTGGCTTCCAGTACCATCTTTATGCTGATGACACATATCTATACACCTTATCCCCTGACCTCACCCATCCCCACTGTACTACAGAACACCAGGGAGTGTCTGACTGCAGTTGGCAACATCATGTCTGCTCTCTATCTGAAACTTAACCTTTCCAAAACTGAACTTCTTCTATTCCCTCAGTCTTCTTACCATCTTAAACGCGACGTCTCCCTCTCTATGTGTGGCACCACGATAACTCCTAGGCAACAGGCTTGCTTTCTGGGTGTTATACATGACACCAATCTCTCCTTCACCTCCTATATACTATCTCTTGCCGTTTTCACCTCAGGAATATCTCTAGAATCCTCCCCTTTCTCCACAATGGAGATTTGGTCTAACGTCACTGGGGAGAGCTTATGAAAAATCCTGGAGGGAAGGAGAAGACGAGGCTCGTCAATCTCTTCCTGGGTAGAAACCATAGAGCGAGACAGGGCGTCTGCCTTGTTATTCTTACTCCCAGACAGATAGTTGATGGAGAAGTGAAAGCGGGAGAAAAACAAGGACCAGCGGGCTTGGCGAGGATTCAGACGCTGAGCGGTTTGTAAGTACGTCAGATTCTTATGGTCTGTATAGACCTGGAAAGGATGTTTCGCTCCTTCTAGCAAGTGACGCCACTCCTCCAAGGCTAATCTCAGGGCGAGCAGTTCCCTATCCTCAATGGTATAGTTTCTTTCTGCCGGTGAAAAGGTTTTAGCAAAGAAGAAACACGGCCTTTTTCTACCTACACCGTTCTTTTGATACAAGACCGCACCAGCACCCACTGAAGAGGCATCAACCTCCAAGAGGAAGGGCTTATTCTCATCGGGTCTTTGAAGAATGGGAGCAGTTGAAAAGTGTCTTTTTACTGCCGCAAAAGCCTGGGATGTCTCAGTAGACCAGACTTTTGGATTAGCACCTTTCTTAGTCAAGGCAACCAAAGGGGCCACCAAAGTGGAGAAATGGGGTATGAACTGCCGGTAATAATTTATGAATCCTAAGAAGCGTTGCACGGCTTCAAGGAATGAGGTTCGGACCATTCCAGGACAGCAGAGAGCTTCGCAGGATCCATAGCCAGACTCTCTTGTGAGATAATGTAACCCAAAAAAGGCAAGGATGACTGCTCGAATACACACTTTTCGAGTTTAGCAAACAATGAGTGCTCCCTTAAACGGGAAAGGACACGAACGACATCCTGACGATGAGTCTCCAGATCAGGACAAAAAATCAGGATGTCATCCAGATACACCACGACGGAGGATAACAGTAAATCCCAGAACACATCGTTTACGAAGTCCTGAAATACTGCGGGTGCATTACATAAACCAAAAGGCATGACGAGGTATTCATAGTGACCATCTCGGGTGTTAAAAGCGGTCTTCCATTCGTCACCCTCTCGAATTCGTACCAAGTTATACACACCCTGCAGATCCAACTTTGTAAAAACCTGAGCTCCTCTCAGTCTGTCAAAGAGCTCCGAAATTAAAGGTATCGGGTATTTGTTCTTTATTGTGATTGCGTTGAGACCCCTGTAATCTATGCAGGGACGCAAATCACCCTCTTTCTTCCGAACAAAGAAAAACCCAGCTCCCGCGGGAGAGACAGACTTACGAATGAACCCCTTCTCTAAACTCTCTCTTGTATAGGTCGACATGGCCTCCGACTCAGGTATTGACAGGGGGTAAACCCTGCCCTTAGGTGGAACCGAACCTGGGATAAGGTCTATGGCGCAGTCATACGGCCTATGGGGTGGAAGAACCTCAGCACCCTGTTTGGAGAACACGTCAGCGAAATCCAAATAGGGTGTAGGTATGGGAGAGAGATCAGTTGATGCAACCGCAACGACCATAGGTGTAAGGGAAGACATCGGGACTGACATTTCGAACCCCAACTAATAATGCTGTCGGACTCCCAGTCAATTAGAGGAGCATGAGTCCGAAGCCATGGGAGACCCAGAAGGACGTCGTCTATACCCTCAGGAAAAACAAGAAAAGAAATCTCCTCTATGTGACCCTGAGACAGGGAAAGGCGCAAGGGAACTGTCCTCAATGTAATGGAGTCAGACAACATAGTCCCATTAACAACACGGACAGGAATAGGCGCCTCTAACATGATAGAGGGAATATTGTGTCTCTTTACAAATCCTGAGGACACAAAAGTCCCGTCAGCTCCGGAATCCACAAAACATAACATATATATATAATATAATATAACATATAGGAGGACCAGACTTGCGTAGTCTGGAAGATGTATGACCTAACTCCATGGGAGTGGGAGATGTTTCAGATGCTGAGGAAGATGGTGGTGGACCCTCAACAACTGGAATAGCCTGATGCTTAGGGCGTGAGGAAGAGACCTCGAGTCTACGTTCCCTATGGCGTACGTTGATCCTCGTTGCTACTGTGATCAAGTCCTCCAGAGAAGCAGGGACGAGTAGCAAGGGCATCCTTGACATAGCTTGCCAACTCTCTCCAGAAGATAGGAATCAACACCTTTTCTGGCCAGTCTAGTTCTGCCACCAGAGTTCTAAAAGCAATGGCATAAGAACTAGTGGATAACGAACCCTGATATAGATCTAACAGTCTCAGGGCCGCATCATGGGTAACTTGCGGACCCATGAATACCGCTTTAAGAGCATCAAGAAAGTCTTGATGTCTCAGAGTAACCACATCAGAGCACTCCCATAGGGGAGTCGCCCATTCTAAGGCTTTGTCCTGAAGTAAGGAGATGATAAAGCCTACTCTTGACCTCTCCGTAGAGAAGCGAGAAGAGTTGACCTCTAGGTGTATCTGACACTGACTAATGAAACCACGACATGATCTGGCATCGCCAGAATATCTGTTTTGCAGAGCAAGTCGAGGATCATGTGCAGATGTCACCATGGTCTGAGGTTTATCCTCTATACTCTTGAGCCGCGACTCAAGTACTTGTATGTAACAGTGTAACTGCTGATATTCTGCCATAACTGCCAGACCCTTGGCTCAGTCCTAATGTTACGGGGGGCTGTCTGATAATAAAACCCAAAGGGATATCAGACAGTCAGGGTCCACCGTGCAAAGTATCTGCTGCAGACTATGGCAGAGGATAAGGGGTATCTTGTACTACGGAAGCAGTACTGACACTGATACGTCTCAGTGACACTAGAGCCAATCACGGCGTGTACTGTTAAAGTCACAGTGACTACCGTATTTAGCATTAACGTAAAAGGGATAGGTTAATGTGTGAGGAAGAGTATATAAGTGTGCCGCTGTAAATAGTAGTAGCACAAGTGCAGAGTGCAATAACTGTTAAACTCACAGAGGCATATAGTTAGGAAATAAAGCAATTCCTCCCTTACTCGGAGGGTGTGTGGTATGGTCTCTGTTAATGATCACAGAGACAAAAGCAGTGAGTGTGAAATGGCACCTACCTAGGTCCGTTCCTCTAGTGGTGCCAGGAGACGGAGAGCAGCGTAAGCCGCACAAAGCTCCTACCTGCGTTCGCTCCACTAGTGTGCGAGGACACGAACCACTAGATATGGCACCTGCCTAGGTCCGCTCTACTAGTGGTGCAAAAGAGACGGACAGCAGCACAAGCCGCACAAAGCTCCTACCTATGTTTGCTCCCCTAGTGTGCGAGGATACGAACAACTGCCAGACGCAGTATAAGGAACGTTACCCTAGCGGCAACGTTCACCTACGAGTAGAATCACAAGGCCCAACTAGACCATGTGCCTCAGGCACCTGCCTATGTCCGCTCCACTAAGATGTAAGGATACAGACCGCAGCCGAAGCTGTAAGGTACAAGAACGCTACCCTGCCGGTAGCGCTCACCTAGCATAGACACAGAGATGCCTAGAGGGACGTGCACAGAGCGTCTACTCTCATGCATGAACCAAGAGGACTGAGCGCCGGGCGGCGTGCGTCAGGGTCTTATATAGACTCTGTGCCTCATCCAAGATGGAGGACACCAGAGCCAATACTCTGCCAGAACGACATCAATGACGTCACGCTGGCCTATCACCAAGCAAAGCGTCACAAGCACATGACCAGCGACCAATCGGCATAGAAGGTGTCAGAGACATGTGACCACGTGTCACAAGCACATGACCAGCGGCCAATCAGCTTAGAAGGTGTCAGAGACATGTGACCTCGTGTCAGCGATGATGTCACTCGCACATGTGCAATGGCTCCAAGATAGTCTCCAGCGCTTGCTCATGTGCAGTAGCAAGAAATCCGAACATAGTCTCCAGTGCCACAGCAACCGTAACATATATATTCTCAATAGGCATAACAGGCAAGTGGGAATCGTATAGCCTGTAAAAGTGGGCACATTTGGTTTTCCCTATAGTACCGGGATAACAGTTAGAATTATGTGTCCTGATTGAAATATAGTGGCTTATATGAGTCTACATGAGAGTAATTACTCATTTAGTATTGGACACTTTTTGATATTAAAATATAGCAGTTTTGACTGAAGTGATAAATGCCAGTCTTACTGCTAAGCTAGTATCTGAACCCACTTATTTGTAACTGTGTGGTTCAGATAGGCTTCTAATATAAGTGTGGAATCGGTTATCTGAGTTTTTAAGCATTTATTAATAAAGATTAAATTTTATACACTGTCCACACAGCCAGTGATTTTTAATATTAGTGGACAGATCAATAGGTCACTGCAGTGACAAAGAATCACAATTTACTCAGCTTCAGACGCTCCTAAAAACGCATCTTTTTAGGGTGGCCTATGACACTCCCTAGCCAAATTAATTCACATAGTCTGTCCATGACCTCTCAGAACGCAACTCCATGTCAAACTGCACCGCACCCAAATGCATCTCAAGGTTCTGGCTGACTGGTAAAGGCATCCTTTATCTATCCCCCATTTCCTTGAGATGGCGGGATTGTCATTATAAATAAGCACTTGCACCTTGTCCCCCCATCTCTTTGTAGATTGTAAGCTCTCACGAGCAGGGTTGTTTTTTTTTCCCGACTCTATTTATTGTATTTCCTATAACTGTTAATTGTTTGTATATGAACCTCCTGAATTTTAAAGTGCTGCAGAATATGTTGGCACTATAGAAATAAAGATTTTTTGTTATTATTAATATTATTACACGTTGCATAAGCACCTTAACAGTAACTGAAAAGGAAGGGACCTACTGTGCTTATCAATGCCATTTGTCATAAAAAAAAAATCTGTCAGCAGGTTTTTGCTATGAATTCTGAGGACAGCATGATGTAGGAGTTAAAACACTGTAGGGAATGTCACTTTTTAGCCTTTGTGCTGTTGTTACCACACAATGAAGGTTTTATCACCAGGAGATTATCACTACTCATACTTCAGTGCTCATGAGCATTTGTCTGACCCCCACCTGTGATAAGCTGCTAACTGTCAATATACAATGTACACAGAGAGCTGTGGTGTGGGTGGGGTAAGCTTTCTGAGATTTGCTACATATTACATCTGAGACTTGTGATTGTGTCACAACAACACCCAGTACATCGTTGGCATCAGGGTCTCGTTTCTTACATTACGCTTCTCTCAGATGAGGTAGTAAAAACCTGGTGACAGATTCCCTTTAATTAATGGAAGATAAAAAGAATAAGCACATTTTAATTAAACTATTGGCATAATAAGTAATGGAGAAGGGATTGTTCTCCAATTTTTGCATTAGTTAATGAAACACAATTTGTGTATGTCTACCCCAATAAGTATATGATCAATAAAGCTGAATTCAGTACCTAGGCAGGAGAAATTGGCTGATACAATTGGAAATATGTATCTCACGTTAAATGACGTGTTTACAGTGAATGAAGTATGGTAAAGGAAACAGTTTAGTAATGAACAGGAGACTCTTCATAGTTAAAACTTATATCAGACAATATATTCTGCTGTCTGTGGCAAAATCATACAATTATAGAGTAAAAGGAAGCAGTGAATGTTTGCACAGCATTCCTGTACTCATTTTGAAGGAAAATAGACATATATGCAATACTAATATATAGCAGCTTTCTTGTATTAATTATAATAATCCGTTACTAAATACATATGTCAGACTGCTCATAATACAGGTCCCGTGAACCTCTGAGGATACGGAACACAGACCACAAATGTAGTTTCTTATTCTAAGATTTTAAAATAAGTGATGAATACGGTTTATTAGCAGCATTCACTTTACACTATTGTCTTTCATTTCATTGGTAGGATAAGAGTTGAATTACTGCAGCCCTTTACTTTCACCCGGTTGAGTTCAGTAGTAATTAAAGTGATATGATTATAGCAGAATTGTCTCTAATACAAGCAAGTAGTCTCTGTCATTGGAGAGGGTTGAAGTGACAAGTATTGTGAGCTAACAGCGGCTGTGACTGGGTTATACTGAATTTGTAACTGGCTAGGTGCTAATAACAGGTCACTGTTAGTTAATTAGGAGATGTCTGCTGAACAAACTGCTGAGTATTATATGGTAAGACTCTTGCATAGTGATTCGAGGATTGAGTTTGAGTTGAATTTTCTGAAATGTGTGGTTTAATGCAAATTTGATTATGTAGAAATTTAAATTGTGATTTTAACAAAAAAAATAAACTTGCCCAGCACCATCTCCCACACTGCTGAAACATTGGAGAGTGGTTTAATATTTTACATTGCTGTGGGGCTTCCCCATAATGCCTGTCATGGGATATGAAATGACAGAACAGGGGCTCCTAGGCTGGTCCTCAGGCTTGAGACCCTGTGCTGTCCCTTATCTCAGAGGTAAGCTTGATGGTAGCTAGGTCCAAGCCCCCATTGTGACCCTGACTCCTATCTGAGCCCTAATCTTACTCCCTCTCTTCTCCATCTTTGGGGCAGGCTGGAAACACAGTAATAATACCCCACAGAACTGACACGGACAAGAGAGAATGAAAACTCACACACACTGCACTCAAGCACAAATGAGAGAATATACGTGTACAGGGAATAAAGAAAAAGGAAGGAAGTAAATGCACAACAGGGGTACTTCTACACCACTCAAAATGACAACTACAGATCACCAACAACTGGATCACCACTAAGACCAGAATTGCTGAAGCTATTATTAGCAGATACTAGAAGAAACCAGTATATTCAATAAAAAGGAGACAGCTGCACGTAGCAGTTAGCAACCTGAGCTCCTAGTTCCTGCTCACCAGTCTGCATGAATTAAATTCTGCATGGCTGAACACCAGTAACCCTGAATCAGCCGACGCCTGGCTCTGGCTGAATAACTCTGAAGCATCAGGTTGCTTGTCAGACTCTGTAGTGTGAACAGAGTCTGAAGTAGCCATGCCACCAAGTGGGTGCAGAACTGAACATCACATGACAATGCCATGCAGCTATATCTGGCAGATTATCACACCTTTGATAGAGGCGTCAGGACTGGGCCATCATAATAGATCAGAGACATTTTCTATTCTCTTTTCTGTAGTGTGTATGATCTTAGGGTCAGTGAGGTCCTTTCTCTCTCCTTCTATCTTCTGTGCAGTGTAAGCTTTTATGGTCAGCGGGGTCCTCTCTCACAAGCAAAGTTTAAGCTGTCTTCTCTTTCATCACTTCCCCATCTATATTTTCAGAGCAATTACAAGCTTTACAATATTAAATGGGTTGCCAACTACTAGGAAAACCTCAATTTTTTCTGCGTCCAAGGAGAAAGAAGTCTTTGGTGATTGGGTGCGGGGCTAGCGTGATGTGACAACCTTACGTGAGTCCCAGGTTCTTGAGCCATGGCACCACTCAAAGAGAGCTGGCTCTGGAGACGAGTATAAACTTTTGTATTTTACTTGGAAGAAATATGAAAAATGAGGAGTTTTCCCAGTAATGGACAACCCGTTTGTGATTAATTCTCACAAATCAAATTTTTTGCAAATTTTGCAGTCTGTGTTTTTGAATTTCAAAAAATACTACTTTCATCTGTAGTCATGACTGTGGATGATGCTTAAGGATCTGTTTGAAGGTTTTGTTGTTTACTAAAGATAATTATTAATCCTTAGCATGTTAATGTCTTTGCAGTCTTGAAAATGTTGCTGTTTTTATGTTTCAGTGTCTTGCTATTTTTAGTAAATGGTACATTCTTGTTTATATCTTTTTTTGCATACATTTTTATGCTTATTCTGATGTGGATTGTCTCATTTAATTTAAATTAGTTATTCAGAAAAAGTATCTGCATGAAATGTCTGAAGCATATATTGTGGTATAATTAGGCAGAGAGGCTCACATAGCAGAAGTGTATCCAGCAGCCAAAACAGAAATATGACTCTTCCAATTAAATTCTATTCCTTTAAAATCCATTTCTGGTTCAGGCTTATTTTTTTGTACACTGTAACATAACTGTACTTTACATCACAATCACTGTATGCACATATAGAGAAGGCTCAAGAGCTGAGCCCGCTCCATACAGGGTAGAAGCAGGCTGTAATGCACAGCCAGCATCTGCCTCTGATATATCTTCAATTGTTGCTGTTTTACTATTTAAATGCCACTGCCCATAATTGACTACTACATTTAAAAAGCTTGATCCCCAGTACACTGGCTCCCATAAGCCTCCCATGATGTGATCACGGACCAATGGTATACGGTGACATGATGTAGGCCTACTGAAGCCCCCTGATTTCACCTTCTTTGTACTCCATTGGCTCTAGAGGCTGAGTTTCAGAGCTGCAATTCATACTATATACTACAATGCTGTGGTTTTTTAGTATATAGTATAAGCAATCAAAGAATCGCACTAATAAATAAAAAAAAAGAAAAACTTTTAGAAAAATATAAAAGTTGAAATCATACAATTTTTTCTATTGTAATATAGATACAAAACAACAATAATAATAATAAACATAATTGTTATCAGCTTATTCATAGAACTCAGGTCTAGCAAAATATCACATTTAAAACAGATTTAACCCATCCCCCAAATAAAATAAAAAAGCCAGATTTCAGTCATCACAGTTACCCTAAAAAATGCAATTAAAAGTGATCAATATATTGAATGTACCCCAAAATTGTATCAATAAAAATGTTAACCCTCACACAGGTACATCATTGAAAAAAAAGTAATGGGTCTTAGACATTGACAATACTATTTTTTTATTTTTTTACAAATATCTAATTTTTATTCAGCACTAAAATATAGAAAAATATGTTTGGTAGTGCTATAATTTTACTGACCTAAGGATCTAAACCTGACAAACATTAGGGGTATTACAGTTTTTTCACAATTTCTCCAACTTGGATTTTGTTTCCTGTTTTTCAGTAAAATTGATGCTGTAATTTTAAACTATAACTCATCCCACAAATAAAAAGTGCACATGAGGAATTATTAATGTAAAAAAAAAAACTATGGATCTTGGAAAAAGTAAAGGAGAAAATATAAAATTAAAAAAGAAAAAAATTAGCTGATCCTGAAAGGGTTAAAAAAGCTGGAAAAATAATTAGGGATGATCGAATTCCAAAAATATTCGGCTTTGCGAATATTCGCCGAAAAGGTCACCACTATTCGACTATTCGCGAATATTAGATGCGTAATGTAAGTCTATGGGAAACCCGGATAACAACTATTCGGGCTTCCCATAGACTTACATTGCGTATCGAATATTGGCATAGCGGCAACCTATTCGGCGGATATTCGCGAAGCCGAATATTTGTGGTATTCGATCATCCCTAAAAATGATGCTTTGGAAAAAAATCAGTAAAATCACCTCTGATGGAAAAAATTGACACATGGACGAAACACTGATGAACAACAGCCCATGATTTTACGTAGAGAATAATCACGGACATCTGATTGAGGTCTAAAGGGGGCTTTACACGCAACAACATCACTAACGAGATGTCGTTGGGGTCACGGAACTCGTGACGCACATCCGGCCTCGTTAGCGACGTTGTTGCGTGTGAAACGTACGAACGACCGCTAACGATCAAAATTACTCACCTAATCGTTGATCGTTGACACGTCGTTCTAATCCCAAATATCGTTGCTGTTGCAGGACGCAAGTTCTTCGTCGTTCCAGACACCCCAGGAATGAGGAACAACACCTTACCTGCGTCCTCCGGCAACGAGGTGGGTTTGTCTTTCTTTCGGCTGCTTCTCCGCCCCTCCACTTCTATTGGACGGCTGCCATGTGACGTCGCTGTGATGTTGAACGAACCGCCCCCTTAGAAAGGAGGCGTTTCGCTGGCCACAGTGACATCGGTAGGCAGGTAAGTACGTGTGACGCGTCCGAGCGATGTTGTGTGCCACGGGCAGCGATTTGCCCATGACGCACAACCGACGGGGGTGGGTGCTTTCACCAGCGACATCGCTAGCGATGTCGCTGCGTGTAAAGTAGCCTTAATTCTCAGAAGTGATGTGGTTTTCAGAGGTCGGAGAAGCAGGGGTCATAAGTGATGGCATATTCTATCCTTTTACAATATTCCTTCACAATAAAATGGTACAGAAGCATACAAATGCAGGCATAACTGTGCATCTCATATCTAATATTAGAAAATATATTAAGCATAACAATATAAAATAAAGGCTAGGATTTCATGTAATGAGAGCATAGAAATTCCACATAACATTCAGAAGTACAAAAAAGAACAAAAATATTCTTCTGCTTTGAGTCGTTCCTTTCTTATGTTCATGCATTTTCAAATCCAGGCCAAGACGTGAGTGCTGAAATAATATTTCTTGTCACGTTGTCTTAATGACTATAAAAGCTACATTGACTATAAAAGCTACATTACAGCACTTAAGAGTTTTACAAGGCTTGAAAAAACTGAGGTTTAGAACAGTGTAGGAAGGACTTTTATGTGCAACATTACTTTCTGAACATAATACAAAATATTTTTTTTCTTTCAACAGCTTGATGAAAAGAACTTTTGGTAAACGGAATCACCGAGAAACGGAAACATCGACCAGGATGAACTCACCATTATCGCACTGATCTTCAGACTGAGATGTCCTTTGAATGCCAAACATAAAGATTAAGTCAAAACATAACACAGAAAAGAAAAAATACAGTAGAAAGCGAGGTCCAGTAACAGTGACGACTGCACTGGATCAATAGCCTATTTACGACTGCTGGAAGAAGAGCTTTGGATGTTGCATATGTCGATAACAGTAAAGAATGTTAGTGACTGGCCTTTCTTGTTAAAGGTATCAACTCAGTGATGATTTCTAATGGCTCTGGCATGGGTATAAACATTTTTAAGATGTTTTGGGAAAGTCAAGCCTACAGGCAACATGGGGACTTGCCGGGCCAGATTTTCTAGCAATAACTGTGACTTCTGAAATGATTCCATTTTACAAGGAGGCAATATGACTATAAATATCACCAGCATGGATGGAGACATGTTATTTGCAGAGAAAGATTCTTCTTTCCGCATAGTAATGGGTTGTTTGCTCTCAGTTCTAATACTTTCAACTCTTCTGGGAAATACCTTGGTCTGTGCAGCCGTCATCAGATTTCGACACCTCCGGTCCAAAGTGACCAACTTTTTTGTGATCTCCCTAGCTGTGTCTGACCTTCTGGTTGCAATGTTGGTTATGCCTTGGAAAGCTGTTGCAGAGATTGCCGGCTTTTGGCCATTTGGTTCATTCTGTAACATATGGGTTGCCTTTGATATAATGTGTTCAACGGCCTCTATTTTAAACCTTTGTGTCATCAGTGTTGACAGGTATTGGGCGATCTCCAGTCCATTTAGATATGAGAGGAAAATGACCCCAAAAGTAGCCTTCATAATGATAAGTGTTGCATGGACCTTATCAGTTCTGATATCTTTCATTCCTGTGCAGCTCAACTGGCATAGAGCAAAGACTACAAGCTTTTTTGACCTAAATATTACCTTACAAGGTAGCACAATGGATAACTGTGACTCCAGCCTAAATAGGACATATGCAATTTCTTCATCTCTCATTAGCTTCTATATACCAGTGGCCATTATGATTGTAACCTACACCCGGATATACAGGATAGCTGCAAAACAAATTCGGCGCATCTCAGCTCTCGAAAGAGCAGCAGTGCATGCCAAGAATTGTCAAAGTAGCACAGGGAATGGAAGTAGCATTGATTGCCAACAGCCGGAAAGCTCTTTGAAGACGTCATTTAAAAGAGAAACAAAGGTCTTGAAGACATTGTCAGTGATTATGGGAGTTTTTGTATGTTGCTGGTTGCCCTTTTTCATATTGAATTGTATGGTGCCATTTTGTGACCCAAGTGTATCCACAAGTGGAGCAGAGCCATTCTGCATCAGCTCTACCACATTTGACATTTTTGTGTGGTTTGGTTGGGCAAATTCTTCACTGAATCCCATAATCTACGCTTTCAATGCTGATTTCCGCAAGGCTTTCTCAACATTGTTAGGCTGCTACAAAATTTGTCCTACATCCAACAATGCTATAGAGACGGTTAGCATAAACAATAATGGGGCAGTTGTCTATTCATGTCAGCAAGAGCCCAAAGGTTCAATTCCAAATGAGTGTAATTTAGTTTACCTAATTCCACATGCTATTATTTGTCCTGAAGAGGAGAGTCTGAAAAAAGAAGAAGAAAGTGGTTTATCTAAAAGTATGGACAAAATGTCTCCTGCATTTTCTGGGATCTTGGACTATGATGCAGAGGTCTCACTAGAAAAGATAAATCCTATCACACAAAATGGGCAATCCAAAACCTGAGAAACAGCCTGGGTGGACATACCCAATAAACTATTAATGGAGACTTCTAGATGGACACAATTCAGATCTTTGTTAGATAGACCATCTGACTGAGCGATCGATTTCGAAAAATGCATTCCAATGTATTTTGTATACGTGTTAATTTTTGTGATGTTCACAGGAAAATAAGCTTATAAATATGAGGCCATTAGTAATTATTTTAGATGGTGCATACAGTGTATACTGTATTATGAGAATGTGTTTATGCTTATTGCGCAGACTTTGGACTGAAGCATCGTCCTTGACTAACAAAGCGAGGGGTTTTGAACTTTAAGGAAAGTAGGCCCCATACTTTGTAAGATAAATAAAATAACAAACTCAGCAGGTGCTACTGACCCTTACTTGGTCCAGCTCTGGCTCCCGGTTGCTACTCCAGTTCTGGTGTTTTGACTACAGCAGTGAATCCGTGTCAACGGCACGTATCGCAACCCTAGGCTATCACTAAGCTCTGTGCTTATGAATGGAGGTTGAAATCATGTGACACTGATCTCAGTGTACAAGCTGCTGGGCTCACTGACTGGCTAGAGTGATGACATCACATCAATAGTGGACACCACCTCTCTAGCCAGTCACTCAGCCCAGCAGCTTGAACACTGAGTTCAGCATCATGTGCTGTCAACCTCAGTTCACAAGTCACCACTGTAGTCGAACCACCGGTACAAGAACAGTGATGAGGAGCTAGCACTGCACCCAAGGACGGTGAATACCTGCTTGGTTTGTTATTTTATGTATTTTTCACTGTTTGGTGCCCATTTTCCAAAAGTGAAGAACCCATTTAAAGTGTACAAAAATGTTGGCATGTAGAATAAGCCGAACCACTAAGTGGGAACAGTAAACCCATTTGATTAGTATTCTCAGTAATCAACACCTGAACTTAATGTTTGTGCTTTTTTTCAATTTTAGGGTAATTTGATATACATTCATGATGAACACTTGAGATATAAATTCATGATGAAGACTTGAGATGCAATGAACTTCGTTCATTGACAGATTACCAAACATTGTAGATAACCCCCCAAAAAAACTATATAAAAGCATAAAAATTTAGATTTTATGCAAAAACTCACGCAGGGAGACAATGGGGTAAACCTACTTCTACTTTGTCTTTTATGTAGCAGGTTTATTCTACAGTAATATATTATTTTGGTATGAAAAATAGCTTTCCTCTAAGAGGAAGAAAGTTAATGCCACCTATTTACCTATTAAAAGGTAACTACCCTATAAGTCCATGTCTATCTTTACCAAGCCTTGCCACAAAACTTAGGATACTTAGCCAAAGAAGAGTTTTTATAGTAGAGCCACAGCTTTGTTCCTCTTTGAGAAGAGCTAAGTTGCATACTTCTTTTATTTTTTTTACCAGAAAGCATTGCTTGGTCAGTAAGTCTCCTTGTGCCTCTTTTGTAGGCTACATAAGGTAAAATAGTACCCCCTATTTTAGTATAGTATAAATAAATACTACTATAGTACTACTATAGTATAAATATATACTACTACTACTATAGTAGTAGTAGTAGTACCCCCTACTACTACTACTACCCCCTTTTCAATTTAGTGCTCAGAAGGAAAAAAGTTTGTGCACCACTCTGACTGTGCTAATAACAGGTGGATTGTTTCAGATTTTCATTGCACATTGCATTAACTGAGATGTCCTGCAGCCATAAGGAAGGAATCACTGTAATGGCAGATCAGTGGTAGAGCAAAGCAGAATGAGGAAATCATTAATTATTGCTCCTTTTACCCCATGTTAAATTTGATCTGGAGCACAAAGATGATATAAACTTATGTTTAAACACTACTTGCCTGTTTAAGGCATCTTATTACTTAAAGAAAAGCTATCACCTGTTTTTTCCTAAATAATTCACTGGCAGCACATTTTGGCTCTCTGTAGAAACACCCTACAACACCTTTATGTAAATCCAGTTGCCCCTCATATGTAATAAAATGTCTTGTATAGTTGGTGCATGCTGTATGCTAAAGGGCGCTGAGTGGTCCAGTGGGCAACTCCAGTGCATGCTCGTTGTCCTCTCTGTACTCTCCCTTCACCTTTTTCCATGGATGACATGTCCTGTGCATGTGCAGCTAAGGAGATTGCTTTGCCCTCTGCTGGTTGGAGTGAATAGCATCTACACAAAGCTAGATCACAACTACACATGCACAAAATTTGTGACAACTGTGTGAATAACATAGGAGACATCATCAAAATCATTCATGCACAAGGTGATTGCAATAACAGAGGAGTGACCAGTTTCTAGAGATGCCCATTAGATAATTTCTTGTCCATTAGCATATAGCTGGAGACAGTTACACAAGATATTTTATAGGGTGTGTGACCTATTGACACCCAGAGCCCGCATTACTGGTATAATGACAGCCAAAGCATTTCCACAGAAATCAGATGGAGACAGTATACCAAAATCCATGGGGTTTCTCCCCTACCCCCATTCAGATCTGCTCTTCTGTGTGGGGCTACTCACAGAAGTCACCACCTAGAGACCTGCTCTTCATTCCGTGTTTCCCCACAAATAAGACATTGTCTTATATTATTTTGTCCTGAAAAATGTGCTAGGGTTTTTTTTTTTGAGAAATATGGCTAAGTTTAGCCTAAAAAGAAGGCAGATAGCCCCTGGAAAATTGCACTTACTAACCCTAGACATTTGCGTTGTTGTCAGGTCCCCCTGCTGTCCACGGTGGTTGCTCTCGATACTGGCAGGATGCAGTATCACTCACACAGAGATAGTGAGAGTGGCGTGATACTGCAACCCGATGTGTGTGTGTGTGTGTGTGTGTGAGAGATAAGTGATACTGCGATCGTATGTGTGTGTGAGCGGAATATTACTGCCATAAGATGTGTGGGTGAGTGGTGATACTGCGATCGGATGTATGTGTGTGAGAGCGGAATGTTATTGCGATAAGATGTGTGTGTGAGAGTGAAATTATACTGGTATCCGATGTGTGTGTGAGAGCTGAGGGATACTGGGACCCAATGTGTGTGAGTGTGAAAATGGAGGGATACTGGACCTCATCACTGTGTGTCTGTGTGTGAGAGAAAAGAGGGATACTAGACCCAATCTGTGTGTATGTGAGAGTGGAAGGATATTGGACCCGATGTGTGTGTGTGAGTGGAACAGCGAGGGACTTGACAGTGATGCAGGTCACTGTGGGAGAGCCCATCGACAGACGGCACTTGCCAACTGAAAGTTGTTTGGGGTCTGGTATGTTTGAATTTTTGGGGGGGCTGTCTGCTTTCTTTTGGGGCTATCTTCTTGCTTTTGGTGCTTTCTTCTTTCTTTTGGGGGTGTCTGCTTTCTTTAATGAAATGTCCTGCTGTTTATTCAACTTTTTTAGCTGCCAAGACACTTAGTTATTGGACTGCAACCAGGGCTTATTTTTGGAGTAGGGTTTAAATTTACATTTTTATTAAAGAATACTCCAAAAGGGCAGAAACTTCCTGCTAGGGCTTATTTTCAGGGTAGGTCTTATTTTCTGGGAAACACTGTAGCTGTTTGCTATACCTGGTTCTTATCCACAAACCTGGAAGACAACCGTGAGCCACATATTAGAGGCCTGTGAGCCACAGGTAGCTCCCAAGCTGCCGGTTGGGGACCCTTGATATAGGGAAACACTGGTGACAGGTTCCCTTGAACTTGGCTTATCATAGTTATGTCCAGAAAAATACATTTGCTTATTGAAATTATACTTTAATGGGACAAACAAATCCTTAGTGACTAAACTTCACAAAGTTAATATAGTAGATCTCTGGATGTCGCTATGACAACCAGAATGAAAATATCTAATTTACATTACTGTCTGTGCTCTGAGAAGAAAGGTTATAAAGATAGATATTTGTTATTTAATATATACATAGAATTGTATTAATACTCATTTCTAGGCACCTTCCAAAAAACAAAGTTAAACAAGGTAAACCAATGAGACTTAAGCGGGCTTTACACACAGCGACATCGCTAGCAAACTCGCTGGTGAAAGCACCCGCCCCCGTCGGTTGTGCGTCACGGGCAAATCGCTGCCCGTGGCGCACAACATCGCTTACACCCGTCACACATACTTACCTGCCTAGCGACGTCGCTGTGGCCGGCAAACCATCTCTTTTCTAAGGGGGTGGTTCGTGCGGCGTCACAGTGGCGTCACTAAGCGGCTGCCCAATAGAAGTGGAGGGGCGGAGATGAGCGGGTCGAACTTCCTGCTCACCTCCTTCCTTCCTCATTGCATGCGGCCGCAAGTACGGTGATGTTCCTCATTCCTGAAGTATCACACATAGCGATGTGTGCTGCTGCAGGAACGACGAACAACCTGCGTCCTGCAACAGCAACGATAATCGGGATAGGAACGACTGGTCAACGATCAATGATATGGTGAGTATTTTTGATCGTTAATGGTTGTTCCTGCGTTTCACACGCAACGACGTCGTTAACGAGGTCGGATGTGCGTCACGAATTCCGTGACCCCAACGACATCTCGTTAGCGATGTCGTTGCGTGTAAAGCCCGCTTTAGAGCCATGTTTGTATTTCAAAGTTAACTTTTTTTTTAATTTTTGGATTAAAAACCGAGAAACTTAGGGATATAGGAAAAAATAACAGTACCCATAGTAAGAGTTTTCAGGGTGGCTTCAAGGGGTTGTCTCATTATTTTACATAGGTAAAATTTCAAAGTGCTTGTAAAACAAGCAACTTTGCAATGCATTTGTTATTAAAAATCCCTTCGTATTTTTAAGAATGGAATGATTTTCCATTTTATTGATTACAGCTGTTTGCCTAGTCTAGCAGACAACTCTGTGGTTTATCAGCGGTGACCAGTCTTCTAGGAAAGTAGCGAAGCAAGTTCTATCCAATAGAGCTTGTATAAGCTTCTCTGATGTTGGCCAGATCGCTAAATCCAGTTAGGATCAGTGCCACTCCAATGCTGAAAGGCAAAGCTACCTCCGCTTGCAGCATTGAAAAGTGCACAGTTTGGACCAACAGCTCAATGATGCGGCTGTTCCTAGCTGTCTCTCAAGCAGGAGCTACCCAGGAAGCATGGAGGCAGCAGAGCAGGATGCTGCAGAAGACGGAAGATTAGATAACACCTTTAAACTTTTACATTTTTTTATGCCCAGGATCATCTTTCATTATTTTGGTCCTAATATTATTACTGATATAAAAACCCCTTTAAAGTGAATGTTATAGATAGATACATACACAAAATTTCACCGACAGTGTACGCACAGTTTATATTTTATCTTAATGCCAAATTTTTGGACACTTTTAAAACTCTGTTGCAAAGTACTGAGAAAAAAATAGAAAATTGCAATGAACTTTAAGGATTTGTTAAGATGAGAGATTGTGTAAAATATTACGTAAATGCCTTTATAATTTCATGTTTGAAAAAGCAAACAAAAAAACAGAGCCTTACAGTAAGAGTGGGTATTTTTTTAAAGATTACTGAAAGCTTATTGTAAACATATACTATTTATTATTTTACATGAATATTTTTGAGATAAAATGAACTCTATAAAGATTTACTTTTATTTAGCTTATTTTAAATAACTCTTTGTGACCATTGTCTACGATTTCACTTTTGCAGTTGGTATTAGATAAGAATCTGTTTTGTCACGGCGGCCATCAGTATTTCTGTGATTTCTCTTTCAAGTAGACTTAGTAGAGTATATTCAGTAGCTCTATTGTAGGTGTCTCATTACTGGAAATCAATGGTACAAGTAAGACATATTGCCATTCATCCAATTCCCTATTAGAGGAGCACTCCCAATAAGTTTTTAAGTCATTAAATATATGTGTATGTGCAGGCAATGTAGTTTCAGTGTGTTAATATACTCACCTACCGCCGTTCTCTCCGGTGTCCGGTGCCTGTCTCCTATTCTCTGTGATGTTATTGCTCTGCAGACTCTCCGGGTCACACTGTGCTCTGTGTGACACAGAAGTGACTTTTACAATGTATGTACGAAAGCAGTGGTACAGGAGAATATTAACGCACTCACACTACGTTGCATGAACATATTGTATACACACAATTTAAACTTTAACTGAATGGGAGTGCTTAAAGTTATGAGTACCAAGCACCCGAGCATGGTAGTGCTCGCTCATCACTAGTTATGAGTACAGAGCACCCGAGCATGGTAGTGCTTACTCATCACTAGTTACGATTACTGAGCACCCGAGAATGGTAGTGCTCAATCATCACTAGTTACGAGTACCAAGCATCCGAGCATGGTAGTGCTCGCTCATCACTAGTTACAAGTAGCAAACATGGTAGTGCTCGCTCATCACTAGTTACGAGTACTGAGCACCCGAGCATGGTAGTGCTCACTCATCACTAGTTACAAGTACCAAACATGGTAGTGCTCACTCATCACTAGTTATGAGTACCAAACATGGTAGTGCTCGCTCATCACTAATTACGAGTACTGAGCACCCGAGCATGGTAGTGCTCGCTCATCACTAGTTATGAGTACCAAGCACCAGACCATGGCAGTGCTCGCTCATCACTAGTTACGAGTACCAAGCACCCGAGCATGGCTGTGCTCGCTCATCACTAGTTACGAGTACCGAGCACCCAAACATGGCAGTGCCCGCTCATCACTAGTTACAGAGCACCCGAGCATGGTAGTGCTCACTCATCACTAGTTACCTAGTACCAAATCTGGTAGTGTTCACTCACCACTAGTTACTTCCTCTGTCTCAGCCTCAATGCCATGCCTGTGGATGCATTAAAGGAAATCTGTCCACTTCTGAAATTATTGCATTTTCCATCAACAAAGAATTCTATAGCATTTTTTCTTAAATCTCTATGTTCTGCTTCTACTCTCTTATTTCCCCTAGAAATTTATGAATAAATTAAAAACTGGATGTTACCACTTGGGGATATATTAATCCTTACTATAAAGCGGGGGTCACACAACTCTATCTTCTCCATTCGAGAAAGACGGTCCTATTATATTACTCAGACTCTGATCAGAGTTTGATCAGACTGGGATCCATTTTTCTTTGATGTAGAGAATAAAAAGAAAAGGTTTTCCGTCTTTATTCTTTAAGTCTGTGAAAATCAGACTGCACTTGGATGTCATCCTAGTGCAGTGCAATTTTTTTCATAGAGCCATATATTTGAATGACTGAGCAACATCTGATTCTCAGAGACAAATTGTGCAAACTTTGATTTTTTTTCAACAAGGCAGAAATCCAATGTTACTAACCGGTAGCTGTACAAATCATCTTTTACTTTATTGACTTAATCCATAAAAACACAAAAAAATTGAGAAATTTAAAAACTGATTTGTTTTGAGTGTATTATGCACTCTGAAGCATAGATTTTTACAGCTACCGGTTAGTAGTGCTGGATTTCTGGCTTCACCCGCTGATCCAAGTACCTCCTGGTCTATGGTGATTTCGGCTTCCTTGATTCTCAGGCGGGTGAGCTCTAAAACTTCTTGTTTTGATTTTTTTCTCAAACCACTCGACCTGAGGAAAAAATTGGACATGTCACTACCTCATTTAATAACATTGGTCCGAGTAAGAATACATTTTTTGACGAAATTACAATCGTCAGCACGAGCCCTGATAGTGTCCAATCAGTGTGGACTATACCAAAGTGTGTACAGCACACCCTGTGGACAGGAGGAATAATAACACCCAGTTATTAATATATTCATAAACGTCAAGGAGAAATAACAAAGGAACAAGCCAAAACAAAACTATAAAAGTAGATTCGTTGATAGAATTGTTATTTAATGGAGAATACAAGTATTTTTTTATTCTGGCATGTTAGGAGAACTGACAGATGTACTTTAAAGGGGAATTTTAGTGTTATTACTACTGCTTAAACTACCAAAATTCCTTAAATTGTCTGTTCCTTGGCACCGTAACTTTGGGAATAGTCCACATGAGGAAAAATAGAATTCCCCAGGATTGACTTGACAAGATAGCAAATACATCTCAAAGAATAACAAATATGTCATTACAAGATAAGCCTTTTTAGAGGATGGTTGGCAATTGGGAAAAGAAGCACAAACCCCTCAGGGCCCTATTTGTGCAAATGAGGGCTGGCAACTGAATGATTGTCAGGCGCTTTCATTGCTTCAAACATTAGCTGTTTAGTCAGAAAATAAATGTGCTGTGGGACTAACTTAATGTGTTTTTCTAGGAATTTACAGAATAATTTGGCTCCTAAGATATTTCATATAATATTTAACACATGGAGCATCATGTGCCGCCATCATTCTTTGGTGTAAGATAACTCTTGTCCAAAGTATTGACACATCTCTGGACAGCAGCAATTAATGGTTACCATGGTCATGTGATGTTATCACTACGAGTATTAATGTTTAATCACCATTAAAGACAAAGAGAATTAGTTTAAATGGCAGAAATTTGAAAAGGAATATAAAGTTAACTTGCCTTTATTTTTAACCCTCGTAAATTGTCACTCTACCTATTGTATACGTGAGTAGCATTGTAAACGTGTCTCTATAAGCAATAGCTGCATTATGGAAAAGTACTGTGACTGCTGTATATCCTGTAGTTACTTCTTTGGAGTCATGGAGGAGGAGCTGCTTGGCTGAAGAGTCACGGTCTGGCCTATAAGCTTGATCATTCTTGCTTGGGTGATGTCCCTTTAGGCACAAATTTAACACAGTATTTTAATAATCGATTTCAGGCATTTTCTCATAAACAATCCCTATGTTTATGGATCAGTCATCTTAGCTCTTCAGCACAGTAGCTTCCTCTTCGTTAATCCAAGTAGGTAATTAAAAAAACAACGCATACAGCCATTATTGTACTTGTTTTACTGAATGCATGTATTACTAACACTAAGGCGGGCTTTGCACGTTGCGACATCGCAAGCCAATGCTGCGATGTCGCATGCGATAGTCCCCGCCCCCGTCGCAGGTACGATATCTTGTGATAGCTGGCGTAGCAAAAATTATCGCTACGCCAGCTTCACATGCACTCACCTGCCCTGCGACCGTCGCTCTGGCCGGCGACCCGCCTCCTTCCTAAGGGGGCGGGTTGTGCGGCGTCATAGCAACGTCACACGGCAGGCGGCCAATAGCAGCGGAGGGGCGGAGATGAGCAGGATGTAAACATCCCGTCCACCTCCTTCCTTCCGTATAGCCGCGGCAGGTAAGGAGATGTTCCTCGCTCCTGCGGCTTCATACACAGCGATGTGTGCTGCCGCAGGAACGAGGAGCAGCATCGTACCTGTCGCGGCAGCGTAATTATGAAAAAGTCGGAGCCTGCACCGATGATACGATAACGACGCTTTTGCGCTCGTTAATCGTATCATCTACCATTTACACACAACGATGTCGAAAGTGACGCCGGATTTGCGTCACTTTTGATTTGACTCCACCGACATCGCACATGCGATGTTGCAACGTGCAAAGCCGCCCTTAGGCTATGTGTGCACTACAAAGTTACTATTTCTTAAGGAAAATCCGAACCCTCTTAAAGAATCTCGCACCCGCGGTAAAAAATGCACCAAAACCGCAGCAAAATCCGCATGCGGTTTAACCGCGGTTTGCCACGGGTTTACCGTGGATTTTCCGCAGGTTGGTCCCTGCGGATTTTTACCATTATATATGGCAAAAAACGAAGGTACCTGCAGAAAAGAAGTGACATGCTCATTAATTCCGCAGCGGAAATTCCGCAGTAAATCAGCGGGTATAAAAAAACGCAGTGTGCGCACAGCATTTTTTAAAGGATTTGCTGGGGAATGACTGCAGTAATGTTAGACATATTTTCTGCAGCAATTCCGCTGCAAAATCCGCGGTAAATCCGCAGCGTGCGCACAGGGCCTTAGAAGGACATCTTTAGAAAGTTATTCAAGTACAATATTAGATGGTAGGGGAGACATTTGGGGATTTAAACAAATGGCAAGCTTATTTTTAGGCTATGTGTGCATGCTGAGTATATGGAGCAGAACTTTTTCTGCATCTTCTGGCAGAAAAACGCACGAAAAACGCGTTGCATTTTTTTGCCATTCATTTTTCATAATGAAGTCAATGGAAGGAAAGGCTGCCAAAAATGAACCAAAAATTGACTTGCTGCAGATTTTTTTCTGCAAACAAATCTGCAGGAAAAAAATAAGCAACACGAGACTTCAGAAATCTCATAAGGATATGTATGCAGATTTGTGACAAATCTACATTAAAAAAGCAGTGTGCACATGGTCTTAGAATCAGTAATGTGACCATAGTGAAACGCTTATTTTTTCTATTTCATGTCTAAAAACACCATTTTAATTCCAACTAATTCTTATTACTCTACAAGTTAGATGTCATACGTTGTCATTAAAGTTGAGTAAGTAACTATTTGTTCTCGCTATACTCATAATGAATACTTTCTAATACTTGCGTATTCATTCTGAATAGCGTGTGCAATGCAAGTCAATAGGGAATACTCGTAATGGAAGGAGTAACCTGAATGCTGTACTATTCACTACTCGCACAAATACAGTATTCAGGTTACTCGTTACTCTGTGAGTATTCCCCATTGACTTGCATTGCACACGCTATTCGGAATGATTACGAGAGTATTAGACAGTACTCGTTATGAGTATAGCGAATATGAATAGTTAGGTACTCGCTCAACCCTAGTTGTCATCTTATAGTTTGTTCAGCAGTATATTAATTTTAAACTGCTACTGCAACAGTTTCCAGCCTTACTATGTTCATTTTCATCCAATAACCTACAATAAAAGCCATTTTGTTATTAATCATCTATTGTGTTGTATTAGTCAATACAGATGACAGAAAGATTTAAAGGGAACTTGTTACCATTATCTTGCAATCCAATCTGCAGGCATCATGTTATAGAGTTGAAGGCACTGAGTATATTACTACATAGTTTTGTGAGAAAAGATTCAGTATGTGCTTTAATTTTTCAAACCACTGCTTTTTGGGGATTTTCAGTCCAGTGGGTGGTCCTATCAGTGATTGACATCTATCTCTGTATGCATATTTCTACAATCACTGATTGACAGCTTTTTCTGTATGCATATTTCTACAATCCGTGATAGAACCGCCCACTGGACAGAAAATACCACAAATAGCAGAGGATTAAATGAACTGATTATAAATTACAAAACTGATAGCTTCTTCTATCTCCATGCTGACACAGTTTTGGCTGAAACATGTAAACCCACTCTAATAAGGAGTAAACTCTAGAAGTTAGATACTGTAGTATTAATTCAATTGTTGAAAGGATTGTGTGTTTTAGGCTCTGAAAGTAATCATCCTCTCTTAGGCCACTTTCACACATCCAACACTCTCAGTCGGAGTAAGGACCACAATGCCCAGTTCATCTGCAGGTCTCCAGAGTCCGAGTAAGGACCGCAATGCCCAGATCAGCTGCAGGTTTCCAGAGTCCGAGTAAGGACCACAATGCCCAGATCAGCTGCAGGTTTCCAGAGTCCGAGTAAGGACCGCAATGCCCAGATCAGCTGCAGGTCTCCAGAGTCCGAGTAAGGGCCGCAATGCCCAGATCAGCTGTAGGTCTCCAGAGTCCGAGTAAAGTGGGCTTTACACGCTACGATATATCTAACGAGATGTCGACGGGGTCACGTCATAAGTGACGCACATCCGGCCTCGTTAGTGATATCGTAGCTGTGACAGCTATGAACGAGCAGAAATATTCACCTTCTCGTTCATTGCTGACACGTCGCTCATTTTCTAAAAATCGCACGTCCTGTTGTTCATCGTACCCGGGGCAGCACACATCGCTCCGTGTGACACCCCGGAAACGATGAACTGCAGCTTACCTGCGTCCCGCCGGCAATGCTGAAGAAAGGAGGTGGGTGGGATGTTTACGCCCCGCTCATCTCCGCCCCTCCGCTTCTATTGGCCGGCCCCTGTGTGACATCACTGCGACGCCGAACGTCCCTCCCCATTCAGGAAGTGGATGTTCACCGCCCACAGCGAGGTCATTTGGAAAGTAAGTACGTGTGATGGAGGGTTACAACATTGTGCGACACGGGCAAGAAATTGCCCGTGCCGCACAAACGATGGGGGCAGGTGCGACCGCAAATGAGATTGCACAAGAAATTGTAAGGTCTAAAGTAGCCTTAAGGATCTCAATACCCAGATCAGCTGCAGGTCTCCGGAGTCCGAGTAAGGGCCGCAATGCCCAGATCAACTATGGGTCTCCAGAGTCCGAGTAAGGATCTCAATGCCCAGATCAGTTGCAGGTCTCCGGAGTCCGAGTAAGAGCCGCAATGCCCAGATCAGCTGCAGGTCTCTGGAGTCCGAGTAAGGATCTAATGCCCAAATCAGCTGCAAGTCTTTTGACCCGAACTCAACAGAATCTTGGCCCAGACTCAACATTATGTCTTTGAGGATCTATTTTTGAGATCAGGAGACTAGCGGCTTGTCCGGACATTTCGGTCCATAGTTGAACCGTGAATGTTGGACATGTGAAACTTGTCTTAAATATATCCAATGCAAAAAAAAAAAATCTAATCTCCTTAGGGTACATAGTAAATGGTAGTGTTGTTATTATTCTTAGGGAGGTATTGATGTGTTTGTCCCTGCACAGGATCTATCTTTAGGAGACCAGGTTGGTTTTTTCTATCCATAAAATGGCTTAAAGTATTTAATCTTTGAAAATACAGTATATTTGCAGCACATGTTAGCAAATCAAGTATTAGTGATCACTTGTGAATGATTACATTTGCTTTTCTCCAGCTCATCGACTTGTGCAAATTATAGACTCTAGAAAAAAGTGACTGGATGTTGCATATTTGTTGCAGTCCAATATGAAGAAGTTTCAATAATTAGATGACATTTTCTTGGTTTTATTTTTGTTACAAAATAATTTATGTGTACTGTCTATTTTATTAATTAAATTGTTGATGCAAAATTGTTCAATTGTTTTGCTTATGTTTAAAAGGTCGTGTTTTCTGCACACAATTATTAATTTAAAAAAAATTATACCAAGGTTTTAATTTTGGGTAGTCATATTCATGGTGAATTTATTATTGTGGTTTCCCAGGTAAAAATGATGAACTGGGTTAACAGTGGTAATAATCAGAACAAATGGCCTTAAATATTTTTCCTTTCTAAGGGAGAAACATGTCGTGCTGTTTGCGCACTTCATGTTCAAAAAAGACTGCAAAGTACCCCAATTCTTCTAATATTTTGCTGGTCCACTGTTCTAAGTATCAGATAGGGATATGGAGTTACTCGGTTTGAGTAGCTTTAAACAATAATAAAAATAAAAAAAGATCTTGAGTGGTTTACAAATCAATTAAAATTACTAAAATACCTTAAAAGGAACCTGTCACCAGATTTGGCCCCTATAAGCTGCGGCCACCATCGTCGGGCTCTCATATACAGAATACTAACATGCTGTATAATAAGAGCCCAGGCCGCTGTGTATAATGTAAAAAACATTTTTATAATACTCACCTAGGGGGCGGATCTGTCCGATGGGTGTCGCTGTTCTTGGTCTAGCACCTCCTCCATCATTTGCAATCTCCATCCTCCTGCCCAGCCCCATGCATGATGCTTACGGCGTCATTTATAAAGAGTACTCCATTGCGCTCTTGGGCATACGCACTTTGATCCACCCTTCTGAGGGCAGAGCAAATTACTTTAATGCGCAAGCACAAGAAAAGGTCACAAACCACCTGCGCATGCACACTACAGTACTTTGAACTGCCTTCTGCCAAGCAGATCAAAGTGCACCTGTGCAGAAGCGCTATAGAGGCCTCACTGTAAATGACGCCGGATGCATCATGAATAGGGCTGAGCAGTAGGACGGAGATCGCAAAAGATGTAGGAGGTGCGGGACCGGAGAGCAGCTACACTTATTGGACCGATCCGCACCCTAGGTGAGTATTATAAAAGTGTTTTTTTATTGTATACAGTTCAGCCTGGGTTCTTATATACAGCATTCTAAAATGCTGTATATAAGAACACACTGGTGGTGGCTGCAGCTTATAGGGACCAAATCTGGTGACAGGTTCCCTTTAAAGGGGTGGTCCAAAGGAAAAGTGGTATTCATTCTAAATCCTTATTTCATTGCCATAATCTACACTACTTTCTAATATACTTGTATTAAAATTCCTTTCTGTTCCCTGACTACACTAACTGCTATTTAATATTTTCCCCACTTCATTTTTGATGATGCTTTGTTTGAAAATCCCTGTGCATGCTGGGATACTCAAACAAATCACCATCAGGGTGAGGCTGCTATCACTTCCACAGCTTCTGTCCCCTTCCTGAAATGAAGCAAAATCAGTTATCTTTGTTTCCGGGAATGAACTAGTCCCTGCTCGATGTGCTCTGTGTAATGTGCACAATTACAGCACGAGCTCTGTAAAGAGAAGTAATGAGCTGGCAACAGAGTGCTTCAGAATGCCCAGCATGCAGAGACCAGTGATGTCACTTGTTACTGCTGATCTGGTCTAACAACAGAACGCATGCTGTCATTGTGCTTATTGCACAGTACACAGCTTGTCTAACATGGTGTGGGGTGGTAGTCGAGGGTGAGGGATGAACTCCAGACGCCCCGATATGCTACATGAAAACTGTGGACCTAGCTGGGTTTGTGGGTTGTTGTGGTGGAGATGACACCTGTCAGTAGGCCGCATGTTGCCGTTGCCTTTGGCAAGCCAGGACTGGACCACAATGAAATTGACATGGAGACCAACAGTTCTTAACATGCTATAGTTTTTTAGTTAACACTTTCTTCAGTTTTTGAGGCACAACTGTACATATTAGATAGCGGGTACACAACTTATGCACATCTTCAGCTACACAGCATGGCATCTGACACAGTTCTTGTTCTAGGTGGGTTGTTGGTGATCTTTCTGGAAGTGAGCTTTCCATCACATCCCAGCCACACACAACAGCACAGTCTCTGATGGTCATCTTCCCTCTCATCAGGTCCACATCTTTCCTCACATAAGAGGCTCCAGGGGGTTGGAACACTACCGCAGGAGTAGAGCAGCAAGCTGCCAGACTCTTCTGGGTGAAGGTCTCTTTGGCCCATAGAAGAAGGGGATAGGGTGTATGCCATAGTGTCAGCAGAGAGCCTTAGGCTCGCAGTTGCCAGAAGGGATCCAGCCTGGAAAAGTTGAACACATCACATGCCAGTGATTCTAACCCCATGCCTTGCCATACTCTGGCTCCTTCAGTATGGAGCTGTTTGTCCAAGGGTAGGTCTCTAACCCTCCAGTTGTTCTGTCTCATGTTACAGTCACTTCACATGATCATGCTATCTCACTCCGGTCTCAATGTCATAGCTACCACGAGGAGGTTTGGCCTTGGCCACGTGAGAACAGGAGAATCCTCCAGTGGGCCTCTTTGTAATACATCACTTCCCTTCAAACATAATCAGCAGTTGGCACAATACACTTGTTTCACTATGTGCAGACAAAAAAGGCATCTCAAAATTAATTTTACAAACTACCCAGTATATTATTATATAGAAGCATAGGTATATTTGTGAATGTAATATTTGCATGTAGTTGATCAGTGTGCCCCAAGAGTCAATATTACTGGTGGGCCTCTGCCATCCCAGTCTGACACTGGTCACAAGTTAAATCAATGTGAAGAAGACTGAAAAGACAAAAGGCACTAATAGGGTGCTAACGTTAAAAAACATCTGTAGACCCCCTGCAAAAATGGCACCACTGCTGTACTACACTCACTAAAGGCAGCCATCAATCCTCCCTCACAGAAACAGCAGTTAAACTGCTCCATAAAGCATATTATGTCCTGGCTACGCTTAAACTTCTTTACCCACATGTATCAGATCAATGCTTCAGGGGCTGTGGCAGGATTGGAGAAATAAAACATATATGGTGGGACTGCCCAAGAGCTCAAGCCTCCTGGAATAATGTTAAGCAGCTAATCCACAATACCTTGGGAAGCAACCTACATCTGGGCAAATCCACTCTTTTATTAGGAGATAAGCCAGTGGGACTATACAACAAATCATTCTGTCTCCTTTGCTACATTACAATGGCGATGAAAATTCACTTTGCCTCTAAATGGAGATCCTCTCATTTGTCAATTCAGGCAGTGAGGGATATGCTTGATAAGATAATGTTATATGAGCGTATCGATGCAACACGGTCAGACAACTTGGAAAATTTTCTAGCCATATGGACCTGGGTAGATTTCCATCAGGATTGCGGCAACAACCTTTCTCAAGTACTATGCTTCTCCCCATGAGCCACCCCCAGTTTGAAAGACCCATGGATATGTGACTTTGGTGAAACGGAATAGGTGCTGGTCAACTCTCCAACCTTCCCCCCTCTTCACCTTCCCCTCTTTCCATATAATCTCTATGTCAGTCTATTCTCTTTTTACCTCTCACTATGTAGCTTGTATTAGATTCTCTGTTCTCTTCTCTCTCTTAATTTTTAATTTTTTAATTTTTTATTTTCTCGTTTCTTTTTCTCATAACAAGTACTTTCACTCGTAGTAACCCCGGATAAGGGAACGTATTATTTTATTTTTTTAGATTGAATTGTTGAAAAAAATAAAATATTTGAAACTAAAAAAAGTTTGTAGGAAAAATCAGATGTGCTTAGCTGATTCAGTTGTGAAAATAGTCACAACTGCTATTGAAAGCGTGTAGGTTATGGCTGCAGCAGGCACCGTGAGGAGTTAGCATCAAAACATCAAATAGAAGTGGACTCCCACGCTGTCGTAAGAAGATGGTCATCAGTAATGGTTAAATCATTTTTTTTATGCATTTGAGAGATCACATCTCCTTCCTCAGATAAATGTACATGTATGATTTTTGTCTGTAGGTTTAATGTATAGGTCACTGATAAGGCAATTGTCGTTATCAATAATGACCATGGTGTCAAGAAAATTGATAGATTTTGGATCCCGGTGAAGGGTGAATGTAATGCCAGGTAATGAATCATTCAGATGCATTAAAAACAAAGAGAGGTCATCAAGGCTACCATCCCATATGCAAAACACGTCATCGATGTAGCGTTTCCATGTCTTGATATGTGCTGTAAAAAGGGGATGGGGATAGATGTATGATTCCTCAAAATACAACATAAAAATGTTTGCGTTCGGAGGCACAATGTTACTCCTCATGGCGGTGCCTTCTTCTGAAGGTAGATAATATCCTCAAACTGAAATTTTTTGTGAGCACAAGATCAAATAGATCCTTGCAGAATAGTTTTGTGGGGGTATCTAGTGTAGTGTGTTCATCCAGGAAATAGGAAATGACCTCTATACCCCTATTGTGATCAATACTGATATAAAGGCTATTGACGTGACCAAAGTGCTATTTTGGGGAATGGAACCAAGGGTTCTGAGGATATTGAGAAAATGCTTGGTGTCCTTAATGAATAATGAAATGATAGGGATGTATGGTGTCAGTATTTTTTCAACTGTAATTGCAAGGGGTGAGAGGATAGAGTCTTGGCGACAATTGGTCTTCCGGGCTGGTTTTGTAAATTTTTGTGTATTTTAGGTAGGGTATAAAGAACCGGTGTGATCAGGTGGTGATTGATCAAAAAGTCTGCAAGTTTCTGGTCGATGATGGAGTTATGCTGATGGAAGTTGACAACATCCCTGATGGAGCGGCAACTTGTGTGGTAGGGTCCCTAGGACACAAGGTGTAGGTGGTTGTGTCAGTAATTTGATTACGTATCTCCGACATGTAATATGATCTATCTAACACCACAATTGCTCTACCTTTATCAGCTAGTTTGATAATCAGATTCTTATTATTGCTAAGATGTTTCAGAACCTGGGACTCTTCTGGGGTTATATTGTGATTAATATGAAGATGTCCTTTTTCAATGTGTTTAACAAGGGTACTGATGTCAGATGAAACAAGAGATTAATTAAAGAATGTACGTCTGGAACACCAATGGTGTGAACAGGGTGAAAGACTCAAAAATATACAACTATACAATAGGATAAAGAGTTGCACACCAGTCACAATGTATAGGGGAATAATGAAAAGCAAAACTGCTATGGGAATACTAGACTGAAAAATACAATTGACTATCTGAAAAAAGTGAAAAACATGAAAATGGTATCTGCATAACTGCAATGAATAATAGGAATGAGAGATATTTAGCCATTGTATTGATCAATGCAAAGGAACCCCAAAACCAAACGCCAAGGTAATCTCTATTTTTGGGGTCCCTAACCTATGTGTAACCTCACCTGCAGTTAAAAAACTTGCTCTGTATGGAAAGCAAAGGACCAAGCTATATATGTGAAATAAGACACATGGCTATGGGTGGGGCAGGGTTCTCAGACAGAAAATGCATACTAATTAAAGAATGTACATCTGGAACAGCAATGGTGTGAACAGGGTGCAAGATGAAACAAGAGAGACGTAAGTTTCTATTGGATGGTAATGTCTAGGGGGTTGAAAGATACTAGGGAGCTGGAGTTTTAAGTCACGCAATTTAATGGTGTCAGTTATGGTGTGACGGGGATTCTCAATAGTGTCATTGGCAGAATGTTGAAAATGTGCCTTCAGTCGGAGATTTCTGAAAAAATTGTTCAGCTCTTGTTCCAGGGTAAAAGTGCTGAATGAAGGTGTGGGACAAAATGTCAAACCCTTCTGAAGGACATAAAACACAAAAAAACTGAGCTGAAACAATGTTCAGTAAACATGCAACATTAAGCATGTGAATTGCAGCCTTAAGACTAGAAAAAAACCAAAGAGAAAATTGCATGAAAAATACCCTGACTATAAATAAATAAATTGCAAGTGCTTAATAACAGGGTACTTAGTGTATACATTTTTGCAAAAAGGTAAAAAGCTGTCTCACCTCGTCAAGGTGTACCCATCTGAGACAGTCCCTAACCTACTGAAGTTAAAAACATTATCAATACCTGACTTGTGTCATGTCAAACTCCAATATGAATGGTGGCAAGTGGTTAGCTGTGTCCCAGATTAAATACACAGTGAAGTGAGACGCAATTAGTTGTTCAGTCTCAGTATTAGGAGGGCTGCGCCCCCAACTTGCAAAAAAGCAAGATAACAGACAAAAAACACAAAAAAACTGAGCTGAAACAATGTTCAGTAAACATGCAACATTAAGCATGTGAATTGCAGCCTTAAGACTAGAAAAAAACCAAAGAGAAAATTGCATGAAAAATACCCTGACTATAAATAAATAAATTGCAAGTGCTTAATAACAGGGTACTTAGTGTATACATTTTTGCAAAAAGGTAAAAAGCTGTCTCACCTCGTCAAGGTGTACCCATCTGAGACAGTCCCTAACCTACTGAAGTTAAAAACATTATCAATACCTGACTTGTGTCATGTCAAACTCCAAAATGAATGGTGGCAAGTGGTTAGCTGTGTCCCAGATAAAATACACAGTGAAGTGAGACGCAATTAGTTGTTCAGTCTCAGTATTAGGAGGGCTGCGCCCCCAACTTGCAAAAAAGCAAGATAACAGACAAAAAACACAAAAAAACTGAGCTGAAACAATGTTCAGTAAACATGCAACATTAAGCATGTGAATTGCAGCCTTAAGACTAGAAAAAAACCAAAGAGAAAATTGCATGAAAAATACCCTGACTATAAATAAATAAATTGCAAGTGCTTAATAACAGGGTACTTAGTGTATACATTTTTGCAAAAAGGTAAAAAGCTGTCTCACCTCGTCACGGTGTACCCATCTGAGACAGTCCCTAACCTACTGAAGTTAAAAACATTATCAATACCTGACTTGTGTCATGTCAAACTCCAATATGAATGGTGGCAAGTGGTTAGCTGTGTCCCAGATTAAATACACAGTGAGACATGAAGCTAAGTCTAGATGATAAGTGTTGCTGTATAATGTATGAGGCTGTAAATTTCTTAGGACAATATGACGGATTTATTTCTACGCAATAGCTCCTTCTTCAGGATTTATCACAGTTGTACATTATAAAACATAAAAATTAATTCAATTGTGATCGTTCATGAATTAAAGGGAAGGACATGTATTTGTGTGGGTACAAGTGATTGTGAGGAAATATTATAGATGATGTTGTCCCTACCTGGGATCGTGTGACCATCCTGTTACCCCTTGCGGGAGGATTATTTGCAGTCCTGCTTTCCCTGCCCATTGAAATAATTGGAAAAAATGGCGCATGGTCGTCTGTATTTTGATACACAGCGCAGATAAAACAGATAGCTACAGCCTGCAGCCTCCAGCTGTGTAGTCATGTACATGCAGTCAAAAAGAAGGGCTTGGAAAGGAAACCATATTTGGAAATTTTGGAAAGCATACAGTTAGGTCCAGAAATATTTGGACAGTGACACAATTTTCGTGAGTTGGGCTCTGCATGCCACCACATTGGATTTGAAATGAAACCTCTACAACAGAATTCAACTGCAGATTGTAACGTTTAATTTGAAGGTTTGAACAAAAATATCTGATAGAAATTGTAGGAATTGTACACATTTCTTTACAAACACTCCACATTTTAGGAGGTCAAAAGTAATTGGACAAATAAACCAAACCCAAAAAAAAAATTTTTATTTTCAATATTTTGTTGCGAATCCTTTGGAGGCAATCACTGCTTTAAGTCTGGAACCCATGGACATCACCAAACACTGGGTTTCCTCCTTCTTAATGCTTTGCCAGGCCTTTACAGCCGCAGCCTTCAGGTCTGGCTTGTTTGTGGGTCTTTCCGTCTTAAGTCTGGATTTGAGCAAGTGAAATGCATGCTCAATTGGGTTAAGATCTGGTGATTATAATGGGGAGATAAGGTATGCACACCAGTGACTATGTAAGGGGAATACATGAAATAGCAGAAACTGCTGTGTGAATACTGACTTGAAAAATCCAATAGCTATATGTAAGAGTGAAAATGTGAAAAATGGAATCTGCATTACTGCCATAAACATATGAATCAAGAGAAATTTAGCTACTGAATTGATCAATGCAATAGAGCCCCAACACTACGCCAAAGTATTTCTCTACGTTGGGGTCCCTAGCTTGTGTGTGTCCTCTCATGCAGTTAAAAAACTTACCGTGTATGGGAAGCTGAGACCCAGGCTATTTATGCGTATGATATGGATTGGCAATAGGTGTGGTTGGGGAGAGTTCACAAACGAAAAACTACTAACAATAAGGAATAACGTTTGGAACACCATTCTAAGTCTGAACTGGGTGCAAAAACCTAAAAAAAAAAAAAAAAAAAATGGATTTTGGTCCTTTTCCCTTTAAGACCCAGCGGAGCCCTTCTTCCCTTCAGCTGCTAATCATCTGTATTTCCCATTGGGTGCAAATAATCTCTTTTTACAGCCTTATGAGCATCAACAACACTTTTATGAGATCCCCAAAAATCTCCTTTGTTTGTGCCATGATACATTTCCACCAGCATTTTGTAAAAATCAGACTATTATAGATCACTTTTCTTTGAATAAAACAGGTTACCCTCTCACACCTGTTTGTCATCCCACTGATTTAAAACACCAGACTGTAATGTCGCCTTTAAATTATTCGCTAGTTTAAATTGTTTACATACTTTTACCTCTCACAGACATGTCATATTGGTTAATTTTCCTCATTTAAATTGTGACATTGTCTAATTTTTTTGACTCATTTGAGTTATTTGGTTTCTTAAACTATGTTAGGTTTTTAGGCCTTCTGTAAAAGTTTTAGGTCAAATTTATGCAGACATATGAAGCATTCGAAAAGCTTCACATGCTTTCAAGCACCACTGAGAATACTATATTATAGTATAGGATAGTATTCTCTGCATATTGTCCTGAGGAAGAGGACGGATATGTCCTTGAAACGCGTAGACCTGTGAAAATAAAGAAAAGAGATTTACTAACTTCATCTGGACTCCTGTGGTTTGGCGCGGTATTTAAACCTGCTTTTCTCCTGCTGTCAGAAATCACTCCGTTCCGCTGCCTTCCACGCTACTTTTATGCTGTCAAAGGGGTTGTGACTGGCACAACCACACCAGGTGAGTGTTCCTGCTAACATTCACCTCCCATTGTCATACTGGGTAAGACCCTATTGCGCCTTATCTTGCCACAGCTTTTTCGCTTTCTGGATAAGGTCTTGTTAATAATAGGATAAAGATTAATTGAGGAAAAGGCACAGACCCAATAAAAGTGCAGTAACGCAGTAATAAAACAGGTAAAAAAAAGTATTGAACATGTCACCATAAAATTGTCATCAAATGTCGGTAACAACCCATCCAATCCACATAGGCAAATAAATCAAACCATATACTGTATGTCCATATATCATCCATCTATGTGTAACAATGAGAAATGACACAGGAAAAAATATATAAAGGTATGTGCGTGCACTGCAGTTTTGTGCCTTCACCAAAAAACACACACTCTGGCAGAAAAATGCACCCTGTGCAAAAATGCAGACTTTTTAGCACTTTTCTGTGCATTTTTTTTGTGTGTTTTGTCCCATGCATTTTTTAGTAAATAGTGATGGGCAGACTCACAGATGCCCAGGGTTGGCGGTCTAACCGGGTTTAAAAAAACAAACAAACAAAAAAACGGTTCTGGCCCAAAATTGATCCTAGGTATCTGGCTGGAGGCCAATCCCCATTTGTCTATGTGAACCAGAATCTGGCATTTAAAAATGATGGAAGAAGGGATAGGGGGAGAGGTGCAAGCGCATTATACTTTCTGAGTCTACAGCATGGCTGTAACTGCTCCCATAGCCGTTCATTTTACTTCTGGGGCTGCTCATTAGCCTCATACATATTCACTGCTTTCCCCGCCCACCGGTTTGTGTGATTGGTTGGAGTCAGACAGTGCCTTTTCCACTATGTGTGTCTGTATCGTACTGTAAAAATAAATAAATTAAAAAAAAAATTGGTGTAGGGTCCCTCCATATTATAACACCCAGAACAGGTAGAGCCTATGGCTACAGGTTGCAGCCTCCAGCTGTGTACTTATCTTGGCTGCATATCAAAATAAGTGGAAGCACATGCAACTTTTTTAGCTAAATAATTTTAAAAAACGGTATGATTTTCCCCCCAATTTTGACACCCAGCCAAGATAAAGCCAAACAGCTGGGGGCTGGTATTCTCAGACTGGGGAGACCCATGCTTATTGGGCCCCGCAGCCTAAAAATAGAAGCCTACAGCCACCCAGGATTGCCACATCCTTTAGCTGCAACAATCAAAGAACTTTACATGGCTCTTCCCAATTCCCTGGTGCGGTGGCAATAGGGGTAATAAGGGGTTAATGTCAGATCACAGCTGCCACAATGCCCTAGAATAGTAATTGGAGGCATCTATGAGACCCTCATTACTTACCTGTAAATGAAAAGAAATAAACACAAACACTGAAAAAATCCTTTATTTCGAATAAAAGACAAAAAAGCACCGTCTTTCTCCAATTTATTAAATCCTAAAACACCCAGGTCTGATGTAATCCACATGAGGTCCCATGATGATTCTAGCTCTGCTACGCCTGAAGGCACAGTGCGCAGGCATAGAACAATGACCACCCGTTATGAGATTCAGGCACGGAAGGTTGAACTAGATGGACCTAGGTCTTTTTTCAACCTAAGTAACTATGTAAGAATGAGCCGTAGCGATCAGCGGTGATGTTTCTCAGGTTAGTTGCGGTCACAGCTGAAGATTCCCACAGTCAACCTGTGACCGCAGGTAACGTGACCTCAGGTGACATTAAACTCAGTATATGGAGAGAAGGTATGCACACCAGTGACTATGCAAGGGGAATACATGTAATAGCAGAAACTGCTGTGTGAATACTGGCCTTAAAAATACAATAGCTACATGCAAAAATGAAAAAATGAGAGTGGAATCTGCATTACTGCCATGAAATATGAATAAAGAGAAATTTAGCTATTGAATTGATCTATGCAACAGAGCCCTAAAACCTCTTCACGGTATTCTCTTATTTTTGGGGTCCCTAGCTAATGTGTGTCCTCTCATGCAGTTAAAAAAATGTCTTTATTTGTTAGTAGTCTTTCGTTTGTGAACCTGACCCCACCCATACCTTGCCGGTTCACATTATACATATATAGCCTGGGTCTCAGCTTCCCATACTTGGTAAGTTTTTTGGGGCTCTGTTGCATTGATCAATTCAATAGATAAATTTCTCTTTATTCATATTTCATGGCAGTAATGCAGATTCCACTCTCATTTTTTCATTTTTGCATGTAGCTATTGTATTTTTCAGGCCAGTATTCACACAGCAGTTTCTGCTATTTCATGTATTCCCCTTACATAGTCACTGGTATGCATACCTTCTCTCCATATAGTGATTTTTTTTTAGGTTTTTGCACCCAGTTCAGACTTAGAATGGTGTTCCAAACGTTATTTCTTTATTTATCGTTAAACTCAATGACCTGAGATCAAGTTACCTGCCATCACAGGTGGTGGACCGTGGGACCCTCCAGTCGTGTCCACAACTAACCAGAGTGACGTCATGGCTGATTACGTGGCTCAGTCGCTGCCTGCAGCATACAGTTGGCAGTTATTGTTCTATGACTGCTCACTGTCACTTTATATGTAGCAGAACTGGGATCGTCATGGGACCACATGTGGATTATCTTTGACCTGAGTCTTTTGGGGTTAATAAAGGGATGAAAGATGGTAGATGTTTGTCTTTTATTTCAAATAAAGGATTTTTTTTGTGTTTTGCTTATTTCTTTTCACTTACAGATTAGTAATGGAGAGTCTTATAGACACCTCCCATTACTAATCTGGGGCTTAGTGGCAGATGTGAGCTGCCCCTTTATTACACCAATTGCCACCACACCAGAGCTGGGTAAAGTGCAAGGACTTTCACATTTAATGGATGCAACAATCCTGGATGTCTGCAGGCTGCTATGTTTAGGCTGGGGTGGCCAATAACCATGTGTCTCCCCAGTCTGAGAATACCAGCCCCCAGCTGTCGGGGTTTATCTTGGCTGGATATCAAAATTGGTGGGACCGCTCACCTTTTTTAAAATTATTTATTGAAATAATAATAAAAAAAATCCACATGTGGTTTCTCTGGGGGGCTGCAGCTTTTAGCCATAGGCTTTATTTGTGCTGGGTATCATAATATGGGGGACCCTACACCAATTTTTTTAATTTATTTTTATACTACGGACCCACAGACATGGTCTGTGATTGGTTGCAGTCAGATGCTGTCACACAGGCCAAGGGCGTGTCTGACTACAATCAATCACAGCCGCAGTGTGTGGAGACATGGGGGTCAGTGGGTGCTCTCGTCCACTGACTGCCTTTAGAAAGACAGCATGGCTCAGGGCTCATTCCAACTGAATACCCGACCTCCTTAACCGTGGGTGGAACACTACTCAGATAACACAGGATGAGGGAATCACAATATTAAGACTTTATTGGATCCCCAAACAATTAATGGCACATAGAACATAACCTTCAAAACCACAAAATGCAACCGACAATAGTTTATCACCCGTCCCCTGGCTCACCAGGGATTAGAATGTCTGTGCCTTAGAGCTTTCAGGGCTACTTACTCCTAACCAGCAGCACCCTACTTTTGGTGGGAACCCACCGAGAATGGAATAACGCCAGATTTCGGAAGCTGTCTGAGGACCGCAAAGCCTGTAGTCAGGTGACTGGATTGTCCCAAGCTAGATTCCTTCCTTAGGTAGTCTTTGATATCTCAGCTGAATCCTTGCATTCAATGCTGAAGTCCATATTATAATCTAGGTTCGGTTATGGCTTGCCAATTGGATTAGCGGCTCCTAGATTGGTAGCATGTAGCAAGTGTCTACCCCGGCAATGGCCAGTCCTCCTTCTTATACCCCTGAGCTCTCCATTCAGATCATTGGGGTCTTCACGATTGGTGGATAAGACTGAGCTCTTTTTGGCTAGATTTCCAGCTGTGTACAAAATATCCAGAGATGAGGGAGATACAGCTAAGTTACATCACATCTAGCAATTCACATAGTAATACAATGGGGGTTCGCATAATTGATTTATCTGGGTGTCTGCTCTTCACTGGCTAAGGCAATTACATGAGTCAACAAGAACTGTAACACTAGACTCCTAAAGGCCACTTCACACTAAGCAACATCGCTAGCAACATCGCTGCTGAGGCACGACTTTTGTGACGTAGCAGCGATGTTGCTAGTGATGTCGCTGTGTGTGACATCCAGCAATAACCTGGCCCCTGCTGTGAGGTCGCTGGTTGTTGCTGAATGTCCTGGACCATTTTTTAGTTGTTGCTCTCCCGCTGTGAAGCAGACATCGCTGTGTGTGACAGCGAGATAGCAACAACTGAATGTGCAGCCAGCAGGAGCCGGCATCTGCGGACGCTGGTAACCATGGTAAACATTGGGTAACCAAGAAGTCCTTACCTTGGTTACCCGATATTTACCTTCGTTACCAGCATCCGCCGCTCTCACGCTGTCAGTGCCGGCTCCCTGCTCTCTGCACACGTAGCCGGAGTACACATCGGGTAATTAACCCAATGTGTACTGTGGCTAGGAGTGCAGGGAACAGGGAGCCGGCACTGGCAGCGTGAGAGCGGCGGACACTGGTAACGAAGGTAAATATCTGGTAACCAAGGTAAGGGCTTCTTGGTTACCCAATGTTTACCATGGTTACCAGCGTCCGCAGAAGCCGGCACCCTGCTGCCTGCACACGTAGCAGAGTACACATCGGGTAATTAACCGAATGTGTACTGTGGCTAGGTGTGCAGGGAGCCAGCGCTAAGTGGTAACCAAGAAGCCTTTTCCTTGGTTACCCGATATTTACCTTTGTTACCAGCGTCCGCCGCTCACACGCTGTCAGTGCCGGCTCCCTGCTCCTTGCACACATAGCCAGACTACACATCGGGTAATTAACCCGATGTGTACTCTGGCTAGGAGTGCAGGGAGCCAGCGCTAAGCGGTGTGCACTGGTAACCAAGGTAAATATCTGGTTGGTTACCCGATATTTACCTTAGTTACCAAGCGCAGCATCGCTTCCACGCCTCGCTGCTGGCTGGGGGCTGGTCACTGGTTGCTGGTGAGATCTGCCTGTTTGACAGCTCACCAGCAACCCGTGTAGCGATGCTCCAGCGATCCCTGCCAGGTCAGGTTGCTGGTGGGATCACTGGAGCGTCGCTTAGTGTGACGGTACCTTAACAGAGTCCATGTACTCACACAGTGATTAGCAGCAAAGCAGTGAATATGCATGAGGATATTTTTAAGCGTTGAATTGTGGCCCCATAAACTTATATGGGGACTGGAATTTGGCCAGATATATGAGATCAATTCCAGGCCAGAACCAGGTTTTTTTTTAACCTAGGTAGACCTGCTGATCTCGGTTATCTGCGAGTCCGCCCATCACAATGTGATGGTCAAAAACTCACAAAGAATTGACATGTTGATTCTTTTTTTGCATCTAAAACTGCACGGAAAAAACAAGCAATGTGTGTACAGCATTTCTAAATTCTAATAGACTTTGATGGGAAAGGAAAGACATGCAGTTTTGCGTAACAAATTGCACCAAAAAATGAGGCAAAAATGCAGTGTGCGTGTACTGCCCCGCGCTCGGCTACAGCCGAGCCGCTCGGATCCTGGGTCGTTGGTGGGTGGCTCGAGCGCCTCCGGACCCGGGGTCACTTCGCTCTGAAAGGGTGCTGGCACTAATTAGGGGGGTGGTAGGTAGGTGTACGGCCGGAGCCGTATTTAAGTTTGTGACGCCACCCACGGGATGTGGTGAAGGTGTAGACACCACCACTGCAGTTACGGGGCACCCGGGGGAGATGGTTATGCAGCAAGATGTTAACCCCTCCGTGAGCAGGGATGATGGCCCCGGGACTCGTTGGGTGAAAGTAGCTGGATGGTGCAGGGTGGTGCGCGGCCGGATGGCACGGTTGTACTCACTGTTATTGACACACACAAGTCTCTGGTAAGCAAAGTTGATGGTGGTCGGTGCCCGCAGCCGGCTGCATCTGGTCCCCCACCCGGTTAGGTGGTCTTTGCCTTTCTCCTGCACCGTGTAGTGTATGTGTAGACTGCCTGCGCTTCAGCGACGGGAGTCCGCTCCCCCACTTTGTATATGTCGGAGGAGCCCGTTTGCCCGCAGACGCTGGCCCGTGGGATCTCTCTGCCTGTGCAGTGGCTTTCTATCCCCCTCGGTGGGCTGTTGTCTTCAGTCGGGACTTGGGTGGGAAAGGACATATAGTCCAGACCGCAATCAGTGAATTAACTCAGTCCAGTGGATTCTGGACCTCGTTTCAGGGTTGGAGTAACCCCCCTGTGTGCTCCGGTTTCCGGATCAGTTCCCTGGGTCGGTACCGGCGGGCCACTTCCCTGTCCCGGTCCACCACGGTTCCACCGAGCCATCTTCCCGGCTCCTGCAGGCTAAGGCCACCGTATGCCTCCTAGCCAAGGTATGAGGGCTCCGACCCTGGCACCTGTCAGACTGCTGCAGACCTGCTACACAGGCCTGCTTCCACTCTCCTTCACTCCTGTCACTAGTCCAACTACAACTCAACTCCACTGACTTTTCCTGCCTCAGGCCCTCTGAACTCCTTGGTGGGCGTGGTCAACCGCCTGGCTCCGCCCCCTGGTGTGTCTATCAAGCACTGTGGAAGGTGACTAGGGTTTATGGTTTGGCTGGTGTTACCTTGTGTGGGACTGGTGTTGTGCGGGGCGCTATCCTTGACTACCTGGCTAGTCCAGGGCGTCACATGCGCATAGAGCCTACTGTCACACTAAACAACATACCAGCAATCTCGACAACGATACTGTGAGGGCCGGGGAGGACTGGTAGGCACAGGAGGTGGATCCACTGGACAGAGCACCCCACCTGGAGGGCAGGGTACACGGTAGCTGGAGCACTAGCGTGGCACTAACGGGAAGAACCAGGTCACCAGGGTCATGGAGTCCCCTAGGACAGTACAGGAACAGGTGCAGGTATCAGGAAGCAAAGACAGGACTAGGTCACTAGGGTCACAGCGTACTTTAAGGCAGTAATACAGGAAACAGGAACAAAAGGACCTGAGCACCTAGCTCACAAGACAAAGCAAAGAAACACAAGCTATGATTAGGCCTCGCCCACAAGGAAAGGCCAATCTTATATACCCAGCACAGCCTCAGGTCATTTCCTGTTGCAGCAGTGCTGGGCCTATAAGACCAGATGAGTGGGCGCGGCCCGGTCCTATACAGAGGCATCAGTCAGAGTCAGACTCCTGAGACCAGTAACAGGACTCATGGGAGCATGAGCGGGAGAGGCAGCCATGACCGGTGGACGCATGGACCGGACCAGTGAGCAAGGAGCGGTGGTGCGCTGGCGAGGCTGGATCAGTGGGTATGGAGCGGTGGTGCGATGCAGGTGCGACTGGCTCAGTGAGCAAGGAGCGGTGGTGCGATGGTGAGACCGGCTCAGTAGGTAAGGAGCGGTGCCGAGGCATCGGGAGCGTGACAGATACAACCTGATAGGGATCACTGGTAAGTGGCTAGGAGGTCGCTGGTGAGATGTCACACAGTCGGCCCTTAACAACGACGCACCAACGATCCGGCGATCCATGACAACTTGTACAACAACATCGTTGGTCACTGAGACCATGTCACATTGAACGATTAGCAACATAAAGGCATGCATCTACGTTGCCTTTTCCGCGTCCCCCCTGCTCCTATTGGTGGTCGTAAGTGCGTAGTGTCTTGGCGTAGTGACTTGCCTTGCTTCCATCCAAAGGTTCGGGATTGCAGATCGCAGTAGAGTCCTCCGGGCTGTGAATCCGCAAACCAGCACACAAGCCTGGAGGCGTCTAGTACGATCCGAAAAGCAGTATGTGGTTGTGAACAAACGACGGAAGTGCGACCTTGTTGACTTCTTTTCAAGTAACGCTGTAGTCGTGACCACCAATAGGAGTTAAAGAGGGCGTTGTAAAGAAAAGGCAAAACCACGCCTGCATCGCTGAATTCTGAGTCGCCAATGAAGTTGCTCGTTGTTGATATGGTGTCAAACATGTTGCCCAGCAGGACACCAACAACCAAAAAATGGTCCAGGCCATTCAGCAACAACCAGCAACCTCACAGCAGTGGCCAGGTTGTTGCTGGATGTCACACACAGCAACATCGCTAGCAACATCGCTGTTGCGTCACAAAACCCGTGACTCATCAGCGATGTTGCTAGTGTTGGACGGGCAGCCCGCGGACGGTCTGCATTTTACTAAGGGGGAATGTGACGCCCTGGGCAAGCCAGGGGTCACAGGTCATTGCACCACCACACCCTACATCCCAGTTAGGAACACCAAAGCTAACCAGAAATCCTTGTTGCCTTCCTCCAGAGGCTGATGTTCACACCAGGGGGTGGGCCAGGCGGTTGGCTCCGCCCACCGAGGAGTTCACAGCTCTGGAGGCGGGAGGTACCAGGCAGAATAGCTCAGGGAGAGCTTGAGCAAACAGCAAAGATTAGCCCAGGCAGGGCTTGAGTGAGGAGCTAAGTGAAGGAGTAAACAGGTAGTGAAGTAAAGGGAGTAAAGTGGTAAAGGAGGAAAGCAAGAGTGGTGACAGGAAAGAAAGAGAGTGAAAAGCCTGAAGTTGGTCCAGCTGTGTGCAGGACCGGGCCAGCAAGGTCAGCAACGACGGTGACTGTCCAGAGGGGTGACTGTTCGGGAGTTCCTGTAAGGATCGCGGACGGGTGGTGACCCGGCGGTCTGGAGCAGCATGCAAAGGACAGTCAGCACCAGGGCAGGGGCCTCTCGGACCCCGGCAAGGCTAGGAGTCACCATAATTTGCCGAATCCGTCAGTGAAGGGGACGTCGATCCCCCAACAACCAAGTCCCGATTGAAGGCAACAGTCCAACCATTAAGGAGGAACACCGCCACCGCCAAGGCACCAGTTCCTCAAGGCCAGCGTCTGCGGGCAAAGTAGAGCTCCTCCGGTCCAGCTTGAAGCCGGGGAGCGGGTTACCGGTGGGATCCCATCGCTACCAACTTAGAAACATCAGGTGCAGGTCAGAGGGACATCACTGTTACCTACTGGGAGAGCAAGTGCAGCTGTCCGTGGGAACCGTCTTTCCAGCCGTGTGGTTTACCGTAAAACTGTGTCAACGTCTCAGGCTGAGTGAGTACCACAGTACCGCAAGGCACAGTGCTGCCCCTGCATCCCTGCGCCCACCAGGCCCTGCATCTCCCTCACCATCACCGGGTCCCGGGATCACCAACCCCTACCCACGGAGGGGCAACGCAACATTTCGCTGCTACACACCATCATCCCCGGGCCTATAGAGCAGCGGTGGTGAAATCACCACAACCGTGGGTGGCGTCACGGACAATAAACAATTCCCACACCCAACAACCCCCCTTTCACTCACAGGCGAGGAGTGCCGCTTGAGAACCCCCGGGATCCGGCCCACAGCTCGAGCCACCACTGAGCAGCAGCCACCGGACCCGAGCAGAAGGGGTGAGCGTGGTGTGCTGACACCCTCCTCCCCGCCCGCGACAACTTGGCGTCACGAACAGGATCTTACCGCTCTGCCGTTTGGTAGAGGTGCGCCTTGTTACTGCCGGAGGTATCCGGCTGAAAAATTTCAGAAATCGCCATCTTTGGCGCGAAAAGTTCCCGCTCGAGCGTCTTCTCGAGTAGCAGAGGGGCGAAGGCCAAAACCCCGCCCCGAGAGAGGAGGGGACGGAAAGAGCTAAGGGGGACGGAAACAAGATGTCTGCGCCCGACGGAGCCGCTGGAGGAGCGGTGGTCGCAGCCGCAGTGGCACCCGCGGATGGAAATGGGCCTGCCCAGGTCCCGGCCGTACTGGAGGTGCCGTGGCCCCCGCGCTCGCTCAGGTCATGCCGTTCTCCTTGCCCTATGCGCCCGGAGCTGCCTGGCTACCGCAGTATGACGGGAAACCGGATGCCTTACAGGCCTTCCGGAAAAAGCTTAACCCGTTGCTAGAGCTGTATCCCCTGACTGATAAGCAACGTGCAGCGATAGTGCTAGGCCAGTTAACCGGTGCGGCTGAGCAGGAAGCGGAGACCTGGGCCGAGGGGGACCGGCTCTCTGTAGCCACCATCTTTGAGAAGCTACAGACTGCCTTCGAGACCCGGACTGAAGCTGAGCTGAGGATGCAGTTTTACCAGTGCCGACATTGGGCTGGGGATAGCATTCGGGACTATGCTTTAAGTCTGCAAACCGCCCTCCGCACGCTGAAGCGGGTGAACCCTATTAACGAGGCGGATAGCAACAAGATGTTGGTAGAGCAATTTGCGCAGGGGATGAGGTCCCCTGAGGATCGTAAACAACTCCGGCTGTGGGCCCTGGAACACCCTGATGTGGACTTTGCTGTGTTAAAGGAACGGGCCATTAAAGCGCTACAGCCCCCAGCTGCAGAAGTTCGGGAACCTGCCCCGTGGCCCGTCGAGACGGCCCCCGTTGTGGGGGCCCCTGCCCTACCAACCTCTCCAATAACTACAGCCCCAAGCAGCACAGTGGAAGAACTGGCAGCCCAGGTCCGTCGCATGGACGGAGACCTCGCCAAGATCCTTGCTGCACTACAACCTCTGACCAGATCTCAGCCTCCAGCACAGATACAGCTTGCTGACAGCCCCGAGGATGTTCCCTGGATGCAGCGGAGAAGTGCTAATAACCCGCGGAGCAGACCTCCAATCTGCTACAAGTGCCGTAAGCCTGGTCACTACTTCCGACAGTGCCCGTTAAACGAGCAACCCCTGGGGCCCCGGGCCAATCCTCAGGAGTAGAACATCGTGGCCCCCCGGACTGGCGAGATCGATATATCGGGGCCCGACCCATCATCCCCGTGGCTGTGGACGGTATACCGGTGATGGCTCTCTTGGACACTGGATCACAGGTAACCACCATACCATACACGTTGTATCAGCGGTATTGGGGAACGGACGAACTGGCACCCCCAGATACTAGTATAACACTGATTGCTGCCAATGGACTTCCATTGACCCAAGTGGGGTATAAACAAGTGGCTATGACTGTGGGGCAAGCTGAACTACAACATCAGGGTATGATTGTGATCATGAATGAACCCAGTGATCATAACCCGAAGATAGTGCTAGGAACCAATGTGATGGAGCACTGTATGACTGATGTGTTAACCCTATTACAACAGCTGGCCGCCACAGCAGCAGGAAGCCGGCAGAGAGCTGTGCAGCGTGAGATCCGGCCTCTGATGTACCGCCAGCATGTAAGCTCAACAGGAGGGGAGATTGGTGGAGTGAGAGTAATGGATGTAGCTCCGTTGACTGTGCCCCCTAGGAGTGAGATGATGATTTGGTGTAGGGCAGCAGTAGGGCCACAGGGGCGTGATTACCCGGCCATGATGGAGCCCATACCCTCTGATCATTGGCCCACTGTAATGGCCGCCCGAGGGGTGGTGGATGTGAAGAAAGGGAGAGTGCCTGTGAGGGTGTTGAACTGTGGAGAGGAAGAAGTCAGGCTTCCCCGGTATGCCACCATTGCCAAGCTGCTCACCCTCGACCCTCACACTATCCATGATGCCAGTCCATCCACACTCCCACCTACCACTAGCACTTCCCCACCCCAGGGGGAGACAAAGGAGTGGCACCAACAGCTACATGTAGGCACTGATGATACCCCTACACATCACAGGGCAGGGGTATACAGGGTGGTGCAGGAGTACGAACAGGTTTTCAGTAAGCACCCCCTAGACTTTGGGCAGATCAAAGGGGTCCAACACCACATCCCCACCGGTGAACATCCCCCTATCAAAGAGAGGTATAGACCTATTCCCCCTGCACACTACCAGTGTGCCAAAGATATGTTGAGGAATATGAAGGAGGCAGGGGTTATCCGGGACAGTTGTAGTCCCTGGGCCGCTCCGTTGGTACTGGTCAAGAAGAAGGATGGTACCATGCGGATGTGTGTGGACTACCGGAAGATTAATCAAATAACCCATAAAGATGCCTATCCACTACCTCGTATCGAAGAGTCTTTGGCTGCACTGAGAACTGCAAACTACTTCTCTACCCTTGATCTCACCAGCGGGTACTGGAAAGTGGCCGTGACCCCAGAGGACCGGGAGAAGACCGCCTTCACCACCCCGATGGGGCTCTGTGAATTCAATAGCATGCCGTTCGGGCTGTGAAATGCCCCCGGAACCTTCCAACGGCTGATGGAGTGCTGTCTGGGACATCTAAACTTCGAGACCGTCCTGTTGTACTTGGATGATGTGATTGTTTATTCCCAGACGTACGAAGCCCATCTGGAGCACCTGGCCGAGGTGCTCGCGTCCCTTGCCAAGTACGGGATGAAATTGAAGCCCTCTAAGTGTCACCTGCTGAAACCCAGGGTGCAGTACCTAGGGCACGTGGTGAGTGCAGACGGTGTCGTCCCCGACCCTGAGAAGATTACTGCCATCCAGAGCTGGCCGAGACCAACTACAGTGAGGGAAGTAAGGCAGTTTCTGGGCCTGGTGGGGTACTACCAGCGCTTTATAAAGGGGTACACGAAGATGGCTGCCCCCATGCAGGATCTCCTCGTGGGACAGACCAAAGGTGGTAGACCCATTGGAGCCCCACTGTTGTGGGAGGACAAGCATAAGGAGTCCTTTTGCCAGTTGAAGGCGGCCTTGACCGGAGAAGAGGTCCTGGCGTACCCTGATTATGGGCGCCCGTTCATCCTCCACACAGACGCCAGTAACGTGGGACTAGGAGCAGTCCTATCCCAGGTCCAGGATGGAAAGGAGAAGGTGATTGCCTATGCTAGCCGAAAACTCCGGCCGACTGAAAGGAACCCTGAGAACTACAGCTCCTTCAAGCTCGAGCTCTTGGCGTTGGTATGGGCTATCACGGAGCGGTTCCGCCACTACTTGGCGGCAGCAAAATTCACCGCGTTTACGGACAACAATCCGCTGACTCACCTGAACACGGCCAAGTTGGACGCGCTGGAGCAGCGGTGGGTAGCCCGGCTAGCCAACTATGATTTCACCATAAAATACCGAGCCGGTCGTGTCAACATAAATGCTGATGCACTCTCCCGAATGCCCCATTTGTCAGAAGAGGGATGCGAGGATGACGACCTTGAGGAGATCGAGTTGCCTGCGTTTCACCAGCCGCCTACTGAGAGGGTACAAGTACATCAGCAACGGGTGGATCTGGACCCACGGCCCAGTCAAGAGTGGCAGGAAGCTCAGAACCAAGCACCGGCTGTTCGCCTCGTCAAGACTCTGGTGGAACAGGGTGCTATGGGAATAGACCCTGCCGCTCCAGCCGAAGCCCAACGCTTGTGGAAGGAACGGAAACGGCTTTACCTACACCAAGGGAGGCTGTACCGTGAGCTGATCAACCCGAAGACCCATGAGAAAATATGCCAGTTGGTCGTCCCTCAGGCTGATGTGGCTACTGTCCTGCGGGCATACCATGATGGTGCTGGACACTTCGGGTGGAAGAAGCTGGAGATGCTGTTGAGGGAACGGTTCTATTGGAGTGGGATGTGTGAATCGGTGGAAGCCTGGTGCCGAGAGTGTGGTCCTTGTATGCTGAGGAGAAAGGACGAGACTAGCCAGAGGGCGCCCCTACACCCAATAGTCACCCATCAGCCGCTGGAGCTGGTCGCCCTAGACCATGTCAAGCTCACCCCCAGCCGAAGTGGGTACACCTACGCATTGACCATTGTAGACCACTACTCAAGATTTATGGTGGTAGTCCCCGTTAAGGACCTAACTGGTCGAACTGCTGCTCGAGCGTTCCAGGCTTATTTTTGCCGACCCCATGGATACCCAGAAAAGGTGCTGACTGACCAAGGCCCGGCCTTTGAAGCAGAGGTGTTCCACGAATTCTGCCAGTTGTACGGCTGCAAGAAGATCCGGACCACTCCTTACCACGCCCAGACCAACGGCATGTGTGAGAAGATGAACCACTTGGTCCTGGGGCTCCTCAAGACGCTACCACTGGAAGAACGGAACCTGTGGCCGGAAAAGTTACCCGACTTGGTCGACATGTACAATAATATCCCGTCTAGCTCGACGAAGTGCACCCCAGCATATCTGATGAGGGCTCGGCCTGGCCGCCTGCCGGTGGATCTGGAGATGGGGTTGGAGGCCCCAGAAGCGCTCCCTTCGACAGCGGAGTGGGAAAGTCGGAGGAGAGCACAATGCCGGCAAATCCAGGAGTATGTGGAGAAAAACCTCAGTCGAAGTCGAGAACAGCAGGAGCACCGGTTCAATCAGAAGGTGTCCGCGAGTCCTTTCCAGCCAGGAGATGTAGTGTTGAAGCGGAAGAGGAAGACCCACAAGCTGGATGATCAGTGGGAACAAGTTCCTTATGTCATACAACCCACAGAATGGGGAGATGGGAAGGCCTACCAGATCAGTCGTGACCAAGGGGGCACTCTGACCACAGTCTCCCGGGACCATCTAAAAAGGTGCCCACCAGCATTGAGGGCAGAGGCTGAAGTACCGGTTCCTCCACCAGCAGAGAAGGCAGCAGAGGTAATCCACACTGTAATGGGTGACTTCCCAGCAAACTGGCCTACACAGAACGGCGCAGTGATTCTTCCAGTGATACTGTTCCCACAACCCGTGGATGAAGAAGTAGTGGAAGCGGTCAACCGTGAGCCAGAACCAGTGCCAGTGCCCAGGGATGAACCTGTACCCAGCTCCCCTATACCTCCGCCTGCTCCACACTATAGCAGGGAGGAGGAACCGATTGTTCCCTCTACCCCACTGTCTAGCCTCACTGACACCGGGCCCTGGAGGTCCACCCGTCCCAACCTAGGTAGACCCCCACTTAGGTACAGGGAGACCGTCCTGTGAGTAAAAGGTGTCAGGGAATGTAAAGAGTTGTTTGTTTGTTTGAAAGTTCTGCTAATGATGAAAATGATTACCGAGTACCTAACCTGATTGTTTGCTTGATTTGCAACCGGCCGGAGCCGGCACCGTTGTCCCCGTGGGGACCGTTTAAAAAGTTTGCATGAGGAACTGCTCATGGACAAGCCCGTGAATTTGCAGGGCAACCACAAACGTTAGTGGCTTGTAAATAAGTTGTTTACCATTACCGTTTCCGCAATGCCGCCTCCGGAGAGGCAGGTTGGAGGGAGGGCCCTCAGCAGAGCAGGCTGGGGCCCAGCCACCAAAGGAACCGGTGGCTACCCTCTGGAGGGGAAGGACAGATCCCGCTCGGGTAACGTGTGCTGGGCTGTGGGTCAAGGGGTGCTGCCTGGGCTTTAGGGGCAGCATCAGGGCCAGGTTGCTTGGGTGGGAGAGAGCGGAAACCGTAACCGTAAACCGTTATGCAACGTTTAAGAAATGTGCCTCCCGTTATGGGAAGAGTTATTAAAAATGTATATATGTTACCGTTTACCATCTTATATTTTGCAGAAAAATAAATCCGGTGTTGGACGGGCAGCCCGCGGACGGTCTGCATTTTGCTAAGGGGGAATGTGACGCCCTGGGCAAGCCAGGGGTCACAGGTCATTGCACCACCACACCCTACATCCCAGTTAGGAACACCAAAGCTAACCAGAAATCCTTGTTGCCTTCCTCCAGAGGCTGATGTTCACACCAGGGGGTGGGCCAGGCGGTTGGCTCCGCCCACCGAGGAGTTCACAGCTCTGGAGGCGGGAGGTACCAAGCAGAATAGCTCAGGGAGAGCTTGAGTAAACAGCAAAGATTAGCCCAGGCAGGGCTTGAGTGAGGAGCTAAGTGAAGGAGTAAACAGGTAGTGAAGTAAAGGGAGTAAAGTGGTAAAGGAGGAAAGCAAGAGTGGTGACAGGAAAGAAAGAGAGTAAAAAGCCTGAAGTTGGTCCAGCTGTGTGCAGGACCGGGTCAGCAAGGTCATCAACGACGGTGACTGTCCAGAGGGGTGACTGTTCGGGAGTTCCTGGAAGGACCGCGGACGGGTGGTGACCCGGCGGTCTGGAGCAGCGTGCAAAGGACAGTCAGCACCAGGGCAGGGGCCTCTCAGACCCCGGCAAGGCTAGGAGTCACCATAATTTGCCGAATCCGTCAGTGAAGGGGACGTCGATCCCCCAACAACCAAGTCCCGATTGAAGGCAACAGTCCAACCATTAAGGAGGAACACCGCCACCGCCAAGGCACCAGTTCCTCAGGGCCAGCGTCTGCAGGCAAAGTAGAGCTCCTCCGGTCCAGCTTGAAGCCGGGGAGAGGGTTACCGGTGGGAACCCATCGCTACCAACTTAGAAACATCAGGTGCAGGTCAGAGGGACATCACCGTTACCTACTGGGAGAGCAAGTGCAGCCGTCCGTGGGAACCGTCTTTCCAGCCGTGTGGTTTACCGTAAAACTGTGTCAACGTCTCAGGCTGAGTGAGTACCACAGTGCCGCAAGGCACAGCGCTGCCCCCGCGTCCCTGCGCCCACCAGGCCCTGCATCTCCCTCACCATCACCGGGCCCCGGGATCACCAACCCCTACCCACGGAGGGGCAACGCAACATCTCGCTGCTACACACCATCATCCCCGGGCCTATAGAGCAGCGGTGGTGAAATCACCACAACCGTGGGTGGCGTCACGGACAATAAACAATTCCCACACCCAACAACCCCCCTTTCACTCACGGGCGAGGAGTGCCGCTTGAGAACCCCCGGGATCCGGCCCACAGCTCGTGCCACCACTGAGCAGCAGCCGCCGGACCCGAGCAAAATGGGTGAGCGTAGTGTGCTGACACCCTCCTCCCCGCCCGCGACACTAGCGATGTTGCTTAGTGAGACGTGGCCTTAAGACTAGAGTTGAGCGCGGTTCGTGGTTCGTGGTTCTCCAGTTCGCGGCTCGAGTGATTTTGGGGCATGTTCTAGATCGAACTAGAACTCGAGCTTTTTGCAAAAGCTCGATAGTTCTAGAAACGTTCGAGAACGGTTCTAGCAGCCAAAAAACAGCTAAATCTTAGCTTGGTTTCTGCTGTAATAGTGTAAGTCACTCTGTGAATCAAACTATTATCACATTTCAGTGTATAGTGTGCGTGAACAGCGCCTTCAGATCACTGCTGTTTCTATAATGGCGATCGCCATTTTTTTTTTTTTTTTTCTTGTCTTCCTTCCCTAAGCGCGCGCGTCTTGTGGGGCTGGCCAGCATGTCAGCCAATCACAGACACACACACACCTAAGTGGACTTTGAGGCAGAGAAGCAACGGCATGTGTGATAGGATCTGCATGTCACATGTCCCTGCATTATAAAACCGGACATTTTCTTCACGATCGCCATTATCTGCCTTCTGCGTCTTTGGTGTCAGACATCACTGTCGCAGTTCCGTCCTTTGTCCTATCGCCGATACAGCTGTATGCGCTGCATACACAGCGTTAGACAGCTTAGGGAGAGCACATTCTAGCAGTCCTTTTAAGGGCTCGTACCGGCAGGGTCAGAGAGCCATAGGTGACAGGTCCTGCAAACAGCAACAGCGTCTGTGTAGCCCAGGTCAGGGATTTCCTCCCTGCATTTCACCATTAGGAGGGAATAGAAAGGCAGGCTTCCATTCCTCTACCCAGAGCACCACAATCCTGCCACTGTACCCTCTTGTCCTCTGCACACTCCAACTCATTCTAACTAAGCCATTATACTAGCAAACACTCAGTGTACCTAGTGGCATCCTATCTGTGGCTATTGGACTTTGCTATAGTCCCACTAGTGCAAAGACATTTGCAGAGCGCGTCTGCCTGCGTTGCACACTCCAACTCATTCTAACTAAGCCATTATACTAGCAAACACTCAGTGTACCTAGTGGCATCCTATACGTGGCTATTGGACTTTGCTATAGTCCCACTAGTGCCAAGACATTTGCAGCACGTCTGCCTGCGTTGCACACTCCAACGAATTATAACTAAGCCATTATACTAGCACACACTCAGTGTACCTAGTGGCATCCTATACGTGGCTATTGGACTTTGCTATAGTCCCACTAGTGCAAAGACATTAGCAGAGCACATCTGCCTGCATTGCACACTCCAAGTTTTTTAAACTCAGCCATTATACTAGCAAACACTCAGTGTACCTAGTGGCATCCTATACGTGGCTATTGGACTTTGCTATAGTCCCACTAGTGCCAAGACATTTGCAGAGCGCATCTGCCTGCGTTGCACACTCCAACTAATTATAACGAAGCCATTATACTAGCAAACACTCAGTGTACCTAGTGGCATCCTATACGTGACTATTGGACTTTGCTATAGTCCCACTAGTGCCAAGACATTTGCAGAGCGCATCTGCCTGCGTTGCACACTCCAACAAATTATAACGAAGCCATTATACTAGCAAACACTCAGTGTACCTAGTGGCATCCTATACGTGGCTATTGGACTTTGCTATAGTCCCACTAGTGCCAAGACATTTGCAGAGCGCATCTGCCTGCGTTGCACACTCCAACTAATTATAACGAAGCCATTATACTAGCACACACTCAGTGTACCTAGTGGCATCCTATACGTGGCTATTGGACTTTGCTATAGTCCCACTAGTGCCAAGACATTTGCAGAGCACATCTGCCTGCATTGCACACTCCAAGTTTTTTAAACTCAGCCATTATACTAGCAAACAGTCAGTGTACCTAGTGGCATCCTAAACGTGGCTATTGTACTTTTGTCAATTCACAGTATTGGAACGTTATTTGCAGCACGTCTGCCTGCATTGCACACTCTAACTTTTTTAAACTCAGCCATTATACTAGCAAACAGTCAGTGTACCTAGTGGCATCCTATACGTGGCTATTGTACTTTTGTCAATTCACAGTATTGGAACGTTATTTGCAGCACGTCTGCCTGCATTGCACACTCTAACTTTTTTAAACTCAGCCATTATACTAGCAAACAGTCAGTGTACCTAGTGGCATCCTAAACGTGGCTATTGTACTTTTGTCAATTCACAGTATTGGAACGTTATTTGCAGCACGTCTGCCTGCATTGCACACTCTAACTTTTTTAAACTCAGCCATTATACTAGCAAACACTCACTGTACCTAGTGGCATCCTAAACGTGGCTATTGTACTTTTGTCAATTCACAGTATTGGAACGTTATTTGCAGCACGTCTGCCTGCATTGCACACTCTAACTTTTTTAAACTCAGCCATTATACTAGCAAACACTCACTGTACCTAGTTGTATCCTAAACGTGGCTATTGTACTTTTGTCAATTCACAGTATTGGAACGTTATTTGCAGCACGTCTGCCTGCATTGCACACTCTAACTTTTTTAAACTCAGCCATTATACTAGCAAACACTCACTGTACCTAGTTGTATCCTAAACGTGGCTATTGTACTTTTGTCAATTCACAGTATTGGAACGTTATTTGCAGCACGTCTGCCTGCATTGCACACTCTAACTTTTTTAAACTCAGCCATTATACTACCAAACAGTCAGTGTACCTAGTGGCATCCTAAACGTGGCTATTGTACTTTTGTCAATTCACAGTATTGGAACGTTATTTGCAGCACGTCTGCCTGCATTGCACACTCTAACTTTTTTAAACTCAGCCATTATACTACCAAACAGTCAGTGTACCTAGTGGCATCCTAAACGTGGCTATTGTACTTTTGTCAATTCACAGTATTGGAACGTTATTTGCAGCACGTCTGCCTGCATTGCACACTCTAACTTTTTTAAACTTAGCCATTATACTAGCAAACAGTCAGTGTACCTAGTGGCATCCTAAACGTGGCTATTGTACTTTTGTCAATTCACAGTATTGGAACGTTATTTGCAGCACGTCTGCCTGCATTGCACACTCTAACTTTTTTAAACTCAGCCATTATACTAGCAAACAGTCAGTGTACCTAGTGGCATCCTATACGTGGCTATTGTACTTTTGTCAATTCACAGTATTGGAACGTTATTTGCAGCACGTCTGCCTGCATTGCACACTCTAACTTTTTTAAACTCAGCCATTATACTAGCAAACAGTCAGTGTACCTAGTGGCATCCTAAACGTGGCTATTGTACTTTTGTCAATTCACAGTATTGGAACGTTATTTGCAGCACGTCTGCCTGCATTGCACACTCTAACTTTTTTAAACTCAGCCATTATACTAGCAAACAGTCAGTGTACCTAGTGGCATCCTAAACGTGGCTATTGTACTTTTGTCAATTCACAGTATTGGAACGTTATTTGCAGCACGTCTGCCTGCATTGCACACTCTAACTTTTTTAAACTCAGCCATTATACTACCAAACAGTCAGTGTACCTAGTGGCATCCTATACGTGGCTATTTGACTTTGCTATAGTCCCACTAGTGCCAAGACATTTGCAGAGCGCATCTGCCTGCGTTGCACACTCCAACTAATTATAACGAAGCCATTATACTAGCAAACACTCACTGTACCTAGTTGTATCCTAAACGTGGCTATTGTACTTTTGTCAATTCACAGTATTGGAACGTTATTTGCAGCACGTCTGCCTGCATTGCACACTCTATCTTTTTTAAACTCATCCATTATACTAGCAAACACACAGTGTACCTAGTGGCATCCTATACGTGGCTATTGGACTTTGCTATAGTCCCACTAGTGCCAAGACATTTGCAGAGCGCATCTGCCTGCGTTGCACACTCCAACAAATTATAACGAAGCCATTATACTAGCACACACTCAGTGTACCTAGTGGCATCCTAAACGTGGCTATTGTACTTTTGTCAATTCACACTACTGCAAATCTATGTGCAGCACCTCTGCATGACAACCTCGTGCTCTGTTTTTAATAAGCTATAATGATAGCACAAAATACTGCCATTTTGTGGCATCATAGAACTGGCTGTTGTATTCCATTAGTGCCCCACTGGTGACAAGCTATTTCTAGCACCTCTACATCACACCCTCATGCACATTTTGCTACGCTAATGTTATAGCAAACTCATGGAATTCATTGCTGCATTTCATAATTCGGAGGGATAGAAAGTCAGGCTTCCTTTAGCTTTTCCTTCTGTTCATAGACAGCATCTCCAAGACAAATTTCCCCTCCACGTCTAAGTGTGGAGAGGCAGCTAGTGCGCATGCGTGTGCCGATGTACCCCAGCTGCAGCATAATTACAGTGTTTCGCCTAGTGAGTATGCTCAGCCTGACTGTGCCATTCCTGACGCTAAGTTTTCATTTCGGGATACAGCGCATGCTCCCACACTAAGTGTGAAAAGCCTCTTTGCACAGGTGCTTGCATTCCGTGCCGGGTCTAAGTCCTGTTTTGGGCATAGACACCATGCTAAAGCTGATAGTCTTTTTTCAGAGACTGTATTTCATGCTACTGAGCATGCTCAGGCACTTCCTGCATCAGAGACTAGGTCCGGTAATGAACTCTTTGGCCCTGGCCCTGATGTGGGGGTCCCATATAGACCACAGGGCATCAGGTGTCCTCCCAAATGGCTTGCAGAGGCCCACACCTATGACTTGTCACCGCATTATTGATGCTCAGACGATGACTGGTGAGGTGTTTGGGTCATGGCAGCCATGAGGTCATCATTGAAGTTGCGTTTCCAAATAGGACGCTAGTTATGCCACTCATGACGTGTCACTCTACTTTTGTCTCCAGGAGGTGCATTGTGGTTCACCCTGGTTTGGGGCGGACCCAGGTTATAAAAGGGGCTGGAGCCAACAAGGAGGTGCGCAGTCTTCTATTATGCTCCGAAAGAGCACACCTCCATGTGTTGAACCCATTGCGGCTTTAGGCCAGAGGTAGGCAGGGATCGGGTGGTGGATGCAGGCCACCACCACAGTTGGTAACGCAGAACGGTTAAGACCAGCTCCTGTCCTAACAGTCCTGCTTGTGCAGCCCAGTGGCATTAACAGGCCTGCTGCTGCTGATGCGCCTGCTGTCCACAGGTGTGGCCCCTACGCACACGGTCAGCGTACTCAATGGCCCCTGTGTTGTTAACAGGGAGTTCCTGGGCTGGGTGGGCATGTGGACCCTGTGACGCTAACAGGGCTCACAGTCTCCAGATCCGAATGGCGTCTAACTCGGTTCAGGCTACTATTAGTTTCATAGCCACACAGCTCTGTATCCTCCACCAAACCTTCAAGTTGCCAACCTCTCCTTTTCCAACTGGGAGCACGGTGGACACTGACTGCTGATGGGGATATATACCTTTCTCTTTCTTTTCTTATTAATTTTCGTTATATAGCGGTCACAGATTATATACCACTTTATCCAAATCTGCCAGTCCCACTGTAACAGATGTTGTTTCTTCAGCAAATGTTACAGTTGCTTAACCACCAAATCCACGGACCAAAACTTTTTTCCCCTTTCCAACACACCTGTTCCCCTTTCCAACAGCATCTGTCCTTTTTCAACTCATTTTGGGATATGACCAAAAGTGCAACTGTGCAGGGACACCGTACTCAACGCCATCTCAGCACAGCAGCCATCCCTCGGTCCCTCCGATGTGGACAAGTAAAAGACCATTTCCTCCTATCCATGACAAAGCGTTGAGATTCACTCTGTGCAGCACTGGTGTTTAGTGGACAAGTAGATCTAAGATTGCGTACCACATTCTGCAGATACTCCTGTATACGTGCGTCTATTTCTATGGCAGGAATTAGTTCGCCAAATTTTGTCTTGTACCGGGGATCTAACAGTGTGGCAACCCAGTATTCAGGATTAGTTCAAATTCATACAATCCGAGGGTCATGTAGGTAGTGCAGCAAGAAGGCGCTCATGTGTCTTGTGCATCCAGGAGGACCAAGTCCTTGGTGTGTTGGTGGCAGAGAGGTGAGAATCGTGCATCCTTCCTCTGCCCTCTACCCACAACCTCGCACAACCTAAATGTGAGCAAGCTCTCACTCATCTGCTGAGTCTTCCATGCCCATCGCCAGTTCGTCCTCCATTTCTTCATGGGCTCCTGCACTTTCATCAACACTTTTTGCTGATACTATGCGCCCTTGTTAATCCCTCTCCCTCACCATGAATGCCGCATAGGTGCCGCTGACCATCTGGACCTCGTAGATCTTGTTATCCCTTCCGCATATGACTCCTCCTGTACTTCCTCCCCTTCCTCTTGTCCCAACACCTGACTCAGAATAATAATTACAGTGTGCTCCATCATGTAGATGACCAGAATTGTCACGCTGAGAATGACATTGCCAGTGCTAAACATCTTCGTCGACATTTCAAAACTGTGTAGCAGGGTGCATAGGTCCTTGATCTGACACCACTCCAGCAGCGTGATCTGCACCACCTCTGGATCAAGTTATCCCAGGCTATATGTCTTACCGTATTTCAGCAGGGCTCTGCGGTGCTGCCACACACGCTGCAACATGTGCAGATTCCAATTCCTGCGTGTCGAAACATCGCATTTACGGCGTTTAACTGCCAGACCCTAAGACTTCCGGAGTGATGAAAGTTGTTGAGCTGCTGTGTGCGCACGATGGAAGTGAGCACATAGCGAGCGTGCCCACTGCACAAGGCCATGTAGGCCGTGATGGTGTTTTAAAAATTGCTGGCGAATTCGGTTCAACACGTGAGCCCTAAAAGGCACGTGTGTCACATTGCCCTGAGGATGGCCCGCAGCCAGGTTTGCATCATTGCCGCACACGGCTGTTAAGTCACCAACGTAGTCCGCTCCGTCAATTTGTACTCCGGTTGCCAGGTGACAACGTGTTCCTTTCATGAATAGTGCTGATGATGTGAGAGTAGTCGATGCCAGCGGCGCAGGTGGACGCAGGTTATGCTCACCCACTGGGCTGCATTACCTTGACAGATGCAGAATCTCTGGCTGAATGTAGCTGGTGGGTATCTCACAGATGAAATACCATCATTCAGCTACAACCAATGGGAAGACACCACACCCTTTTTTATGCCCATCCTGTCTGCAGACCACTGCCAGACATAGCTATGAACCTCTGGTTAATTTTACCCCCAGTTCAGTTTTATGATTTTGTGTGCTTGTTACCTGACTACTTTTCCTGCTTGCTGTTTATGTACCTTGTTGGCCGATACGCATTTCAACTCTGCTTGTTTTCTGATTCTTTCCTGGCCGTCCCATTCTGTTCCTGTTCCTCAATTAATGTTTTGACCCTGCCTGACTACTATTCTCTGTAATAGCGGTGTGACTCACATTTCCCATACATTTCAAAGTAAAGCTTTGACCGCCTGATGGCATTGAGCTCTGCTGCCAGCATAGTAAGGAGGTGTGTGGTAGTCCTTGTGCGCAGTTGCAAGGAAGGGTGGCCTGACCACACAGGGTTTGCGCCAAGGTAGAGGACCCACACGAGGTTGAAGAGGCAGAAGCAGTGTATTAACTTCTACATACAGAACAAGGATTGAAACAACTCGTGGGGACGGCAAGACTTGTACAGCAGACCCTTCTCCATCTCTCACCATAGTTTGCCAGTGCCCAGTCAGTGACATGTAATGACCCTGTCTATGCTTACTGGTCCAAGTATCTGTGTTGAAATGCACCCTGTCGCACACAGATTTTCTCAAGGAAGTGGTGATGTTGTGTGCGACATGCTGGTGTAGCGCGGGCATGCTTTTCTTGGAGAAGCAGTGGTGATTGGGCATGTGGTACTGGGGCACAGCGACAAACATAAGGTCTGTAAAATCCTGTGTGTCCACTACGCGTAAAGGCAGCATTTCGGTAGCCAACAGCTTACAGAGGGATAGAGTCAACCACTTAGCTTTGTCATGGGTCGCAGTAAGTGGCCTTTTATTTGACCACATCTGAGGGAAAGAGATCTGGCTGCTGTCTGTAGACGGTGTTGAGTAGGGTGTCCCTGGAAAAATGCAGGTTTGTGAGAAAAGTGCAGGCGGAGACATGATGTTGCCTTCATCTTGCCTTCAGATCTGTTCATCTTGTATCATTTTTAAAAAACACATCAAGCAAGGGTTACTCCAAGCGGAGTCTACCTTTTTTCCCAACATTGGGCACACAGACACCCCATCAGTGGCAGCACTTGTGCCCTAGTTGCAAACAGGATGTTTTGATTTGCATCAAGCACATTCCAAATCCACAAGCATTTACTCTCCCCAGGATGACACAGGGGTAGTAAATTCCTTCTGGATCCATGACTTGTTCATTTTGATGAACGTCAGTGTGTCCACATTGTCACTGGACAGACGCGTGCGCTTATCTGTCAGCACACACCCAGCAGCACTGAAGAAGACACGTTCAGAGACAACGCTGGCAGCTGCACACGACAAAATCTCCAAGGCGTAACTGGAGAGCTCTGTCAATTTTTCTAGATTTGAAGCCCAAAAGGAGCAAGGCTCCATTTGCAAAGTCATTGCATCGATGTTCATTTGGAGATACTCCTGTATCATCCTCTCCATCCGTTGACTATGTGTCAGACTTGTTGTCTCTGGTGGCCTTGCAAAGGAGGGTCTAAAAAAATTATGAAAATATTCCATAAAATTGCTGTTACCAGCACCAGATACGGTCCTACTGGTACGGGTAGACTGTTGAAGATGACGATGCCGTCCCATGTTTGTCAAGTTACAACTGGGAGAATCACTCCCTTCACCTGCACGGTTGTTTGGTGTAAAAGCCGAGCTAAGATCGAGTAACAGCTTATGCTGATACTCCAGCATACGTGCGTCCCTTTCTATGGGTGGAATTATGTCACAAAATTTGGACTTGTCCCGAGGATCTAATAGTGTGGCAAGCCAGTAGTCATCATCACTTCTAATTTTGACAATCCGAGGGTCATGTTGGAGGTAGTGCAACAAGAAGGCACTCATGTGTCTTGCGCAGCCATGCGGACCAAGTCCACGCTGTGTTTGTGGCATAGAGGTGCTAACCGTTCTTTCTTCCTCTGACATCTCCCCCCAACCTCTTTCAACTGAATTTTGACCAAGGTCTCCCTCATCCGCTGAGTCTTCCATGTCCATGGACAGTTCGTCCTCCATATCTTCATGTCCTCCTGCACCTTCCTCAACATCTCGCCTGCTACCATGCGCCCTTGTTGATCCCTGTCCCCCATGGTCCCATGCCTGCCGCGTTGGTGATGATGAACGTCTGGACCTTGGTGATGTTGTTGTGTCTTGCGCATATGAATCCTCCTGTAGTTCCTCCCCTTCCTGTTGTCCCACCCCCTGACTCCGAATAGTGTTTAGCGTGTGCTCCAGCATGTAAATGACTGTAATCGTCATGCTGATAATGGCATTGTCAGCGCTAAACATATTCGTCGCCATGTCGAAACTGTGCAGAACGGTGCATAGGTCCTTGATCTGAGATCACTCCATCAGGGTGATCTGCCCCACTTCTGCATCTCGTTGGCCCAGGCTATACATCATGACGTATTGCACCAGGGCTCGCCGGTGCTGCCACAGTCGCTGTAACATGTGGAGAGTTGAATTCCAGCGTGTCGCCACATCGCATTTCAGGCGATGAACCGGCAGGCCGAAAGACTTCTGGAGCGATGCAAGTCGCTCAGCTGCGGCGGTTGAACGGCGGAAGTGAGCACTGCAGACAGTTTACGTGCCCTGGTCAGAAGGCCATCTAGGCCGGGATAGTGTGTTAAAAATTGCTGGACAACAAGGTTCAACACGTGAGCCATACAAGGCACGTGTGTCACCTTGCCCAGGCGAAGGGCCGCACCCAGGTTTGCAGCATTGTCGCACACGGCCTTACCAGGCTGCAGGTTGAGTGGAGACAACCATTTATTAAACTCGGACCGCAGAGCTGACCACAACTCCTCAGCTGTGTGACTCTTATTCCCAAGACATGTCAAGCTAAAGACCGCCTGATGCCGTTGCGCTCTGCTGCCAGCATAGTAATGAGGGGTGCGTGATTCCTTCTGCGCAGTGAGAACGCTGGTGGCCTGACCAGGCAGGCTTGGGGCGGAGGTGGAGGACCCAGATGAGGTGGAGGATGCAGAAGCAGTGGCGGAACTTGGACAGACAGAGGATTGACACACAAGTCGTGGGGACGGCAAGACTTGTGCAGCAGACCCTTCACCATCTATCAACATAGTTACCCAGTGCCCAGTCAGCGACATGTAACGTCCCTGTCCATGCTTACTGGTCCAAGTATCGGTGGTGAAATGCACCCGTTCACACACAGAGTTTCTCAAGGAAGCGGTGATGTTGTGTGCAACATGCTGGTGTAGCGCGGGCACACCTTTCTTAGAGAAGTAGTGGCGACTAGGCATCTGGTACTGGGGCACAGCGACAGACATAAGGTCTCTAAAATCCTGTGTGTCAACTAGGCGGCAAGGTAGCATTTCGGTAGCCAACAGCTTACAGAGGGATAGAGTCAACCTCTTAGCTTTGTCATGGGTCGGAGGAAGTGGCCTTTTATTTGACCACATCTGAGGGACAGAGATCTGGCTGCTGTGTGTAGACGGTGTTGAGTAGGGTGTCCCTGGAAAAATGCAGGTTTGTGAGGAAAGTGCAGGCGGAGACATGATGTTGCCTTCATCCAACGTAGGTGCTATCGATGTCTGAGAGAGCTGTACACACTCACTTGTTTCCCCTTCCAAACCAACTGACGACCTACCAAGCAAACTGCCTGTTGCGGTTACAGTGGTGGAAGTTTTGCGTGGAAAAACAGGTGTGACAGCTGTCCCCACAGTCCTAGAAGATGAAGAGCGCGCGGATGCACTGGAAGGGGCGGGCGGTGGATGGTTCGCTCCGCTAGGCCGCATTGCAGCACAGTGAGCTTCCCACCGGGACCTATGATATTTATTCATGTGACGATTCATGGAAGAAGTTGTCAAACTGCTGAGGTTTTGACCTCTACTAAGAGAATCATGACAAATTTTACATATCACATGATTTGGGCGATCTTTTTCTATGTCAAAAAAGGAACAGGCTAGGCAAGGCTTAGAGGCCATGCGACCTGTTGATGCACCCCGAATAATGCTCATAGGCAGAGTGGTGGCTGAGGATGCAGTTGTAGACGTGCTACCAGTGCTCCGACTCTGTCCAGGAAGGCGCAAGGTAATTTCGTCGTCGGTTGCATCCTCCTCCACCGCCTCTGTTGACCTCCTCGAGTGCCTGACTGGGGGTTGACAGTAGGTGGGATCTAGAACTTCATCATCAATTGTTGTGTTTGCACTCCCCTCCCCCTCAGACCGAGCCTCTTCTTGCCCTGACCGAATATTTAAGTTGTCATCCCAATCGGGTATCTGCGTCTCATCTTCATCAGTATGTTCCTCATTGCCTATAACCACAGTTGTTGGAAAGGCAGCATTTTGGTAGCCAACATTTTATGAAAGTCATTTGCATTTTATGAAAGTCAACCTCCAAGCCATGTCATGCCCTTCTAAAAGCATGTATAACACAGCGAGGGGACTCCAACCACAGTCTCCCTCGTTTCCACTCACTGGGCCACACACACCCCACTTGACTGGCATCGGTTGAGCTCCCTTTTGAAAAAGAAAAAGATGCTTTGCATGAAGCACTCTCAAAAATACGCGTGCCTTTCCCGTCCCCTGGCTGACCCAGGGGAAGAAAAGTCCTCTGAGAGCCATGACTTGTTCATCTTGGTTCTTTTAGAGACACAGCGAGGGGACTCCAACCACAGTCTCCCTCGTTGCCACTCACTGGGCCACACACACCCCACTTGACTGGCATCGGTTGAGCTCCCTTTTGAAAAAGAAAAAGATGCTTTGCATGAAGCACTCTCAAAAATACGCGTGCCTTTCCCGTCCCCTGGCTGACCCAGGGGAAGAAAAGTCCTCTGAGAGCCATGACTTGTTCATCTTGGTTCTTTTAGAGACACAGCGAGGGGACTCCAACCACAGTCTCCCTCGTTGCCACTCACTGGGCCACACACACCCCACTTGACTGGCATCGGTTGAGCTCCCTTTTGAAAAAGAAAAAGATGCTTTGCATGAAGCACTCTCAAAAATACGCGTGCCTTTCCCGTCCCCTGGCTGACCCAGGGGAAGAAAAGTCCTCTGAGAGCCATGACTTGTTCATCTTGGTTCTTTTAGAGACACAGCGAGGGGACTCCAACCACAGTCTCCCTCGTTTCCACTCACTGGGCCACACACACCCCACTTGACTGGCATCGGTTGAGCTCCCTTTTGAAAAAGAAAAAGATGCTTTGCATGAAGCACTCTCAAAAATACGCGTGCCTTTCCCGTCCCCTGGCTGACCCAGGGGAAGAAAAGTCCTCTGAGAGCCATGACTTGTTCATCTTGGTTCTTTTAGAGACACAGCGAGGGGACTCCAACCACAGTCTCCCTCGTTTCCACTCACTGGGCCACACACACCCCACTTGACTGGCATCGGTTGAGCTCCCTTTTGAAAAAGAAAAAGATGCTTTGCATGAAGCACTCTCAAAAATACGCGTGCCTTTCCCGTCCCCTGGCTGACCCAGGGGAAGAAAAGTCCTCTGAGAGCCATGACTTGTTCATCTTGGTTCTTTTAGAGACACAGCGAGGGGACTCCAACCACAGTCTCCCTCGTTGCCACTCACTGGGCCACACACACCCCACTTGACTGGCATCGGTTGAGCTCCCTTTTGAAAAAGAAAAAGATGCTTTTCATGAAGCACTCTCAAAAATACGCGTGCCTTTCCCGTCCCCTGGCTGACCCAGGGGAAGAAAAGTCCTCTGAGAGCCATGACTTGTTCATCTTGGTTCTTTTAGAGACACAGCGAGGGGACTCCAACCACAGTCTCCCTCGTTTCCACTCACTGGGCCACACACACCCCACTTGACTGGCATCGGTTGAGCCCCCTTTTGAAAAAGAAAAAGATGCTTTGCATGAAGCACTCTCAAAAATACGCGTGCCTTTCCCGTCCCCTGGCTGACCCAGGGGAAGAAAAGTCCTCTGAGAGCCATGACTTGTTCATCTTGGTTCTTTTAGAGACACAGCGAGGGGACTCCAACCACAGTCTCCCTCGTTTCCACTCACTGGGCCACACACACCCCACTTGACTGGCATCGGTTGAGCTCCCTTTTGAAAAAGAAAAAGATGCTTTGCATGAAGCACTCTCAAAAATACGCGTGCCTTTCCCGTCCCCTGGCTGACCCAGGGGAAGAAAAGTCCTCTGAGAGCCATGTCCACATTGTCAGTGGACAGACACGTGTGCTTATCTGCCAGCAGACCCACAGCAGCACTGAAGACAGGTTCCGAGAGAACGCTGGCTGCAGGACACGACAAGATCCCCAAGACGTACGTGGCGAGCTCAGGCAATTTATCAAGATTGGAAGCCAAGAATGAGCAGGGCTCAAGTTGCACATTAATGGAATCGATGTTTCCTTGCATATACTCATATATCTGTGTGTCCTCCTCTTTTTCCTTGTCCAGCTCTTTTGTTTTCGCATGAGTATATGTCCTTGTCACTTTCCCATGTGTTGTGAGTTGTTTGTGACCTTTTGGACACCTTTGAGGGTGTTTTCTAGGTGTTTTTCTGTGTTTGTGATTGCCTGCCATTGTTTCCTATGCAGTTCGAGTTCGGTTCGTCGAACGTTCGACGAACCGAACTCGAACGGGAGGTCCGTGCGGCGAACCAACCTCGAGCCGAACCGCGACCGGTTCGCTCATCTCTACTTAAGACCACATGTGGAGAGCTACAGAAAGACCTCAAATCAGCAAATACAATTATTTTAAAGAAAACTTTAAGAAATGCACTCAACCTCATTGGCCTGTATGCACACTCAGAAAGCAAGATTCTATTGCAGAACAAAAGCATCTTTAAGCACAATTATACTTTGTTCACAACATTTAGACAAGCCAGTTAAATGCTGGTAGAATATAATCTGGTCAGATGAGATCATAATTGAACTCTTTGGGTGCTATAATAGACACCATGTTTAGAGGCATTTAACACCACACCAACAGTGAAGTTTGGAGGTAAGAAGAACATCATAGTTTAAGGATGGATGAATGGACAAATGTACTGAGACATTCTTGATGAACATCTGCTGCCATCTACCAAGATGATGAAGATGAAACAAGGGTGAACATTTTAGCATGACAATGATCCCAAACACACAGCCAAGGAAACTCTCATTTGGTTTCAGAGAAAGAAAATAATGCTGCTAGAATGCCCAGCCAATCACCTGATCTAAAGGCTGCTTTACATGCTATGGATTATCTGACGATCTCTTAAACGATGTGACATGCCCAGATCGTTGTTACGTTTTGCCGAGATCGCACATAGGTCGTTTATTAGCGGTCACGCGTAACAATGTCAAAAATGACGCAACATCGTTCAGCGATATATTGTTTGACCAAGGCGGTCGTGTGGATGTTGTTCGTCGTTGGCAGGGTGTCAAACGTACCAATATGTCTGCTGCGATCCAAACGACGAACAATATTTTAAAACTGAATGACGTGTCAATGATCAACGATTTTCAACCTATTTGCGATCGTTCAGAGTCGCTCGTAGGTGTCACACTCAACGACATCGCTAACGATGCCGGATGTGCGTCACGAAAACCGTGACCCCGATGACATATCGTCAGATAAATCGTAGCGTGTAACGCCAGCTTAAGTCCAATAGAAAAGTTATAGAAGGAACTAATGCTCAGAGTTCATAGAAGGAGCACATGGAACCTTCAGGATTTGAGTAGTGTTTGCATGGAAGAATGGGCTGAAATTACACCTGACCAATGCATGTGACCATTTTTTCCATAGAAGAGGCACCAGCAAAAACTTTTGTACAAATTATTAGCCTCTTTACCCCTAAGCATGGTTTTCACTTTCATGACCAGGCAATTTTTGCAATTCTGAGATTTATATGTAATCCTTGGTGTAAATGCTCAGCATAGGATAAATATGAGCCTCACCATAGTGCGATCTTTTGGAGGCAGAATAAACAAATCAACAGAGGTTGAAGAATTGGCTTTATTTATTTATTTTATATACCATTCACCATACAGTATAAGTGAGAAGGCGGCTTTATTCCTTCAATCGGTGCAGCGATACCAGATTTATATTGTTTTTTAGGTATGGTAACTATCACAGTAAAAACGCTTTTTTACAAAATAAATGCTTACTTGCATCACTGAATTTTGAAAGCTATAGTTTTTTTTTATTTTTCTGCTTACAGAGTCATATGAAGGCTTGTTTTTTTGTGCAAGATTTTATTGGTACCAGTTTGGGCCATATAATATTTTTCATTGCTCTCTATTCCACTTTTTGTGAAGCAGAATCATCAAGAAACAGCAATTCAGTTTTTTTTTTATGCCGTTCATTGTGCCGTAAAAGTGGTAAGACATCTTTATTCTCCAAATCAGTACGATTACAGTGATACAACATTTATATCATTTTTTTTGCCACTTTTACACCATAAATTTTACAGATATAAAATGTTTTTACATTGCTGTATTGCAGGGATGGGGAACCGTATGCGGCCCGCCATGTCCTTTTATGCGGCCCCCGGGCAGATTTCCAGGGGCGGCAGCGCTCTAACCGCCACCGCCATCTTGCGGGCTGCCGGCCCTTTAAATCCGCACTTACGCTGCTTGTGCGAACCAATGCGTCTCCCACTGGCAAGTGTCAGCAAGCTCAGAACTTACTTTGTGGGCGGGTTTAGCTTCCGTCCCCCAGTAGCTTCACAGCTTCTAGCGGTGTGTGCCCGCCCTCTGCAGCTCTGTGCCCGCCCTCTGCCCTCCGGAGATGCACGCCCGACCTCTGCCCTCCGGAGATGCGTGCCCGACCTCTGCCCTCCGGAGATGCGCGCCCGACCTCTGCCCTCCGGAGATGCGCGCCCGACCTCTGCCCTCCGGAGATGCGCGCCCGACCTCTGCTTTCCAGAGATGCGCGCCCGACCTCTGCCCTCCGGAGATGCGTGTCCAACGCCTGCTCTCCGGTACTGTGAATCCGGCGCTGCTGTGTCCAGTGTGTTGTGACCTCCTCCCCCCAGAGTTGCATGCAACCCTCAGTGCTGTGTGCCCTCCAATGCTGTGTATCACCCCAGGTTTGTGTGCAGCCCCTCTTGTTGTGCCTGTGCTCTGTGCCCCAGCCCCTCTTGTGGTGCCTGTGCTCTGTGCCCCAGCCCCTCTTGTGGTGCCTGTGCCCCAGCCCCTCTTGTAGTGCCTGTCCTCTGTGCCCCAGCCCCTCTTGTGGTGCCTGTGCCCCAGCCCCTCTTGTGGTGCCTGTGCCCCAGCCCCTCTTGTGGTGCCTGTGCTCTGTTCCCCAGCCCCTCGTGGTGCCTGTGCTCTGTGCCCCAGCCCCTCTTGTGGTGCCTGTGCCCCAGCCCCTCTTGTAGTGCCTGTCCTCTGTGCCCCAGCCCCTCTTGTGGTGCCTGTGCCCTGTGCCCCAGCCCCTCTTGTGGTGCCTGTGCTCTGTGCCCCAGCCCCTCTTGTGGTGCCTGTGCCCCAGCCCCTCTTGTGGTGTCTGTGCTCTGTGCCCCTCTTGTGTGTCTGTGCTTTGTGCCCCTCTTGTGGTGTCTGTGCCCCTCCGGTGTTGTGTATGCCCCCAGCCCCTCCTGTGTTGTGTATGCCCCCAGCCCCTCCTGTGTTGTGTATGCCCCCAGCCCCTCCTGTGTTGTGTATGCCCCCAGCCCCTCCTGTGTTGTGTATGCCCCCTGCGTCTCCTGTGACTTATACTTCACATTGGAGAAGCTGGGGCATATACATCACATTAGAGTAGCTGGGGCATATACATAACAAGAGGGGATGGGGGCATATACATGACAGGAGCGACTGGTGGCATTTACATCACAGGATGGCCTGTAGGCATTTACATCACAGGAGGGCCTGGGGGCATTTACATCACAGGAGCGCCTGAGGGCATTTACATCACAGGATGGCCTGTGGGCATTTACATCACAGGAGGGCTGGGGGCATTTACATCACAGGAGGGCCTGGGGGCATTTACATCACAGAAGGGCCTGGGTGCATTTACATCACAGGATGGCCTGGGGTCCTTTACATCACAGGAGGGCCTGGGGGCATTTACATGTGCCCAGCCCCTTGTGTGATGTATGTGCCCCCAGTGTCTCCTGTGATGTATATGCCCCAGCTTCTCCAATGTGATGTATAAGTCACAGGAGACGCTGGGGCATATTCATCACAGGAGAAGCTGGGGGGCATGCAGAACACAGGAGATGCTGGGGTTATATTCTGGCTGCCACAGTAGGGGTGAGTTAATTAATTGTTTGACCAAATATAGCAGGGTCATTTTCACATTGATAACTTAGTGCGGCCCCCGAAGGTTGGTAGAAATTTCAAAATGGCCCCCGGCAGAAAAAAGGTTCCCCACCCCTGCTGTATTGTAAGAGCTTTGTTTTTTTTTATTTTTTGCTGATGGATTTGTGTAGTGGCTTGTTTTTTGTGGGAAAATATGACGTTTTCAGCTGTACCATTTTTATTTAGATATGATTTTTTATAGCGTTTTATTGCACTTTGTTATGTCAGCTATATGATGAAAAGACAAACTTTTTACTATTTTTTTTTATCGTGTTCACTGAAGGGGTTAACTAGAGTGACAGATTTTACTTTACAAAAATTTACACATTGGAATCAAATCATTTTTTTTTATTTTTTTTGTTCTTTATTTTAAGGTTATTTAAAAAATATTATTACTAATTTTTTGTAACTTTTTTTTACTTTTTTACTTAGTCCCTTTATGGGACATTACTTTTCCACAGTCTGATCACTGATATAACCCAACTGCAGAGCTTGACCACTGGAGTGGATTATATCTGTCAGTTCTGCACTCGAAGCTCTGACACTTTGCCTTATTCACCATGCATCTGGCATGGTCTGTGAAACTCTCCGTAGCTGTGTGACCTGGGGTCATCATGGTGATGACCCAGGGTTATCATGGCAGCAATTGGGTCTCTGTGATCGCAATGCAGGGACCCAGTCACCAGGGAGAGGTAAGCGATTCCTCTCCCTTCCTCCTCAATGCTGCGATCGCATTGATCGCAGCATTTAGGGCTTAAACTGCCGGGAGCGGTGCAGACGCCACTCCTGGCAGTAACATCCCAGTCTCAGCTGCAAGATAACCCAGAGACTTGGCGGCAATCACGGGGATACAGCACGGAACACTGGCGATCGCCATGACGTACTGAGTATGTCATTGGTCGGAATGGCACTGACTTTAATGATGTACCCAGTATGTCCAATGTTAAGAAGAGGTTAATTAAATTTCAGAAAGTATGTTCAATATTGTTTTCCTGTATCATTTTCTCCTTATTACACATAGCTTAATTTATGGACATCTATGGTTTGATTTGTTTGCCTGTATAGATTGGATGGGTTGTCACTAACATCTGGTAAGAAACTCATGTCAATAGAAAATTTTGAAACATATTTACTTAGAAAACTGGTGAAGTGTTCAATACTTATTTCATCAGCTGTATGATAGGCAAGAAATGAAAACTTCCAGCCAATCAGTCATGTGCTTAAAGAAAAGAAATTAATAAAGCTAAACTCCGGCACACATGAAGGAAAAAGACAGAGAAAGAAGTAATGTTCTTTTCCGTTAAGGTTCTTTATTTTCAAAAATATGATGCAACAGCCTTTCTCAGGGAACATGTCAAGTGACGTATCTATGAAATTGACAATGAATAATTATGCACAGAAGGTATCAATGTGACAAACGTCTCTTCTGGGGTAGCAGCAGCTACAAGTACAAATGTACAGAAAATGAGACCTTGGCCCTTGTGTATACTTATTGGTCTCCCATGTAGTGCTCCATGCCCAGGGGAGAGACAAATAAAAGTGTACCAATTATCAGGTCTCACTGTTGTAATAACATGATATGGGTACAGAAACTCTTGATTGGGGTGAATGGTAATACTTTTAGGTAGGGGAGCCTCTTGTAGTGCTGTGAAGATCAAAAGAATCGTAAATGCTAAGGCTATGTGCCCACGCTACGGATTTACCGCGGATTTTGCCGCGGATTTGCCGCGGATTTGCTGCGGATTTCCCGAAAATCTGCAGCAGCGGCACTTACAAGCCATTTCAATGGCATTTTGGAAATGCTGTGTCCATGCTGCGGATTTTTCCGCTGCGGATTTGCCGCGGATTTTGATCCGGAATAATCTGCAGCATGTCAATTGTTTGTTGCAGATTTGGTGCGGATTTTGGGTATAGAATGGGGAAAAAAAAAAAAAAAAAATCCGCATCAAAATCCGCGACAAATCCGCGGTAGATCCGCAGCAAATCCGCGGGTGCGGATTTGCCGCGAAAGTCGCGGATTTTCATGCAGAAAAATCCGCAGGTACATTCTACCGTGGACACATAGCCTAAGGTGATGGCTGAACCAGAGGATGGTGGATCCTCACCTACACCTGATGGTAACCAGGACTATTTCAAGACAGTGGTGGCTTCATGATTATTCATTGTCAAATTCATAGATACGTCACTTGACATGTTTCCTGAGAAAAGCTGTTGCATCAGCTGATATGTTGGAACATGGATATCCTTCAATTAATGTTCCTTTTTTAATATAAAAATATGTATATATATATATATATATATATATATATATATATATATTATTGTCCTCTTAATATTGCTGTAATTGTAAAAATGTAGCTTGATCAAATGTAATATACGGTATTATACAAATACCTGAAAGCACTATGAAAAAGTTGAAGTAGTTTGTAGTTAATGTAGTTTGCATAGCCTGTAACAAGAAGTGCTAGAAATAAGAAATTGGTCCTGTTAATGATGGGTTGGATTTTGATGAACTCCAATACTAAAATACAACAGTACTGCTAAATGAATGCACCCAGTTTGCGTTTAATGGAAAAAAGCCATGGGCATTTCGTAACAACGTTTTTACTGTGCAACATTTTAGCATAATACTGCATGATTTATGAAGACAAATAATCCTTTGAAAATAATGGGATTTCAGAATATGTGTTGTATATCTTTATCTCAGTTGTAGCTTTTAGCTGGAAGCCTTTTAATGAGTTATACCAATATTCATAGTGGGTCATTTAAAGTTTCCCAGTGGCAAGACTGGCATGCACTCTGCATTTTTTATTAGCGACAGAAAAATGTCAGTAAGCCACATTTCCATGACAAATCTGCATGACTTACAGAAACTTGAGGGAATGTTCCCATTTTTTATATGCAATACATGGTCAACATAAATTAATCTCCCACATTGGCTTATGCAATGTACCAAGAATATAAAGAAAAATACTAATTACTAACAAGACCATGTGAAGCCAATACATTTAATATATAAAGCTTAGTATACATACACCCCATTGATTCAGGGAACATCATAGACTATGTTTTGACACAAAAATTTAAACCTGCGCTTTACAGTTACTCTCCAAAAAACCTGCCTCAATTAAAGTCAATGGAGCGGCAAGCTACAGGTTATTAATAGCATCTGTGATTGATTGCTATAGGAACAAAGGAAATTGTTAGAATAAGAAGCTTATGTGTGAGGTAAAAAGATGGTGGGGAGACGGATAGAGAGACAGAAAGAGACAGACTGATATAGACACTGACAGAGTAAGAGGCAGACAGTCAAAGAGAGAGACAGACAGAGACAGACAGAAAAAGACAGACAGGGAAAGAGGCAGGCACAGACAGACAAGTAAAGAGACAGACAGGGAAAGATACAGACAGGGAAAGAGACAGGGACAGAGACAGGGAAAGAGACAGGGAAAGAGGCAGAGACAGATGGGGAAAGATACAGAGACAGGGAAAGAGACAGAGACAGGGAAAAAGACAGGGAAAGAGACAGGGAAAGAAAGAGACAGGGAAAGAAAGAGACAGGGAAAGAGAAAGAGACAAGGAAAGAGACAAAGACAGGGAAAGAGACAGGGAAAGAGACAGAGACAGGGAAAGGGAAAGAGACAGGGAAAGAGACAGGGAATGAGACAGACAGGTAAATACAGGGAAAGAGACAGACAGGGAAAGAGACAGAGACAGATGGGGAAAAAGACAGGTAAAGAGACAGGGAAAGAGACAGAGACAGGGAAAGGGAAAGAGACAGGGAAAGAGACAGACAGGTAAATACAGGGAAAGAGACAGATGGGGAAAGAGACAGACGGGGAAAGAGACAGACCTGGAGTGAGAGAGACAGGGAAAGAGACAGATGGGGAAAGAGACAGACAGGGAAAGAGACAGACAGGGAAAGAGACAGGGAAAGAGACAGAGACAGATGGGGAAAGATGTAGACGGGGAAAGAGACAGACAGGGAAAGAGACAGACAGGGAAAGAGGCAGACGAGGAAAGAGACAGATGGGGAAAAAGATAGACAGGGAAAGAAACTGACAGACAAACACAGAGATAGAGACAGACAGACAAGACAGACACAGAGATAGAGAGAGCTAGAAAGACACAGAGATAATGAGACAGACAGACACAGAGATAGAGGCAGACAGACACAGAGATAGAGCCAGACACATAAATAGAGAGAGACAGACAGAGAGAGAGACATAAACAGACAGACAGACATGGATAGAGCCAGACACATACATGGATAGGGACAGACACACAGAGACAGACAGGGAAAGAGACAAGCAGAGAGACAGACACACAGAGACAGACAGGGAAAGAGACAGACAGACACACAGAGACAGACAGGGAAAGAGACAGACAGAGAGACAGACACAGAGACATACAGGGAAAGAGACAGACAGAGAAAGAGACAGACAGAGATAGACAGGCAGACAGGTAGAGACAGTCAGATAGACACAGAGAGACAGACAGACAGATATAGACAGACAGACAGACAGACTGGGAGAGTGACAGAGAGACAGTTACTATCCCGGGCAACGCCAGGTACTACAGCTAGTCAGTAATAAAATACAAAATGTTATATTAATAAAAAGTAAAAAACTTAAAAATAACAATAAAGACTAGGGATGAGCAAATCAACTTTTAGTCAAAAATTATAAAAGTCTCAGTTAGATTCATGATTTGATTCTTTTGGAAATAAGAAATGCCTGGTACCATATCACATATTGCCCCAGAAAGCATATTTACATGATGTCAGGTGCTGCTGCTAGATTTTACACATACACTGCTTTACATAAATGAGTACATTACCTTTGAATCGTAAGATTTTGATCAATGTCTCCAAAATTTTGTTAAAACTAAATTTCATAGAACATTTTTTAACCCAAAACATGAAAGTGTGGTTAATATAACTTTCAATACAAAATCTTCAGTTTTTTTCAAACTATTTGATGCAAAAATAAATACACTCCACATCAACAACTACTCCGTCTAGTATTTTGTATGCGCTCAATGATTTTTAAGGACAGCACCATGTCCTCCAGGCATTGAATGAAAAAGGTGGAGAAATATTGCAATATCTATCATTTTTTCATTATTCAAGGACAACTTCTTTTAGAGCATGGATTCTGGATGGAGAGTGATGCTCATATTGTCTCTTCCTTACTTCCCATGGGTGTTTGGTTGGGATCAGGATACACACTTTCCCACTGATTCACTTTTACCTTGCTCTTCTTGAAAAATTCAACAGTCGCTTTATATGTGTGCTTTGAATCACTGTTAGGTTGAAAAAGTGCTGTCTACCAAGGGTACAAAGGGATGGTTGCATCTTCTCTTTCAATAAAGGGCAGTATATCTGTGAATTAATAATACATCTATGAAATGTAGCTCTCCAACACCAGTAGCACTCATGTTGCCTCACATAGGGACACTGCTACTGCCATGTTTCATTGTAAGCACCATGGATTTTTCTTGGTACTCCTCACCTTTGCGACATCCTATAGTATTGAAGCCATCAGTCCCACAAATATTTATCTTGGCTCTAAAATATAGAGTTGCAGTACTCTTCAGATTTTTCAGTATGGGCCCTGGCAAATTGTCTTCTTTTTTGTGCATGGGCTTTAGGAGAGGCTTTCTTTGTGGACAACACCATTTCTCTGCAGTGTATGCCATACTACAGTTAGGTCCAGAAATATTTGGACAGTGACACAAGTTTTGTTATTTTAGCTGTTTACAAAAACATGTTCAGAAATACAATTATATATATAATATGGGCTGAAAGTGCACACTCCCAGCTGCAATATGAGAGTTTTCACATCCAAATCGGAGAAAGGGTTTAGGAATCATAGCTCTGCAATGCATAGCCTCCTCTTTTTCAAGGGACCAAAAGTAATTGGACAAGGGACTCTAAGGGCTACAATTAACTCTGAAGGCATCTCCCTCGTTAACCTGTAATCAATTAAGTAGTTAAAAGGTCTGGGGTTGAGTACAGGTGTGTGGTTTTGCATTTGGAAGCTGTTGCTGTGACCAGACAACATGCGGTCTAAGGAGCTCTCAATTGAGGTGAAGCAGAACATCCTGAGGCTGAAAAAAAAGAAAAAATCCACCAGAGAGAAAGCAGACATGCTTGAAGTAGCAAAATCAACAGTCGGGTACATTCTGAGAAAAAAGGAATTGACTGGTGAGCTTGGGAACTCAAAAAGGGGTGGGCGTCCACGGATGACAACAGTGGTGGATGATCGCAGCATACTTTCTTTGGTGAAGAAAAACCCGTTCACAACATCAAATGAAGTCCAGAACACTCTCAGTGAAGTAGGTGTATCTGTCTCTAAGTCAACAGTAAAGAGAAGACTCCATGAAAGTAAATACAAAGGGTTCACATCTAGATGCAAACCATTCATCAATTCCAAAAATAGACAGGCCAGAGTTAAATTTGCTGAAAAACACCTCATGAAGCCAGCTCAGTTCTGGAAAAGTATTCTATGGACAGATGAGACAAAGATCAACCTGTACCAGAATGATGGGAAGAAAAAAGTTTGGAGAAGAAAGGGAACGGCACATGATCCAAGGCACACCACATCCTCTGTAAAACATGGTGGAGGCAACGTGATGGCATAGGCATGCATGGCTTTCAATGGCACTGGGTCACTTGTGTTTATTGATGACATAACAGCAGACAAGAGTAGCCGGATGAATTCTGAAGTGTACCAGGATATACTTTCAGCCCAGATTCAGCCAAATGCCGCAAAGTTGATCGGACGGCGCTTCATAGTACAGATGGACAATGACCCCAAGCATACAGCCAAAGCTACCCAGGAGTTCATGAGTGCAAAAAAGTGGAACATTCTGCAATGGCCAAGTCAATCACCAGATCTTAACCCAATTGAGCATGCATTTCACTTGCTCAAATCCAGACTTAAGACGGAAAGACCCACAAACAAGCAAGACCTGAAGGCTGCGGCTGTAAAGGCCTGGCAAAGCATTAAGAAGGAGGAAACCCAGCGTTTGGTGATGTCCATGGGTTCCAGACTTAAGGCAGTGATTGCCTCCAAAGGATTCGCAACAAAATATTGAAAATAAAAATATTTTGTTTGGGTTTGGTTTATTTGTCCAATTACTTTTGACCTCCTAAAATGTGGAGTGTTTGTAAAGAAATGTGTACAATTCCTACAATTTCTATCAGATATTTTTGTTCAAACCTTCAAATTAAACGTTACAATCTGCACTTGAATTCTGTTGTAGAGGTTTCATTTCAAATCCAATGTGGTGGCATGCAGAGCCCAACTCGCGAAAATTGTGTCACTGTCCAAATATTTCTGGACCTAACTGTATGTCAAAGGATACATTCTCCCCAATTTGGCTTTCAATTTCTTTAACTAACTGCAGTGAACTTGCATGTCAATTTTCTTCACTTGTGTTTAGGTGTTCAATTCCATGGTCAACCAGTACATCTCTCTTAGATAGATGCAGCTCCATCTTTGTTACATTTTTGTATTACTTTTGTTACAGTATTCTGCTAATAAGTAATTATGTGCTGATCTTGTAGCCTTCACCTCGTGGAAAGAAAATATTTTCTTTTTTAGGTCTTGTGACATTTCTCTTCCATGTGGTGCCATTAATTAGAGCATGAAAGTGGAAGGGGTTTGCTTTGTTAAGTGACTTCCTTTTATAGTCTACAGTCTGCCTGTTTAATGAATAATGAGACTGATTTATGGATGAAATCTTGTTAATTAGAAATTTTTAGTCTAAACTTTAGCTTTACTACTAAGACTATTATTGAGATGTACTCATATTTTTGTGTGTAATCTTTTTATTAAAGTAAAGTAATAGTTAGGGTTTCACAGAAATCAAAAACACAACATACAAATGGGTACTGCATTGCACAGTCGAGGTAACCTCCTCATAGCCGCAAAATCAATCATTAAGAACAATAGCTGAATTACTACAGAGTACAGTACCGCAACCTAAACCATGAAAAGTCCCCAACAATTGGGACCTCTGGCGAAATGAGGCAAACTACAGAACAAACAACCATGCAGAAGACTTATGGCACATTTTAATGTAATGTGGGTACAACCATGCAATTAAGTGAAAGCTTAGGGCCCATAACCAACTTCATCTACAACAGGGAACACAAGAGAATAAGGAGGTTTTTTTGAAGGTGCAAATATAAAAATGGTTTTATTGATATAGAAAAGTTAACAGACAAAGGTTGCCGAAAAATGTCTGCGATACATAGATAAATGCATAATCAATATACACAACACATAGTTATATGATTGCACAACAACACCTAAAACAATAGCAAAGAGGACAGCTTTCAAAGGTGCAGTGGGTGAGCTTTAACTAGCGCTGTGAATGCACCGCATCCTACCTGTTCACACTCAACCCTCCCTGAAGTCAGAAAAGCAGCCATGGCTATAATAAGTATCTCAACAGAAAAGAGGGAAAACGGTGAGGCATATTACCAATCAGGGTGTCAACGCTGGAAAAAACAGGCCGGTAGGAAAGACTCCAGTGGAGAACCCGACATACGTTTCGCAGTATTTACGATGGCTTAATCATGGGTGGCTGGATGGTGATGTCCTGGCAGGACCTTTTTATGGGCGTGTACGCGGTCACATGACCGCTGTCTCAACCAATACATTGGGCTTATGCGGCGCATGCGCGGTTATGTCGCTCGTTACACACGCCCACCGCTGTGTGTGACAAATTAATATCTGTGGACTTGGATCGCCTACATGGATGTCTTCTAAACATCAAGAATCATTTTGTGTGCATTTGCATTTTGTATCTATTTGTACTGTGTCATACTATATATATCCAAATATTTCTATTTATGATAACTTAGCACAAGTGAGACTTAACCTTTGTTCCTGTGACTCCGTGGATTTCCGTGTGTTGGGCGTGCACATGAACGTTTGTGTCGTCTCCTCCCTGCTCCCACCATGGCTTCTTCTATGCCCATTGTTGTGTGTCTTGGTAACCTTGGTTACTGGACACAGATGTGGGCTCTGACACCGGCGGTGGACGTGTGTGATAAGCGACGTAACCGCGCATGCGCCGCATAAGCTCAATGTATTGGTTGAGACGGCGGTCATGTGATCGCGTACATGCCCATAAAAAGGTCCTGCCAGGACATCACCATACAGCCACCCATGATTAAGCCATCGTAAATACTGCAAAACGTACGTCGGGTCTCTCCTACTGGTCTGCTTTTCCCAACGCTGACACCCTGATTGGTAATATGCCTCACCGTTTTCCCTCTTTTCCGTTGAGATACGTATTATAGCCATGGCTGCTTTTCTGACTTCAGGGAGGGTTGAGTGTGAACGGGTAGGAAGCGGTGCATTCACAGCACTAGTTAAAGCTCACCCACTGCACCATTGAAAGCTGTCCTCTATGCTATTGTTTCAGGTGTTGTTGTGCAATCATAAAACTATGTGTTGTGTATATTGATTATGCATTTATCTATGTATCGCAGAAATTTTTCAGCAACCTTTGTGTTTTAACTTTTCTATACCAATAAAACCGTTTTTATATTTGCCCCTTAAAAAAACTCCTTATTATCTTGTGTTCCAAACTACAGAACAATGTAGCTGCAACAAAGAAAATAGAAGCAAAAGCGAAAGAGTAGAAGGGTTCCCAAGAGAGAGAAGAAAGAGGGATGAGAGGGGGTGGGGATGGTATCCTCAGCGGTGGATGCACAAGAGAAAACCTGCTCTAGGTAGATTGCGGCCTTCCAAGGATGGTCTGAAGTGATAAGGAGTCCAGAAATAGAATCCAGGGGGTCCAGATCTGCAAGAACCTTTCAACTGAATCGTTACATTCTGCCGTTAGAGTCTCCATTTTATGGATGCTGGACATGTCCGCGAACCATTCCTCTATGGGAGATATCCAATATCTAGGGATCACCATGTGAGCAGCCGTCAGACAGTATCTCAACAGGCCCATCCTCTGTGATTTGATTGATCAAGGGATTATCGAAAGCAGGGCCATCTGGGGAGAGCCCACCAAATTCTTCACACTAATTTTATTGTAATCTAAGAAGACCGACTGCCAGAATTGCCGTATGATAGGACACTCCCACCAGATATGCAGTATTGTTCCTCTCTCCATCCCACACCTCCAGCATCTATCATAGACCTCTGGAAATATTGCATGGAGTAAGTGGGACACTTATTCCATCGCGTGAGTATCTTGAATTTTTTTCTTCTGAGCAGCACAAGCAATGGAAAATTTGTGAGTGAACATGAAGGCCTTTCGCCAGTCCTTTCCGGAAATGGATAGTCTGAGCTCTTTATTCCATTTTTCTATATACTTATGGCCTTGCCTATCCATTTCTTTAGTAAGAAAGGAGTATATCAGGTAGAGACGATGTCTCGGGGGAGCCTCTAGTAAAAAGAGATGTTCCAACTGCGGGGCGTGGCAGCAAAAAGTTTACGCCTACGACCCTCCATCAGTACTCATATTTTCAACATGGTTTTGCATGAATTTGTTAGAAAAATTATTTTTAGGGCGTGTGTAAAATATATATTTTTTTTAATAACAATCAATGTCCCGTGTTCTTGGCAATATTTTGTAGTAGGGCATCATATAAAAATGTTGGTTCTGAAAAGAAGCTAAAGATTTTCTTACAAATCAGTTGGGGTGTACTCATTTAAGCTAAACATTAATACCTTACAGCTATCACATCAGAATCAAGTGAAATCTTCATTTCAGTCACGACTGCAGAGTCTGTGTGACTGTGAGTTGATTGATCCATGATATACTGCAGTACAGAAGCTTAATTTTTTGGGGATGCACAACAAGCAAGGATGACAGTTCAGGTCCCCTTAGTGGTATTTTTCCTGATTTCTGAAACCATGGCTAATCTGTCTAAATAAACATTTTACTTTTTTATACCTGTTTTACTAATTCAATTTAGCAAATATACACCCTGGAAGATGCTTTTGTCCCATGTTTCTTTCTGGGTGTGTACTTACTTAGAAACACAACTATTTTTGGTTTCAGATTTCTTTTGTCAAATTTAAAGAAATAATTATAAAAATAAATAAATTATTATTATTAAAAAAAGCAAAATTAGGAGTAAATTAAATGTTTTGAGTTTACATACCTACCATTCTTCTAGCATTCTTCCTTTTGTGGTTATGGAAAGGGAAAGAGACACAGAATAATGTTAATTATAGTGTTCAGAATTTAAAAAACAACGCAAAAAATAATCAACATGTTAGTTTTTACATACCTGTCGTACTAGTCTTACCTGTGTACAACCTTCACCTATACTGTGATCTGTGACTACATGTGGAAACCATGTACAGTTTGGTCCAGAAATATTTGGACAGTGACACAAGTTTTGTTATTTTAGCTGTTTACAAAAACATGTTCAGAAATACAATTATATATATAATATGGGCTGAAAGTGCACACTCCCAGCTGCACTATGAGAGTTTTCACATCCAAATCGGAGAAAGGGTTTAGGAATCATAGCTCTGTAATGCATAGCCTCCTCTTTTTCAAGGGACCAAAAGTAATTGGACAAGGGACTCTAAGGACTACAATTAACTCTGAAGGCGACTCCCTCGTTAACCTGTACTCAATGAAGAAGTTAAAAGGTCTGGGGTTGATTATAGGTGTGTGGTTTTGCATTTGGAAGCTGTTGCTGTGACCAGACAACATGCGGTCTAAGGAACTCTCAATTGAGGTGAAGCAGAACATCCTGAGGCTGAAAAAAAAGAAAAAATCCATCAGAGAGATAGCAGACATGTTTGGAGTAGCAAAATCAACAGTCGGGTACATTCTGAGAAAAATGGAATTGACTGGTGAGCTTGGGAACTCAAAAAGGCCTGGGCATCCACGGATGACAACAGTGGTGGATGATCGCCGCATACTTTCTTTGGTGAAGAAGAACCCGTTCACAACATCAACTGAAGTCCAGAACACTCTCAGTGAAGTAGGTGTATCTGTCTCTAAGTCAACAGTAAAGAGAAGACTCCATGACAGTAAATACAAAGGGTTCACATCTAGATGCAAACCATTCATCAATTCCAAAAATAGACAGGCCAGAGTTAAATTTGCTGAAAAACACCTCATGAAGCCAGCTCAGTTCTGGAAAAGTATTCTATGGACAGATGAGACAAAAATCAACCTGTACCAGAATGATGGGAAGAAAAAAGTTTGGAGAAAAAAGGGAACGGGACATGATCCAAGGCACACCACATCCTCTGTAAAACATGGTGGAGGCAACGTGATGGCATGGGCATGCATGGCTTTCAATGGCACTGGGTCACTTGTGTTTATTGATGACATAACAGCAGACAAGAGTAGCCGGATGAATTCTGAAGTGTACCGGGATATACTTTCAGCCCAGATTCAGCCAAATGCCGCAAATTTGATCGGACGGCGCTTCATAGTACAGATGGACAATGACCCCAAGCATACAGCCAAAGCTACCCAGGAGTTCATGAGTGCAAAAAAGTGGAACCTTCTGCAATGGCCAAGTCATTCACCAGATCTTAACCCAATTGAGCATGCATTTCACTTGCTCAAATCCAGACTTAAGACGGAAAGACCCACAAACAAGCAAGACCTGAAGGCTGCGGCTGTAAAGGCCTGGCAAAGCATTAAGAAGGAGGAAACCCAGCGTTTGGTGATATCCATGGGTTCCAGACTTAAGGCAGTGATTGCCTGCAAAGGATTCGCAACAAAATATTGAAAATAAAAATATTTTGTTTGGGTTTGGTTTATTTGTCCAATTACTTTTGACCTCCTAAAATGTGGAGTGTTTGTAAAGAAATGTGTACAATTCCTACAATTTCTATCAGATATTTTTGTTCAAACCTTCAAATTAAACGTTACAATCTGCACTTGAATTCTGTTGTAGAGATTTCATTTCAAATCCAATGTGGTGGCATGCAGAGCCCAACTCGCGAAAATTGTGTCACTGTCCAAATATTTCTGGACCTAACTGTATCTACCTGACATTTCTGTTACATTGTCCTTTTTTCTTAGCAAAACATCTAAAAAGAAATAATGCTAAATCAATTAACTGTGCAGGTTTTTTTGTCACATTGTTAAATACTACACTACAAGTATGCTATTGTTGCATTAGCCTTTTTAACCATCATTTGCACCATAGCTTGCATTTCTGGTTGTTTCCATATTATTCTAGGCTTGGATAAGTGTGGTTAAATGTTTTGCAAACTTTATATTTGTGACCAAAATGTACGACAAATGAAGAAAAGGCGCTATTAATGGATGAGATAATGTAAGTGAAAATAATTCCATTACAAGGCTAAAAGTGTTTAAGCTGCTGGAAGCAACAGCACCAAGGACACTGCTGATTCTAGTGTTTATGGTAGTAGTAATACCTAATGTAGGTCATAATTAACTTCCATTGCCTCTGGAAAGGATATTAATAGTGAAGAAGTGAAATATATGCCACATTACTGTCTAAGTCATAATAGAAGGATGTTACCTCTGTCAACAACACCGTCAGTTTGAGGCAGTGTTCTTTATGGTCCACCAATTTGAGGCAGTGTTCTGAACATACCATCTTCCCCATCACCATAACATCTAGGCCCTGATTCATTAGGACTGTAATTTTGTAAGCCAGTCTTAATGAGGGGCATGCAGTAATAAGATGTGCTAAATTAGTAAGCCAACTGAATTATCCAAAGTTTAAAATAGAACCCCTAAACTTGTAGATTGGAAATAAAACTTAACGTTTAATACAGTATATGCACTTAGAATCCCAAGATCAATGAATTATAGAATGGTAGAGTTGGAAGGGACCTCAAGGGCCATTGGGTCCAACCGCCTGCCCGTGCAGGTTTTCCTAAATCATCCCAGCTATATGTTTATCCAGTGTAACAGCAAGCCACCCACTAAGCAGGACCACGTGGTACCCTGAAACCCTTTAATCCCTATACATGGTTCTGGAATTACTGCAGGGTCCAGGGGTTCACTACCTATGGTATGTTGCAGTCCAGACATGGGGATAGTCGACAGGCCAAGGTCAAACCGAGATGTCAGGCGAGGTACAAAACAGCAAGCAGGAGGAATGTCCAGAAAAGAGGCAAAGGTCAAACCGAGATGTCAGGCAAGGTACAAAACAGCAGGCAGGAGGGACGTCAATAAACAAAGCCGAGTTCATATGAGACATAAAGCAAGGTGCATAGTACTAGGAAGGATGTGGCTCAAAGCAACACAAGACTATCTCTGGCAAGGAACCAGGGACACTGAAGGATATAAAAATGGTGTGGTGCCTTCCCATAGACTGAAGTAGGAGCTGATACTAGCTGGAAGGCACACTTCCCTGCAGGCAATCAGCAGTACTGCAAGTTCCAGCCAGACCAAGCTTGGTGAATGTGCGGCGACTCTGCCCACCAAGGTCACTGAAACTGACTTCTCCCCCATCACCAGCACAGTCTGCAGTGTGAGCAGAGCAGTGCCTGGTGACCAGGGCAGATGTCACCGGAGCAGGCCCTGGTGGAGACGTGACAGTAGAGCGGCGTCTGGTGACCACGGCAGACATCTCCGGAGCAGGCCCTGGTGGAGACGTGACAGTAGAGGGGCCCCCTTTGTGATCCAAGCAGATGTCACCAGAGCAGACCCTGGTGGACATGTGACAGTAGAGAGGCGCCTGGTGACCGGGGCAGACGTCAACGGAGCTGGCCCTGGAGACGTGACATCCAGCTTCCGCTTGAAGATTTTTATTGATGTGGTTTTTGTGGTCACCTGTTCCACTCTCTGCCTGCTCTCACTGTCAGAAGGTTTTTTCTAAAGTTTAATCTGAATCTCCTTCATTTAAGTTTCATGCCATTGCTTGCTGTACTTCTTTGTGCTAATGAGAATAGGGAAGTTCTCTCTGCACTGTGCCTATTAAGTCTCCTCTCAGCCTTCTCTTTTGCAAACTAAATATTGCTACTTCTTTTAGCCGTTCTTCATAGGACATGTTTTGCAGACCTTCTACCATTTGGTTGCTCTTTTCGGGACTTGCTCCAATATATTGATGCCTTTCTTGAATGGGGACGCCCAGAGCTGTACACAGTATTCCAGGTGGGGTCTGACCAGGGCAGAGTATAGGGGAAAAATGTACTTTCTTGATCTAGATTCAGTACTTGCCTTGATACATTAAAAATGTTGTCGGCCTTTTTAGCTGCAACACGACACTGTTGACTCATGTTGAATATGGGATCTACTATTATGCCCAAGTCCTTTTCCCTGGTGCTATCCCCTAGCTCTATTCCTCCCATACTATATCTGCTTTTTACATTTCTTTTACCCAGATGTAGGACTTTGCATTTGTTCCTGTTAAACACCATTCTGTTAGCCTCAGCCCATTGTTCCAGTTTGTCTAGATCCTTTTGAATACACTCTCTTTCCTCTCTGGTGTTGGCTACTCCTCCAATCTTAGCATCATCTGCGAATTTTATAGGTTCATCAAAAATTCCATTGTTCATATCATTTTTAAAGATACTAGCTAACCCGAATTGTTAAAATTACAGATGTGGATATTGTAATGTATTACATGGTAAAGTTATTGATGGGGTCTATGTTTCTCCCAAAATGTTGCTGTATGCTGAGGAAAGCCGGGTAGGATGGTGTTAAATCCCAGCACTACAGGTTCTGATAAACTGCACCTGTGTAGCTGTGCATTTAACCTGGATAGGTGTTCACCTTAGGCTTCTTTCACACATCAGTTTTGTTGCATCAGGCACAATTCAGCTCAAAATACTATGCACCGGATGCGGCAAAAAAAACGGATCTGTTGCATAAGTTTTTCCATGCGGCCTGTCCGTTTTTTGACGGATCCGGTTTGATACTAAGCATGTGCAGATCACAAAACTGCATCCGGCGGCCGGATGCGTTTTTAGGAAAAGAAACAAAAACCACAAGAGTAGTTGGAAACTGAGCTGACCGCAATCCCCTATCTATCAGACAACACTAGAAGTAGCAGTGGGATGTTGCTAACACACCTAGGCACCTCGTCACTGCGTGAGAAACTTGGTACACCTCAAAGATAGAAATGAGGAATCCTAACTTGCCTCGGAGCAGTCCCCAAAGAAATAGCAAGCCCCCAACATGCAACAATGGTGATGTAAGAAAACACAATACATAGATAGAAAATATAGATCAGCAAAGGTGAGGCCCGACTTACTAGATAGAACAGGACAGGACAGATAACTGATTGCAGCCAGCAGAAAACCCCTGTAAAAATACCAATCTCCTGAAAATAAAAATGCTGAGACCACACAGACTCTCCCCCACTATATCAGGTACTCTTGTGCTTGACACTTTAAACAGAACTGCAGATAAAATGGGAAGAAACAAAATGACAGAACAAGTAATATTCTAAAGTATAATAATCCAAAACTGACCAGGGAGAAAGCTCCCTTTCTTGCTGGAGGGACTGCCCTGCTCCCAAAAGCAGAAAGACAGATCTTCACATTCAAGAAACAAAACACAGAACCAAATGGAATAAGCAGAAACACTCTTAAGTGCAAATCCAGCAATTAAGCACAGAAACAGTAAACTTATCTGGAGTATATTCAGGCACCAAATAAATGGGAAAATCAGAAGGGAAAACTTCCAGCCATCTTCAGAAGCAGGCAGGAATATCTATCACCGGCAACCGCCAGGCACACAATGCTCTCCTAAATAAACTAGGCTGATCTGCAATAGGATTTCCTGGATTGCTCAATTAATTCCATCACCTGTCTGAATCACAGAATCCAACTCAGCTTCATTACCATTCCTGGCCACCAGAGGGAGCTCCACACCAGTACCCACTCAGATGACATTCACAACACTGTGCCCAATGTATACATGCCTGAGCCTACCAATCAAACAAACCAGCTTTCTCCCAACTATATGACTTAATACACCTAACTAAGAAGTGGTTACAGCCAGATATCCTGTCTGCTCCAGAGGTTCTGGAACGTGTGGTCGTGGATAGATATCTATATGCCCTTCCCTCATAACTATGTAAATGAGTTACCCATCAAATCCCCAACACTGCAGATGAGCTGGTGTCACTGGTGGAATGGTATACTGCAGTAGAAGACTTGATACAGAAATCCAAACTGTTACATGATGCTGGCTAATGGTAAACCGGGGACCATTCAAAGGGGAGCAATGCCCCAATCTGGCTGGTCTGAAAGGTCCGAAGACCCCTCTGGACTCACAAAGGACTGAACCTACAAATATGTTTCAGGTGTAAGGGGCCAGGACATATGATTGAAAACTGTCCTTTAACTGCAGAACTAATGCAATGTGATGTGAGTGGGTTGAAATATGCTAAATCCATGTTTGCTGAAATAGTTTTTTCTGCCTTCTCAAAGCATGCAGCATCACCAAGGGAACCTTCATGCCACTTATGCCCTGGAGCATTTCACCAACATTCTAGCTTAATTATCTCAGACACATGACTTAACCTATGCCACTCCTGAAGAACCCAATGCAGGGAGAAACGTGTCGAGAGTGATAGAATATATATCTTAAATGTGATAAGGATAATATACATCTAATGGAATTGAGTATATATCTGTTATAGAGTGTGGAACAGCATATAGCTCAAACATACAGTTCCTCTGAGTAGAGACACCGACACATGCAGATTTCTAGAGACTGAAATAATATCACATATCTATCAAAATTATACTCACTTGTGATCATCTATAGTGATATCCCAAAATGTATATATTTCATTGTGTTTCAGTGTTTGAGGATCAATCTAACTCTGCAATATTTATTTGATGTATAGCAGGTTCGTGGCTCGGTATTCTCAGAGAGTATATATGCAGAGGCTTACCTATCAATAGACTGGGACATATGTATTATTTGTCTTGCATGGTTTAAATATATTTACAGGACTCATTGTGTTTGATTATAGCCTATTGCCTTTCATATAATTCTTAGTGTGGGCCAGTTGTTATTCCCTTTATGCCAAGTTAAGCAATAGTGTGTAGTGAGCATTCTACAATTATTACAGATTTCCTAGCATCTAGGGTAATTTGGTATTGCTGTGTACTATTGTTGGTTTATGACAGTGGATATATCTTTATACTCTTTTTCTCCATCATATTTTCAGCATGGACTCATAGGGCCCATAGGGTCAGTCTCGATAGAGTGGAGGCACCAGAGGTGGCCTTTCAAAAGCAGGCAAGATTATTAGGGCTGGAATATTAATACCCTACTTGCACTTTTTTGGCACATTTGTAGAATGGATATAACATGTTTTGGCCAATTTGCACACTTTGGAATTTTTAGGTTGCATTTTTTGTATTTTCCTTTTTTATTTATGCTGGTGGGGAATTATATAATGACAAATTTGTCCCTGCACATTTGTTGTAAGGATTACTAGGGCTAGACAATGTGGAGCGGGGCCCCACTCAGGTCCTTAGGGTGCTAAGCTCCGCTGTTAGGCAGTGCACATCAGGGCAAGAACAGTTATTAACAGGGAACCCTGTTTTTCTATTCCCCACCTATCTTGTAGTAGATATCCCTTGCATGTAATAGTTTTGTCATTGTTTTTTGACTTAGTATTAGTCATTTTTAACGATTTATTAAAAGTTATGTTTTATATGAGTATATTTTTGGTGATTAGAGTATGATTTGATATGCCTCAATACACCTTGTGATACCTTTTAATGGCTAACTAAAATAAAATAAAGTGATGTTACAAAGCAAGCTTTCGAGACATCTCAGGTCCCTTCATGAGGCATGGCATACCATGGCTGATGAAGGGACCTTAGATGTCTCGAAAGATTGCTTTGTAACATCACTTTATTTTATTGTAGTTAGCCATTAAATGGTATGACAAGATTATAATTTTGTTCCTCTCACTGAGAACATTCAATAATTTTTCAACTGGCTAACACGGTACCAAAACCTTTTCACTTGTAACTCAATACACCTCATTTTATTTTTTCGGAGAATTGTCCACAAGAAGTGTTGATAGACATATGAGTACATTAACTGTAGAAGGGAAAAAGGTACAGGCTCTGCTTGGTTCTAACAGTATTATCACTTTTGTTAGGGCCTGCTTGAGAAACCTATATACATGGTGACAATCATGAATATAAAACTGTACTTGTGGATATGGAAACCTGTGAAGAGGTGGTAACTTGCTAAGCAGCAGTTGTTCCAGACCTCAGTATGACTTAATACTGGGTTAGGTTTTCCCTTGCTTCTCGAAATTATGGGAAAAAAATCTGAAAGGGTTTCGTCCTGTTAAACCTATGAGAAAAAGGAGAGAGAGCTTCTGGACCCTGAGTCTCTTGCTGGTAAAATGGAGATTCCAGGAGGATCTCCTTTATGCCCTTGTAAAGCATTGGCAAGTAACACAGATGGAACCCAGTCGTATAATGTGAGAAAGGAGGTGAAAAATGTGTTACCAGACATTCTGATTATGTGACGCCCTGGCCTATCAGGTCGTCACAAGGGTGCAGTGCAACCTGCCCTTCTGCATGGTACCCGCTCCTCCTTGGTTACGGGTCCTGTCCCTTTGGTGTTGCTAAGAACAGGTATACACAAATCCTGAGGAACACTCTGCACCACACCGACCAGACACCCATTGGGTAGCCTGAGGGGAATAGGGCTGCCCAGATGGAGGGATGGTAGAAGGAGGGCCAGAAGTGTCAGTTGTAGTCAGAGAGTGTCAGTGAGCAGTGACAGGAGAGGTCACGCTGTGGAGCTGGGCTGTTGGCCTGGCCTGGAAGGAGCTGGAACCCCGGTCGCAGGGGGTAGTGGCAAGGGGCACGGTACTGCCACAGAGGGCAGTTCGGCGGCCTTGTGCTACAACCAGGCAGGGGCCAGGGCACGACGGGGTATGCGGACCCTAGGCTGGGAAGTGGCTTTATGCAGCCCAGTAATTCACCCGACGAGGACGGAATATTCATCAACCGCTCTCCACCCGCTTCAAAATCGGAGTACTAGTGCAAAGAGAGGGATAGGACTTTCCAAAACCGTCCAGAAAATCCCAAATGTGAACCCTGAGAGCAAGCTCACTCTGCTAGCCACGCAGGTGAGCGGGACCCGAATAGTTTTAGGTGAAAGGGATCCGCCAAGTGTAAACACAGTGCCAAGGGACAAGGCTTCAGACCAACCAGCAACGCCAAAAGGGCACGGACCCAGCATGTTCGACTTAAAGCTGCAGGGCGTTCAAGACTTTGGTTTACTTGGTGTCAGTGTCAGCATCTCTGGACTGTGTGAGTACGTTGTACCCCTTTGCTTTGAACGGGTCCCCAGCCTGCCATCACCGAACCCCGGGACACCTTCCCCTGCCCATGAAGGGGTTAACATCACCAGCTGCCATCCTATCACTCTCGGGCGCTCTCCCTCTCTCCTAAACACAGCAACGATGGTATCCTATTTTACCACGACCCGTGGGTGGCGTCACAAACACTATCCAATCCACCCCTTCAAAACCCCTTTTTATTTTCGAGAGGCCGCGCGACCCCGCCTCGGGTCCGGAGACCCCTCGAGCCACTGCAGATCTGGATCCGAGCAGCCCATCGGCTGTCGCGGGGGCGGCACAATTACACGGGATAAATTTACCACTGCTCAAATGAATGACCCCACTGTGGTGCGTGCTAGGGAAAATGCAAAAATAATAAATGGAGAAACTGTGTGTCCAGGAATCACATTGGCCTATCCTACCTTGGCTGTACAAAATAAGTACAGTGAAGCACGATGAGGACATTAGGGAACAATTGGTAGTACCCAAGTCATACCTAAGTGAACTGTGTTAGACATGGCTCATGTGCATTTGATGGTTGGACATCTTGGTGTTTAAAAGACATGTTTTTGGGCCCGATCTAGTAGCGGATTGTTTTTTATTGAAAGCCCAAGATCGTGCTCTCTACCGAAGTGCGCTAAAAAAGTGACCTGTTCTTTGTCAAGTTTGGTTGCCAAACACGATTTTTTTTCCTGTGAAAATATCCACGACTTCACTCATCACTACATATGACACTTAAGGTGGTGTCACACGGTACGTTATATCGTGCGATCGCATGAGCGATCGCACCCGCCACCATCATTTGTGCGTCACAGGCAATTAGTTGCCCGTGGCGCACAATGTCGTTAACCCCCGTCACACGTACTTACCTGTCTAACGACGCCGCTGTGGGCGCCGAACATCCTCTTCCTGAAGGGGGAGGACGTTAGGCGTCACAGCGACGTCACACAGTGGAGGGGCGGAAATGAGTGGGACGTCAATGCTGTGCACACCTCATACTGGAGAATCCACAAATTTCAGCTAAAGCAATAGCAGACATCATGGGGATTTCCCGTGAACATGTTTGTATCATTATCCATGAACATTTGGACATGAGGAAGCGATCTGCAAAGTGGGCCCCCAAAAGTGTGACAACAGATTAGAGAAGCATTCGAGTGAAAACTTCCGAGTCCTTTTGTCAGCGTTTCCGGATTGATGAGAACTTCCTGAATCGACTGGTCACTATGGATGAGACCTGGATTTATTTGTATGACCCTGAAAACAAGGAGCCATAAAAAGTGGAGACACAGTGGATCTCCTCTTCCAAAGAAGTTCAGGGTGCAAAAATCAGCCACTAAGGTGATGGTGTCTGTTCTGTTCTGGGATAAGGAGGGCGTGCTGCTAGTGGACTAACTTAAAAAGGGTTACACCATCAATGCAAGGTATTTGTCACGCTCCCCGGGTCCCCTGTCACGCTCTCCGGCTCCCCTGCCTCGCTCCCAGGCTTCCCTGCCTCGCTCCCCGGCTCCTCTGTCAGGCGTCCCCCGCTCCACAGCCTCCAGGCCCCATCACCTGCGGTCCCCAGGCGGCCCGGTCCCCGCTCCCGGCGCCCGTCGGCAGCTTTGCTCCAGCCCGGCTCTCCTGCCTCCTGTTCACCGCTCCCTGCCCTGGCTTCTGGCACCTGGGCCTCGCGCATGCGCATTAGGGTGCGCGCGCGGTCATTGACCCTTTCTTAAAGGGCCAGTGTCCTCCAACAGGATATTTAAGGATCAGGTACTGGGTATATAGGGGGATCCTTTCCAAGTGGGCGGGGCCTGTTCTTCGTGTTTTGCTAAGCTAGGAGTCAGGTCTCCTTGTGTCTTCTGGTATACTTACCTATCTCTCTCCTAGAGCCGCTCCTGCCTCGCCATCCGGTCCTGACGATTCCCGAACCCCGAACGGTGACTGTCCGCCATCCCGTCAGTACATACCATCTCTGATCCCTGTGGTGATCCGTCTTCTCGCTCCGTCGGTTCTGGACTCTGCCTGACAACATCTCGGCCTCCGAACCTGAGCTCCGTCACCCGGACTACCTTCAGTGACTCCGTGGTCCCAGGGACTTCTACACTCCACCCCTTTGAATGGACTGTCCTGCTACCTGTAGTGCTCCGGCTACCGGACACCTTGCCTTCGGTGAGGTGTTCAGCCCAGTGGATCCACCTCCTGGGTCTACCCGTCCACCTGGCCCTAACAGTATTGCATTGAACCTTTGGACCAATTGAAGGCAGCTCTGAAGGCCAAAAGATGCAGCAAGCTGTCCAAAAGGAATCTTGTTTCTGCAAGACAATGCCTCCGCTCACACTGCACAAGCACCCACTGCAAAACTGTCAGACCTGGGCTTCCAGCTGGTTGACCACCCACCTTATTCACCAGATCTAGCTCCCTCTGACTATCATCTGTTTCCAAACCTGAAGAAACACCTTAAGGGTACCAAACTTCACACCATTTCTGATGCCATGGCTGCTACGGATACCTGGCTTGAGGCAAACCAAAATTCTTCTTTTTGCTAGGCTTACAGAACTTGGAATACTGATGTAAGAAGCGTGTTGAGATCAGTGGAAAGTATGTGGAATAAATGTAATATTTTATCATCCTACTTCGTTTCTTTCTGGGCAAAGCCAAAGACTTATCAGCAGCCCCTCGTATGATCAAGCTGATCCTATTGGTCAATAAATACAATTATGTCACAACAAAGAACTTTAAAATGGTGGCTAATTATAGCCTCAATATCCTTTTGGCAACGTTTAAGTGAAACATGTTAGGGAGGCTATCAGCTATATTTTAACCCCTTGATCCCCAGCCTATTTTCACCTTTCTAAACGGGTAATTTTTTTTTAAAAAAAAATTATGAACAATGCCACTTTATAAGGTAAAAGCTATAAAATACTTCAACAGATGCCAGTGATTCTGAGATTGTTTTTTCATGACATATTATACTTCATGATTGTGTAAATTTAAAACAATATTTTTTACTTTTATTTGTGAAAATATCAGAAATTTAGCGAAAATGTTGAAACTTAAGCAATTTTCAAAATTTGAATTTTTATGTCCTTAAACCAGAGAATTATGTCACAAAGTGACATATCTGTGGGCAAAATGTACATGGGGACACTGGGCATTTATCATGGCCCAGTTTGGTTTCTATTTTTTGGTCTGCACTTAGTACTTTCTTTTGATGGTAGTAGCTATTGCATGAATTTGGGATCTGCACAGAATCAAGTTATATGTGTTTGTGTACCTTTAGCTACAGTTGATTCCTTTGTCAGATCTATATTTTTGTATATTCCAGCATATCTATTAATAATTTTTTGTATTATTGTATTTGTACTTTCTGTGAAATTCTTACTGTATTTAGGCCATATGTTATTGCCATGGGACCACACTGCCATTTCTGTTTTTAAATATTGCTTCTACAATCTGTGCGTGATATTATTGTAAATGAAGTTATTTGCACTTATGTGTTTGACGTTATCCATATGTATTACCTATAGTCAGGTTTTTTTGGTATGTGATTCCACTGCTGTAAGCTGGAACCTAAGAGCTCAGCCTTACAGCAATGATAATCGGGAAAGGAATGACGCGTCAACGATTAGGTAAGTAATTTTTATTGTTAACGGTCGTTCGTGCGTTTTACACGCAATGACGTCGCTAATGAGGCCGGATGTGCGTCATGAATTCCGTGACCCCCAACGACATCTTGTTAGCGATGTCGTTGCATATAAAGTGGCCTTTACTCTTAGGCAGATCTAAATTTCAACAAAATCATTCAGTTCACTTCGTGTTATAAGGCGTGGTTCAGTTAGGCTGGGGCCACACGGGGATTACTGCGATCCCCTTGCATGAGACTCGGCTCGTGCTGGCAGTACAGCAGAGCCGAGTCTCATGCTTGTGTCCTTGCAACTGAGGTCCGTTCGTGCGAGCAGACCTCAGCTGCGGGGGGCGGGCCGGCACTCAGGAGGGGAGGGAGGGATTTCTCTCCCTCTCTCCTGCGTAGTCAGCTATAGCCATTCTCGCATTGCACTGGCAGTACACCGGTGTACCGCGAGTGCAGTGCGATTTTTCTCTCGCCCCATTCACTTGAATGGGTGCGAGAGAAAGAGTCTCGGATTACAATCGCAGCATGCTGATGAAGCTCTTGTGAGCGACACGCGTCGGGCGGTGTTCTATTTTTTGACACTTTCATATGGCTTTTCACCTTGCCCTTACTTAGGTATTACTCTCCTCGGACCTCTTTCTGGGTTATCATTCCCTTGCTGGTATGTGTATATTCCATTGTTCTGCTCAGACCCAGCCTTTTGGGTCCTATATGGTTGTACGGTGCTAGGCCTTGTTTTTTTTATGCCCTATTTTTACCCTGGTGACCGGCTCTGTGATTTATATTGCACTGATACCACATTATTTGGTTTCCTACAGGCGGCTGGTTTTACTCAGGTTGGCATTTCTGGGCTTTGTACTAACACATTTTGCTGCAGTCAGCTCTGTGGATAGTTTCTTGTTATTACTGTGCTTATTTTGCTCTGTTCCAGCATTGATTTTTCAGGTCGTGGAGCTAGTGTCATGTTTTTAAATGTTTATAAAATTTTGCACTGAATGATTCATTAATAAAATTCTTGTCATATTTGTATATTATTCAGTGAGCTGAGTGCTTTTTGCCTACCTCTTTTTTCTCCGCTTACATAGTGATTGGTTCTGACAAGATTAAGTCAGGTGGGAGGAATCTGTTCGGTCATGCGTCGTTCCGGGACTCTCGCTTCTTTATTATGGTGTGGACTCCTCCGGGACGCCACCAGTAATAGTTCCTGCTCTGCAGGGTGTGCACTGGTTCCTGTCAGTTAGCTCTGATCTGTTCCGCTACCCAGCTTTCCCTTTGCTGACCTCCGTTCCCCTCGTACTGTCTGTCCGCCCTATCTACCTGTCGCTGGTCCTGTCCCGTGTCTCTCACTCCACCCCCACCTTTGTACTTTCGTGTTCTCCCGGCCTCTGACATCGGTAACATCCCCTGATTTCAGCTCTGCTCCTCCTCGGCTCTTTCCCTGACTTCTTAGGTTCTGACCCCCTTGGTTCTATTTGACTTTGGTTTCCTCACTCCCCTGTATTGACGTGACCTTCCGCTTTGACTTTGGCTTGTCTGACTACTCTTACTCTGGTGCTAACGACCTCTGGTGGGCTTTTGTATTACTGCACTTTGGAGTTCGTTCTCCACTGAGTCCCTGCGGCCCCTTGTGGAAGCTTGACAGTAGATTTTATCTTTATATTTTGTTTCCCTCCTGTTATGCTCTGATGATAAATAACCTTCTTAAAAAGGACAGCAAGTATGAGAATAAAAACACCAGTGGTATTGTTTTTTTTATAAAGATCATGATATGAAAAAAATATAATGCCAAATATTTAAAAAAAAAACAAATTTAAACAATATGTCATTTTCTGATGAAGCTTCCCCTTAAGGGGTTAATAAGCAATATGAAGAATAAAGCTTGCCACTGCCCAAGTCAAATGCAGTGATTTCCCTGTTCATTATTTTATTTTTTTGAATGGGGGAGGGGGTATGTAAGGAAAATCTTCAGCATGCTCTAAAAATCATTCTTACAAAAGTAAACCTCTCCTATGCTTAAAGCAAGAAATGACGGAGGGGGCTTTTGTCCATGTTTCATAAAACCATCTATTAAAAAACAAAACACAGTTTATTTAGGTTACCAGACGCACAAGCCATTTCATTGCCATATCACGTTGCAGTATTTACAGTCTTTAAGGAGAGTAATAGGTGAAGCCACGCTTAAAGCATTAAGAAGGAATCTGAACACTTTGTTCATTTTACATAATAAAATACAGCATGGTATGGCTCATTGGTTGTGCAGTAAGAGGAATTCTTTTACTGAATCACCAATCCTCTTAGGATGGAATTGAACTTTTGGCAGCCAATACATTCAAGTATTAATTTCCTTTTTGTAGTCTAAAAATGTTTGTCTAAACATATATTGATATTGAATATAATGATATGCACTTGATATTTTGCACAGAAGTTCCTTACAGTCCAGTCAACCATCGAATGAGGCATTTCGTGAACACCATTCCTCATTGTTCGTTTGGTCTCTTGGCGATTTGGTAAACTACCTTTATTTATTCAAAGGATAATTCCCTAAAAAAAGGGAATATCTCGCAGATCGCTTAGGATACGACACTTGAGACCCCTGCAATACTAAAATTGGGGCTCTGGAGCTCAAAAAACACAATAGAGCAGATGCACACATGCTTAGCCTCCCCTCCATTCATTATTAAAGGGATGCCACCTCCCATTAATTGCTTAGTTTTCACTTATTCAAGGACTATACAGTGATTTGATTTTTTTGTTAATGACCTATTAGTTGGCATGTCAGTAAGTATGAAATATATACACACTCACCAGATATTTATTATGAAGTATGGGATAATTATGATTTATGTATTTTTTATTACTATGCATTACTTTTTAGGAGTGCCTTATTTTTCGTTTTATAAGACTCACCCCAAATTTAGAGGAGGAAAATAGGAAAAAATAATTTTGAATGTGAAAATGAGGGTCCGTCTTATAATTCTAGTGTGTCTTATAATATCGCACCAGGGGAAAGCAGCAGTGGTGGAGCAGCTCGAAAAGTCACAGGAGGCAGGGTCAGCAAAGCTGTGGGCTTGAAGGAGGTGGTGTCATGGCTCAGGAGGGTCAGTGGACAGAAGGTCGGTGATCCTGTGGGCTTGGGGGTGTCGCGGCGGCAGGTACCATTGATCTGACGATGGACTGCTGGCTCCAATGAATTGCCCACTGTCAACGAGATCGACTTCAAGAAAATGGTCGCAAAGGTGGTGCATGCGTGGATAGGACTCTGCAGCCATTTTTTTGAAGTGCATCCCCGGGGCGATTCAATAGAGTCCGCAGCCCGCTTCCAGATCAATGGCACCACATCACCGATGCTCTGTCCTGTAATCATCCTGAGCTGCTCTACTTCAGTGACAGCCCCTCCTCCGTGCCCTCAGTATTGCCGACCCTGCCTCTTGTGACCCCGCTCCGGTAAGCCATATCCAGATTATGACACACCCCAATTTTACCCCCCCAGTTTTTTGGGGAAAAAATGTCCATCTTATAATCCTGAAAATACGGTATTTATTATCCCTATGTAGAATTACCGTAATTCAAATTAATTCACAGGAACATTGGCAACGTCGGGAATCTCTGGCTGCTGGACAGAAGCCATAAAACTCCTGTCTCTTTTCATTAATCGGCCTTGCACGGCAGCACTGGTGTCACACCTCAACAATGATGTCACACCAGCCTTGTTAATCAAATGTAGAGCCGCTGATGGTGGAAAATAGGAGGAGGATCTCAGGGCTGTTGTCCCGCAGCTCCACATTACTCGTGATGCTGATGGTCAGGGCTTTGCATATCAATTTGCACAAACCCTATACCTATATAATCACTACATTACCAGTCAAAATGAATGAATATGATTGTTATGACACTTTATGCTCTTATTGGATTAATTGAATTTTTTGTACTTGTGTGTATTTTTACTGCATTTGAACACTGTCACTATACTTGAAAAAAGCTTCACGAGATGCTGAATCACTGCATGATGGTGACTAAGGGTGGCTTTACACGTTGCGACATCGCTAGCAGATGCTAGCGATGGCGAGCGTGATAGCACCCGCCAATATCGTTATGCCGATATATTGTGATCGCTGCCGCAGCGAACATTATCGCTACGGCAGCATCACATGCACTTACGTGGTCGGCGTCGTCGCTGTGACTGCCGAACAATTGAGGGAGGGACGTTCGGCATCACAGTGATGTCACCGCGACGTCACTAAGCGGCCGGTCAATCAAAGCGGAGGGGCGGAGATGAGCGGGACGAACATCCCGCCCACCTTCTTCCTTCCTCATTGCTGGCGTGTGGCAGGTAAGGAGAGGTTCCTCGTTCCTGCGGTGTCACACGTAGCGATGTGTGCTGCCGAAGGGACGAGGATCAACTTCGCCCACGCGACAGCAACGATAATTGAGAATGAACCCCCATGTCAACGAGGAGCGATTTTGGACGTTTTTGCAACGATCCAAAATCGCTCCTAGGAGTCACACAGAACGAGATTGCTACAGCGGCCGGATGTGAGTCAAAAAATCCGTGACCCCAACGAGATCGCTGTAGCGATTTCGTAGTGTGTAAAGCCCTCTTAAATCCACCATATTTGTTATCTGAAAACTTTTGAATAATACTGTGTGTAGTTTTGCTTTTTATGTACCTCAGTGACTTGCTCTAGTCATTCACCTTGGAGAATATATTGTATCCCCCAACTGTGGACTCTGCTGCTGACCTTTAGTGTTTGATATAGTAAAAATTTAAATAAAGAATTTATAAAAAAAAATAAATCTAGATGATACATTTCTTTTAAGGCCGTTCACAAAACATTTTCACAGGGTTAGAATTCCGAGTCATGTGAGGTGAGTCACTTTAGCAGTAAATCCACAGAGGCCTCCTCAGTATGTGCATAAATCATATTTCTTGTACGTCACTATTGCTGAGTGCTTTGCCTTCCAACCTCTGCCACAGATAAGCAAAATAGAAACATTTTTTTAAAGCAATGGGGTGTGTTATATAAGTTAGCATTATTCTACTATGAGTATGTATTACCTTTCATGACTTCTTTGGGTCAGTATAATACGCCTTCTTCAACTTAGTAGAATAAGTCATTTTCTGTTTCTCCCTTTTCTTTCAGTAAATGAAATCCTATGCATTCATCAGTGATATTGGTTGCTAGAACCTGAATTTTTTGCCAGTGGATGATTGGATATCTTCCCTGAACACTTTTAATGGTAGCAACATGGAATTCCACTGGCTCGTTTAGCTTTAGTTTTCTAGATGAAAACTGGGCCGCATTTTTCCCCTAGGAGAAGCCAGTAGTAAATTTCTGTTACATCCAGCTGGTTATAATGGCATACAAATGTTGCTTTTCCTATGAGAAAAGACAAGTGCTGTACAATCATTCATGTCACATTTATTTTAAAGGTATAGGCAGATTCAGTGATAGATTCAGTTAGACTATGAATTAAAATGATGGCCACAAATACGGGAATTAAATATAGCTTACAGATAAGTTTATAGAATAAATAGAAACTGGTTTTGCTACAATAAGCAAAATAAGCTAGAAAATAAATTAATTTGGAAATAAAAGTTTTACTTGGAAAATGTAGAACACTTGATCTACTAGCTTTTATATATGTTACAATTAGAGATGAGTGAATCTTTTAAAGTTCAAATTCAGCCATTTATCAAATTTTTCCCCAAAATCCAAATCTGAGTGAATCAATTTACCACAAATTGTAATACAACAAAACACTTTTTGAGGCCTCCCTGGACTGTATTGGACCGATTAGCACAGCATTCTTTAAAAACTGACCAGTACTTGTCATAGGAAACTGCTTCTTAGGCCTCCTTCACATGTCCGTGTCTCCGGTACGTGTTTGGTCCGTTTCCTCACGTGCCGGAGACACTGGCATACGTAGACCTATTAAAATCAATGGTTCTGCGCACATGTGCGTGTTTTGCCATGGACCATGTGTATGTGTGGCGCCCTGGACTAGCCAGGTCATCACAGGTACTACAACACACACCCCCACCCCGAGACAGGCACATCAGCCAGACACAAAATCCTTGTTGCCTCCCTCTAGGGGCTGATGTCCACACCAGGTGGGGTGGAGCCAGGCGGTTGGCCCCACCCACTGAGGAGTTCACAGTCCTGGAGGCGGGAAAAGGAAAGGAGTTCAGTTAGGGAAGTGGAAGAGAGAGGAGTGAAGTGTGGTGAAGGAGTAAACTGACTGTGTCCAGGTGTGTTGCCCGGGCACTAAGAGCAAGGTTGGCAGACGGTGGTGGCCATCTGCAGGAGAGGCAGATCAACGCGGAACCGTAGGACCGGGGTCGGGCGGTGGCCCGCCGGTACCGAACTGGGGAGCGAAGTGAAGCCAGCACACACCGGCAGGGCCTGCGGACCTCGACCAGGCTTGGAGTTGCCGTTAAGAGGTCAAATCCATTAGTGACCAGAACCCCAGGGGTTTCCTAACATCCAAGACCCGATAGAAGGCAACTGTCCGACCAGTAGAAGGAAATACAGCTACCGCCACAGCTAGAGTTCCAAGGGCCAGAGCCTGCGGGCAAAAGGGCTCCTCCGGCACACATACACGCTGGGGAGCGGGTTGCCGTTGGGAAGCCATCGGGACCGAACATACACAAAGGTGCAGGGAAAGGCAGCCACCACGAACCGTCCGGGAGAAACCACAGCAGCCGGCTGCGGGACCCGTCCATCCAGCCGTTTGGTTTACCGGAGACTTTGCGTACATTTGTGGCTGAGTGAGTACAACCGTGCCATCCGGCACCGCGCTGCGCAGTCCAGGCGACCCTGCACCTTGCCAGCCCTGCCTCCCCTTCACCTCACTGGGCCCTGGGACCACCAACCCCTACCCACGGAGGGGGTAAAAAAACATCCCAGCTGCTCCCTACCATCGCTCCCGGGATCCCCGTCACCAGCAGCGGTGGTGCCCAACCTCACCGCAACCCGTGGGTGGCGTCACGGACTAAAATCCCCCAAACCAACCACCCCTTTCACTCACGGGCGAGGAGGGCCGCTCGAGTACCCGTATCTGGCCCGCCGCTCGAGCCACCGAGCAGCCATTGCGGCAGCGCTGGACCCAAGCGTTAGCGAGCGCAGCGCAGTGGCGTCCTCCCCGCCCGCAACATATGTGTGGAGCATATGTGTGTCCGTGTGCTCCACATGTAGACATGTCCGTTTTTCTCCGGCATCACGGGTGTAACACGGACCGCACATGGACCGCACGGATGTGATCCGTGTGACACGCACCGGAGAAAACACACGCGTCTGTGAAATAAAAATAATTTCTATACTCACCTTCTCCAGCGCTGCTGTCTCTGCCGCTGCTGTCACTTGCTTCCGACCCCCACTCATTATGCTCATTGCATATTCACTCCACTGCGGGCCGGAAGCAGCAGCAGCGGGGAGTCGTCAGGACCGGAGACCGAAGATGAGCACCATGGACAGCATTGCCAGGTACTGGAGAGCAGAAAGTTCCCATTCTCCGTATGTTATCACGGATAACACACAGAGAACACACGTGTGCCATAAACACGGCTCACGGGGGACCATACGCACCTTTGACATGTCCGTGAAAAACGTCCGTGATTTTCACGGACGTGTGAAAGAGGCCTTAGGCCTGTTTCACACGTCAGTGATTCTGGTACGTTTGTGCTTTTTTTTTTAAATGTACCAGAATCACTGACATACGCAGACCCATTATAATCAATGGATCTGCTCACACGTCAGTGATTCTGGTACGTTTGTGCTTATTTTTTTAAACGTACCAGAATCACTGACATACGCAGACCCATTATAATGAATGGATCTGCTCACACGTCAGTGATTTTTCACTGCACGTGTCTCCGTGCGGCGTACCCGCGTGTGCGTGATTGCCGCACGGAGACATGTCCATTTTTTCTGGCATCACTGATGTCCCACGGACCACGCAGTGGTGTGGTCCGTGAAACATGTGCCAGAAAAAAACGTGCTTCTAAAATAAAAAACATTTTAACTCACCCGGCTTCAGCTGCGTTCTCTGCAGCCTGTTCTCCCTGCTGCTTCTGAGCCGGCTGATTACTGTCGCGCATATTCATGATGCACGACACAGCCGACCCGGAAGCAGCTGCTGCGGGGGTCAGCGCCGGCCGGATGCTGCACCGCGGGAGCGATCAGGACCATGGGGAGCGGGAGCGCGCACAGGTGACTTAATCTCTAAGTGCAATCACGGGCCACGGAGAACGGAGCCCGGATTGCACTTAGACAACCCACATGTGCCGTGATTCACGGCACACGGAGGGACATGTGCGTGTTTTACACGCCAGTGAAAAACATCAGTGCTTTTCACTGACGTGTGAAACGGGCCTTAAGGGTAGGATTCCACTTGCGAGAGACTCGCACGTATCTTGCATTGCATTACCTGGGATGGCCTGCCTCTTTCCCGACAGGAGCATCTCAGCTGCATAGAAATACATGCAGCTGACCCACTCCTGTTAGGAAAGATGGTGATACAATGCAAAATACGCGCAAGTCTCTCGCAAGTGGAATCCTACCCTAACAGAGAGAGTTTCTGGATTTTCCTTCTGAAAAGCCATGTGCCTACTGAATTAAATCACAGGAGTCAACTTATCACATTCAGTCACGGACCATGATAAAGGTTTTATAACGAAATGCGAAGTCCCGTTTGCTACTATTTTTTTATGTCTATGCTGGTTTTTTCACATAACTTTTATTCTTTGCATAAAAAATAAGCTACATTTTAACCCCTTCATGACCGGACGATTTTGCGCTGTTTTTTTCCACCATTCTTCTTCCAAGACGTGATTTTTTAAATTTTTCAGTCAATATGATCATGTGAGGGCTCGTTTTTGTGGAACGAGCTGTACTTTTAAATGAAACCATAAGTTTTACCATATAGTGTACTGGAAAACGGCAAAAAAATTCAAATGTGAAAACATTGCAAAAGTGCGATTGCACTATTGTTTTTAAGATATTTTATTCACTGTGTTCACTACATGGTAAAACTGATGTATGGGTGTAATGTCTGAGGTTGGTGTGAGTTCGTAGACACCAAACATGATTAGGTTTACTTTTATTGAAGGGGTTAAAAATAATCAGAAGTTTGTTCAAAAAAGGTGGCGTACGTTTTGCGCCATTTTCTGCAACATGTAGCATTCTCATTTTTCAAGATTTGTAGATCTTTGATGGCTTATTTCTTGCATCTCGAGCTGACATTTTTACCGGTACCATTTTTGTGCAGATGCTATGTTTTAATCGCCTGTTATTGCATTTTGTGCAAAATTTGTGGTGACCAAAAAACGTAATTTTGGCATTTGGAATTTTTTTGCCGCTACGCTGTTTACCGATCAGATTAATTGATTTTATATTTTGATAGATGAGACATTTCTGAACGTGGCGATACCAAATGTGTGTATATTTTTGAATTTGAACTTTTAGGTTTTATTTATTTTTTTTAAACTTTTTTTTTTACTTTACTAGTCCTCCTAGGGTGCTATAAGGATCAGCTGTCTGATCGCTCATTCATTTCTCCCGATCAGAGCAGCTCCGCTCAAACCGTGGAAAATGACCATTTCTTGTAATAGCCAGTATTGCTTCTTACAGGACCTGAGTCATGTGAGCTACAGGAAACATCAGATGACCCTGTGCTACCATGATAACCACTGGATCCATGTGATCATGTCACGAGACTTCCGGTATCGGCCTGTACAGATCTACCGCCATCGTTGTTAACATGGTGCTGTCAAATCTTGACAGCGCCATTTAAGTGGTTAAAAGGCACGGTCGGAATGCAATTCTACTCGTGCTTGGCAGGCACATATGGCAACTGTATAAATCAGCTGATATATGCACTTATCGCCGTAGACTGCTTGCAGCAGCCCGCTGGGGTTAACACTACACTGTGTGCAGAATTATTAGCCAAGTTGTATTTTACAGGATATTTTTTATTGTTGATCGACAACTTTGTTCTCAATCAACCCAAAAGACTCATAAATATCAATGCTTAATATGTTTGAAAGTTGGAGTGGTTTTTTTTTAGATTTGGCTATCTTAGGAGGATATCTGTTTGTGCAGGTAACTATTACTGTGCAGACTTATTAGGCAACTTAATAAAAAACAAATATATTTCCATCTCACTTGTTTATTTTCACGAGGTAAACCAATATAACTGCACAGAATTTAGAAATAAACATTTCTCACATGCAAAAAACAAAAAAAAACCAAAAAATTAGTAACCAATATAGCCACCTTTCTTTATGATGACAGTCAACAGCCTACCATTCATAGATTCTGTCAGTTGCTTGATCTGTTTATGATCAACATTGCGTGCAGCAGCCACCACAGCCCCTGTGACACTGTTTCAAGAGGTGTACTGTTTCCCCCCCTGTAGATCTCACATTTTATGAGGGACAACAGGTTCTCTATGGGGTTCAGATCAGGTGAACAAGGGGGCCATGTCATTATTTTTTCATCTTTTAGACCTTTACTGGCCAGCCACACTGTGGAGTAGTTGGATGCATGTGATGGAGCATTGTGCTGCATTAACCCTTTCACGACCGGCCGATTTTTCGCTTTCCGGTTTTTTTTTCGCCATTCTTTTTCTGAGAGACGTAACTTTTTTATTTTTCAGTCAATATGGTCATGTGAGGGCTCATGTTTTGCGGAACGAGCTGTACTTTTAAATGAAACCATCAGTTTTACCATATTGTGTACTAGAAAATGGCAAAAAAATTCCAAATGCTGAAAAATTGCAAAAAAAGTGCGATAGCACTATGGTTTTTGAGATATTTTATTCACTGTGTTCACTATATGGTAAAACTGATGTATGGGTGTGATGCCTCAGGTCAGTGCGAGTTCGTAGACACCAAACATGTATAGGTTTACTTTTATATAAGGGGTTAAAAAAAATCGGAAGTTTGTCCGAAAAAAGTGGCGCACGTTTTACGCCATATTCCGTGACCCGTAGCGTTCTCATTTTTCGGGATCTTAGGCTCAATGACGGCTTATTTTTTGCGTCTCGAGCTGACGTTTTTAACGGTACCATTTTTGCGCAGATGCTACGTTTTGATCGGCTCTTATTGCATTTTGCGCAAAAGTTGTGGCGACAAAAAAACGTCGTTTTGGCGTTTGGAATTTTTTTGCCGCTACGCCGTTTACTGATCAGATTAATTGATTTTATATTTTGATAGATCGGGCGTTTTTGAACGCGGCGATACCAAATGTGTGTATATTTTTTATTTTTTTAACCCTTTAATTTTCAATGGGGCGAATGGGGGGTGATTTGAACTTTTAGGTTTTTTTGGTTTTTTTTAATTTTTTAAAACTTATTTTTTTACTTTTTTTTTTTATTTTACTAGTCCCCCTAGGGGGCTATTGCGATCAGCATTCCGATCGCTCTGCAGTATCTGCTGATCACAGCTGGAAGGCTGTAAACAGCAGATACGCTGTCTTTCTCTTTTGCTGTGCCCCGGGCACAGCGAAAGTGAAACCAATTCATGTGTAGTACAGGAGTCATCACATGACCCTGTACTACCATGACAACTATCGGGAGTCACGTGATCGCGTCACGTGACTTCCGGTTTCGGCGGTAAGTAAAAACTTTACCGCGATTGCGCTTATAATGGCGCTGTCATGTATTGACAGCGCCATATAAGGGGTTAATCGGCACGAGCAGATAACGATTCTGCTCGTGCCTAGCAGGCACACATCTCAGCTGTGAAAATCAGCTGAGATGTGTGCCGATCGCGGCATGCTGCCGCCGGAGGACCGCGGGCAGTAAGATTATGTCATTTAGGACGTAATTTTACGGCCCGCGGTCGTTAAGGGGTTAAAATCATGTTTTTCTTGAACGATACTGGCTTCTTCCTGTACCCCTGCTTGAAGAAGTTGTCTTCCAGAAACTGGCAGTAGGTCTGGGAGTTGAGCTTCACTCCATCCTCAACCCGAAAAGGCTCCACAAGTTCATCTTTGATGATATCATCCCATACCAGTACCCCATCTCCACCTTGCTGGCGTCTGAGTCGGAATGGAGCTCTCTGCCCTTTACTGAATCAGCCTCTGGCCCATCCATTTGGCCCATCAAGAGTCACTCTCATTTCATCAGTCCATAAAACCTTTTGAAAAATCAGTCTTAAGATATTTCTTGGCCGAGTCTTGACGTTTTATCTTATGTTTCTTGTTCAAAAGTGGTCGTTTTCAGCCCTTCTTACCTTGGCCATGTCCCTGAGTATGGCACACCTTGTGCTTTTTGATACTCCAGTAACGTTGCAGCTCTGAAATATGTTTTTACGACAGATTATACCTATTTGTAAAATCGCATTTTATTAGAATATATATTTAAAACGACAAACTCAACAAAAAACTACAAAAACTACATATATTCACACCACATAGGGGTTGACACATATTATTAATCCCAAATATGGATTCAATTTACTCCAAAATTGTGAGTTATCTTGCAGAGGTATGCAGCAGTCTTGAAATTGCCAAACTTTTGAAGCATGATCACCGAACAATCAAGCGTTTCATGGCAAATAGCCAACAGGGTCGCAAGAAGCGTGTTGGGCGTAAAAAGGCGCAAAATAACGGCCCATGAACTGAGGAAAATCAAGCGTGAAGCTGCCAAAATGCCATTTGCCACCAGTTTGGCCATATTTCAGAGCTTTTCAAACAAAACTATTTTTCTTACAGGCATACAAAAAAACTTTTTCTGACAGATTATACCTATTTCTAAAATCGCATTTTATTAGAATATATATTTAAAATCCGAAACTCAACAAAAAACTACATATATTCACACCACATAGGGGTTGACACATATTATTAATCCCAATTATGGATTCAATTTAACCCATATGGGGAGGAAGGGACTTTTAAATGACTACATACAAAGTAACAGGGATGTCCTTAATAGTTTTAGGGGTAACCTCTATTCCTTATCCCTGAACAATTTTTTCTGCCTGTCAATGGAGTACACCCTTATTTTTCCGGTGCCCTCATTCCTCAACGGCTTTCCCTTCTCTCACCCTTTCAGTCCCTGTTTAGGCATAAAGCTTTATTAATTAATGGGAAAAGGTTTTTCTTCCTTTTGTTTTACTGGGTAGTGTCAACCCACTATCTGAACATCTCAGTCTGCTGTATTTAGTTATACCCCAAGATATTAAAGGTCAAAAAACAATTATATACATTCATCTCTACTGTCCCTCAATGTACTGTACCCTGCCTACCAATGGAGTACATTCGAATTTGTACAATGCCCCCATTCCTTGGCGGCTGCCCCTCAGTAATTTACTGCCTCAAATAGTCATGCAAATAAACCAAAAGTATGGGACAAATCAGATATATTCAGATGACTTATTTGCTATTTTTCAGGGTCCTGAGATGTTTCTCATATCCATCAATAATTGCAATTGAAAACTCTCAACGCGTTTCCCTCCATCTCAATACTAGACGGAGTTCATCAGGACATTCAAAATTGGGCCTAATAGCCTCCTAAAAAGAAGAGGAGAGATACATGGGAATTTGTTCTGATATTTATTTTGCCTTGGTTAAGTCTAAATGAGAGGATCCCCATGTGGGACCCTGGTCAGAATAAGTTTTAACTCTGACAAAAAACTTCTTTTTAGGAGGCTATTAGGCCCAATTTTGAATGTCCTGATGAACTCAGTCTAGTATGAAGATGGAGGGAAACGCGTAGAGAGTTTTCAATTGCAATTATTGATGGATATGAGAAACATCTCAGGACCCTGAAAAATAGCAGATACAGTCATATGAAAAAGTTTGGGCACCCAAAATTAATGTTAACCTTTTTTCTTTATAACAATTTGGGTTTTTGCAAAAGCTATTTCAGTTTCATATATCTAATAACTGGTGGACTGAGTAATATTTCTGGATTGAAATGAGGTTTATTGTACTAACAGAAAATGTGCAATCCGCATTTAAACAAAATTTGACCGGTGCAAAAGTATGGGCACCTCAACATAAAAGTGACATTAATATTTTGATCCTCCTTTTGCAAAAATAACAGCCTCTAGTCACTTCCTGTAGCTTTTAATGAGTTCCTGGATCCTGGATGAAGGTATATTTGACCATTCCTGTTTACAAAACAATTCCAGTTCAGTTACGTTTGATGGTCGCCGAGCATGGACAGCACGCTTCAAATCATCCCACAGATTTTCAATGATATTCAGGTCTGGGGACTGGGATGGCCATTCCAGAACATTGTAATTGTTCCTCTGCATGAATGCCTGAGTAGATTTGAAGCGGTGTTTTGGATTATTGTCTTGCTGAAATATCCATCCCCTGCGTAACTTCAACTTCGTCACTGATTCTTGCACATTATTGTCAAGAATCTGCTGATACTGAGTTGAATCCATGCGACCCTCAACTTTAACAAGATTCCCGTTGCCGGCATTGGCCACACAGCCCCAAAGCATGATGGAACCGCCATCAAATTTTACTGTGGGTAGCAAGTGCTTTTCTTGGAATGCCGTGTTTTTTTGCCTCCATGCATAACGCCTTTTTGTATGACCAAACAACTCAATCTTTGTTTCATCAGTCCACAGGACCTTCTTCCAAAATATAACTGGCTTGTCCAAATGTGCTTTTGCATACCTCAGGTGACTCTGTTTGTGGCGTGCTTGCAGAAACGGCTTCTTTCGCATAACTCTCCCATACAGCTTCTCCTTGTGCAACGTGCGCTGTTTTGTTGACCAATGCACATTGACACCATCTGCAGCAAGATGAAGCTGCAGGTCTTTGGAGGTGGTCTGTGGATTGTCCTTGACTGTTCTCACCATTCTTCTCTGCCTTTCTGATATTTTTCTTGGCCTGCCACTTCTGGGCTCAACAAGAACTGTACCTGTGTTCTTCCATTTCCTTACTATGTTCCTCACAGTGGAAACTGACAGTTTGGATACACCTGTCTATGAAGTTCAAAGCTCAATGAGGTTACAAAACCAATTTAGTGGTTTAGTAAGTCAGTAAAAAGTAGTTAGGAGTGTTCAAATCAAGAAATTGATAAGGGTGCCCATACTTTTGCACCGGTAAAATTTTGTTTAAATGCGGATTGCACATTTTCTGTTAGTACAATAAACCTCATTTCATGACTATTTGAGGCAGTAAATTACTGAGGGGCAGCCGCCGAGGAATGGGGGCATTGTACAAATTAGAATGTACTCCATTGGTAGGCAGGGTACAGTACAATGAGGGACAATCGAGAGCTGAATTTATATAATTGTTTTTTGACCATGAATGTTTAAAATCTTGGGGTATAACTAAATACAGCAGACTGAGATGTTCAGATAGTGGGTTGACACTACCCAGTAAAACAAAAGGAAGAAAAACCTTTTCCCATTAATTAATAACGCTTCATGCCCAAACAGGGACTAAAAGGGTGAGAAAAGGGAAAGCCGTCGAGGAATGGGGGCACTGGAAAAATAAGGGTGTACTCCATTGACAGGCAGAAAAAATTGTTCAGGGATAAGGAATAGAGGTTACCCCTAAAACTATTAAGGATATCCCTGTTACTTTGTATGTGGTCATTTAAAAGTCCCTTCCTCCCCATATGGGGTAAATTGAATCCATATTTGGGATTAATAATATGTGTTAACCCCTATGTGGTGTGAATATATGTAGTTTTTGTAGTTTTTTGTTGAGTTTAGGATTTTAAATATATATTCTAATAAAATGCGATTTTAGAAATAGGTATAATCTGTCAGAAAAAGTTTTTTGTATACCTGTAAGAAAAATAGTTTTGTTTGAAAAGCTCTGAAATATGGCCAAACTGGTGGCAAATGGCATCTTGGCAGCTTCACGCTTGATTTTCCTCAATTCATGGGCCGTTATTTTGCGCCTTTTTATGCCCAACACGCTTCTTGCGACCCTGTTGGCTATTTGTCATGAAACGCTTGATTGTTCGGTGATCACGCTTCAAAAGTTTCGCAATTTCAAGACTGCTGCATCCCTCTGCAAGACATCCCACAATTTTGGACTTTTCAGAGCCCGTCAAATCTCTCTTCTGACTCATTTTGCTAAAGGAAAGGAAGTTGCCTAATAATTAATCATACCTTATATAGGGTGTTGATGTCATTACACCAAACCCCTCCTCATTACAGAGATGCACATCACCTGATTTACTTTACTTGGGAGTAGGAAAACATGTATAAAAAGTATCATGTGATCAAAATACTCACTTGCCTAATAATTGTGCACACAGTGTATGACCGCTAAGACATAATATTACTGTCCGTGGTCGTTAAGGTGTTAAAGACATTTTGGAAGTCCGCTTTTCCGCTGCATTTTTTTCTTGCTATGTACTAGGGAATCTTTTAAAGTTCAAACTCAGCAGTTTGTCAATTTTTTTTTCCCAAAATCCTACTCTGAGTGAATCAAATTACCATAAATCGCAATGCAGCAAAACACTTTTTGAGGCCTCCTTGGACTGTATCGGACTTATTAGCACAGCGTCCTTGTCTACTAATGGCTGCTGACCAGACAAGCCTATAAGACTCTTCTTAGCAGGACTAATAAGAGAATGTGGTCAACTACTTTAATAACACACAGACTTATCCATCTTAGCCGTCTATAATCAAGCAAACCGCTCGGTCTGTTGAGGGCATATTCAGACATCTGTTTTTTTTATGCACAAGAACAATTCTCCTAGTTTCATCAGATCTTTGGTCCAAGTGTCATCAGTTATGCTGGAATGAAAACTCCAAAAAGTTTCTATATTTTCTCTTCTCAAGAAGTCTGTGAAAATTGTACAACAATCAGATGGTGCTGTCCATTTTTTCATGGCCCCATAAAATTGCATTGCTAATTTTGATCTGACACTCTGACCGACTGCTCGGTCCACACAAAAAAAATTGTACATGTAAGTTCTATTTTTTCAAATTTTTTTTATTGATTTTCAAATGTAAGGGGGGTATGAACTAGGAACGTATGGGTATGTGAGTTCTATTTGTGAAAAACATGGTTAAAACTCATACATGAAAGGCTGACATCTGAACAATCAATGTAGCAAAATACCTTATATGAACCCCAACAAAGAGTAAGTACCAAAAAATAGCAACGGGGTTCACACAGGGTCCAGAAAAAGATTAGACCTAAAAAGTCCAAACAAACCAAGAATGCATTTTATAAATGATGTGCGCACTATGCTGGACTTGATGACAACCATCCGTTGTCTCTGACACAGTATGCTCTATTACCTTTGCATGTTAGATATTGTGTCTGACATGGTGTCCAGTCCACTGTGATGCACTTGGACAACAACACTCAGTTGGGGGTCGCCGAGCTCAGCCAAAATGTACTCAAAAGTTTGGTTCAGTAGGGAAATACCAGAGAAAAAGAAAAGGTTTGAGGCTCACTGTGATAATTGATTCGAAAAACCTGTTATCCACATCATTGGGAGATATGATCCAAGGTCCGGGCTGTCGGTCCAATATCGCAAGAAATAATTGGAATTCTCCAAGATTTAGTTCAGTACACGAACTTGAATCCAAAAACAGGAGCTCATAGAAGTCAATGGGCAACATAACCTAGCCTGCTGTAAAATGGTGTTAGTAAGAGCTAGGGGGCTGCAAAAGGAAGCAAAAGAGGGTAAGAGCAAGACAATTGCCTGGCAAACAAATGTGGATAGGGAAATTACTTAAAGGGGTTTTGTCACCATACCAATCATGGTTAAATAGGCAGTAAATGAATAAAAGAAAAATTTTAAGCGTGTCCCCACAGAGATAGGATTGTAAACACCACCACAGAGTTTCTTTTCAGAGTTCCCTCACAGAGCCAATATTTTTAAGACTACCCCCACAGAGCATATTTTCAGAGTACCCCCACAGAGCCTGGTGCAGAGTGGCCACAAAGAGCCTTTTATCAGAGTACCCCCACTGAGGCTTTTTTTCAGAGTACCCCCACAGAGTCTTATGCATAGAGCCCAGACAGAGCCTTTTTTTAAGAGTACCCCTACAGAGACTGGCTAAGGTTTTTGTTACCAATGGAGATGAGGTGGAAGTGTACCACTCCCGTGTCAGCAGCCGAGCTGCTCGGATCCAGATCCGCGGTGGCTCGAGGGGCGTCTGGACCCGGGGGCTCGTGGCCACTCGAATGAAGGGGGGTATTTACAGGGGGTATGGTATATTGAGAGTTCATGACATCACCCGTGGTGTGTGGTAAGGTGGAGTACTACCGCTGCAGCTGGGAGTACCCGGTGGCGATGGAGAGGGTAGCCAGGTGTTTAACACATCCACGGGTAGGGGGGATGCCCCGGGACTCGGTGATGGGAGACAGGGAGATGCCATTGGGGAGGTAAGGGTCACTTGCGTACTCAGTCCAATAACGCTGACACCGACAACCTTAGTAAACCAAAGTTCTGGACACTGCTGCCGCTGAGGGGGAGGACGTTTGGGTCCCGTTTTGTTGGTGTTGCCTGTTGATCTGTGACCTTTTCCCGTGGCACCTTGCTTCTGTCTGGTTGGTCCCTGTAGCCTAAAACTAGTCGAATCCCGCTCCCCAGTATGGCTAACTGAGGGAGCTTGCTCTCAGGGTTCACGATTGGGATTTCTTGGGCCGTATGTGTGGAAAGTCCTATCCCTCTCGTTGCGCTAGTACCCCGATTTTGGAGCGGGTGGATAGCGGATCTTGAAGGCTCCGTTCTCATCGGGTAAATTGTCAGGTTACCTGAAGCTACTCCCTGACTTAAGGTCCACATACCCTGTCATGGCCTGGTCCCAGCCTGGTGATGGTACAAGGCTGCCGGCTGTACTCCACGACAATGCCGTGCCCCTTGTCACGATCCCCTGCGACCGGGGATCCAGCTCCTACCAGGCCCAGACCAACGTGTGCTACCTAGTAGTTCCAAGGAGCCCAGCTCCTGACCTACTCTCACTTTCACCTCCAACGCTACACTCTCCCTTTCTCTGACTAATTCCTGACACTCCTGACCTTCCCTTAACCAACCCTCCAATTGGGCAACCCTATTCCACTCAGGCTGTCCACTGGTGTGTCTGGTGGGTGTGGTGCAGAGTGTTCCTAGGATTTTGATTAGCTGGTTTTGGCAACACCATTTGTTAGGGACCCGTAACCAAGGAGAAGGTGGATATTGCACAGAAGGGCAAATTGCACAATACCCTGTGACAACCTGCGCTTGCAACTTCAGGAGTCCGCTCCCCGGCTTGTGGTTACCTGAGGAGCCCTTTGCCCGCAGACGCTGGCCCGTGGGATCTCTCTGCCATGGCGGTGGCTTTCTATTCCCCTCATTGGGCTGTTGCCTTCAGTCGGGACTTTGGGTGGGACAGAACCTATAGTCCTGGCCTCAATCAGTTAATTAGGTAGCCCCCAGTAGCTTCTGGACCTAGCTTCAGGGTCTGAGTACCCCCCTTTGTGCTCCGGTTTCCGAGTCACTGGCGGGCCACTACCCTGTCCCGGTCCACCTCGGTTCCACCGAGCCGTCTTCCCGGCTCCTGCAGACAGAAGCCTCCATCTGCCTTCTAGCCAGCAGTACCAGGGCTCCTACCAGGGCACTGGTTCAGTTTGGTTTGGGTCTTTCCTTTGCTGGAGCTGCACACAGCTCCAGCCCACACCTCTCCTCTTGACCTATAGACTTGAACTTCTGGACTAGACTGACTGAACATTCACAGTGAACTGTTACTTTCCCGCCCCAGGCTGTCTGAGACTCCTAGGTGGGCATCTTCCAACCGCCTGGTTCCGCACCCTGGTGTGTCCGTCAAGCACTGAGGGGGGTGACTAGGGTTTTAAATGTTTGGCTTCTGTCACCTTGTTAGGGGACTGGTGTAATGCGGGGCCCTGTCTGTGACTACCTGGCCCGGCCAGGGTGTCACACTTTCTTCTATGACACCCATAGACTTGCCTTAGCAAGTCTCAGGCATTTTACGTGATCAGCATGCTGTATTTTTTTTCCTCAGGCCAAAAACCATTGAGGAAAAAAGTTGCAGATCTGCACTGCCTCTTTGTTTAACCCCTTCACGGCCAACTATGTAGATATACGTCATTGGTCGTGTATGGCCTTTTAATGTGATCAGCAAACATGTTAAGGTAACAGACGAGGGTGGATGTCTGATCCACCAGTGCCTGTTAACCTCTTAGATCTTAGCTGTCTAAAGTGCTCTGGCGGGGACTGCACTGCTCCCCGCCACCATTGGCAGGCCCATGATGTGATCACGGGGCACCAATTGGTTGCCATGGCAGCATGGGGTCAGATGATGACCCCTGTCACAGCCATGATGTGTTTCCTGTGCATGAGGTCGGAGTGCCAGCACTCATAGGAGTAAATAATTTCTCCTGAAGCACCACTTTGATCAGGAGAAGTGATCAATCAAGAAGAATTCAAGCATAAAATCCCTAGGAAAAAAAATCCCTAGTAAAATCATTAAAAGAATGTAAAAAAAAAAAAAGTTTTACAAAATATGGAAAAAAAAAAATCTAAAAGTTCAAAGCACCCCTTTTTTACCTCATTGAAAATAAAACAATAATAAAAAACAATATGTCTTTCATAAATGTCTGAATTATGTTTTCTTTAGTCGCCATACGATTGGTTTAAAATGCTTTAAAATACAATTACTGGAGATCAAAACATCACATCTATTTAAAAATGGTATAATTAAAAGCATTAGTTCAAGATGCAAAAAGAAGACCTCATTTGAACTCCAGATCCCAATAATGAGAATGTTACGGTTCTTGGAAAATGGCAACAAAAGCGCAATTCTTTTTTTGGACAAACTTCAGAATTTTTTTTCACCATTTGGATAAAAGTAAAATTATACATGTTTGGTATCTACGAAGTCGTTCTGACGTGAGGAATGATAATGCACAGTGAGTTTTACCATATAGTGAACATGGTAAATAAAAAAAACTTGTAATGGAATCCAGCTCACCCACGCCTGACCTCACCGCACCTGAGACACGGATCCGGCCCTGCCCCGGCCGCAGCAATGAGAAATGAAGGAAAGCGATCCAGCTGAGTGACCAGGTGATTTATTCAGTGCAATACAGACATGGCATAGTCGTGGTTAAAGCGTTTCTGGCTTAACGCCCTTAATAAATTTATGATTAAGGGCGTTAAGCCAGAAACGCGTTAACCACGGCTATGCCATGTCTGTATTGCACTGCATAAATCACCTGGTCACTCAGCTGGATCGCTTTCCTTCATTTCTAAATAAAAAACCCCCAGACAATCATGCAATTACAGTTTTTTGCAATTTCACCGCACTTGGAATTTTTCCCTTTCTCCAGTACAATATGGGTAAGAACGAATGGTGTTGTTCAAAAGTGCAAGTCGTCCTGCAAGAAAAACAAGCCCCTATATGTCTATATTGAAAACTAAAACAGTTTTGGCTCTTGGAAGAAGAGGAGGAAAAAACGAAAATGAAAAATGGAAAATCACCTGGGGGTGAAGGGGTTGAAGAAAGTGCAATCTGATCTTTTATCGGATTGCACTTGGCGTATTTATATGCACATGCGAACGAAGTCTAAAAGTTACTATTCTACTATGCATGAATAAACACAAGTACACTTTTTTTATTTGACGTCTGAATGTTGCCTTGATATGTACATGATGTTTTTGGAGAGTTGGAAAATTGAACTGGTATGCAAAAAGTTAAATATCCAGATTAACCCCTTAAGGACCGTATGATTTTTAATTTTCATGTTTTTATTTCTCCGCCCCTTATTCCAAGAGCCATAACTTTTTATTTTACGTTGATATAGACATAAGAGGGCTTATTTTGGGCATGTTGAGTTGTACTTTTGAATGACACTATTCATAATGTCATATGATGTAATGGTAAGTGAGAAAAAAATTTAAAGTGTGGCAAAATAGAAAAAAGTGAAATTCTGCAATTGATGTTTGTTTTTTAATTTATAGCGTTTATTTTACCATAAAACTGACCTGGCAGTATGATTCTCCAGGTCAGTATGATTATGTACAAAGCAAACATGTATAGGTTTTGTTTTGTATAAGTGGTGAAAAAAAATTTAGAAAAAAAATCTTGCTTGTGTCAAGGGCTGTGTGAGGCTTGTTTTATGCGCCCCAAGCTGATTTTTTTAAATTTAATATTTATTTGGGGTACATTCAATGTTATGATCATATGGCATTACATTTTATTCTGTTGCAAGCCCTCTTGAAGCTGTCATTGATCAATCATACTGAGTCTGCTGCTGGCACCTCTCCTGTCTCTCTCTCTCCCTATCAGTTGAAACTATGTAGCATTCATAGTCTGCTACTCTTATGGTCTCAGCATCGCAGTTGTATACCACACTTTGGAATAGTTGTCCAGTGTTTTAGCCAGTTCTCTAAATATGCTCTATACGTAATGACTACATCAGGGGACCTGAGGAAGTCACTATGTTGGCGTAATGTGTGGGGCTTCTAGTTAGCAGTCCCTCTATTGCATTTCCAGTTCTTATCATACAGGTCACAAATCTATTTTGGTTTGATTTATTGATTTATTCTGTATTTTTTAAAGCTTATTACAATTGTGACTTTTTTATTTTTGTCCAAGTACAGAAAAGAAAGGTCGCACTCCACAGGGATCTGGATGAAAGATGAAGCTTTAATCCAAGCACAGATTAGGGATACAGGTGGTGAGGGAGGGTGAGGACGTGCAACGCCGGACAACGGCGGGCCATTTCGCAAATAACTTGCTTCTACGGGTTCTACTGCTGCTCTTTTTTATTTTTGTGGTCACGCTTTATTTTTATTAGCTGTTATTTCATTACTATGTACATTTCTTATGATCTGCATACTATGTGATAATACCCTGGTTATATAATATATTGTTTCTAGCCTTATTCTGACTCATATGGAGTTGGGCAAACCCGCAGATGTTCGGGTTCAGTGGTTCTGGACAGACTTAAAAAGAAGTCCCGTTTAGGACATGACTTCACCCAAACTTGAGCCTGGCTCCTGAACTGCATATAAATCCTTGGTGTACCAGAACTTAAGTGCTATAAAATAATGATAGAAAGGGCTAGGGGGCTTCAAAATAGAGCAAAACGGGGATTAAAGCAGGACAATTATACTTACCCCAATTGATAGCTAGGTTCCTGGAATGTAGTGTAAAAATAAAGAAATAATTGGAAAAAATGTCAGAGTTCCCTGTATTTTGATACCCAGTGCAGATAAAGCAGGCATCTGGAGGCTGCTGACCCCAGGTGTGCACTTTATATTGTCTGTGTATCAAAATATGAGGGACCCAAATAATTTAAAAAAAGATAGTGCAGGATTCGACCCAATTTTGATACCCAGAAAAAAAAACCAGACAGTTGGCGGCTGATATTCTCAGGTTGGGGAGGCACATGGTTATTATCACCAAGTCTAAAAATAGCAGCCTGTAGCTGCCCCAGAATTGGCACATCCATCAGATGCGCCAATTCTGGTGCTTAGTAAGCTCATCTCGATTGCCTTGGTGCGGTGGCAGTAAGGGTAATATAAGGGGCTAATAATTTGTCAAAAAATCATAGCTGTCACAAAGCCCTGGATTAGAAATGGGTAGGGGTCTATGAGACCCCCCATTATTAATTATGTAGTTACATAGTTACTTAGGTTGAAAAAAGACCTACGTTTATCTAGTTCAACCTTCCTCCACCAGTTCTACATTTAAGTAACTTACATGTAAGTACAAAGAAGTAAACACAAAACAGAGAGAAATACTTTGTTTAAAAAAACACAACAAACCACCCTCTTTCTCCAGTTTATTAACCACAAAAACACCCCTGCAGGCTTGGCGTAATCCCCATCATGATGTACCACAATGATCTCGGCTCTGCTACATCCTGAAGTTGCAGTTCATGGTCACATTAGAAAATGTGACCAATCACTGAGGCAGACAAGACACAATGACAGAGCAGTAGCTGTGAGATTGGTGATGTTAGTGAGTTCACCTGAGGTCAGAACTAGCAGTTCCCAAAGTTCCCCAGTTGTGACATCAGGTGAACTTACCTGAGGTGCACTAAATGAACTCAATGCTGGATTACCGCATTAGGCAATGTGTGCATGTTGAGTATTTGAGAAGAGAAGAAAGAAGCTGGCATATAAAGCATTTGGGATCACCAGATGAAATTTGATAAGTTTACTTAAAAAAACCAGGACAAACAACATTGGCATACAGATTAAAAACACTTAAAAACAATTACAAGACGATTCCATGAGCGAGTCCCTGTGGGGAACATATGCCGTCTCCACAACTACAATCATGAAAAAATATATATACACAACAACATATAAATTATTAGTATAAGTGTCAGTGGCCCAGGTTAAACATGTGGACTGCAAGACATAGAAATGGATGTTTAACAAATAGATATAAAGACCAAAGAAGGTACAGAGGTTCCCTGCCGCTATGAAAATCAATGCCAGTTGTCAAAAAATAAACTATGTGTGAATCAACACAGTAATACACAATAATAGCCTATAGGAAACAATATAATGCCACAAGAAACCTGTATGCCATGAAATGATCAAAGTGAGGTGGAGTGAGAAACACAAGATCCTATATGTATTGCCATGCTAGGAGGCTTCCACATGGATGGGGATAAACCATATTGCCAAAAGTGAGTCCCTAGTAGTAAATAATATAGTAGGTAGTTGATTATAATTATCATAGGCGAAGCCTGACATCTGTAAGTGTCGGAAAGTACCGTATTACAGGCACTTTCTGTGCTGGGTCAGAGTTGGTGGGGTATGCATAATGAGAAAAGTTTCCAGCGGGCCGAAGCCAAGTATCGCACACATGCACTACTCCACCATTAGCTCCCTGCGTGTTGTAAGTTCTTCTGAGCTGTAAAACAACGAGGTTGTGCTATAAAACAGCGCATACGTTAATAAGAAGATATTTACCACACAACCCTAAGTAGAAAAACCTGGCAAACGGGTGTCGTAAAATGTTTATCTATAATCATAGTTATGCTTATTGATCATGACAAATCTTTACTAGAGAAATTAAGGGATGACATTAGAACTCGAGAATAAAAATTAAAACCCTTTGATTTTGAGAGTGTGGTTTCACTCTTTCAGCAACGACTCAAGGACACAATAGATAGATTTGAAAAAGAGGTCATTCATGGCAAAAAACAAAAACATTATTTGCAATAAAAAAGATTTTGAAGACAATCATGTTTGTAAGTGGACACATTTTGGGAATCAGACTTTTGGGAGATGCATTAATAGAACAAAATGTCACTGAAAAGTTAGGATCATCATCTAGCAATTTTTTTGTCCTCGGACACAAGCGAAAAGGAAAACCCACCAGGAGGGGCAAGCGCAAACGTAAATTCACAGTGCCAAACGAAAAGGAATCTGAGGTATGAATGAAGGTAATTTGAGTATCAATCTGTTCTCTCTCCGAACAGGAGACTTATGTATTGTCCAAAGGGCTCTTCTTCTCTCCAACAAAGGTTAAGTTCAAGCTAACCAAAGATTTATATATGTTTTGCAGACAGCTGTATCATCAACCTTCAATCATAGATACGGAGCCTATTAAGGACCGACAAGCCTTTCGAGACCTCCTGAAGTTACTCCAAGAGAATGAAAATGAGGGTAAAAAATACTCCATTTACCCATTGGTGCCATATCAGGCATCACCAGCCTTCTCCTTTTTTCGTGCGGTCCAGATGTTTTATGAGACTACCTGTTCAGATATGTACGAAAACTAAAAATACAATCTCTCTGACAAAATAATATGAGTACACAGGAACCACAGATGATTAGTCTAAAAAAGAATGTCTCCTTTCTAATCAAGGAGGTGGAGAAGGGGGGAATGTAGTGCAATGGCCAATAGACATGTACATTAAAGAAACCAAAACACAACTTAAAAATGTGCCTTGATATCAAGTAATACCATCGGATCCAACAAAAGTCTTCAAGACAAGGCTTGATAAACTTGTCATGAGAGCTTTTGAATTCAGCATAGTAACTAAGAAAGAAAGGTGCTTTCTTACCATCAACTGTCTGATAGTCCCTACCTTCTATATGCTTCCACGAGTCACTGCATTAAGCTCCGGGGAGACCCATAGTGTCCGGTATAGGTAATCTTTTTGAATGTCCGTGTTCCAACATTGACTTCTACCTACAACCATTGGTATTTTCTTTAGGTTCCTTTGTACGAGACTCCTCTCACCTAATTGAACTACTTGATGGACTAGTTACAGCACCTGAAACACTCTTGGTAGCCATGGACGTTGAAGCACTATACACTTGCATTGGACATGATCTTGGATTAAAGGCTGTTTCTTATTTTCATGGATTTGAAGACTACAGGAGGTAGAGTACATGATTCCTTCATACTGGCCCTATTGAAGATGGTTTTCGAGAATAATTACTTTACTTTTGATCAGACCTTTTATATACACAACCAAGAGCCCCTTCTTTGTCTAGATAGTCTGCAGCCATTAGGCAGACATAGACAAACTTTTTTTGTCCTGATGTGCAAAAATACTTTTGTGAGAAATTCTGTATCTTCCGGTTGAAAAAATTAGAGTTAATGGTTGATAGTATTAATCATTGAATCAAACAGGTGAACTTAGAAAACTGCCTGTGCCTTGTTTCAATGATATGATGGAACTGCTAACCCTTGTAGAACTACCGGTATCTCTGTGTTTCATCACTCACCATATAGCGAACAATGTGTATATATTTAGTTTTATCTGAATGTCTGAATGCCAGCACCTGTAAGCAGACAATTATATATTGTTTATCTGACCTATTTCAAACTGACTTTGTCATATTGTTCACAAAACATGAACAACTTCTTTGAACCTGACCTTATTAGTGATAACATACAACATATGGAAGGTCTAGCCCTCCACACAAATTTACTGGTTTTCTTACTATGAAAGCTACCAATACATAAATAATCCAATACCTGATTTCTGTGCTGCAAAGGGACTTTATTGCAGGGATAGACATCTTAATATAACATTATATATGGTAGACTCAGCAGTAAGTGATGTTGAAGCAATGCTCTTTGTATTTCCTGTAGGAGGAGAAATTCTCTAGAGAGAAACATTTAAGTAGTAAATGGATCTATAAATACAAACTGGTCCCTGCAAATGTTACTATAGCTGTTACTGAGTATGGAAAATGGAAATAGGACTGTATATCCATATATATATATATATATATATATAAAAAACTTGGCGTGAACATTTATCATAGTATGACTGTAATGAATAAATCTGAAGAAAACGTTTGCATGTGTACATATGTTTGCTTCTATGCTTTGTGTTCCCTTCAAGTAATTACAAAATATCTTCTATAGCCAAAGTCAAAGCCCCTTCTAAGGAAAATAGAGCGCAATGAAACAAAATGTTTTACATACTTATACACTGTATTCATCAAGTATGATAGTTTTCTTATTGACTACTCAAGAAATTGTATAAATGTTTTTATTTTTTTATTATTTTGTGAATCTTTTGTATTCTATTTTCCTTTAGACAGGTATAAAAATTACCTGTTTTTATTCCCAAAAATAAATTGTAGATTATAATCCATAGTGTAATCCATATTTGTATCTCGTCCATTCATTACCTGTTTGCCCATTTATCACATCCGTATGACATCTGTATAGCATCCATTTTTATATATAAGCAGTTGGTCAACAAAGTTTCCCATATTAATAATTGCAATGTGTCCGTAACAAATGAAAGCAATGAGCTCAGCATTGGGCTTCATTTTCTTATAACTAAAACTGACCACATTCCGATTCCACACGCCAAAGACATACTGATAGGAACTTTATATTGCAGATGTGTAAGAAGGAAACCGGGATATACCGCGTTGACATCAAACATCCAAGAGTTGATTTATTTCTCTTATATTTGCTCAGATCTACACGTTTCGAAGGACAGAGCCTCCTTCTTCAGGACTATTATTACAGCAAAATCAACTTTGATTTTTCTTTCATAATTGTCCTGAAGAAGGAGGCTGCTTCCTCTGAAAAGCATAGACCTGAGTAAATAAAAGAGAAATACAGTTAGGTCCAGAAATATTTGGACAGTGACACAATTTTCGCGAGTTGGGCTCTACATGCCACCACATTGGATTTGAAATGAAATCTCGACAACAGAATTCAAGTGCAGATTGTAACATTTAATTTGAAGGTTTGAACCAAAATATCTGATAGAAATTGTAGGAATTGTACACATTTCTTTACAAACACTCCACATTTTACGAGATCAAAAGTAATTGGACAAATAAACCAAACCCAAACAAAATATTTTTATTTTCAATATTTTGTTGCGAATCCTTTGGAGGCAATCACTGCTTTAAGTCTGGAACCCATGGACATCACCAAACGCTGGGTTTCCTCCTTCTTAATGCTTTGCCAGGCCTTTACAGCCACAGCCTTCAGGTCTTGCTTGTTTGTGGGTCTTTCCGTCTTAAGTCTGGATTTGAGCAAGTGAAATGCATGCTCAATTGGGTTAAGATCTGGTGATTGACTTGGCCATTACAGAATGTTCCACTTTTTTGCACTCATGAACTCCTGGGTAGCTTTGGCTGTATGCTTGGGGTCATTGTCCATCTGTACTATGAAGCGCCGTCCGATCAACTTTGCGGCATTTGGCTGAATCTGGGCTGAAAGTATATCCCGGTACACTTCAGAATTCATCCGGCTACTCTTGTCTGCTGTTATGTCATCAATAAACACAAGTGACCCAGTGCCACTGAAAGCCATGCATGCCCATGCCATCACGTTGCCTCCACCATGTTTTACAGAGGATGTGGTGTGCCTTGGATCATGTGCCGTTCCCTTTCTTCTCCAAACTTTTTTCTTCCCATCATTCTGGTACAGGTTGATCTTTGTCTCATCTGTCCATAGAATACTTTTCCAGAACTGAGCTGGCTTCATGAGATGTTTTTCAGCAAATTTAACTCTGGCCTGTCTATTTTTGGAATTGATGAATGGTTTGCATCTAGATGTGAACCCTTTGTATTTACTTTCATGGAGTCTTCTCTTTACTGTTGACTTAGAGACAGATACACCTACTTCACTGAGAGTGTTCTGGACTTCAGTTGATGTTGTGAACGGGTTCTTCTTTACCAAAGAAAGTATGCGGCGATCATCCACCACTGTTGTCATCCGTGGACGCCCAGGCCTTTTTGAGTTCCCAAGCTCACCAGTCAATTCCTTTTTTCTCAGAATGTACCCGACTGTTGATTTTGCTACTCCAAGCATGTCTGCTATCTCTCTGATGGATTTTTTCTTTTTTTTCAGCCTCAGGATGTTCTGCTTCACCTCAATTGAGAGTTCCTTAGACCGCATGTTGTCTGGTCACAGCAACAGCTTCCAAATGCAAAACCACACACCTGTAATCAACCCCAGACCTTTTAACTACTTCATTGATTACAGGTTAACGAGGGAGACGCCTTCAGAGTTAATTGCAGCCCTTAGAGTCCCTTGTCCAATTACTTTTGGTCCCTTGAAAAAGAGGAGGCTATGCATTACAGAGCTATGATTCCTAAACCCTTTCTCCGATTTGGATGGGAAAACTCTCATATTGCAGCTGGGAGTGTGCACTTTAAGTCCATATTATATATATAATTGTATTTCTGAACATGTTTTTGTAAACAGCTAAAATAACAAAACTTGTGTCACTGTCCAAATATTTCTGGACCTAACTGTAAATCAACTCTTGGATGTTTGATGTCAGCGCAGTATATCCCGGTTTCTTTCTTTCACATCTGCAATACGTCACTCCAGGACTGCAGCAGACACCATTTTATGCTTTTGTAGGATAAGTTAAAAATAAAGGAAAAATAAAGAAAAAAAGGGAAAAGCAGGTGTGTTATTGTTACCGGTCTCCAGAGTGGCTGTAACACTACTTTTGGGGCACTCATACTACTACAGGGACCACTCATTAGCCTTTATACATATGTGCTGCTTCCTGCACCCACCAGCATTCCCAGGTTCTGTGATTGTTTGCAGTCATTTCAGCGCCCACATCATGTGTAACAGTGTGTCTGACTGCATCTAATCACAAACCCTGTAGTATGCGTATCTATATTGGTGTAAAAAATAAATAAATTTCAAAGTTGGTGTAGGGTCCCCCATTTATGATACCAAGTACAGATAAAGCATATGGCTACAGGCTGCAGCCCTCAGCCGATTGCTTATCTTGTCAGTCTTTCTCTGCCTGAAGCCCACAGTGTGCGGTCATGTTCTGCGCCCACATGATGTGCCTTCAGTATGTAGCAGAGCTGGAATTGTCGTTGGAGCTCCCGTGGATTACATTGGAACTGTGTACTTTGGGGTTAATAAAGAGAAGAAAGAAGGTGTTTTTTGTGTATTTTGTTTCAAATAAAGGATTTTTTGTGTGTTTTATGTTTTATTTCTATGTGGACGGTCTTAGAGACCCTTGCCATTACTAATCTAGCTCTGAGCTATCATTAACCCCTTATTATCCAGATTGCCACTGCACCAGGGCAATTAGATAAGCCGGGTAAAGTTGCAGGCTACAGATCAAAAGTTTGGGGTCACCCACTTTTGTCTTTTCCATGAAAAATCATACTTTTATTTATCAAATGAGTTGCATAATAAATAGAAAATATAGTCCAGACATTGACTAGGTTAGAAATAATGACCTTTACTTGAAATAATAATGATCTCCTTCAAACTTTGCTTTCGGCAAAGAATGCTCCCTTCGCAGCAATTCCAGCTTTGCAGACCTTTGGCATCCTAGTTGTTAATTTGCGGAGGTAATCTGGAGATATTTCACCCCATGCTTTCCCCCCTCCCACAAGTTGGATTGGCTTGATGGGCACGTTTTGCTTACCATACGGTCAAGCTTCTCCCACAACAGCTATATAAGGTTGAGATCTGGTGACTGGGCTGTCAGAACACCAGCTGCCTGCTTCTTCCCTAAATACACCATGTACAGAATTATTAGGCAAGTTGTATTTTAGAGGATTTTGTTTTATTATTGATCAACAACTATGTTCTCAATCAACCCAAAAAGACTCATAAATATCATATCTTAATATTATTGGAAGTTGCAGTGGGCTTTTTTTAAATTTGGCTATCTTAGGAGGATATCTGTTTGTGCAGATAACTATTACTATGCAGAATTATTAGGCAACTTAATAAAAACCAAATATATTCCCATCTCACTTGTTTATTTTCACCAGGTAAACCAATATAACTGCACAAAATTTAGAAATAAAGATTTCTGACATGCAAAAACAAAACCCCAAAAAATTAGTGATCACTATTGTCACCTTTCTTTATGAAGACACTCATCAGCCTACCATCCATAGATTCCGTCAGTTGCTTGATCTGTTTACAATTGCGTGCAGCAGCCACTACAGCCTCTCAGACACTGTTCTGAGAGATGTACTGTTTTCCCTCCCTGTAGCGCTCACATTTTATGAGGGACCACAGGTTCTCTATGGGGTTCAGATCAGGTGAACAAGGGGGCTATGTCATTAGTTTTTCATGTTTTAGACCTTTACTGGCCAGCCACGCTGTGGAGTAGTTGGATGCATGTGATGGAGCATTGTCCTCCATGAAAATCATGTTTTTCTTGAACAATACCGACTTCTTCTTGTACCACTGCTTGAAGAAATTGTCTTCCAAAAACTGGCAGTAGGTCTGCGAGTTGAGCTTCCATCCTCAACCCAAAAAGTTCCCACAAGTTCATCTTTGATGATACCAGCCCATACCAGTACCCCATCTCCACCTTGCTGGCATCTGAGTTGGAGTGGAGCTCTCTGCTCTCTGCCCTTTACTGATCCAGCCTCTGGCCTATTAATCTGGCCCATCAAGAGTCACTCTCATTTCATCAGTCCATAAAACCTTTGAAAAATCAGTCTTAAGATTTCTCTTGGCCCAGCCTTGACATTTTATCTTATGATTCTTGTTCAAAGGTGGTCTTTTTCAGCCTTTCTTACTTTGGCCATGTCCCTGAGTATGGCACACCTTGTGCTTTTTGATAATCCAGTAACGTTGCAGCTCTGAAATATGGCCAAACTGGTGGCAAATGGCATCTTGACAGCTTCACGCTTGATTTTCCTCAATTTATGGACAGTTATTTTGCGCCTTTTTTGCCCAACACGCTTCTTGCGACCCTGTTGGCTATTTGCCATGAAACGCTTGATTGTTCGGTGATCACACTTCAAAAGTTTGGCAATTTCAAGACTGCTGCATCCCTCTGCAAGACATCTCACACTTTTGGACTTTTCAGAGGTCGTCAAATCTCTCTTCTGACCCATTTTGCCAAAGGAGAGGAAGTTGCCTAATAATTAAGCGCATCTTATATGGGGTGTTGATATAATTACACCAAACCCCTCCTCATTACAGAGATGCACATCACCTGATTTACTTAATTGGTAGTTGGCTCTCAAGCCTATACAGATTGGAGTAGGACAACATGTATAAAAAGTATCATGTGATCAAAATACTCATTTGCCTAATAATTCTGCACACAGTGTAGAACAAAACAACAGCACATGTGAAAAAGACCTTTATACACTAATAGATCACAGACTGCACAAGAGTCAACAGTTTGATGCAGTAGCAAAAGGTTCTGGGATATATTAAGAGAAGCATAGAGTCTATTTCACATAAAGTAATTATCCCCCCTATCTACTTTTCTGTGTCCAATTCTGAGCACTTTTAAAAAAGACCGAGAAAGCTGGAACAAGTTCAGAGAAGAGCTACTAGAATTTTGAGTGAATTGCAAACTATGTCCTACAAGGTTTAGTTAAAGGATCTAGGAATATTTAACTTGCAAGAAGGCTAAGGGGAGACTTAATAGCTGTCTAGAAATATTTTAAGGGATGTCACATTGTAGAGGGATCATCCTTTTTCTCATTTAAACATAAAAACACAAGAAGCAATGAGATGAAACTAAAATGGAGAAGATATAGTTTTGATATTAGAAAAAACTTTTTGACAGTCAGTGAGATGAATGAAACACGCTGCCATGAGGGGTGGTGAGTTCTCCTTCAAAGGAAGTCTTCAAACAGAGGCTCGACAACGACATCTGTCTGAGATGGTTTACTGAATCCTGCAAGGAGCGCAGGGATTGGACACGATGACCCTGGATGTCTCGTCCAATTCTCACATTCTATGATTCTATGATACTTGTGCATAGGGGCACCAATCCCTTCAATTGCATATATAAAATATATTATTCATTCAGAGAATAAAACAGTTATCTCCAATGTAATAACTACTTAAATATGTATATATGACATACAGTACATTGTTAAAAAAATATAGTTATTTTTGGTGGAAAATTTAATATATTAATATAGAAATTTAAAAACAATATATAGAAAAAAATTTATCCGTTTTTAATTTGTGTCATGAAGTTTTTTTTACATCTAAAATGTGCTATTTGTGTGATATTCTCCATCACTTACATAGCATTTTGAGCGTGAACAATGTACACACAATTAATATTCTTCTACATCAATTTTCTTTATATGGCACCCTGCTAAGTCCTTCATTGCAAATATCTTAGTTTTATACCACATGGAGTCTTATTACATCAAATCAGACGTAACATAAGTGGGGAACTGGCACTTTATGATCTTAATAATTTAATTTTCTTTTTATTTGGCACCCACATTGACAGTTCATTAAATTGCTTCATATGTTAGTGTATAGTCTGGAGAGAACATCAACACTTCGCTGATCTGAGGGTGACTATAATCTTTGAGACGTTACAGTGTATTAATTGTAAAGTCATTTCAATAAATTGAAGAAATAAGAAAATTATATATACATTAGGGCTAGCATCCAAAATTTAGCTCACTACTTTATGAAAATATTTTGGCATTGAACAGCATTAGACTTTAGCGAGCCAAAACACAAAATCCTTATTAGCATAAAATGTAGAGACTGTTAGTATTGTTTACTAGTTTATAGGAAAAAATAGAAACCAAGAAATGTATGCTGTATCACAAAAGCAATGCATTAAACATGAAACTCAGTTGTGTGAGGGTGAAAACATGACGAGGGTTGTAAGATTTCTCATTAAAGTGAAGGTTTCCTCTGCAAAGTACTACAATGCATATTTTACATGTTCCTTTAGGTATAATATTTCCATGGAATGATAATTAATGTAATTGAAATATTTTACTAGAATTTAATTTGCGGTCATTTTACACCTTTTATTATTTAATTCCAGAGCCTAGAAAAAAAATTAATTTATATAACTGAAGTTTTCATAAGTGTAAGAATCTGTAATAAATCAGGCAGTCATGGCAGAAAGTGTTGGCACCCTTGATATTGTTCCAGAAAATGAAGTATTTCTCCCAGAATATTATAGCAAATACACGTTTTGTTATACACATGTTTATTACCTTTGTGTGTGTTGGAACAAAGCAAAACAAAAAAAAAAGAAAAAAAGGCAAATTGGACATAATTTTACTCAGAACTCCAAAGATGGGCAGGACGAAATTGTTGGCACCTTTCCAAAATTGCGGGTAAAGAACTGTGTTTCAAGCATGTGATGCTCTTTCAAAGTCACCTTTGGCAAGTAACACATATGGGCAATGTGAAAATAACACCTGAAACCAGTTATGGCAGTGCTTGGAAATAATCGTGGCCACACAAAATAATACTTATCAAAAAAGGGTGAAACAACTGAAAATATGTCTTATATTCTAGGTTCTTCAAAGTAGCCACCTTTTGCTTTGATTACTGCTTTGCACACTCTTGGCATTCTCTTGATGAGCTTCAAGAGGTAGTCACTGGAAATGGTCTTCCAACAGTCTTGAAGGAGTTCCCAGAGATGCTTAGCACTTGCTGGCCCTTTTGCCTTCACTCTGCGGTCCAGCTCACCCCAAAACCATCTCGATTGGATTCAGGTCTGGTGACTGTGGAGGTCAGATCATCTGGCGTAGCACCCCATCACTCTCCTTCTTAGTCAAATAGCCCTTACACAGTCTGTAGGTGTGTTTGGGGTCATTGTCCTTTTGAAAAATAAATGATGGTCCAACTAAATGCAAATCAGATGGAATAGCATGCCGCTACAAGATGCTGTGGTAGCCATGCTGGTTCTGTATGCCTTTAATTTTGAATAAATCCCCAACAGTGTCACCAGCAAAGCACCCCCACACCATCACACCTCCTCCTCCATGCTTCACGGTGGGAACCAGGCATGTAGAGTCCATTCGTTCACCTTTTCTGCGTTGCACAAAAACATGGTGGTTAGATTAAAAGATCTCAAATTTGGACTCATCAGACCAAAGCACAGATTTCCACTGTTCTAATGTCCATTCCTTGTGTTTTTTAGCCCAAACAAGTCTCTTCTGCTTGTTGCCTGTCCTTAGCAGTGGTTTCCTAGCAGCTATTTTACCATGAAGACCTGCTGCACAAAGTCTCCTCTTAACAATTGTTCTAGAGATGTGTCTGCTGCTACAACTCTGTGTGGCATTGACCTGGTCTCTAATCTGAGCTGCTGTTAATCTGCGATTTCTGAGGCTGGTGACTCAGATAAACTTATCCTCCGCAGCAGAGGTGAATCTTTGTCTTCCTTTCCTGGGGCGGTCCTCATGTGAGCCAGTTTCTTTGTAGCGTTTGATGGTTTTTGCCACTGCACTTGGGGACACTTTCAAAGTTTTCCCAATTTTTCGGACTGACTGACCTTCATTTCTTAAAATTAATGATGGCCACTCGTTTTTCTTTATTTAGCTGGTTTTTCTTGCCATAATACAAATTCTAACAGTCTATTCAGTAGGACTATCAGCTGTGCAGCCACCACCAGACTTCTGTACAACACAATTGATGGTCCCAACCCCATTTATAAGGCAAGAAATCCCACTTATTAAACCTGACAGGGCACACCTGTGAAGTGAAAACCATTTCCGGTGACTGCCTCTTGAAGCTCATCAAGAGAATGCCAAGAGTGTGCAAAGCAGTAATCAAAGCAAAAGGTGGCTACTTTGAAGAACCTAGAATATATAAGACATATTTTCAGTTGTTTCACACTTCTCTGTTAAGTATTTGATTCCACATGTGTTAATTCAATTGTGAAGGACAAAATGAGAAAACATCCAGAAAATCATCTTGTCTGATTTGGCAAGGGTTTTTTTGCAAATTATGGTAGAAAATAAGTATTTAGTCACCTAAAAACATACAAGATTTCTGGCTTTTGCAGACTGGTAACTTCTTTTTTAAAAGCCTCCTCTGTCCTCCACTTATTACTAGGGATGAGCAAATGTATTCGCCACTATTTGGTATCTGGCAAATAATGGGGTATTCAAGGTATTCGCTATCTGACAGCTAATATGGTATTCACTTCGATACTTTCATTTTCATTTCTGCCTACCTGGCACCTTTTTCCTGCCAATGAACACATCTGACGTTGCTTGCCCTCACAGTAACACCGCAGTCATCTTTGTTGCGGTGTTACTGTGATTGGATTTGCCGCACAGCGTCATAGGGGGCTATATAAGGCTGCCGCCATTTTGTGTGCACGCATTGTGTGATATAGGGAGAGCTTATTCACAGGCAAGGAGAGATTTAACCCCTTAACGACCGCCGATACGCCTTTTAACGGCGACAAATTAGGGTACTTCTTCCGATCCGCCGCTTTTTAACAGCGGTCGGAAAAAAGGGTCTAGCGCCCCCCAGAGTCAGAAAATTTCTGGGGTCTCAGCTGCCGGGGGTAGCTGAGACCCTGGAGATCATGATTATGGCCGGTTTTTCCGGTCCCCGCTCACCTGATGACCGGTATACACCGTATACCGATGATCAGGTTACAGTAAATGACCGCGCTGGTAAAAAATCATTTATCTCCCATCTGGCATAAACAAACATGTCAGATGGGAGATAAATCTCATCCCCCGGTCCTCTTCGGTCCCTCGGTGTTGCCAAAGTGTCCCACCACCCCCCCTTCCTCCCGAAAATCTAACATGGCGCCGCACATACCGGCGCGCACAGCAGCGCGCCGGCCGCATTTCCCCCTTTCCTATGGTTTCTGTCGCATGTGCTATGACACATACGACAGAAACCTGCTCCCCAGGCCCTGCCAGGTCACCCCCTATTCCCACACCGGTGTTCCCCGGTGTCCCCCGTACCTGTCAGTTCTGATCCCCCGCGGCCCCCTCCTCCTTCACAATGCACGCCGGTCACACTGCAGAGCGCGGCTGTCAGCTTCCTGTGTCTGACTCAGAGATGCTGCTGCTGCTGCTCGCACTGTGCAGCTGTGACCCGGGGAGGGTGGGTGCAAATTCTTTGCACCCACTCTCCTCAAATGGAGGGTCTGCACTCCTAGAAAATGGGGGATACATTCCCTGAACGTGCCCCCCATATTCTAGAAGGTCCAGAATCGCCGCGGGACTTTCACAATGGATTACAGCAGGGACCCGATTTTTTTTTTCTTTTCAATAAATTGGCCAAAGAGGGAATGTTTTTGGGGAGTGTTTTTTCAAATAAATTTTTTTTTGTTGTCAATTTTTTTTATTATTACTGTCAATTAGTTATGTCTGGTATCAAATAGACTCCGTGACATAACTAATTGCTGGGCTTGATGCCAGGTGACATTACACATCTGGTATCAACCCCATTTATTACCCCGTTTGCCAACGCACCAGGGCGCGGGATGAGTTGGGGCGAAGCGCCAGGATTGGCGCATCTGATGGATGCGCCACTTCTGGGGTGGTTGCGGCCTGCTATTTTTAGGCTGGGAAGAGTGCAATAACCATGGCTCTTCCCACCCTGAGAATACCAGACCCCAGCTGTCAGCTTCACCTTGGCTGGTGATCTAATTTGGGGGGACCCTACGTTTTTGTTTTTTTTTAATTATTTATTTATAAATAATTAAAAAAAAAAAAAACAGCTTGGGGAGCCCTCCAAATTGATCACCAGCCAAGGTGAAGCTGTCAGCTGTGGTTTGCAGGCTACAGCTGTCTGCTTTACCCTAGCTGGCTATCAAAAATAGGGGGGACCCCACGTCATTTATTTTAATTATTTTTTTTTCTTTTTGGGCTAAATACAAGGCTAGGCACCCTTTAGTGCCACATGAAAGTCACTGAAGGGCGCCAGCTTAGAATATGCAGGGGGTGGGACGTTATATTTGTTTGACATCTATCCATTCATCCATTGTAGCATTTTAGGCTATGTGCCCACAATCAGGGTTTGCAGCGTTTTGGGCGCAGAGTGTTTTCCCTGCGTCCATAACGCCGCGTTGTGCAGTAGAAGCACAGTTGAAGGATTTTTAGAAATCCCGTGCCCACTGTGCTTCTTTTCTCCGCAGCATAAACCGACCTGTGGTGCAGCTTCCCGAGCCTCAACATGTCAATTTATGCTGCGGAGATGAGTGTTCTCTGCAGGTAGAATAGAACTAAAGTCCACAGCAGCCTGAACCCAAATCGTGGGCATAGGCAGCTGCGTTCTCCCGTGGACAACACTCATATCTCTGCAGGAAGGCTGACACTGTGTACTAGACGCCGTGTCGATGGATCATGGCCACATAGCCTAACAGTGAGAAATTTGTTGCTACAGCAACATTTTTGTGAAGTACCCGTGGATTCAAAATGCTTACTATACTCCTGAATAAAATCCTTGAGGGGTCCAGTTTCCAAAATGGAGTCACTTGTGGGGGGTTTCTAATGTATAGGTACCCAAGAGGCCCTGCTAATGTGACATGGTGCGTGCAATTTATTTCAACTTTTCCAAAATTCAAATGGTGCGCCTTTCATTCCAAGCCCTCCCATTTATCCAAACAGAGGTTTTTGGTCACATATTGGGTATCCCTGCGCTCACAAGAAATTGGATAACAACCTGTGGGGTCCACGTTTTGTTGTTGCCTCTTGAAAAAGTGAGAAATGTGATGCTAAAGAAACATTTTTGTGAAAAAAATGAAAATTTTCAGTATGGCAACCTAAGCTTATCAAATTCTGTGAAGTATTCGTGGATTCAAAATGCTCAATATACACCTAGATAAAAGCCTTGAGGTGTCTTGATTCCAGAATGGGGTCACTTGTGGGGGGGCCTCCACTGGTTAGGCACTTTAGGGGCTTTCCAAATGCGACATAATGTCCACTAATTATTCCAGCCAAATGTTCAGTCAAATGGCACTTTTTCCCTTCCGAGCCCTGCTGTGCACCCAAACAGTTGATTTCCACCACACATAAGGTATCTGCATACTCAGGAGAAATTGCACAATAAATTTTATGCTGCTTTTTTTCCTTTTACTTTTGTTAAAAAAAAAAAGCTATGTGGTTGAAGTAACAATTTTGTAGTAAAAATGTATTTTTATTATTTTCACAGCTCAACATTATAAACTTCTGTGAAGCACCTGGGGGTTCAGGGTACTCACCAAACATCTAGATAAATTCCTTGAGGGGTCTATTTTCCAGAATGGGGTCACTTGTGGGGGACCTCCACTGCTTAGGCACCTCAAGGGCTCTCCTAATGCAACATGGTGTCCGCTATTGATTCCAGACAATTTTGCAGTCAAATTGCACTCCTTCCCTTCCAAGACCTGCCGTGTGCCCAAACAGTTGATTTCCACCACATATAAGATACCACCAAACTCAGGAGAAATTGCACAATAAATTTCATGGTGATTTTTTCCTGTTACACTTGTGAAAAAAAAAGCTACCTAGTTGAAGTAACAATTTTGTGGTAAAATTTTATTTTTTTTAATTTCATGACTCAACGTTATAAACTTCTGTGAAGCACCTGGGGGTTCAGGGTACTCACCAAATATCTAGATAAATTCCTTGAGAGGCCTAGTTTCCAATATGGGGTCACTTGTGGTGTTTTTTTTGCTGTTTACGTACCTTAGGGGTCCTCCAAATGCAACATGGTGCCCGCAATCTTTTTCAGCCAAATTTCCTTTCCAAAATTCAAATATTGCTCCTTTCGTTCCAAGCCCTCCCATTTGTCCATACAAAGGTTTCAGACCACATGTGAGGTATCACCGCGCTCATAAAAAAGTGGGTAACAAACATTTGGGTCAAATTTTTTGAATTACCTCTTGAAAAAGTGAGAGAATTGATGCTAAAGCAACATTTTTGAGAAAAAAATGACAATTTTCAATATGACAACGTAACGTTATCAAAATCTGTGAAGTACCTGTGGATCCAAAATGCTCAGTATACCCCTCGATAGAAGCCTTAAGGGGTCTAGTTTCCAAAATGGGGTCACTTGAGGGGGGTTCCTGCTGTTTAGGTACCTTAGGGGATCTGTAAATGCAACATGGTGCCCGCAATCTGTTTCAGCCAACTTTGCTTTCCAAAATTCAAATATTGCTCCTTTCGTTCCGAGCCCTCCCATTTACCCAAACAAAGGTTTCTGACCACATGTGGGGTATCGGCGCGCTCATTAGAAAGTGGGTAACAAAATGTGAGGTCCAATTTTTGGTGTTACCTCTTGAAAAAGTAAGAAAATTAGTGCTAAAGTAACATTTTTAGGTAAAATGTTAATTTTTATTTTTTTTCATTCCACATTACTTTAGTTCCTGTGAAGCACCTGAAGGGTTAATAAACTTCTTGGATGTGGTTTTGAGTACCTTGAGGGGTGCAGTTTTTAGAATAGTGTCACTTTTGGGTGTTTTCTGTCACCTCGGCCTCTCAAACTCACTTCAAATGGGATGTGGTCCCTAAAAAAATGGTTTTGTAAATTTTGTTGAAAAAATGGGAAATTGCTGATAAACTTTGAACCCTTCTAACTTCCTAACCCCAAAAAATTTTGTTTAAAAAATTGCACTGATGTAAAGTAGACAAGTGGGAAATGTTATTTTTTAACTATTCTGTGTGACATAACTCTCTGGTTTATGGGCATAAAAATTAAAAGTTTGAAAATTGCAAAAATTTTAATTTTTTTGTCAAATTTCAGATTTTTTCACAAATAAAATAAAAAAATATCATCCTAAATTTACCTCTAACATGAAGCCCAATATGTCATGAAAAAACAATCTCAGAATCACCGGGATCCATTGAAGCGTTCAAGAGTTATAACCTTATAAAGTGACACTGGTCAAAATTGCAAAAAATGGCCTGGGCATTAAGTACAAAACTGGCTTCGTCCTTAAGGGGTTAAAGCTGTCCTGACATCTGCTATTAATAATCAACAATCTCAGCGCTGCTACATCCCTTGTGTTTGTTATACTAGCAATAGGTATTACAACTTGCAAAAAAAGGTCCCAAAATTGTAAAAACAACGGGTTCAGGTGTAGTGTAGTGTAGTGCCTGTCAGCCACCATCTCAATTTATACCAGCTCAGTTGCGTCCTTGTGTTGGCTTCATAGCGTACATAAACTCCCCAATACCCTACTGATAAAAAAAGTGAAAGTTTAAAAAAAATAAATAAATAAATAAAATTGCTGTCACAGTCTGTAGTTCTGCTGAAGCCAAATACTATAATATATAGTATCATGGTGGTGGCTTCATTTCTTACAGAACTTAGATAGTGGCCTGCTGTAACTAACACACAGTGTTACAAAATTTTAATTAATACTTGGTGTCAGTGGCTCTACTTTTGCCGCAAGGCCAGTACCTTCCTAGTAGCAACCTAGCATACTTTTGGAGGCTTCATATCTTACAGAACTTAGATAGTGGCTTGCTCTTATTAAAACACTGTCTCAGTGTTACCAAATTTTAATTAATACTTGGTGTCAGTGGCACTACTTCTGCCTGAAGCAAAATACTGTTATAGCACCAAGCTAGCATCCTGGTGGTGGTGTCTTCCGATCTTACAGAACCTGTGTGCCGCCCCCATGCCAGCAGCCGCCGCTGCTCGGATCTGGACCCGCTGTGTGTGTGGCTCGAGGGATCCTCCGGACCCGGGGGTCACGCGGACACGCCGAATAAAAAGGAGGGGCGTAGTTGTACGGGCTTGGCCGTATTAAGTTCGTGACGCCACCAACAGTGTGTGGTGAAGTGAGACACCACTGCTGCTGTTGTGGGACACCCGGGGGAGATGTAGTGGCAGCTGGATGTTAACCCCTCTGTGGGTAGGGATGGTTGCCCCAGGACCCAGTGTCTCTGTGCAGGGTATGGCAATGGCAGGGGCCTGCACGCCTGGATGTGCGAGGGGATGTTGGTTACTCACAAGTAAATGAATCACACGAGTCTTTTGGTAAACCACGGCACTGGTGGTTGTATTCCGGTCCCCCACCCGGGCTGGTGGTTGCTGTCCTTTCATCTGCACTGTTTTGTGTATTTGCGGACTGCCTGGTGTGGAACTCAGGAGTCCGCTCCCGGCTGACTGTGTGCCTAAGGAGCCGTGCCCGCTGACCCGTGGGATCTATGGGTCCTGGCGGTTGCCCTATCCCTCTCTGTGGGTGGTTGTCTGCTTTTGGGACTTTGGTTGGGACAAGACCTGTAATCCTGCCCTCAATCAGTTGATTAGCCAGGCCGTTGGTTCTGGTCCTGGCTTCAGGGTCCGAGTACCCCCTCTGTGCATGGTTTCCGGGTCAGTTCTCCGGTGTCGGTACCGGCGGGCTACAATCCTGTCCCGGTCCACCTCGGATCTGCCGAGCCCTTTTCTCGTCTCCTGCTGACGGAGACCACCATCTGCCACCTAGCCAAAGGCACCAGGGCTCCGACCCTGGCACCGTTCAACTTGAGATTCTCCTTCTGCTGGAGCTACACCTAGCCCCATCCTCCACTCCTCTCAACTTGAACTCTACAACAGAACTGAACTGCTTTTCCCGCCCCGGACTGTCTAGACCCCTAGGTGGGCGTTTCCTAACCACCTGGTCCCACCCACTGATGTGTCTATCTTTCACTAAGGGGGGTTGACTAGGGTTTCAGGTCGGCTGTGTGTAACCCTGTGAGGGAAGGTGTTCTGCGGGGGCCTAGGTGTGACTACCTGCGGTTTTTAGACTTAGAAAAACAGCTATCGTGGGAAAATATTAACACGAGTTTAACAACCCGACATCAGTGTCGTTGCACTGCCTGTACAAAAGGTCACATTACAGTATTCCCCTTCAAATAATCAAAACAAAAAAATGGGAACAAGAGGCGGTAAGGGCCGTGGACAAGGTGGTAATGACAGTGGTGGTCACCCAAGCAGTGTGGCTGAGCCAAAGAAAAAGGTTCCTGCTTTATTTACCTCTGCCTTCCTATCCCAATTTTCTTGTCCATGTGGGAAAGCACTATTGCGCCTTGAACAGTGCAAACAGGTAACGAGTTGGCTAGCAGAAAATACCTCCAGTTACTTATCGAGTAGCAAACCCCAAGGCCAAAAGAAAGCCATGTTGTTGGCCGTGACATGCTGGGCAATCAGGTGGAAGTGTCGGAGGATGGTGGGACACAGTTCCCCTCAGGTCAGCCTGAAACCTCCATTACCAAAGTTGTTGACCTTTAGGAATTTGAAGACAACAGAGAGCACAAGAGAGAGGTGTTCAATGCCGCGCCAATAGATCACTTCAGAAGATGTTCAGATCAGTGTCACTTTATTGTTATTCAGGTCGACGCGTTTCTGGGGCATCTGCCCCCTTCATCAGGACCACCAGAAAAAGAAATAACATCCAATCTGTCCAGTTCAGACAGTGTATACAATATATAGACACAGTGACGTCATAGGAACATCCCTCAAGAAAAAAACGAGCGGGAAAGAATGCCACGTTGCAGGCTGTGACGTCCTAAAAGCACCTAACATAAAAAATACAAAGATTCATCCACATTTGACATATATTAGTAGATAGCGAACATATATTTCCTTATAAAAAAGACACAAACTGTTTTTCATATTTGTGCAGAAAAGAAAAAAATAAAGGAACAATCATAGAAAGTGTGTAAAAAACATTTGCCTTCAATTGTGAGAGTGAAATATATGTACATGTATACCAGTGAATATCATACTTGTCTCATGCACCGGACAAGTCAGCGATCTCCCAAGGAAGGGAGAAGAACCCTCGACCTCATATGTGTATTTCACATCATATATATTAAAGACACGGCATTATAACCTGCCGCCACCAGTGTTTCTACATCTTTCACCCAAAAACATGAAAATACAAGTGCTGTGCACCTAGAGAAGAATTGAAGCATTATGAAGAACCGCTTCTGATCTGTGAACTCAGACCGCAGTTCAACCAAGGGCAAGACCGTGGGAAAAAAAGCAAAAGAGCATGCGCCGGAGCCCAGTTCAGATAATGAGCCGGCACAAGTTCACGGGAGGGCAAGAGCGTGGGAACCAACACCATTACGCATGCTCGGCCACTATCAGTCTCAGTGACACCGCACCAACCTATTAAACCCGTATAACCTTAGCTCTTTGAGCAGACCGTGAAGATAATCATGATCACGCAATGATCATACTGAAGTTGAGATAACCGCCACACTCCCAATAGTGATTTAAACGCACACCGCCGATGACACGGCGTGTCTCAGAGCCACCCGTGTGGGATGAACAGATAGAATTAAACATTTCAAACCTAGCCTTAAATAAATATATAAATGGACAGGGCATTAACCAACCCTTATTCAAACCTTAGAATGCAGATACGGGGAAAGTACATGCACACAAATGCAAAAAGAACAGTAATCCACCACAAACATAAATATGTGAAGAAGCCGCTCATGAGTATATATACTTGGGGAAAGAGAGACACGATCAGTAGTATAACCATAGCGACTAAACATTATTTCTCCCCCAGAAAAGTAAAGGATCGGTCCCCAGAGAAGGCACCAAATCCAGCAGCATCTTAAAACCCACGTGATATTGAAAACCTGTCAAACCGGACCAAACATATGTAAAAATAAATATATATATATATATATATATATATATATATATATATATATATATATAATTATGAATATCTATACACACATATACAAGGGGTAGGTCTGGTGACCTGATTAAAACTCGTAACACATAAAAACATAAAAAATCAACTATTATAGCGATAAAACCAGCATAAAAAATACACAATAAAAATATTAAAAATATATATATGAATATGATCAATGAAACAAATCAGTGACCTCATTAAGGCCATGGGGTTTTAAAGTATTAAGTTTGTATATCCAGTATGTTTCTTTTTTGTTGAGGGTCTCCATCCTATTCGTAACAAACACCGGTATATGCTCAATCGGGGTAACTTTCAAGGCAATTTTCTTATCATGGCAAATGGTGGTATGTCGGGACAAACCATGGAGCATATATCCTATTCTAATGTTGTGTCTATGAGAATTGATACGGTTATGAAGGGCTTGAATCGTCCTCCCTACATACCGTTTGTCGCAGTCACATTCAATCAGATAGATGACATAGTCTGATTGACACGTAAGGTGTCCTCGTATAACAAACTCCATACTTCCAGGACTACATCCAAAACTAACCCGCCCATGCTGGATCGACCTGCAGCACAGGCAATTTTTGGTCAAACACTTGTAGGACCCCATGGGTTTATTTGTCCCTACACAACTCGGTGGACCCCTTAACCTACTAGGGGCCAACTGGTTTTTAATCGTCATGGCCCTGCGAAAGGTAACCCCCGGTCGGGATGGCAGCACTCCCTTAAGGTATGGGTCATTACATATTATTGGCCAGTGTTTCCTTAAAATCCCCTTAATGGCCTCCCCATCACAGCTAAAAGTGGTTAAAAAATTGGATGAAAAACTCCCATTAGTGGTGGTGGACACCATTCTAACAGATTCATTGTTGTCAGCACTAGGGCTCAAATTCCGCCCCTGAAATCTAGCATCTCGATATGCCTTCTTCACTACCGTAAGCGGATACTTTTTCTCCAAAAATCTCTCTTTTAAAATCTTCGCTTGGTCATTAAAATCATTATCTAACGTACAATTCCTCCGTATCCTTTGATATTGATTTTTGGGGACATTAAGTAACCACTTATCATAGTGGTTACTATTAAAGTTGATGTATCCGTTGCTATCGACTTTCTTAAAAAAGGTTTTCGTGAGGAGAGCTCCTTCTGCATGTGAGATGGTGAGATCCAAAAAGTTAATAGAGGTCTTTTCCACAGTGGGGGCAAATTTTAGACCCCAACTATTATTTTCTATCCCTTCCAGGAAACTTAGATAATTATTTTCAGTGTTGTCCCAAATGATGAATAGGTCATCTATATACCTTTTATAGACAACTACATGCTTATACAATCTCGAGGAGTAGATATGCTGTATCTCAAAGAGTCCCATTACCAGATTTGCAAAGGTTGGTGCTGCCTTAGAACCCATAGCAACGCCACAACGCTGATGGTACATATTGTCCTGGAACATGAAATAGTTATTTTTAGATATGAATTCCATACTGTCTAAGACAAAGCTTTTTTGTGTTGCAGGTAAGCGGTCATCCATCTCTAGATACTGTTTGACACATTCAAGTCCTAAATTATGCGAAATGTTGGTGTAAAGGGACGCAATGTCTAGAGTCACAAACAAAAATGACTCCTTCCACACAACCTCCTTAAGAATACTAATGAGGTGCGGTGAGTCTCTCAGGAAACTCCTCAGGTTTGTCACATGAACTCTTAAAATGGAGTCAACATATGCCGCCAAATTCTCGGTCAGGGCCCCAATGCCTGAGATAATAGGTCTCCCAGGGGGGTCAGTTAAGCTTTTATGGATTTTTGGTAGATGGTAATAGAATGCTGTTCTAGGGTTTTTAATATCCAAAAATTTGTATTCATTTTGATTAAGAATACCCCTGTCAAAGGCATTCTTTATTAGAATCCGGTATACACCAATAGAATCCTGGTATGCAGAGCCCTGTACCACCTCATAATGTGCTTTATTGGACAGCATTCTTAGAGCTTCCTGTACATAACTGTTCCTATCCTGTAGGACAATGCCACCTCCTTTGTCCGCACTGCGGATGACAAGGTTATAGTTACTCTTCAGAGACGCCAATGCCATTTTTTCTTCGCCAGTCAGATTGGCCTTAGGAGGCACTCTATTCTTATGGATTCTCTTGAAATCCTCCAAAACCAGATCATTAAAGGTCTTAATATGGTGACCTACGCTGTGTACGGGATAAAAATTTGATTTCATCTTAAAATCAGTATGTAGGAAACCATCAGTAGTGCCACCTATAGGAGTGAAGACCGTTTTGTTGATTTGAAAGTGTCTAGTAAGTGTAAGTTTTCTAATGAATTTCTGAAAATCCAGAAAAAGTTCAAAATCGTTAGATGATCTTGCCGGACAAAAGGAGAGGCCTTTTCTCAGGACCTTAAGCTCACTCTTGGATAAAATGTGGCTGGAGAGATTAAAAATGCCAGAGGGATTATCCTTGATCACATGCTCTTTTTCCCTTTTTTGTTTGAGCCTGCGCCCGGCCCTGGTTCCCCTACAATGTTTTTTCTTTTCCCTGTCCTTGGTGTTAAAAAATCCGTGATCGGCATCTGTGTGTTTCTGGCTGGCGGTAAAAAAGGCACACAACCATTATCCCTATGTGTGTTATCAATTGTAACAATCTCATCCTCAAAACCTCCTAATGCAGGGACAGGAGAAGGGGGGATAGGGTTACAATCAAGGGTCACGGAAGTAGTAGGGAGTGGTAAATAGTCATCATGTACCGATAACTCTAATAGATCAATAACATCTATTATGGAGTTATGGATTACTTCAATAATCGCCTTTCCTCAAGGGAGAAGCTTATTCTTCAAACCGTAGGTACCCCCGATTTACATGGGACTGACTGGGATCTTGATTTGCCTGATATATACTCTGAGGAGGACACTGTGGTTATGAAGAAACTGTTCTTACGTCTAGAGGACTTGCTTAAAGAAGAACTTCGCTTTGGGCTTGATGCCCGGTTTTTAACTATTTATTTAGAGGAGAAACTTTGTCCGAGGGGCTTGAGAATCAAGCACGATTCTCCCTTTCCCTCTGATCCCATTTTTTCCAATGAATGGGATAACATTCTAAAGAATTGTATGCAGGGAATGCTGCAGTGTTTGTATAAAAACGGAACACTATTGCGACTGAGGCTTCTAAGAATATTTCAGAACTTTATAAGGATTTAAGTAAATATGATTTACACCCTGAATATAAGATCTTAAATTCCGATATTAACACTAAATTGATTCAACTAGAACAAGATATGATTTTCCGTAAATCAAAGAAACTGCAGAGGGACAGATCTGACATGGTGCCCAAAAAGACACAGGAGGGGGAGGTGGTAGCGGTGACCAGGAACCCCCGGATCCACAGATCTAGGTCACGCAGCAATCATAGGAGTTTTGTAAATAGTAAATACCATAAGAAAAATGTGGGCCAACGGGGAGGGAGAGATGACACTGGGGGCTCCAGGGACTCTGTCTCCGCGGATGTTCCTCAAGCAGTATCTGCGTCCCGAGTAGTGACGGTTCATCCACCGCCTACATGCATTATTGATGGTAATACGGATGAGGTTTTTTCGGCAGCCTCTGCTGTGACAGCTGTTACAGATACCAATTCCATGGAGTTAGATCCTATCACACCTATTGTCTCTGAACCACCCCAGCTTGGGGAATCCATTGATTTTGAGGATACTAGGAAACAATTGGAATCTTTAAGGTCTCAAATCGAGAGAATACGTAGAAAAAGAGATTCCTTGTCCTTTTTGTAAGTTGACAGGACTCTCCCACCAGGGGCCGAGCAGGTGGATGATGATGTTATTGATCTATTAGAGTTATCGGTACATGATGACTATTTACCACTCCCTACTACTTCCGTGACCCTTGATTGTAACCCTATCCCCCCTTCTCCTGTCCCTGCATTAGGAGGTTTTGAGGATGAGATTGTTACAATTGATAACACACATAGGGATAATGGTTGTGTGCCTTTTTTACCGCCAGCCAGAAACACACAGATGCCGAATACGGATTTTTTAACACCAAGGACAGGGAAAAGAAAAAACATTGTAGGGGAACCAGGGCCGGGCGCAGGCTCAAACAAAAAAGGGAAAAAGAGCATGTGATCAAGGATAATCCCTCTGGCATTTTTAATCTCTCCAGCCACATTTTATCCAAGAGTGAGCTTAAGGTCCTGAGAAAAGGCCTCTCCTTTTGTCCGGCAAGATCATCTAACGATTTTGAACTTTTTCTGGATTTTCAGAAATTCATTAGAAAACTTACACTTACTAGACACTTTCAAATCAACAAAACGGTCTCCACTCCTATAGGTGGCACTACTGATGGTTTCCTACATACTGATTTTAAGATGAAATCAAATTTTTATCCCGTACACAGCGTAGGTCACCATATTAAGACCTTTAATGATCTGGTTTTGGAGGATTTCAAGAGAATCCATAAGAATAGAGTGCCTCCTAAGGCCAATCTGACTGGCGAAGAAAAAATGGCATTGGCGTCTCTGAAGAGTAACTATAACCTTGTCATCCGCAGTGCGGACAAAGGAGGTGGCATTGTCCTACAGGATAGGAACAGTTATGTACAGGAAGCTCTAAGAATGCTGTCCAATAAAGCACATTATGAGGTGGTACAGGGCTCTGCATACCAGGATTCTATTGGTGTATACCGGATTCTAATAAAGAATGCCTTTGACAGGGGTATTCTTAATCAAAATGAATACAAATTTTTGGATATTAAAAACCCTAGAACAGCATTCTATTACCATCTACCAAAAATCCATAAAAGCTTAACTGACCCCCCTGGGAGACCTATTATCTCAGGCATTGGGGCCCTGACCGAGAATTTGGCGGCATATGTTGACTCCATTTTAAGAGTTCATGTGACAAACCTGAGGAGTTTCCTGAGAGACTCACCGCACCTCATTAGTATTCTTAAGGAGGTTGTGTGGAAGGAGTCATTTTTGTTTGTGACTCTAGACATTGCGTCCCTTTACACCAACATTTCGCATAATTTAGGACTTGAATGTGTCAAACAGTATCTAGAGATGGATGACCGCTTACCTGCAACACAAAAAAGCTTTGTCTTAGACAGTATGGAATTCATATCTAAAAATAACTATTTCATGTTCCAGGACAATATGTACCATCAGCGTTGTGGCGTTGCTATGGGTTCTAAGGCAGCACCAACCTTTGCAAATCTGGTAATGGGACTCTTTGAGATACAGCATATCTACTCCTCGAGATTGTATAAACATGTAGTTGTCTATAAAAGGTATATAGATGACCTATTCATCATTTGGGACAACACTGAAAATAATTATCTAAGTTTCCTGGAAGGGATAGAAAATAATAGTTGGGGTCTAAAATTTGCCCCCACTGTGGAAAAGACCTCTATTAACTTTTTGGATCTCACCATCTCACATGCAGAAGGAGCTCTCCTCACGAAAACCTTTTTTAAGAAAGTCGATAGCAACGGATACATCAACTTTAATAGTAACCACTATGATAAGTGGTTACTTAATGTCCCCAAAAATCAATATCAAAGGATACGGAGGAATTGTACGTTAGATAATGATTTTAATGACCAAGCGAAGATTTTAAAAGAGAGATTTTTGGAGAAAAAGTATCCGCTTACGGTAGTGAAGAAGGCATATCGAGATGCTAGATTTCAGGGGCGGAATTTGAGCCCTAGTGCTGACAACAATGAATCTGTTAGAATGGTGTCCACCACCACTAATGGGAGTTTTTCATCCAATTTTTTAACCACTTTTAGCTGTGATGGGGAGGCCATTAAGGGGATTTTAAGGAAACACTGGCCAATAATATGTAATGACCCATACCTTAAGGGAGTGCTGCCATCCCGACCGGGGGTTACCTTTCGCAGGGCCATGACGATTAAAAACCAGTTGGCCCCTAGTAGGTTAAGGGGTCCACCGAGTTGTGTAGGGACAAATAAACCCATGGGGTCCTACAAGTGTTTGACCAAAAATTGCCTGTGCTGCAGGTCGATCCAGCATGGGCGGGTTAGTTTTGGATGTAGTCCTGGAAGTATGGAGTTTGTTATACGAGGACACCTTACGTGTCAATCAGACTATGTCATCTATCTGATTGAATGTGACTGCGACAAACGGTATGTAGGGAGGACGATTCAAGCCCTTCATAACCGTATCAATTCTCATAGACACAACATTAGAATAGGATATATGCTCCATGGTTTGTCCCGACATACCACCATTTGCCATGATAAGAAAATTGCCTTGAAAGTTACCCCGATTGAGCATATACCGGTGTTTGTTACGAATAGGATGGAGACCCTCAACAAAAAAGAAACATACTGGATATACAAACTTAATACTTTAAAACCCCATGGCCTTAATGAGGTCACTGATTTGTTTCATTGATCATATTCATATATATATTTTTAATATTTTTATTGTGTATTTTTTATGCTGGTTTTATCGCTATAATAGTTGATTTTTTATGTTTTTATGTGTTACGAGTTTTAATCAGGTCACCAGACCTACCCCTTGTATATGTGTGTATAGATATTCATAATTATATATATATATATATATATATATATTTATTTTTACATATGTTTGGTCCGGTTTGACAGGTTTTCAATATCACGTGGGTTTTAAGATGCTGCTGGATTTGGTGCCTTCTCTGGGGACCGATCCTTTACTTTTCTGGGGGAGAAATAATGTTTAGTCGCTATGGTTATACTACTGATCGTGTCTCTCTTTCCCCAAGTATATATACTCATGAGCGGCTTCTTCACATATTTATGTTTGTGGTGGATTACTGTTCTTTTTGCATTTGTGTGCATGTACTTTCCCCGTATCTGCATTCTAAGGTTTGAATAAGGGTTGGTTAATGCCCTGTCCATTTATATATTTATTTAAGGCTAGGTTTGAAATGTTTAATTCTATCTGTTCATCCCACACGGGTGGCTCTGAGACACGCCGTGTCATCGGCGGTGTGCGTTTAAATCACTATTGGGAGTGTGGCGGTTATCTCAACTTCAGTATGATCATTGCGTGATCATGATTATCTTCACGGTCTGCTCAAAGAGCTAAGGTTATACGGGTTTAATAGGTTGGTGCGGTGTCACTGAGACTGATAGTGGCCGAGCATGCGTAATGGTGTTGGTTCCCACGCTCTTGCCCTCCCGTGAACTTGTGCCGGCTCATTATCTGAACTGGGCTCCGGCGCATGCTCTTTTGCTTTTTTTCCCACGGTCTTGCCCTTGGTTGAACTGCGGTCTGAGTTCACAGATCAGAAGCGGTTCTTCATAATGCTTCAATTCTTCTCTAGGTGCACAGCACTTGTATTTTCATGTTTTTGGGTGAAAGATGTAGAAACACTGGTGGCGGCAGGTTATAATGCCGTGTCTTTAATATATATGATGTGAAATACACATATGAGGTCGAGGGTTCTTCTCCCTTCCTTGGGAGATCGCTGACTTGTCCGGTGCATGAGACAAGTATGATATTCACTGGTATACATGTACATATATTTCACTCTCACAATTGAAGGCAAATGTTTTTTACACACTTTCTATGATTGTTCCTTTATTTTTTTCTTTTCTGCACAAATATGAAAAACAGTTTGTGTCTTTTTTATAAGGAAATATATGTTCGCTATCTACTAATATATGTCAAATGTGGATGAATCTTTGTATTTTTTATGTTAGGTGCTTTTAGGACGTCACAGCCTGCAACGTGGCATTCTTTCCCGCTCGTTTTTTTCTTGAAGGATGTTCCTATGACGTCACTGTGTCTATATATTGTATACACTGTCTGAACTGGACAGATTGGATGTTATTTCTTTTTCTGGTGGTCCTGATGAAGGGGGCAGATGCCCCAGAAACGCGTCGACCTGAATAACAATAAAGTGACACTGATCTGAACATCTTCTGAAGTGATCTATTGGCGCGGCATTGAACACCTCTCTCTTGTGCTCTCTGTTATCTACCATATTGGTGGCTGCAGCCTTGGATCGTTTGATACATGCGATTATAGTAGTTGTGGCTTCTCACAACTGCATTTGGTGAGTAGGTTTACTCCCCTATCCCTACCCCTTACATATTGGGGTAAGACCCTATTGCGCTTGTTTTTCCACAGCTGTTTTCCGAGGAATTTGAAGACGACATGGTCGATGATGAGGTGACTGATCCAACATGGACGGGTGGCATGGATTGCGAGAGCAGCAGTGCAGAGGAGCATGTGCCCATAGTCCGCAAAAAGACTTTAAGAGATAGGGTTTTGACCACTGCCAGAGGTCAATCAACTGTGCACATGACACCACCACCTGTGGCATCTCAGAGTCCAAGGGTCCGTGCACCACCTGTGCCATCTCAGAGTCCAAGGGTTCGTGGTGCGATTTTGTGGGAGTTTTTTTCCAAGAGTCCTTTGGACCAAATGGTTGCCATTTGTCAAATCTGTCAGGCCAAGCTTAGCAGAGGCAGAAATACTTCCAGCTTGGGTACCTCCAGCATGAAAAACCATATGTTAGCCAAGCACACCACTAGGTGGTTGACAGCTCTAGGTGAAAAACACGATTTCCAGACTCAAAACTCTTCCCACTTCTCCTGGGCTGCCTGCTTCCCAAACTGGTGTGAAGAAGGTGGCGCTGATGCCTCCTTCTCCCAACCTGATGTTGGCCAATTCAATCATCAACGACCACATCCGCTTCGGTGTCTAAGCGTTCCGTTCGAAGGGAAAATACCCTGTTACACACCCAAGGGCAGAAACCATAATTGCACGCATTGGGAACAGAGGCTTTCCGTGACCTTTTGGCGGTGTTAGAACATCGGTACTCTGTGCCTAGCCGCCACTATTTTTTACGTTGTGCCATCCCCGCGCTCCACAATCATGTCTCCGTAAACATCAAACGGAATCTCACCAATGCCATATCAGGGAAGGTACACTTAATCACAGACACGTGGACAAGCGGAAGTGGACAGGGACGCTACATCTCACCGACGGCACACTGGGTGAACCTGGTGGCTGCTGGTACAGAGTCTGAGCCGGCAACATCCCATATAATTAACACACCCAGAATAGCGGGCCGCACTTCAATCACAGTTTCAGTAGCCTCCTAAACAGCAACAACTCCCTCCTCCTACTCTTCATTTGGCTCCTGTGCATCCTCCTAAACATCCGCCGGTGTCCAACTATTGACATCATTCCCCAGCTGGGATTTCTGCAGCACTGCCTCGGCAACACGGCAACACGCTCTACTGAAGCTCATCTGTGACAAATCGCACAAAGCACCTAAGCTTTTGAAAGCAATAACTGAGCAGACAGATGAGTGGCTTGCTCCGTTGGACCTGCGTCCAGGGATGGTAGTGTGCGATGATGGTCGTAAACTGGTGGCGGCTTTAAAGCTTGGAAAGCTTGTACACGTTCCTTGTATGGCCCACTTTGTAAATGTAGTAGTTCAGCACTTCCTCAAGAAATACCCTGGGATACCAGTCCTACTTACCAAGGTACGCCTCATTTTCGCAAGTCATCTCCCTCTTTTGCTGGCCTGGCAGTGCTGCAGCAGCGCTTACACTTGCCTCATCGCAGACTAATATGTGACCTCCCTAAGAGATGGAATTCAACTTATCATATGTTGGCCAGGATCCATGAGCAGCAGATGGCAGTATCCCAATTCCAGCTGGAACATGCCCGTCAGACGCAGCTGCCAGACATAAGTTCTGCTGAGTGGGTGTGGATTGCAGACATTTGTCAGGTCCTATAGAATTTTGATTACTGTACCAACATTGTGAGTAGTGATGATGCTCTTATGAGCATTACCATTCCACTGATTTGTTTATTGAACCGCTCTCTGGATGGTCTGACTGACCAAAAGTGTTAATTCAGCTGAGTTATCTGTGGAACCAGACCTCACAATGGTTGCTAGTAGTCCGCACAACCTTGGACAACAGGCTCAGGCCACCTTTGGTCAGCATCATGAGGATGAGGAGGATGATGAAGAACAGTAATGCTTTGAAGTTGGTAACCAAAGGATTGACAACCCAAGCTTCAGGGCTGTCCACCATGGATGGCTTGAGGAGGAGCAGGAGTAGGAGAGAGAGACTGAGGAGGAGAGGAGATTTAGGGAGACAGAATGTATTCTTAGCAGTGACACACAAAGGTTTCTAGTTCGGAGTCTGGGACACATGGCACAGTTCATTTCACACTGCCTTTCTCATGACTGTCGGCTAGTCCACACTTTGGCAGACAACAAATACTGGTTATGTACCTTCCTTGACCCATGCTACAAAGACAAATTCGCTTCGCTACTTGTGGAGGCAAATAAGGATTGTACTACGGAAACATTCAAAAGAGCTGTAGTGGGGAGCAGTTGATGAAACGATTACCCTCAGATCATGCTGGGGTCAGAGGTAGAGTGTCATCTCACACAACAGGATTACAAGAGAGGGCTACGCATAGTAGGAGCAACACAGGCAGGGGACTAATGTGGCAAAACTGGTCCATTTTCCACAAACCATCAACTGCGAATCAGATACCGGTTGGGGGAACTATGACAAGGAGGGAACACTTAAGTAAGATGGTGAGGGACTATGTAGGTGACCATATCAGAGTGCTTTCAGAGTCTACAGCTCCCTTTAACTATTGGGTTTCCAAGCTCAACATTTGGCCAGACCTCGCCTTATACGTTTTGGAAGTGCTAGCTTGCCCTGCTGCGAGTGTGTTGTCTGAGCGTGTTTTCACCTCAGCGGGTTCAATAATAACAGATACTCACACACGACTATCCACGGAAAGTGCAGACAGTTTGACGATGATCAAAATGAATCATAGATGGATTGCGCCAGAGTATCTCAGGCCATCTGTTAACAAGACCCAATAATAAGTGTAGCCCCAATTTGTATTTGTTAAGTTCAAATAAATTCCATTGTTTCTCATTCAAGACTATTTTGTCTTCTATCATCTAATGACACCGCATGACTAATCTAACTTGTTATGCTGCTGTGATTTAATTGTTTGTCCCAATCACCCAGGGCAATATTTTTCAAGCCTTTGTACATTATGCACTGGCACAACCACTGTCAATGCTACACTGTCTAGAACAATTGGTCAGGCAGTCACTATTTGTGTTCTTTATTGATGCTGTGCTCCACAGTGTGTTACACATGGCCACCTGCGGAATATTTTTTTAGCTCCTTGGCATGTTATGCCCTGTTGCAAATCCTAACAATTTTTTAAAAAAACCTGTTGGGAGCTGTTGGGAGTATCTTCTGATGCTGTGCTCCATGGTGTCTGAACAATTATCCCCTGGGGAAACTGAATTTATTAAACTCCTTGACATGTTATGCTCTGTTGCTTATCATACCAATTTCTTTTTTTTTTTAAAAAAAAAAAAAGCTGTTGGGAGCTGTTGGGAGTACCTTCTGATGCTGTGCTACATGGTGTTTGAACCATTCTCCCCTGTGGAAACTGAATTTATTAAACTCCTTGGCATGTTATGCCCTGTTGCTTATCCTACCAATGTTTAAAAAAAAAAAAAAAAAGCTGTTGAGAACTATTGGGAGTAACTTCTGATGCTGTGTTACATGGTGTTTGAACCATGTTCCCCTGGGGAAACTGAATTTTTTTAAATCCTCTGTGTTAGCTAGTGGAATAAAGCCTCAGTTCCAGAGTGAAACAACTGCCACTTACACGTTACTGCATGCTTCACAACTGCAGTCTAGGAAGCAGGCAATGATTTCTCCTGCTCCCAACTTGCTTTTGGTCAGATGCAATCATCTTTAACAACATCAGCTTCGATGTCCCAACGTGGCGTTCATTTGTCCATAAAACATGCATTACTGAATTATTTGAATAGAATTTGAATAGAGGGCCACCTTAGCCGGTGGTGTTGGTGGAGGAGTAGGAGGAGGAGGAGGAGGGCAAGGCCAACAAACAAATGGCCACATTGGCAATAGCACTATAAAGTGTTATGGAGTACGTATTCCAACTTTCACACTAATGATATAGGGGACGCAGAAAACTACAAATGACTGCCATCCCTCCCCAATGTATATTACAGGTCCCACCTGAGAGCCCTAAGAAGTCTCAGATTTGTGGACAGCCAGTGGCCCTTTCTACATTTCAATAGAGGGCCACTGGAGCTGGTGGTGCTGGTGGAGGAGGAAGGCAAGGTCAACATCCTAACAGACACATTGTAGCTGACCTTTTAAAGTGCTGTCAAATATGTCCCAAAAAAGGAGGTGCAAGACAGACACCAATATAATGTATAGGTTACAGTCCTTCTAATTGAAAAAGAAGGACAAATGTAAAAAACAAAACGTGTGAACATATGCTAAAGTGTTTTTTTTTTTTAGATCTGGGCTTGATTCGACATTTTATTACAGTGATTAGACACTAGAAACTGTTTCTTCTCAATTTCCCCTCTTTTACTTTGGTTTGAGAGCTGTTCTGGCGACCACGTAAACGCTGCGTGCTGCTCTGACCACGTTATTCAAAGACACCAGAAATGCAGTGAGGCACCTTCTAAAGGCTGTGCCCATACTGTTTCAGCCTTTTCCCATCCATTTCAGCCTTTTCCTCAGTCACCAAAGGTCACCGACAGGTTCAACATAAAATTATTCTGGTTTCCCATAGACTTACATTCGGCATCGAATATTTGCGAATACTCGAATAGTGGCGAGGTATTCGCCGGATATTCGGCGAAGCGAATAATAGGGTATTCGATCATCCCTAATTATTATCATTTCTAACTTTGTTGAAAGTGTCTCATTATGAGAAAAGTCTTGAGCTGTCTCTCCCACTCCCGAATCTCACCTTTAGATTTAGACTGACTCCTAATAGTGATACCACCTTGTCTGCTACTCCAGTGCCCCTACCACCACAGCTCTCACCAGTACAGCTAAGTGTTTGAATTATGTCCGTGATCTCTTCTGTCCTCATTTCAACCTAACCCAAATGCTGACAGTTCATCTCATCAAAAACATGAACTGGAATAACTGATAAATATTATTCAGTTTGAAATATAAGTCAACAAGGCAATCTCACACATTGACATTTCATGCAAGGACATGTAATGAGGTATTCTCTTCGCAAAGCTCATTTAACCCATAAAAATATGTTTTAAGATGGACATACTCCAAAAAAGAGCTATTTTCAAGTTTCTTAGTTATTACCTATTGCTGGGGCATAACTACTTGAAACCCCACCAATCCTGAGAACCAGGACTCTAAAGATCACCACTGTATGGATCAGTGGTTAATCATATGCACTGCTGCTCTATTTGTTCTTATGGGGGTGTTGAAGAGCAAGTCAGCAGCACATTCTATTAAGAATAACAAAGCCATAGTGCACACGATTGACCAACACTTGTCATTCACATGGGTCTCTTCACAGCCACAGTTCGGGGCACTGGTAGGTGTCCCAGCAATCGGAAAGGTATACCCTATAAAATGGATAAGTGATAACATCTAATCGTGAGAATTTTCCTTTATCTAAAGTTGTCTATATTTGGCTACATAGTTAACAAAGATAGGATCAAACTTTGTTTTTGCGCTGGCTAGTGAGCTAGGTAGCTGACCAGTCTTTTAAGCTGATATTTTCAAAATCATGTTTATTTTTCTTATCTCAAATTTGTGTGTAATTACACTGAAACTGAATAAATATTCCAACCCATTTCCTTCCAACCACTTTATCAGGTTGCTTTTCCCTTCTGAGAAGAAACAACTGTCGAGAAAAGGTGTTCTAAATATAAATAGTAAATTGACTCCATCTGCATTTAGATAAGTGAAATGTGATTCACTTACACAGAAATATGTTCAGAATTGATGATTCATCTTATTTGCTGAGTCACATGTGTGAACCTTCTGTAGGTGTAATACCATTTATCCTGACAGTTTTGTAAACTGCCTTGACTGTTAAATCCCCAAGTAAAGCTAATTACCACTAATTAGGAGGATTAGAAGTCAGGCAGTTGTAATTAAAGCAAACATTCCTTACAGAATTTTCAGTCTCATTAAAAATACACACATTGACATGTATGCACGCACATCCATGCACACACAAGAATAAAACCAGTGACTGATGACGATAATGACAGTTTTATCTCTTGACAAACACACTTGGAAAGGTTTAAAGTCCCCTTTACACACTGAGACTTTCTAGCGATGCCACCAGCGATCCCAACCTGGCCGGGATCGCTACAAAGTCTCTGGTGAGTCGCTGTGAGCTGTCAAACAGGCAAACCTGGAAAACGACGCAACAGCGATACAGACCTGCAGAACGACCCAGCTAGTCATTGGGGACGTTGTAGAGCAGCTTTTTGAAAGGGGAGTCGCTAACAAAGTCGCTGTAAAGGCCCCTTTACACACTGAGACTTGTTTCTAGCGATCATGCTGCACAGCGGGAAACAAAGGACCAGAGAATGGTCCTGAGAGATGTGTAGTGATCAGCAACTTCACAGCAGGGGCCAGGTCGCTGGTGTGTTTCACACACTGAAATGTCGCTGGGGAGGTCGCTATTACATCACAAAACCGGTGACGTTACAGCGATGTTGTTTGCGATGTTGCAGTGTGTAAAGGGGCCTTAAGGTTTTCCCAGAAATCAAAGGTTAGTAATGTCTAAAAGTTGTCCAAAAGAACAAGAACTGCTGAGGATGAGCTGAGAACAAAGTAATAATCTGCAGATTTTTCTCATGTTATTCAAGTCTATGAGTAATCACACCTAAGGCCAGTTTATGCAGATTAACCCCTTCACCCCCCCAGTCTGAAAACACATTAACCCCTTCAGCCCCCAGCCTGTTTTCACCTTAAAGACTCGGCCATTATTTGCAATTTTGACCAGTGCCACTTTATGAGGTTATAACTCTGGAACACTTCAACGGATCCTGGCGATTCTGACATTCTTTTTTCATGACATATTGTACTTCATGTCAGTGGTAAATTTAGGCCAATATGTTTTGCGTTTATTTGTGAAAATTTTGGAAATTTTTCAAAAATTTTGCAATTTTCAAAATTTAAAATTTTATCTCTCTCTCTCCTCCCTCTCCCTCTCCCTCTCCCTCATCTCTCTCTCTCTCTCTCTCCCTCTCTCTCCCTCTCTCATCCCGGATTCCGCTCCTCATTGACATATATTGGGCCGGATTCCGGATCGGATCCGGACTTCCATGTCAACCCGCCACTGATATGCCGGACCCGGATTATTAGCAATCCGCTCAACTCTACCAAGGACGCATTGTAATGCAATGAACTTTCCTTACTGCTTCTAATACATTATCCATACTCCAGAAGCTCATCATACACTAATTGCAGACTAAGGGGCACTTTGCACACTACGACATCGCAGGCCGATGCTGCGATGTCTAGTGCGATAGTGCCCGCCCCCGTCGCAGCAGCGATATGTGGTGATAGCTGGCGTAGCGAAAGTTATCGTTACGCCAGCTTCACACACACACTCACCTGCCGTGCGACGTCCCTGTGGCCGGCGACCCGCCTCCTTGTTAAGGGGGCGGGTCGTGCGGCGTCACTGCGACGTCACACGGCAGGCGGCCAATCAGAGCGGAGGGGCGGAGATGAGCAGGATGTAAACATCCTGCCCACCTCCTTCCTTCCGCATATCCTACGGAAGCCGCAGTGAGGCCGGTAGGAGACGTTCCTCGCTCCTGCGACTTCACACACAGCGATGTGTGCTGCCGCAGGAGCGAGGAACAACATCGGACCGTCGCGTCAGCGTAATCATGGATTACGCCGACGCTGCACCGATGATACGATTACGACGCTTTTGCGCTCGTTAATCGTATCATCCAGCCTTTACACACTGCGATGTCGCATGCGATGCCGGAAGTGCGTCATTTTCAATTTGACCCCACCGACATCGCACCTGCGATGTCGCAGTGTGCAAAGTGCCCCTTAGAGTGGTATTGTTAGAGAATATAATATATTTTTTTATGTAGCAGCAGCAAGTTCTGTAACGCTTGAATCCCTACCTACATGCCTCTAGTATACTATCAATACTCCAAAAGTTTACACTACACTAATTTCAGACTAAGAGTATTAATATTAGAGGACAAAATAGATTCTTCATGTAGCAGCAGCATCAGCAAGGTCTGTAAGGCTAGAATCCTATAATTTGAAAATAAAATAGATTTTTTTATGTAGCAGCAGAAAGATCTGTAAGATCTAGATTCCCTGCTTACATGCCTCTAATACGCTGTTCTTACTCAAGAAGCTCAACCTACTGTAATTACAGATTAAGAACCGTAATATTTGAAAATAGATTTTGTACGTAGCAGCAGCAAGGTCTCTATGGTTAGAATCGCTGCCTATGTGCTTATAATATACTATCTTTACTTCACATTCTAATCCTACATTAAATGCTGACTAAGAGCGATATTATTAGAGAATAAAATACATTTTTTTAAATAGCCGCATCAACAAGATCTGTGAAGGTAGAATAAGATATATTTTTAACATAGCAGCAGCAAGACCTATAAGGCTAGAATCCCTGCGTATACGCCCCTAATACACTATCCCTACTCCATAAACTCACTCTACACTAATTGTAGAATTAAATAGTTATTATTTGAGATTAGAATCTATATGAATTAGCCCTCAAAAGGACTATTGGTTTAATGTTGCAGCAGCAGGTACTGTAACGTTATAAAACACAATCACAAGAAACTTTTTCCCTACACTATTGCTAGGTAAAGTGTGCCATGATTGGCATCACTCAGTCTCATATAATTCCAATGATGCTATGCTGCCGGTCAATCACAGTAATGCCAGTAGCCAACATGAAAAAAAGACGCAAAACATCTTGATTATGTTGCTCACTTTGGACAAAGGAACTTTAAGATCTCTGGAGATGGTCTTTTAAGCTTGAGATTTTTGCTATTTTTCAACAATTTTGATTGTCAAGTCCTCAGACAGTTCTGTTTTCCTTTTTCTGTTCTCCATGCTTAGTATGGCACACACAGACACACAATGTAAAGATTAAGTTAAATTGTTCCTTTTTTATCTGGTTTCAGTTGTAATTTTGATATTTGCTACAACAGCTACTTGCCAAAGGTGAATTTGAATAGACATCTTATGGTTAAAGCAAAGTTCTTTACCCAGAATTTTGGAAAGGTGCTGATGTGTCGCCCCAGGGACATTGATCCAGCTTCAGGGACACCATAGGGTCTTCTTCTATATATTTTGCAAACAGGTATGTCGGTTTTTGTATGTATGTCGTGACACCACTCAGGGATATGGGTGACCGCCAGTGCAAATTTAACGAGTGTCTGGGGCTCATGGGGTCTGCAGTCGGATGGTGTGGCCTCCCGTGAGTGAGGCTGATCCCAGGGGCTCGGGTGTGTAGAACAACAGGTCCCAGAATAACACAGGCAGAGTCCAACAGTCTTTAACTGATTTTTACTCGCTGAGCTGTTGTTGTGAGCTGACCTGGGCAATGCTGCAATAAACCATGTAGAACCAGGTATCCTTTGGGCCAGTCTGAAGGTAACATGTGGCTCGCTGTCCTAGCACTTCTGTTTTCGGATAACCCCTGACTTGAAGTACCGTGGGGTCTATCCAGGGAGTCACAACTGCCTTTTCTCCCCTGTGTTTGGCTCATTTGCCGGCAGTGTGGACCAGGTGAGATTGCTTCAGGCTCTATCTCCCTAGGGGTCCCTGCGTTGCTGCTGAGGCTCGGACTCTGTAGGTTGGTGACGTACTTGTAGTTCCCCTCACCGGCAGGTTTAGCAGATAGTTAAACTGGATTCTGCTATTGGGACCTGTATCCCATACATGCCTAGTCACCAGGAGCACCTCTTTCTCTGACTACCTGGGACCGTTCTCCCCCGCCAACTGTCACTACACACGCGCAGGGTCTGACTAGTGTGAGCGCGCGTCTGCGTCTCCTAGCAACCGCCACGCTCCACTACCAGACTGGCTCTCCACTCCTTTCCTTACATCCTCTGCACTTTAGCTCCCAGCCCCTCCGCTACACCTCCTGAAAAGAATTGAAGGCTAGCTCTCTCTGGAGACTACCCAAGGGTCCCCTCTAAATTGTGGGAGACCTGGATGCTATGTGTCTGTGCGTACACACTTCATTCTGGCCTTTAGGATTACCTGGAAGTATTGTCCCAGCATGGGTGCAGTACTCAGTGGTGCTTGACCAGGTCAGGGGCTCCACATTCCCCCTTGGTTATCGACAGCACGTCCTCGGGCTGCAAAGACAAGAAAAATGAAATACAAGTTTTCCCACAAAGGGGAGATATTTACATAAAAACATACCAGGTACCATTCCATCACCACCCACAAGTCTTTAACCCAAAACCCATAAACGGAGTGATCACAAGTCCTTTTGGTGACCTGGTCTTGGCCTGGTCCGCCACAGACCATTCCAGCATCAGTTCTTTTTATCCTGGTGGCGTTGGGTAGGCCCCATAAACAGGCGTACCTACTTTGTCTTTGTTGGAGAGCAGGCCCCATTAACAGGCGTGCCCTCTTGGTGGTGCAGAGCAATGCCCCTCAACAGGCAGGCTCTGGGGTTGGTACCACTGAGGTAATTATGTACACTGCGAGAGTTTGTGGTTATAGCCAGTTCATAACCTATGGTCCATATAAAGTGTACAATACCTGGTGCTAAAAGGAAAACTTGAAAAATTCACACAAAAGTCCTTGCGGGCACATTTTTCCTAAACGTTACCTAACTTTAATAAAACATTTTCAACTATCTAAATTGACTTTATTGACTAAACTAAATTTACTTTCTCTATACTGACTAAATACTTTCTCTATACCATAGTAGGAGCTGACCAAGGTTGCTGTGGTTTGACCTACGCGATACTATGCTGTCACCTATCTGAGCTTGTGCGCTCCAACCCAGTGTATGTGTCTCAATGTGAAAGATGGGTGTACTGGGTGCTGATACCAGTGTATGGTCTTCTGGTTCGGCTACACCCGACTCTGTTAGGCTCTGAACAGGTTCTTCTTGCCCTCTAACTTCTTCTCTGGGTTGAGGGAAGGTGATCATTGGGATTAGAATTACTCCATTGTATTGAGGCCAACTTGCAGGGAAGTCACCAAGCACAGTGTGGATCATCTTCTCTCTTTGTTCTTCGACTGGCGAAGAGTTGGGGACTTCCTCAGGGATTCTTAGCTGTTCAGGGCACCTCTTAAGGTCGTCTCTGGAAACCACAGCTGTTGTCTTTTCCCCATCTTTGCTGATGAGGCATGTCTTCTCATGGCTAAGTGTTGACAGTAATACGGTGTAGGGTTCTGCTTCCCAGTGGTTATTGAGTTTGTGATTTCTCCTCTTTCTCTTGAGGACCACTTCTCCAGGTGTCAAAGGAGCAGCAGGTGTATTTTGATTGTAGGCTTTTTCTTGTCTCTCTCGCTGCTGGGTCAAGCTTCGCTCCACACACTCTTGTACTCTCTTGTACTGGGCATGGCGGGAGGAATCCCAATCGGCACCTTGAAGAGGGTCTTCGAGGGTCTCAATTCCCATTTCCAGATCCACTGGCAGTCTTCCAGGTCTGGCCCTCATCAGATATGCCGGTGTGCAGAACTCACAGGGATGTTGTTATACATGTCCACCAGGTCAGGTAGCTTCTCTGGCCACTGACATCTTTCTTCTAGTGGTAGAGTCTTCAGGAGGTCGAGAACAATGTGATTCATCTTCTCGCACATGCCATTGGTTTGAGGATGGTAGGGCGTGGTACGGATCTTCTTGCAGCCATAGAGGTTACAAAACTCCCGGAACACCTCCGCTTCAAAGGCCGAGCCCTAATCAGTAAGCACTTGGTCTGGGTAGCCATGTGGTCTACATAAATGGTCTTGGAAGGCTCTGGCTGTAGTCTGGCGTCTCAAGTCCTTGACTGGTGCTACCACCAGGAACATGGAGTAATGATCAACCATGGTGAGGGCATAGGTGTAGCCCTGTCTGCTGGGCGCCAACTTTACATGGTCCAAGGCCACTAATTCCAGGGGTTGTTTGGTTTGGATTGGTTGGAGCGGTGCTTTCTGACTGTGATGGTCTTTTCTTCTGAGGCTACAGGGGCGGCAGTCTCTACACCACTTCTCCAGGGCAGCTCTTATGCCCACCCAGTAGAATCTCTCCTTGAGGAGTGCCTCCAGCTTCTTCCAACCAAAGTGACCTGCGCCATTGTGATAGGCTTCTAGCACCATCCGAGCATCCTTCTGTGGCACAATCACCTGCCACACCTTCTCATGCGTCTTCATATTGGTGATGCTCCTGTAGAGTTTGTCTTGATGGATAAACAATCGACCCCTCTGTCTCCACACGTGCTGTGCCTCGGTTGGGGCTTCTGAATCAAGGATGGTGATAGGTTGAGTGGTCAGCTTCTTCACCAAGCCCACCGCTGGATCATTCTCTTGAGCCTCTCCCCAGTTGTAGTTAGGTAGCGGATTCAGGATCACTTCTTGGTAGCTGGTGAGTGACTGCTGGCACTGGTTGACTCCACGGCGATGAAATGCTGGCAGCTCGATCTCTTCAAGGTCATACACATCTTCACCCTCGTCTGCTAGGTGGGGCATCCTTGACTGAGCTTCTGCGTTGCCATTCTTGCGGCCGACCCGGTACTTGACAGTGAAATAATAGTTTGCTAGCCGGGCTACCCAACGTTACTCCATGGCACCCAATTTAGCAGTGTCCAAATGGTTTAAGGGGTTGTTGTCTGTGAAGACGGTGAATTTGGTGGCTGCCAGGTAGTGCTTGAATCGCTCTGTAATAGCCAAGACCATGGCCAGGAACTCTAACTTGAATGAGCTATAGTTTTCTGGGTTTTTTTCAGTAGGCTGGAGCTTCCTGCCGGCGTAAGCAATTACACATTTCTTGTCTCTCTGCACCAGTGAAAGCACTGCTCCTAGTCCCACATTACTGGCATCAGTGTACAGCACAAATGGTAGATTGTAGTCTGGGTAGGCTAGAATCTCTTCACCCGTCAGGGCCCCTTTCATTTGTCTGAAGGAGTGTTCTTCTGCTTCTCCCCAGTTGAGCGGTGGGCCGGACGTCTTTCCCTTCTTTGTCTGGCCTACCAGGAGCTCTTGCAAAGGTGCCGCCATTTTCGTATAACCCTTGATGAACCTACTGTAGTAGCCCACCAGGCCAAGGAACTGACATACCTCCTGGACAGTGGTGGGTCTGGGCCAGCTCTGGATGACTGTAACCTTCTCAGGGTCCGGTGTTACTCCTCTGCACTGACCACATGACCTAGGTATTGGACCTTCGGCTTTAGTAAATGGTACTTGGATGGCTTCAGCTTCATCCCATATCGGAATAGTGCTTCAAAGACTTCAGCCAGGTGTTTCAAATGGTCCTCATAGGTCTTGAAGTATACAATGACGTCATCCAGGTAGAGCAGGACGGTCTCAAAGTTGAGGTGTCCCAGTCAGCACTCCATCAGCCTTTGGAAGCTCCCAGGAGCGTTACAAAGTCCAAATGGCATGCTGTTGAACTCACAGAGGCCCATGGGGGTGGTGAAGGCTGTCTTCTCCCGATCTTCTGCTACAGAAACTTGCCACTATTCACTAGTGAGATCTAGGGTAGAAAAGTAGTTAGAGGCCTTTAGAGCAGCAAGGGATTCTTCTATCCGTGACAAGGGGTAGGCATCCTTGTGTGTTTATCCTTCTATAGTCTACACACATCCTCATTGTGCCATCCTTCTTTTTCACCAGGACTAGGGGAGCTGCCCAAGGACTGCAACTGTCCCAAATGACTCCTGCCTTTTTCATGTCTTTCAGCATGTCTTTGGCACACTGGTAATGGGCTGGTGGTATAGGCCTATGTTTTTCCTTAATGGGAGGATGACTGCCTGTGGGTATGTGATGTTGCACCCCCTTGATTCTCCCAAAGTCTAGTGGGTTTTTACTGAAATTGTGCTCGTACTCCTGTATGACCCGGTGAACCCCTTGTTTTTGATAGGTGGGGGTAGAGTCAGTCCCCACATGGAGTTTTTGACACCAGTCCTCTAATTGTTCTTGGGAGGGCTCGTCCCCTTTTGAGTCAGCTTGTGTCAGGGGGCTCACGGGCTGTATAGCGTTGTTTGGGCAGGTCAACAGTTTGGCAATGGTAGCGTATCTTGGTAGTTTAGCTTCCTCCTCCCCACAGTTCAGAACTCGTACAGGTACTCTTCCCTGGTGTATGTCAACTACCCCACTGGCTGTCAGGATCGTGGGCCAGTGTTCTAAATGAGTGGGTTCTACTACAACCTGGTAATCCCGTCCCCCGAGTCCTACTGCTGCCCTGCACCACAGCATCATCTTGCTCCGTGGGGGTATCACAATGGGGTTGGCATCTATCACCCATACACTACCAATTTCACCGACAGTCTGATTAACCATTTGCTTCCGCAGAATGACTCGAATCTCTTTTTTCAGGGCTCTCCATTGTCCGCCCTCAACAACCTCAGCAATTTGTTGAAGCAAAAACAACACTTCTCCTAGGCAATTCTCAAAGACATTAGTGCCTAAAATCATTTGTGGGTTCCTTTCCTTAACATCATATCTACAACAATTAGACCTTGTCCCTTCAATTCCTGCCTCCCCACCTTTATGGTCACCTCCTTGACCCCAATCTGGTCTATAGGTTGTCCATTAGCTGCGTAGATGGTGAGGTCAAGGTCTGGTTGTCGTAGATCGTCGTCCGACCAAAACCTGCGATAAAGGACATACGGGATTGTTGTTACTAGAGATGAGCGAACCGGTCGCGGTTCGGCTCGAGTTCGGTTCGCCGAACCGGTTCGGCGAACCACTCGAACCGCATAGGAAACAATGGGAGGCAATCACAAACACATAAAAACACCTAGAAAACACCCTCAAAGGTGTCCAAAAGGTGACAAACAACTCACAACACAACACAAACACATGGGAAAGTGACAAGGACATATACTCATGCGAAAACAAAAGAGCTGGACAAGGAAAAAGAGGAGGAGACACAGATATATGAGTATATGCAAGGAAACATCAATGCCATTACTGTGCAACTTGAGCCCTACTAATTTTAGGCTTCCAATCTGGATAAATTGCCTGAGCTCGCCACGTACGCCTTGGGGATCTTGTTGTGTCCTGCAGCCAGCGTTCTCTCGGAACCTGTCTTCAGTGCTGCTGGGGGTCTGCTGGCAGATAAGCACACGCGCCTGTCCACTGACAATGTAGACATGGCTCTCCGAGGACTTTTCTTCCCCTGGGTCATCCAGGGGAGGCGAAAGGCACACGTATTTTTGAGAGTGCTTCATGCAAAGCATCTTTTTCATTTTGAAAAGGGCGATCAACTGATGCCAGTCTAGTGGGGTGTGTGTGGCCCAATTAGTGGAAACGAGGGAGACTGTGGTTGGAGTCCCCTTGCTGTGTTTCTAAAAGAACCAAGATGAACAAGTCATGGCTCTCAGAGGACTTTTCTTCCCCTGGGTCAGCCAGGGGAGGCGACAGGCACGTGTATTTTTGAGAGTGCTTCATGCAAAGCATCTTTTTCATTTTGAAAAGGGGGATCAACTGATGCCAGTCAAGTGGGGTGTGTGTGGCCCAATTAGTGGAAACGAGGGAGACTGTGGTTGGAGTCCACTCGCTGTGTTTGTAAAAGAACCAAAATGAACAAGTCATGGCTCTCAGAGGACTTTTCTTCCCCTGGGTCATCCAGGGGAGGCGACAGGCACGCGTATTTTTGAGAGTGCTTCATGCAAAGCATCTTTTTCATTTTGAAAAGGGGATCAACTGATGCCAGTCAAGTGGGGTGTGTGTGGCCCAATTAGTGGCAACGAGGGAGACTGTGGTTGGAGTCCCCTCGCTGTTTTTTACATGATTTTCGAAGTGCATGACATGCCTAAGAGGTTTAGTTTCTATTGGCTACAGAAAGGCTGCCTTTACACCCTTTTGTCACTGAGGATTTTCGAGACCTTATGGCCATTGCAGTACCCCAAGAGCCGATGGCCATTTGCCACTCCTTCTCCAAGAAAGGGGTGCCCGCGCTAACACAGCAGGTCGCACACAACATCACCGCTTCCTTGAGAAACTCTGTGTGTGAGAGGGTGCATTTCACCACAGATACTTGGAACAGTAAGCATGGACAGGGGCGTTACATTTAGCTGACTGGGCACTGGGTAACTATGGTGATAGATGGAGAAGTGTCTGCTGTACAAGTCTTTCCGTCCCCACGAGTTGTGTGTTTCAATCCTTCCTCTGTATGTACAAGTTCCTCCACTGCTTCTGCCTCATCAACCTCGTGTTGTTCCTGCACCTCTGACCAAACCCTGTGTGGTCAGGCCACCCTTCCTTGTAACTGCGCCCAAGGAATCCCACACACCTCCTTACTATGCTGGCAGCATAGTTCAAGGCCATCAGGCGGTCAAATATTTACTTTGAAATGTAGGGAAAATGTGAGACACCGCTGAGGAGTTGTGGACGGTTAGCTATGTAGAGTGAGACCGAGTTTCATCAATGGTTGTCTCCACTCAACCAGCAGCCAGGGAATGCCGGGTGAGACAATGATTCTAAACAGTCTGCGGCCCTTCTTCAGGGCAATGTGACACACGTGCCTTGTATGGCTCACGTGTTGAATCCGAATCTCCAGCAATTTTTAAAACACTATCCCGGCCTACATGTCCTTCTGTCAAGGGCACGGTGTAGCGCCTGCCTGGATCGACACACTCAGACGGGCTGTAAAGGATAGGCTAGAGGGAACCCACTCACCAAGCTAGACCCCTAGAACCCTGAAACCCTTTAATCCCTATACAGTAATGTTGAATGACACAGGGCCCAAGTTGATCAATACCTGCGGAAGGCTGAAGTTCCAGAGAATAGTAGTCATGCAGGGTCAAAACATTAATTGAGAATTAATTAATTAACATTAATTGAGGAAGAGGAACAGAATGGGAGGGACAGGACTTAATCAGAAAACAAGCAGAGGTGAAATGCAAATCCGCCAACGAGGTACCTAAACAGCAAGCAGGAAAAGTAGTCAGGTAACAAGCACACAAACTCATAAAACTAAACTGGGGGTAACAGTCACCATAGGTTCATAGCTATGTCTGGCAGTGGTCTTCAGACAGGAGGGGCCTAAAAAAGGGTGTTGTGTCTTCCCATTGGTTGTAGCTGAATGATGGTACTTCATCTGTGAGATACCCACCACCTGCATTCAGCCATTGGTTCTGCATATGTCATGGTAACGCATCCCAGTGGGTGAGCATAACCTGTGTCCACTTGCGCCGCTGGCGTCGACTCCTCTCCCATCATCAGCACTATGCACGAAAGGAACACGTTGTCACCTTGTGACAGGAGTACAAATTGACGTAGCGGACTACGTTGGTGACTTAACAGCCGTGTGCGGCAATGATGAAAACATGTCTGCGGGTCTTTGTCAGGGCAATGTGACTTGTATGGCTCACGTGTTTAATCTGATTCTCCAGCAATTTTTCAAACAACATCCCGGCCTACATGGCCTTATACAGCGGGCACGCTCGCTATGTGTTCACTTCCATTGTTCGCACCCAGCAGCTCAACAACTTTCATTGCTCCTGAAGTCTTAAGGTCTGGCGGTTAAACGCCTGAAATGCGATGTTCCGACACGCAGGAATTGGAATCTGCACATGTTGTAGCGCCTGTGGCAACACTGAAGAGCCCTGCTGAAATACGTTATAATGTATACCCTGGGCTAACTTGATCCAGAGGTGGTGCAGATCACGCTGCTGGAGTGGTGTCAGATCAAGGACCTATGCACCCTTCTACACAGTTTACAAATGTCGACGAAGATGTTTAACACTGGCGATGCCATTCTCAGCGTGACAATTTTGGTCATCTACATGATGGAGCACACTGTAAGCATTATTCGAAGTCAGGTGTTGGTCCAAGAGGAAGGGAGGAAGTACTGGAGGAGTCATATGCGGAAGGGATAACAAGGTCTGCAAGGTCCAGACGGTCAGTGGCACCTTGGCGGCAGTCATGGTACGGTGGGGGAGAGGGATTATCAAGGGCGCATAGTATCAGCAAAACAGTTGAGGAAGGTGCAGGAGCCCAGGAAGAAATGGAGGACGAATTGGCGATGGGCATGGAAGACTCAGCAGATTAGTGAGAGCTTGCTCACATTTCGGTTGCGCGAGGTTGTGGGGAGAGGGAAGAGGAAGGAGGCACGATTCTCACCTCTCCGCCACCAACACACCAAGGGCTTGGTCCTCCTGGATGCTCAAGACACATGAGCGCCTTCTTGCTGCACTACCTACAACATGACCCTCGGATTGTATGAATTCCAAGTCATGCTGACTACTTCGTTGCCACACTGTTAGATCCCGGTACAACACAAAATTTTGCGAAATAACTCCTGCCATAGAAAGGGACGCACGTATGCAGGAGTATCAGCAGAAGGTGTTACGCAATCTTACATCTGCTTTTCCACTAAACACCAGTGGTGCACAGAGTGAATGTCAACGCTTTTTCATCAATAGGAGGAAATGGTCTTACTTGTCCACATCTGAGGGACCGAGGGCTGGCTGCTGTGCTGAGACGGCGTTGAGTACGGTGTCTCTGCAGAGTTGCATTTTTGGTCATATACAAACTGAGTTGAAAAAGGACAGATGCTGGTGGAAAGGGGAACAGGTGTGTTGTAAAGGGTAAAAAAGTTTGTGTCTGATGGTTTGGTGGTTAAGCAACAGTAACATTTGCTGAAGAAACAACATCTGTTATGGTGGGACTGTCAGATTTGGATAAGGTGGAATATACTATGTTACTGCTATATAAAAAATATTAAGAAGAAAAGAAAGAGAAAGGTAGATATCCCAATCGCCATTCGGTGTCCACCGTGCTCACAGATGGAAAAGGAGAGGTTGGCAAATGGAAGGTTAGGTGGAGGATACAGAGCAGGTTGACTCTGAAACAAATAGTGGCCTGAACCGAGTTAGACGCCACTCGGATCTGGAGACTTGGAGCCCTGTTAGCGTGACAGGGTCCACACGACCACCCAGCCCCGGAACTCCCTGTTAACAACACAGGGGCCATTGAGTACGCTGTCCGTGTGTGTAGGGGACACACCTGTGGAAGGCAGGCGCATCAGCAGCAGCAGGCCTGTTTATGCCACTGGGCTGCACTAGCAGGACTGGTAGGACAGGAGCTGTTCTTAAACGTTCTGCGTTACCAACTGTGGTGGTGGCCTGCATCGATGACCTATCCCTGCCTACCTCTGGCCTAAAGCCGCAATGGGTTTAACACATGGAGATGTGCTCTTTCAGAGCATAATAGAAGACTGGGTTACCTTGTTGTTGACTCCAGCCCCTTTTATAACCTGGGTCCTCCCCAAACCAGGGTGGACCACAATGCACCTCCTGGAGACAAAAGCAGAGTGACACGTCATGAGTGGCATAACTAGCGTCCTATTTTGAACAGCCACTTGAATGATGACCTCATGGCTGCCACAACCAAAACACCTCAACAGTCATCGTCTGACCAACAACAATGATGTGACAAGTCATAGGGGCGACCCTCTGCAAGCCTGTTGGGAGTGGCCTGGCCAAATTGTCAGGACACCTGATGCCCTGTGGTCTATATGGGCCCCCCACATCAGGGGCAGGGCCAAAGAGTTCATTACCCGACCTAGCCTCTGATGCAGTAAGATTGCTTCCTCACTTTCAAAACACCAAACCTTTTGCAGCTCCAAAAAGGATTATTTTTGGACAGCTTAATAAAAAGCCATTGTTTCTTCATTTTCCTAACAACAAATGTGTTGAACTCCCACAAAAGGGATACTTTTTGGCCCATTATTTATAAAAACAACAACTTTGGCTTCTTCAATATATAAATACAAGCAGCCATTTGCCTCCAAAAATGATAATTTCTAGAAAAGTAACACTTTTTTTCAGTTTATAGCTTGTCGCCCGAGAGACCATCCACCACTGTATGCAGGAAGCAGTGCCCAAATATTCACAGTGCTTACAAGCTGTTTTCCATTAATCTTGTATGTACTGCCTGAAATTGGTCAGGGATTATGAACTATTAATTCACACCAGCCATCCCAGGCAGCTTCAAATTAGTGTTTACAAGCTCAAAATGTCTTCAGTAATGCAAAAACTGATCAAATGCTGATGAATCTTGACTAATTATATGTTGGTAATACAGATATTTATTAGGAATGTATCAAATATGCTCATGAAAAAGAGGCTTTAGTTACAATATATCTATGGTTAGTGATCAGCGAACCCATGGATATTTGTGTTCGCCGAACCAGCTTAGAAAAAATAATTCGGGTTCGGCAAGTGACCTTGACAATGAATAACGAACTCCATGCAAATCAATTGTGACGAGTCGTTCAGAGCTGTAAAATGCCCGTAGTAAGCGCTAGGGGGCTGCAAGTAGAAGTTAAATGGTAGTAGGAGCAAGACAGTTATATACCATGTTTCCCAGAGGATCGCGTTGCAGTCAGACTCTTCCGAGACTGCTAATTAAGGTTCATGAATATTCACTGCTTCCCCCGCCACTCTGTGCCAGTGTCTGTGATTGGTTGCAGACTGCCATTCATGCCCCAACTCGGTGTCTGCATCTGTGATTGGTTGCAGTCAGTTATCTGTATAGCAGTGTAAAAATTAATAAATAAATAAATAATATAAAAAAATTACGTAGGCTCTTATATTTTGATAACCAGCGGGGGTAAAATAACAGTTACAGGCTACAAACACCATCTATGAGCTTTACCGTGACTGGGTATCAAAATAGAGGGGAAAAAAAGATGTGCGGTAGCAATCAGGGTAATATAAGGCGTTAATTACAGCTGTGACTTGTTAACAAATGACAGCTGCCATCAAGCCCTAGATTAGTAATGAGAAGTTTCTATGAGACCTCCACCTATTACTAATCCTTTAAGTAAAAAGAAGTAAAACAGAAACCCCAAAAAATCCTTTATTTGAATACACACACCATCTTTCACCTCTTTATTAACCCCCAAAATACCTTTGTAGATCTGATGTAATCCATATGAAATCCCACAATGATCTTCAGCTCTGCTACATCGGGAACCTGCAGAAAAAAAGAACATGTAGGCTCTCTCCAGGTTCCGAGATCACTGACAGCAGCAGATGAAAAGTCAGCAGTCATTCTGTGTGACTGCAGATTGCTGAATCATGACTGTGCAAGGTCACATTGTCACGATTCCCTGTATTCCGCATATGGGTAGGTGGTCAAGTGACTACAATGTATGCAATTAAAGACATTACATTTTTTGTGAATAAGTCCTCTACAATTCAAAATTCTTGGGGAATTTCACCCAAACAAGGAAATGCAAATTTTGCCTGATAAGCTGATCAATATTAGATACTTGTCTTATTCACATTTTCACCAAATATAAATTAAGAAACTTTTCAGTAGACATCTTAAAGAATGGTTTTGAGCTAAAAGGAAAAAACAATGCTAATCTTTGATAAATATTGAAGAATTTGTGACAAATATAATGCAGCTAAAACCCAGTCTTGTGATTAACAAAGGTAAGCTAATAGTCATACTTTCTAATGTTACAATACAGAATCTCATTTTTTGACTACTATGTTTGAAAAACAAATTTATTTTATATTTATGGTTTATTTTTGCTATCAAATTCCATCAACCAAGAAATTAAATAGATATTCACAAATTATTTTTTATAGGTAACTCACATGTAGACCAGTTTGAGTTGGAAAACAGCAACGATAGATGAAAACTTTCTAGCTATGGTATCTGCTCCCAGGTATTTTCCACAAATAACAGCCATCATGTTAGGACAATAGTTAAAAAAATAGTTAAACAAATTATTCAATTTTTGTGGGTATATCAAACTATCAGTGAGTCAAGTAAACCTGGGAAGCCAGCAGATCTTTTTATTACCAATAGAGATCAGCTGATCTTTCGAAATTTAAATTTGACGACTTCGCCAAAATCCCCCAAAAATTGATTTGCGAGGAACAAAATTGTGCAAATCTCATAATTAAAAAACTCTAATTGGCTGAAAAATAAGTGTAGAAGATTGCAAGTTCCCTATGAAATCTATTATACATGTGTTTTTTACATAGTTACTTAGGTTGAAAAAAGACTAAAGGGGGCTTTACACACTACGACATCGCTAATGCGTTGTCGTTGGGGTCACGGAATTTGTGACGCACATTCGGCCGCATTAGCAATGCCATTGCGTGTGACACCTATAAGCGATTTTGCATCGTCACAAAAACGTGCAAAATCGCTCATCAGTGACATGGGGGTCCATTCTCAAATATCGTTACTGCAGCAGTAACGAAGTTGTTCCTCGTTCCTGCGGCAGCACACATCGCTCCGTGTGACACCGCAGGAACGAGGAAGCTCTCCTTACCTGCCTCCCAGCCGCTATGCAGAAGGAAAGAGGTGGGCGGGATGTTACGTCCCGCTCATCTCCGCCCCTCCGCTGCTATTGGGCGGCAGTTCAGTGATGCTGCTGTGACTTTGCTGTGACGCTGAAAGAACCGCCCCCTTAGAAAGGAGGCGATTCGCCGGTAACAGCGACGTCGTTAGGCAGGTAAGTATGTGTGATGGCTCTGGACGATGTTGTGCGCCACGGGCAGCGATTTGCCCGTGTCGCACAACAGATGGGGACGGGTACCCACACTCGCGATATCGGTACCAATATCGCAGTGTATAAAGCGGCCTTTAGGTCCATCTAGTTCAACCTTCCTTTTGAGATCTGTAATGCAAATGCAGTCTTTTTAATTTCCAAAAGACTTCCACTTATCTCACTAGAGTAAAACGGATGGTAACCAGAGGTAACATTCAGCATATATGACGACACACAGCTAGATTTTTTAAGATACGTATATTGTATAAACTGTCTACAAATTATCGCTTTTGATAGAACAGATGCATGCTTTGGTGTTGCTTATAGACAGGTGGTGTAAATGAAAGAAACTGCTCCATTTTCACCTGATTCAGTGCAACAATTTTTGAAGGGTATAAAGAGCTTTGCACTTTGCTACAGTTACTCACCTTCAAAAAAAAAAAAAAAAAATTTTAGTGTAGGACTGCCTCAAATGAGATTTGCCGTGACGTGGCGAGGCAGCTCAAGAAATTGCAATTTTTTGCCAAAAATCTAAAAATTTTTTATAATAAGTACAGTTTGGAATTTTAGTGCTGAAGTGCACATTTAGTGCTGGCTTTTTGTTTTTCTTCATTGAATTGGTCGGTGGCTGACCCCCACTTGCACTTTGCTACAGTTACTCACCTGTACATCAAGGCCAATTAGAATAACATTATCCAACCATCTGGGATACACACCCACTTCAGCAGTGATCGCTATTGCTGCAGCGAGTACTTTTAAACAATGCTGTCCCTCCCCAATACACTCTTCCCTGATGAGGAACAGTGAAATGTGTGTTGGATCAGCAGAAAAGCGCATTAACACCAACCACTGAAGCTGTCTGCTTCACCTTGGTTGGTTATCAAAAATAGAGGGAATCCCACTTCATTTTTTTTCTTTTTAAAATAATAAAAAAAGGGCATGGGATCCCTCTTATTTGTGATAACCAACCAATGTAAAGCATACAGTGCTGGGCTGGTATTATCAGGCTGGTAAGGCCCATGGTTATTTGGTCCTTCCCAGCTTAAAAATAGCAGCCCGCAGCTGCCGTAGAAGTGGATGTATGGTATCTAGAGTGGACAATGAAAACAGGTAATTCAAAAGAGACTTTTTATTTTAAAGTTAAAAAAAAACTCCACATGCCTTTACCCAATCGGATGAGACCAGAATATGTAGGGCGATTCACTTGCCACAAGCAAACATGAACTCGCTGTACTCATGTGGCATGTGTACACATCTAACATTACACTAATTGGAGCATTGAAAAGAGCTCAGAAAATGTATTTCAAACAGCACACATACTTTAGTAGGTGAACACTTTTGTTTTATTTTCAGGATTATGACAAAGTAATTAAAAAAAACAAAACATCCATGTGTTTTTACCAAATGAGAGGTACAAGAAAATCTATGTAGTATTATGTCTCATTATCAGGCTGCTGTGTTCAGGTGTAGAGTATGCTCATTTAATATTAACAAGAGGATTTAGCAGTTAAACAGGCTCAAAAAATATTTTAAACAATGCTCTTACTTTGTTAGGTAAACACTTATGTCAGGTTTTCAGGATTTTGAAGTTTTCCTTATTAAAAAAAATGTCAGCTCTCAAAACACAGAGAACAAATTTTGATTCAGAAACAGAAAAAAACCCTTGATTTTACAGTTGCAAAATCTGCAGTGAGTGGTTTAATTCTATTCTTCATTGCTGTCAATTTGTGAAAACAAACAAAAAGCAGCTATTTAGGCCCTGGTGCTGCTGTACAAATGTTATAATTCACAGCACTGAGTGCGGATGATAAGAATAATACAATACTTCACTTTATTTCACTTGAATCATGGATTTCTATTTGCAGATTGAGACTATCACTCCAATATTCAATTGGTACGTCAGCGCTGAAGTAGTATACTACAATCACATTAGGCCGTTATCTATCCCTATCCTGTGTGCTCTGAGCACTATAATCCCTACACAGTACAGGAATAAAATGTTGTTCCATAGCTGGCCTCTATGTTTTATACTGATTGTGATAGCCCCTTATTGGCTATGCTACACCATGTAATCGGATTACTGCAGGGCATTATGGGTATTATGGACATTGTGGTCATTATGAGTGTGCAGCCTGTTTGAAATGGTGCTAGACAGTTCTTATTACTGGCAAATCTTAAATCTTATCCGAGATTGTTCAATTTTATGCGAAACCGTTGTTTTCAGGAAAGTCAACTCCAACTCCATCCTCCACTGATCGGTTTTCTCATCTCTAGTTACCAGTAACCTGAACATCAAACTCAAAATGATCACTTTTTGTGCAGTTGAGAAAAGTTTTTACTTGAAAGTTTTTTAATTTTCCTAGTGCCTGACCTTTATGAATTTCTTCTGACTTACAAGATGTTAAAATATTCCTGAACATCTATTCACTGTGAAAGAATTAATGTAATTAGTTAGAACAGTAAGCGCCAGTAATTTGTGTTCTCAAAGACAGAATTTTATGAGTCATTCATATTTCATTTATAAAATATTCCTCTAATCAAAAACATACAAAACAATTAGTTTAGTGAATTCAATGCACAAGTAAGCATGTGACCTTTGTGTTTCTAACTAATTGGATATGTTTATTTCATTAGCAACAATAAAAACACCAACCCATTAATCCTGTTTATGATTTAACGTCTTCTAGTAGTTCCCTTGGCTCTCAATGTAGAAATTATGCAGCTCTGAAAAAGGTTTGCTTTTTGAGACACTGAGGTGACCTTCAAGTTTGCCAAAAATGTTGTTCAAAGTCATGATTTGGATTAAAGTAAACAATCTTGATCGCCATTCAAGTGGCAAACGTTTTCTACTTGTGTCAAAAAACTTTTTGGGTAACAATTAATGGTCAAGTGTTAACCTATTTTGTAAATACTATTCATACATAAATGACAAGAAAAATTTTCGCCTTAAAATCATTACTGTGTGTTATGGGAGTGTCAAGGTAACTTAAGCAGGGAGCTCTAACCTGGTCCTCAGACTAGAGACCCTGTACTATCCCTCATCCCAGAGGTACGCTTAATGGTAGTGAGGTCTGGACCGCCAGCGTAGCCCTAACTCCTGTCCAAGCTCTGATCTAACACCCTCCCTCCCACCCCAGGAGAGGGCCGGGATCTTAGTAGCAAACCCCACAAATACCACAGACAGGGGAAAAAAAACCAACTCATACACACAGCGATCAGTCACAGGGGAAAAACAATAAGTGCCCAGGAAGAAATAAACACAGAGAGGAAATAAACTAACAACAGGGATATTTCCACACCACACAGGAAAGAACACAACAGATCTTCAGGCTCTGAATCACCATGAAAGGACCAGTATCGCTGAAGCAAAGCTAAGCTATATTCAGGGATGAGAAACCGGAATCAGCACCTTATAAAGAGTGTAGGCAGCTGTGAATGGTCATTAGCAGCCTGAGCTCATAGCAGCAGTTCACAAGCCAGCAGGAATTAATTCCTGCTGGACTGAACAACTATGAGACCTCAGGTTGCTTGTCAGTCTGCAGTGTGAACAGAGTCCGAAGCAGCCATGATACCCAGTAATGATAGTGTGATGGTACAGCTGCATATCTCCTGACATGTCACTGATGGTGGGGACCTTTAGAAAGGCTTTTTAGTTTTTAAAATAAAGGGGTCTAGCAATGTATTGTTCTAAATATTTTTAACTATGTTTCTAGGTCTATTATAAAAATGAAATAAACATTTTTAAATAATTCTGACTAATCTATTTTCTTTTTCCTCCCTATTTTTTTTTACATTTAATTTGAGTTCCTTTGATTCTGCCACTTTTTTCACATTTTGTGCTACATCGCGCTATTGCGGAGGTATTCCCATTTTTCCTTTTGAAGTGTGCATATTCTGAAATCTCTGCTTGTAGGCCAATTGGGTGTTTCTTCAAAGGTATTTGTGGAGTTGTGCTTTCATCCCTCTCTCCCAGTTACTACTAATCACAGCTCGACAATGGATTTAGCCTTCTAGCAGTCTTACATGATGCGAAACTATGATTGTCATCATTTAGGAGTGTGAATGAAATCACATGGATCCAGAGAAGTCTCTGTATAATGTGTACCGCCCTGCGGGCTCGGCTGCGACCGCCGAGCCGCTCAGATCCGTGCTCATACTGCGGGTGGTGGCTCGAGCCTCTCACGGACCCGGGTGTCAGGTCGCTTTGCAAGGGAGTTAGCACTACACGCCGGGATTTGGGTGAGGAGGTCCACGGCCGGGGCCGCGTTGGTTTGGTTTGGGATGTTAGTTCGTGATGCCACCCACGGGTTGGGGTGATTGTAGACACCACCGCTGCGGTGAAGCTATGGGGGCTCCCGGGAGCGGTGTAATGGCGCAGCTAGGTGTTGACCCCTCCGTGGGTAGGGGGTGTTGGTCCCGGGGCCCAGTAGGCGAGGGCCGGGGTGCAGGGTGAAGTGTTGTGGTGCAGTGCGGTGCGGTGCCTGATGGCACTGGTGTACTCACTCTGACACAAGACACTGGAGTCTCTGGTAAACCAAACGGAGTGATGAACGGGGCCCGCAGCCGGCTGCAGCTTCTCCCAGAATAGGTTGGTGGTTTCCGCCTTTCTCCTGCACCTCTGTGTGTAAATGTTTGACTCCTATGCCTAGACACCGGTAGTCCGCTCCTCGACTTGTATATGCCGTAGGAACCCGTTTGCCCACAGACGCTGGCCCTTTGGGTCTCTATGCCTTGGCGATGGCTTTTCCCTGTATGGTTGGGCTGTTGTCTTCTAGCGGGGCTTGGGTGGGATAGGTTCTTAAGTCCAGTCCGCAATCAGTTGATTCGACTCGGCCCTGTTGGTTCAGGGCTTTGTACTGGGTCTGAGTACCCGGCCTGGTGCTCCGGTATACAGTTGGCTCCCCGGTTCGGTTCCGGCGGGCCACTACCCTGTTCCGGTCCCTTACGGTTCCACCGGTCGTCTTCCCGGTCTCCTGCAGGCGGCCACTAGAGATCAGCGAACCGGTCCCAGTTCGGCTCGAGGTCGGTTCGCCGAACGGACGTCCCGTTTGAGTTCGGTTCGTCGAACGTTCGACGAACCGAACTCGAATCGCATAGGAAACAATGGCAGGCATTCACAAACACAGAAAAACACCTAGAAACACCCTCAAAGGTGTCCAAAAGGTGACAAACAACTCACACCACAACACAAACACATGGGAAAGTGACAAGGACATATACTCATGCGAAAACAAAAGAGCTGGACAAGGAAAAAGAGGAGGAGACACAGATATATGAGTATATGCAAGGAAACATCGATGCCATTACTGTGCAACTTGAGCCCTGCTCATTTTAGGCTTCCAATCTGGATAAATTGCCTGAGCTTGCCACGTACGCCTTGGGAATCTTGTCATGTCCTGCAGCCAGCATTCTCTCGGAACCTGTCTTCAGTGCTGCTGGGGGTCTGCTGGCAGATAAGCACACGTGTCTGTCCACTGACAATGTGGACATGGCTCTCAGAGGACTTTTCTTCCCCTGGCTCAGCCAGGGGAGGCGAAAGGCACGCGTATTTTTGAGAGTGCTTCATGCAAAGCATCTTTTTCTTTTTCAAAAGGGGGGTCAACTGATGCCAGTCAATTGGGGTGTGTGTGGCCCAATTAGTGGCAACGAGGGAGACTGTGGTTGGAGTCCCCTCGCTGTGTTTCTAAAAGAACCAAGATGAACAAGTCATGGCTCTCAGAGGACTTTTCTTCCCCTGGCTCAGCCAGGGGAGGCGAAAGGCATGCGTATTTTTGAGAGTGCTTCATGCAAAGCATTTTTTTCTTTTTCAAAAGGGGGGTCAACTGATGCCAGTCAAGTGGGGTGTGTGTGGCCCAATTAGTGGCAACGAGGGAGACTGTGGTTGGAGTCCCCTCGCTGTGTTTCTAAAAGAACCAAGATGAACAAGTCATGGCTCTCAGAGGACTTTTCTTCCCTGGCTCAGCCAGGGGACGGGAAAGGCACGCGTATTTTTGAGAGTGCTTCATGCAAAGCATCTTTTTCTTTTTCAAAAGGGGGGTCAACTGATGCCAGTCAAGTGGGGTGTGTGTGGCCCAATTAGTGGCAACGAGGGAGACTGTGGTTGGAGTCCCCTCGCTGTGTTTCTAAAAGAACCAAGATGAACAAGTCATGGCTCTCAGAGGACTTTTCTTCCCCTGGCTCAGCCAGGGGAGGCGAAAGGCACGCGTATTTTTGAGAGTGCTTCATGCAAAGCATCTTTTTCTTTTTCAAAAGGGGGGGTCAACTGATGCCAGTCAAGTGGGGTGTGTGTGGCCCATTTAGTGGCAACAAGGGAGACTGTGGTTGGAGTCCCCTCGCTGTGTTTTACATGATTTTCGCAGGGCATGACATGCCTAAGAGGTTGAGTTTCATCATCTGCAACTTGTTGGCAACAGAAAGGTTGCCTTTACACCCTTTTGAGACCGAGGATTTTCGAGACCTTATGCCCATTGCAGTGCCCCAAGAGACGATGGCCAGTCGTCACTCCTTCTCCAAGAAAGGCGTGCCCGCGCTACCACAGTAGGTCGCACACAACCTCACCGATTCCTTGAGAAACTCTGTGTGTGACAGGGTGCATTTCACCACAGATACTTGGACCAGTAAGCATGGACAGGGGAGTTACATGTTGCTGACTGGGCACTGGGTAACTATGGTGAGAGATGGAGAAGGGTTTGCTGTACAAGTCTTGCCATCTCCACGACTTGTGTGTCAATCCTTCCTCTGTATGTACAAGTTCCTCTACTGCTTCTGACTCCTCAACCTCGTGTGGGTCCTCCACCTCGGCCCAAACCCTGTGTGGTCAGTCCACTCTTCCTTGTAACTGCGCCCAAGGAATACCACACACCTCCTTACTATGCTGGCAGCACAGCTCAAGGCCATCAGGCAGTCAAATGTTTACTTTGAAATGTAGGGGAAATGTGAGACACCACTGAGGAATTGTGGACGGTTAGCTCTGGATAGTGAGACCGAGTTTCATCAATGGTTGTCTCCACTCAACCAGCAGCCAGGGAAGGTCGGGTGCGACAATGATGCAAACCAGTCTGCGACCCTTCTTCAGGGCAATGTGGCACACGTGCCTTGTATGGCTCACGTGTTGAACCTGGTTGTCCAGCAATTTTTAAAACACTATCCTGGCCTACATGGCCTTCTGACCAGGGCACGGTGTAACGCCTGCCTGGATCGACACACTCAGATGGGCTGTAAAGGATAGGCTAGAGGCAAGCCACTCACCAAGCTGGACACCCAGAACCCTGAAACCCTTTAACCCCTATACAGTGATATGGAATTACACAGGGCCCAAGTTGATCAATACCTGTTGAAGGCTGCAGTTCCAGAGAATAGTAGTCATGCAGGGTCAAAAACATTAATTGAGGAAGAGGAACAGAATGGGATGGCCAGGACTTAATCAGAAAACAAGCAAAGGTGAAATGCGGATCGGCCAACGAGGTACATAAACAGCAAGCAGGAAAAGTAGTCAGGTAACAAACACACAAAATCATAAAACTGAACAGGGGGTAAAAGTAACCAGAGGTTCATAGCTATGTCTGGCAGTGGTCTGCAGACAGGATGGGCATAAAAAAGGGTGTGGTGTCTTCCCATTGGTTGTAGCTGAATGATGGTACTTCATCTGTGAGATACCCACTAGCTACATTCAGCCAGAGATTCTGCATCTGTCAAGGTAATGCAGCCCAGTGGGTGAGCATAACCTGCGTCCACCTGCACCGCTGGCATCGACTCCTCTCCCATCATCAGCACTATGCATGAAAGGAACACGTTGTCACCTGGCGACCGGAGTACAAATTGACAGAGCGGACTCCGTTGGTGACATAACAGCCGTGTGCGGCAATGATGCAAACCTGGCTGCGGGCCATCGTCAGGGCAATGTGACACACGTGCCTTGTATGGCTCACGTGTTGAACCTAATTCTCCAGCAATTTTTAAAACACCATCCCGGCCTACATGGCCTTGTGCAGCGGGCACGCTCGCTATGTGCTCACTTCCATCGTGCGCACACAGCAGCTCAACAACTTTCGTCGCTACAGAAGTCTTTAGGTCTGGTAGTTAAACGCCTGAAATGCGATGTGCCGACACGCAGGAATTTGAATCTGCACATGTTGCAGCATTTGTGGCAGCACCGCCGAACCCTGCTGCAATACGTTATGACATATAGCCTGGGATAACTTGATCCAGAGGTGGTGCAGATCACGCTGCTGGAGTGGTGTCAGATCAAGGACCTATGCACCCTTCTACACAGTTTACAAATGTCGACGAAGATGTTTAGCACTGGCAATGCCATTCTCAGCGTGACAATTCTGGTCATCTACATGATGGAGCACACTGTAATTATTATTCGGAGTCAAGTGTTGGGACAAGAGGAAGGGGAGGAAGTACAGGAGGAGTCATATGCGGAAGGGATAACAAGATCTACGAGGTCCAGATGGTCAGCGGCACCTAGGCGGCAGTCATGGTGAGGGACAGGGATTAACAAGGGCGCATAGTATCAGCAAAAAGTGTTGAGGAAGGTGCAGGAGCCCATGAAGAAATGGAGGACGAACTGGCAATGGGCATGGAAGACTCAGCAGATGAGTGAGAGCTTGCTCACATTTCGGTTGTGTGAGGTTGTGGGGAGAGGGCAGAGGAAGGAGGCACGATTTTCACCTCTCTGCCACCAACACACCAAGGACTTGGTCCTCCTGGATGCACAAGACACATGAGCGCTTTCTTGCTGCACTACCTACAACATGACCCTCGGATTGTATGAATTCAAAGTAATCCTGACTACTGGGTTGCCACACTGTTAGATCCCCGGTACAAGACAAAATTTGGCGAAATAATTCCTGCCATAGAAATGGACGCACGTATACAGGAGTATCTGCAGAAGGTGGTACGCAATCTTAGATCTGCTTTTCCACTAAACACCAGTGCTGCACAGAGTGAATCTCAACGCTTTGTCATGGATAGGAGGAAATGGTCTTTTACTTGTCCACATCTGAGGGACCGAGGGCTGGCTGCTGTGCTGAGATGGCGTTGAGTACGGTGTCCCTGCAGAGTTGCACTTTTGGTCATATCCAAATGAGTTGAAAAAGGACAGATGCTGGTGGAAAGGGGAACAGGTGTGTTGGAAAGGGGAAAAAAGTTTTGGTCCGTGGATTTGGTGGTTAAGCAACAGTAACATTTGCTGAAGAAACACCATCTGTTACAGTGGGACTGGCAGATTTGGATAAGGTGGTATATACTATGTTACCGCTATATAACGAAAATTAATAAGAAAAGAAAGAGAAAGGTATATATCCCCATCAGCAGTCAGTGTCCACCGTGCTCCCAGATGGAAAAGGAGAGGTTAGCAACTGGAAGGTTTGGTGGAGGATACAGAGCTGTGTGGCTATGAAACTAATAGTAGCCTTAACCGAGTTAGACGCCATTCGGATCTGGAGACTGGGAGCCCTGTTAACGTCACAGGGTCCACATGCCCACCCAGCCCAGGAACTCCCTGTTAACAACACAGGGGCCATTGAGTACGCTGACCATGTGCGTAGGGGCCACACCTGTGGACAGCAGGCGCATCAGCAGCAGCAGGCCTGTTAATGCCACTGGGCTGCACAAGCAGGACTGGTAGGACAGGAGCTGGTCTTAACCGTTCTGCGTTACCAACTGTGGTGGTGGCCTGCATCGACACCCTATCCCTGCCTACCTCTGGCCTAAAGCCGCAATGGGTTCAACACATGGAGGTGTGCTCTTTCGGAGCATAATAGAAGACTGCGCACCTCCTTGTTGGCTCCAGCCCCTTTTATAACCTGGGTCCGCCCCAAACCAGGGTGAACCACAATGCACCTCCTGGAGACAAAAGCAGAGTGACACGTCATGAGTGGCATAACTAGCGTCCTATTTTGAACCGCAACTTCAATGATGACCTCATGGCTGCCATGACCCAAACACCTCACCAGTCATCGTCTGACCATCAATAATGCGGTGACAAGTCATAGTGGCGGGTATCTGCAAGCCATTTGGGAGTGGCCTGGCCACATCGTCAGGACACCTGATGCCCTGTGGTCTATATGGGACCCCCACATCAGTGCAGGTCCAAAGAGTTCATTACCGGACCTAGTCTCTGATGCAGTAAGTGCCTGAGCATGCTCAGTAGCATGAAATACAGTCTCTGAAAAAAGACTATCAGCTTTAGCATGGTATCTAGGCACAAAACAGGACTTAGACCCGGCACGGAATGCAAGTACCTGTGCAAAGAGGCTTTTCGCACTAAGTGTGGGAGCATGCGCTGTATCCCGAAATGAAGACTTAGCCTCAGCAATGGCACAGTCAGGCAGAGCATACTCACTAGGTGAAACACTGTAGTTAGGCTGCGGCTGGGGTAAATCGGCACACGCATGCGCACTAGCTGCCTCTACACACTTAGACGTGGAGGAGAAAGTAGCCAGCTGGACAACCCAAGGCACAGCCCTAAATGGCAGCTGACGCCTGGGCGCAAATGAAACCGCAGCAGGCTTCAGTTTACAGATTTTGTAACAGCAAATACCATCCAAAAGAACAGGTGTACTTCTTCCCATGGATAATCTGATATGATCCTTTTTTTCACGGACACAACCATCGCTAACAAATGTAGATGAGGCCAAAACAGCAGCTGCTTCAATGGATCTCAAGTGCTTCATAAAGTGGCCTCTCCTCCACCCCAATTTCAAGATCCCAAATACTCCATTCCTCTGTGGTGTCAATCCAATCGCACTTGCTTCCTAACAGCTCTCAAGTTTCCACCAGCCCTGCTGAGTATGGGGTAACAGAGATGGTTGAGTTTGCATAGCTGTTCAGTCGCACTATAGCCTGGGAATCAGAGGTCTGCTCCAAAGCTGCAATGAGTACAGACAAGGAAGTTATTATTATTTTTATTATTATTGATTTATAGAGCACCATTGATTCCATGGTGCTGTACATGAGAAGGGGGTTACATACAGAATACATATACAAGTAACTATAGACAGACTGGTACAGAGGGAAGAGGGCCCTGCCCTTGCGGGATTACATTCTAAAGGATTTTTGGGAGGAGACAGTAGGAGTGGTGTAGGTTGAGCGTCAAGTACGTATGGTGGTGGTGTCATTGAAGGTTATAGTCATTTCTGAACAGATGAGTTTTCAGATTCAGTTTGAAGCTTGCGGGTGTAGCAGATAATCTGACGTGTTGAGGTAGCGAGTTCCATGAGACAGGGGAAATGATCTGCGCAGATGGCCAGAAGCTTTGTGAGTGGGATCCAGGCCACGATGAAGAAGGTGCTGAGCCTAATCTACACCCTCATTTCCAAAAAGTAAATCCTCCTGGTGGAGACAATGGGGAACATGATGAGGAGCACAGATACCTGATTGGAATGACAACTTTACTTTTCGGTCAGGGCAGGAAGAGGTTGTCTCGGAGGACTCAGGACGAGGGGAATGAAAACACACAGGGTTATTGATGAGGTTGGAGACCACACTTACTGTCAAACCAAAGTCAGCCAGTCGATGAGGTCAGCAGAGGAGGTGGAGGAGGATGCTACTGACTACGAGGTTACATTGCGTCTTCCTGGCCAGAGACAAAGTACTGGAAGCACGTCAACAACTGAATCCTGGACCACAACTTTGACTCTGAGCAGAAGTCGTGTTGGCTATGCAGGTCGCATGGGCTGTAAGCCTTGCCTAGCCTGTGAATTTTTGGACATCGCAAAGGATCACCCAAGTCATGGAATCTGTAAGATTTGTCAACAATCTGTAAGTAGAAGGCAAAAACTCACACCTTTGAGTAGTTCCTCCATGAAGTGTCACATGGATATGAATTGATAGCGTGAAGGTGTATTGCTCAGCTTTAGCCACTGTCAATGCAACATGCTTATTTGCCATTGCATGCATTGTTGCAGACTACACACAAGGGGCTGCTGTTATTTTGGATCTGCCTTTGTTTGGTCACTATAGCAATATCAAATTGCTCTTTGGGTGTGGACTTGGAGATGCTGTCTATGAACAGAAGGAAAAGCTAAAGGTGTGTGTTACAGCAAGGAGCCACCGCGGAAACACTTCGTTCAATTGTGAGGGGAGTCATGTTGTACTTTGATGATGAGCCCCGTAATGCCAGTGAGCAGCATCCTGTGCCACAGACCAACATTCTTACAGTGCTGTCTATACTGTTTACCGTGAGAGGAGCGTAAAGTCTGTATTTCTGGCAACTGGACATCACAGTACCCAGGTACGGTAGGCTGTGCCCAGACAATAATGCGCGCACGCAACACTTTGTTTTATTAGCAAAACACATATCTGTTCTGGGTAGGCCGACTATATAGACAATAATTACTTATATTTACTCACAAGGAAGTTATCATCTATCAAAAAACTACTAATGTGGTCCCAGAGTGTTTCCAATCAGAATCCATACTAAGCACTTCAAAAGACCATATTAAATCAATATAACAATCTTTATTCACATGATTTAAAAACATAAACACTAGACAATTTCGACATATTAAAAAAATCAACAAAACAGGGTGTAAGGTAGAGGGTCCACCATTTGTTCATTAGTTTGTAGTATCACAAAATATTTGATGAAATTCTCATATACTTCAATGTTACAAAGCACCTAAGTTTATAATAGTGCTTCGTTTAATCTGTATATATCAAAATGTGATCAGTATAATCTCTCTAATTCCTCAATATTCCAGGGTTAGATATTTATTTCATTACTGCAATAACCAATGTAATAAATAAGAGGATATACTGTATTTTTCTACTTTAGTTCCACAGGATATTACATTCATAATAGAAATTCTGACAGTCTTGAACACTATATTCATATATACCATGTAACAGCCTGTATATTTCCTCTTATTTTTGAGCATTTAAAGAGTAAAAATCTCTGCTCATTTAGTATCGCAGTATAATGCAGCAAAGAATGAAATTTGCTGAAATCTATTATATATAAAGAATAAACATCCTGTCCATTCCCATGAAAAGAATTAGGAGAGACCCCTCAAGGGATAAAACAGACAATCATTTTGATTGATGTTAAAGACACTTTACCTGGGCGGACCCTCCCCACACCACTCCAACGATCGTTTCAACGTATCTTCGTCAGGGAGTGATGTGAAGGGGTAGTAGGCAACCCTATATACTTCCCTCACAGCTGTTGTAAATCTAAGTACCGAGCACTCCACTTACCGGGCGCTGCTGGCGTTAGTGCGGAGGCCCCCTCCCCCCACCACGAGGCACGGGCACGTCGGGACAGGCGACACAGTCGCCCGCGATGACGCGACCGCATCACGAGGCGGGGGGAACAGGAGCACGCATGCGCGTCGCAGCGTCAGTGCTCGTAATGCTGTGCCTAGAGGGAAAGTCGCCATCTTAATGTATATTAGGGCTTCAACATGGCTATCGCCTATAACATGATTTATTAATCTGTCCACCAATGCATTTTTAGCAGCGGACTACCGTACAATCCACAGATGTATCATCTAATTCATAGGATAGCATATATATACGCCTATATAGAAGAAAATCCATGTATATACGTAAATCAATCGGTCATTAGTGAAAATCATGTTTCTCACCATTCACTCATCATTGTGCGTTACGAGTGCCCCAGATACCAAAAGAACCCCTTTACATTAAAAATCAAGTAAGTGGTGTAGCAACAGTACCTCAAGATATAATTTACAACATAAGGGAGAATATTCTCCAAATGGTAAATCTTTGTTAATCACAAAATAGAAAGAACTTTTATCATGATATGGAATTGCTAAGAAACTCCAAAAACGGCTCCCAAGTGACATAGCAGTTTTTCACAGGATCCAAAAATGTCATTCATCAACTCTGCATCCATTATGGTCATAACAGACCCTACTATAGCAGATGGTCTGGAGATGGGAGACAAAAAGGTGTCTTCCACCTCCATCCATGGCATAGTAATTGAAAATCAGGGTGATCAGTGATATATAATAAATAAGGGAATAGTCAATGGACTTTATCACTATAAAGATCATGAAGGATGCTAGAGATGGTGAGCATCATAGTATGACCAATTCAAGTCACAATAAGATCATATAGGGTACCCTGTATAGTCATAGTTTAAGAAGGAGCTATAGTTGATGTCATTGTTCACTGAAAGTGATACACATAGATAGTGCTACTATTCATTCAGTCATGCCTAAGGAGTTCCACAAAAGCCCAGAAGGGCTCATCTAAACACAAACGTTGCAAGGGGGGATGATATGCATCATATCACCGCCCATTGCCCGTGGTGTAGATATTGAAAACAAGAGTGATCACACGAAGTCATAAAAAGGACATACGGGTATTTTATATAGTCTCAAGCCAGAAAGAAGCAATAATTAGATGTCATTGGTTCCCAAATGTGACACACAGGAATAGTATGGCTATTAGTCCAGTCATACCTAGAAAGTTTCACAACAACCCAAAAGGGCTCATCTAAACACAGACGTTGCAAGGGGAGGTGACATACAAAATATCACCACCCATTGCACATGGTGTAGATATTAGGAAAGAGAGAATGATCGCATAAAAGTAACCTTTACATTCGTACTATCCATCTCCAGTTAGTATCAAGAATAGGGAAAAGAACAAGAGGGACCATGGAAAACCATACTGCCACAATATGTAGCTGAAGATAGTGCCATCATAATCCCTGAATTCAAGACTATCCAAGGGGTTTATAGAATAGAAATAGGTTGATCATAGATGTAATCCTATCAGATCCATGGGCATTTCAAAACAACTCGTGGTCTAATGAAGAGTGGGGAGGGCGGGTGTGATCACTATCACCTATTCATATACTATAAGAAGTTCGAAAATCCCCATTGATCATTCAAACCTACGGGCTTCATACTCCTCAATAGGGTGATCCATTTACATTCCATTTGTCCTAATCTCTTAGTTGTATCACCTCTTCTATTTCCCACATGAAGTTTGTCAATGCCCCGGAACTGAAGGTGATGTCCCTGACCTGGATGGAACTCACGAACATGTTTGGCAATGGGTTTTAGTTTGGAAATTTTCTCGGTTTGATCTGCGGTGACTGTCTCAGCACTTTTTATATCTCTAATATGCTCCAAAATACGAACACGAAATTCTCGTGTAGTCATTCCGACATACAGCTTCCCACATGGACAACATGCCAAATAGATAACATGTGTAGTTCTACAATTGATATGCTGTAAGATTTTATACGTTTTAGTATTGGAAGCATCAGAAAATTCTTGGGTTTTCACCACATACTTACAAGCTGAGCAGTCACCGCATCTCCAAGACCCCCACTTTGGCCCACTTGAACCGAAAATAAAGCGGGACGATTTTACAACATGATGACTATGTACCAAACATTCTCGGATAGTCTTACTTCTTCTGGCTACAAAACAAGGTTGGTTAGTTACAATTTTACATAAGTTTGGATCTTGTTTCAAGATGGACCAACAACTGGATACAACATCCGTCAATTCAGCCCATCTAGAGTGGTAGGTGGTGATGAAGCGTAAAGCATTATCAGATGTTTTCTTGCGATGAGGAGTTAGGAGTGTTGATCTCTCTGCATTTTTTGATCGTTCATAGGCTCTATTGATGTTTTCTTTCTTGTACCCCCGTTGAAGAAATCTTGAACGGAGATCTCCTGCTTGTCTTTCAAAATCCTCCTCCCTGTCGCAGATGCGTCTGGTCCTAATAAATTGGCCAGTCGGTATTGCTCGTATCACATGCAACGGATGAGCTGATTTTGAATGTAGGAGGGAGTTGACACTTGTCTCCTTTCGATGTATACTCGTATGTAAATCTCCCTGATCGTCCACCAGGATATCCAGATCCAAAAAAGTAATTCTTGTCTTGCTGACTGAGTATGTTAGTTTCACGTTCCATAGGTTGTCATTCAAATATGCCAGGAACTCTTCCAGTATGGTTTTGGAGCCCTGCCAAATAAACAGAACGTCATCAATGAATCTCAGCCAGAGTACCACTGAGCCCAAGAACATTGCTTCACTCTTCTGCACAAATTCCCTCTCCCACATTCCCATGAAGAGATTGGCGTAGGATGGGGCACATGCCACCCCCATCGCCACGCCCCTCTTCTGTAGGAAAAAACGATCTTTGAAAATAAAATAATTGTGGGAGAGGACGAATTTCATTGCAGTCAAAATGAAATCCACCAAGTAATTTCCCATATCTCGATTAGTTAGAAAAAATCTCAGTGCCGACAGTCCCAGGGAGTGTGAAATACTAGTGTAAAGGGATTCCACATCACATGTGATGAGGAACATTTCCTCATCCATGTGTATCTGTCACGCTCCCCGGGTCCTCATCCCCGCTCCCCGGCTCACCTGCCACGCTCCCCGCTCTCCAGCCTCCGGATCCCGTCCGTCCCAGGCCCCCTGGTCCCCGATCCCGGCGCCCGACGGCTTCCCAGGACCTGGCCGGCTCCCCTGCGTCCTCCTCTCAGCCTCCTTCCCTGGCTTCTGGCACCCGGGCGGCGCGCATGCGCATTAGGGCGCGCGCGCGGTCACTGACCCTCTCTTAAAGGGCCAGCGTCCATTAACAGGAAATGAGGTTGAACAGGTACAGGGTATAAAGGGGGTTATTGTCCAAGGGGGCGGGGCCTGATCTTCGTGTTTTCTGAGCTAGGAGTCAGGTCTCCTTGTGTTTTCCTGCCATACTTACGTATCTCTCTTCTAGAGCTGATCCTGTCTCGCCATCCAGTCCTGCTGCATCCCGAGCTCCGCACGCTGTCCGTCTGCCATCTGACAGTCCGTACCATCTCGGATCCCTGCGGTGACCCGTCATCTTGCTCCAGAGGTTCCGGACCCCGCCTGATATCATCTCGGCTTCCGAACCTGAGCTACGTCACCAGGACTACCATCTGTGACTCCGTGGTCCCAGGGACTCCTCCGCTACCTTCACCTGCACGGACTGTTCTGCTGCCCATCAGTGCTTCAGCTGCCGGACTCCCTACTACCATCTTAGAGTTCGGTCCAGTGGATCCACCTCCTGGGTCTGCCCGACCGCCCGGCCGTGACAGTAAGATCAGGCCATGGATCCCGCTGCAGCACTATCGGCCCTGCAAGAGGAACTCCAACGTCAGCATGAAGTCCAGACCCGCATGTTGCAATTTATGACCTCCGTGGACACCCGCCTGTACACGTTACAAGCATCAATGACGCCTGCGGCACCCAGGTCTCCCGCTAGGCAACCCATGGTTCCCGCACCAGTGGCAGCCTCTTCAGATGCTTCCCGACTCCGTTTGGCGTCACCACCTCGTTATGCTGGAGATCCCAAGACCTGCAGGGGCTTCATAAACCAGTGTTCCCTTCATTTCACGCAGCTGCCACATCTGTTCGCCTCCGACCAAGCCAAGGTCGCCTTTATAATGTCTCACCTGGAGGGCGAGGCGCTGGCGTGGATGAACCCCTTGTGGGAGAAGGAGGACCCCGTGACCAAGAACCTTCCAGAGTTCCTGCAGGCCTTTCGCAGCACCTTTGACGAGCCGGGACGCGCCTCTGCGTCTGCTTCATCCCTTCTCCGCCTACGTCAAGGAACACTGACGGTGGGCCAATACGCCATCCGTTTCCGTACTTTGGCTTCTGAACTCGGGTGGAATAATGAGGCCCTGACAGCCGCCTTCTGGGAAGGACTCTCGAGTCGCATCAAAGATGAGTTGGCGGGTCGTGACGTGCCCTCCACCCTAGATGCCCTGATTGCCCTAGCCACTCGAGTGGACATCCGTTTTCAGGAGCGCTCCAAAGAGCTGTATCGTGAGAGACGTGCAGTACGGCACTCCCCTCCTCCACAGAAGACCTCTGTGCCTCAGTCATCAACAGCTGGGATTCCTGTCCACGAGCCCATGCAGGTTGACCGAGTACGACAGTCTGAACAACGTCGAGCAGAGCGGCTCGCCAAAGGCCTCTGCTTTTACTGCGGAGAGGGCACACATCTCTTACGCTCCTGCCCGGAAAGGCCGGGAAACTCCAAAGCCTAGGGTTGGTAGGAGAGGCCACCCTAGGTGCTGGGACTCTCTCAGACCCGGTTATGTGGACGGTACAAGTGTCAACGGGAGAGACGCGCTTCACGGCTGAGGCATACCTCGACTCCGGAGCAGCAGGCAATTTTATCCAGCAGGCCACGGTGGACAAGTACCAGCTGCCTGTTACTCCACTCGATAAGCCCCTAGTGATTGCCTCGGTGGATGGGAGACCCCTCTCTGATACCATCTCCTGGATCACCAAGCCGGTGGAACTGCGTATTGGTGCTCTGCACACCGAGAACATCGCTCTCTACGTCCTTCCACACATGTCCCATCAAATCCTGCTGGGCCTTCCTTGGTTGCGGACTCACGAACCATCAGTCAGCTGGGGTACTGGCGAAATCATTCGTTGGGGTTCTGCCTGTCATGAGAGATGTCTAAAGTCCCTACAACCAATCCGACGTCCTCCGGTTCCAGAGAACCTACCGGAACTGCCCTCGGCCTATTGGTCCTTCGCGGACGTTTTTGACAAGAAGGAGTCTGAGGTACTTCCGCCACACCGTCCCTACGATTGCGCCATCGACCTGCTTCCAGGAACAACACCACCTCGAGGACGGATATATCCGTTGTCTCCAGCCGAAACCAGGGCCATGTCCACTTACATCACGGAAAGCCTGGCAAAGGGATTCATCCGGAGATCCTCCTCTCCTGCGGGAGCAGGCTTCTTCTTCGTTAAGAAGAAAGAGGGTGACCTACGCCCATGTATTGACTACCGGGGCTTGAATCAGATCACCATAAAAAACAAGTACCCCCTACCGCTCATCCCCGAATTGTTCGACCGGCTCAGAGGAGCCCGTGTGTTCACCAAACTGGATCTTCGGGGTGCCTACAACCTAGTTCGTATCCGCTCTGGGGACGAATGGAAGACCGCGTTTAATACTCGCGATGGGCACTATGAATACTGCGTGATGCCCTTCGGTCTGTGTAACGCTCCTGCCGTGTTCCAAGAACTGGTGAACGACATTTTCCGGGACCTCCTCTACCTCTGTGTAGTAGTTTATCTGGATGACATCCTTGTCTTTTCTCCGGACCTCCAGACCCACAGAGAGAACGTAAAGCTGGTTCTACAAAGACTGAGAGAGAATCGTCTCTACGCCAAATATGAGAAGTGCGTCTTTGAGCAGTCTTCTCTCCCTTTCCTGGGATATATCATCTCGGGTACTGGGCTGCAGATGGATCCTAAGAAGGTCTCCTCCATTCTCAACTGGCCTCCCCCTTCTGGACTGAAGGCAATCCAACGGTTCCTGGGATTTGCCAACTACTACCGCCAGTTTATCCCTCACTTCTCCGCCCTGACTGCTCCTCTCTCCGCTTTGACCAAAAAGGAGGCTAATCCAAAGGACTGGTCACCGGCGGCCGACGCCGCGTTTTGCTCTTTGAAGCGAGCCTTCGCCTCCTCTCCTGTACTCCACCGACCGGAGTTAAACCGCCAGTTCACCTTGGAGGTGGATGCCTCCTCCTCAGGAGCAGGAGCAGTGCTCATGCAAAAATCCTCCTCCGGGAAGATGGTGACTTGCGGTTTCTTTTCTAAGAGCTTCTCAGCACCTGAACGTAATTACACCATCGGTGACCGAGAATTATTGGCGGTCAAACTGGCTCTGGAGGAGTGGCGCTACCTCCTGGAAGGAGCAGTGTACCCCGTGATTATCTACACGGACCACAAGAACCTGGAATACCTGCGGTCCGCTCAGCGACTGAACCCACGGCAAGCCAGGTGGTCCTTATTCTTTGCCAGGTTTGATTTCCAGCTCCATTTCCGACCCGCGGACAGGAATGTACGCGCTGATGCCTTGTCTAGGTCCCTCATGCCCATGGAGCAGGAGGAAGAGAATACTCAACCTATCATCTCTCCTAGCAAGATTGTTCCGGTGGCTCCTGTCACTCTGGCCCAGATACCACCAGGGAAGACCTACGTCTCGGAGACCGACAGGCTAAAAGTGTTGCACTGGGGTCATGCCTCAAAGACAGCCGGCCATGCAGGCCAGAAGAGAACATGGGGTGCGATTGTACGCCATTACTGGTGGCCATCCCTTCGCACGGACGTCGCCGCCTTTGTCTCTGCCTGCTCCTCTTGTGCCAGGAACAAGACGCCCAAACACCTGCCCTATGGCCGTCTTCTGCCTCTACCGATACCCTCAGTTCCGTGGCAACACATAGCAATGGACTTTATTACGGACTTGCCATTGTCATCCGGACACACAGTCATATGGGTCGTGGTGGACCGGTTCTCTAAAATGGCCCATTTCGTTCCTATGGCTGGACTGCCCTCTGCTCAGGAACTTGCGGACGCCTATATACAACACATCTTCCGCTTGCATGGCTTTCCATCCCACATCGTGTCCGACAGAGGAACTCAGTTCACCTCCCGCTTCTGGAGGGCGCTCTGCAAACATCTGGGAGTGACTCTGGACTTTTCATCTGCATACCATCCTCAGTCTAATGGCCAGGTAGAGAGGGTCAATCAAATCTTGACCTCTTTCTTACGTCACTATGTTAACGCCCATCACGACGACTGGTCCGCTCTTCTACCTTGGGCTGAATTCTCCCACAACCACCACATCAGTGAGTCGTCCTCCAGCTCTCCCTTCCATGTTGTTTACGGACTTCAGCCCTCCATCCCATTGCCTGTATCCCCTTCTTCGGATGTCCCTGCTGCAGATACAGTAGCCCGTGACTTTGCCAACATTTGGGACTCTGTCAAAGCGTCCCTTGGGCGTGCTTCCCTGCGAATGAAAAGACACGCAGACAAGAAACGTCTGGACCCTCCGTGTTTCTCTCCTGGAGACCTCGTCTGGCTTGCTTCCCAGTACGTCCGCCTGAAGATACCATCATACAAGCTGGGTCCTCGCTACATCGGGCCGTTTAAAGTCCTCAACAAGATCAATGAGGTCTCCTACAAGCTACAGCTCCCGGCCACGATGAGGATACCCAACTCATTCCACGTCTCCCTGCTCAAGCCGGTTGTCCTTGGTCCCTTCTCCGCTGCTGCCAGTCCGGCTCCTCCACCTATTGCCGATGACGACATCTATGCGGTAAGGGATATCGTGGCCATGAAGACCGTACGAGGTCGGCAGTTCTTCCTGGTGGACTGGGAGGGGTATGGTCCTGAGGATAGGTCTTGGGAGCCCAGGGAGAACGTGGGCACTCCTCTTATCCGTGCCTTCTTGTCCCGGTTGCGGGGTGGGGGGCGTGGGGAGGGGGGTACTGTCACGCTCCCCGGGTCCTCATCCCCGCTCCCCGGCTCACCTGCCACGCTCCCCGCTCTCCAGCCTCCGGATCCCGTCCGTCCCAGGCCCCCTGGTCCCCGATCCCGGCGCCCGACGGCTTCCCAGGACCTGGCCGGCTCCCCTGCGTCCTCCTCTCAGCCTCCTTCCCTGGCTTCTGGCACCCGGGCGGCGCGCATGCGCATTAGGGCGCGCGCGCGGTCACTGACCCTCTCTTAAAGGGCCAGCGTCCATTAACAGGAAATGAGGTTGAACAGGTACAGGGTATAAAGGGGGTTATTGTCCAAGGGGGCGGGGCCTGATCTTCGTGTTTTCTGAGCTAGGAGTCAGGTCTCCTTGTGTTTTCCTGCCATACTTACGTATCTCTCTTCTAGAGCTGATCCTGTCTCGCCATCCAGTCCTGCTGCATCCCGAGCTCCGCACGCTGTCCGTCTGCCATCTGACAGTCCGTACCATCTCGGATCCCTGCGGTGACCCGTCATCTTGCTCCAGAGGTTCCGGACCCCGCCTGATATCATCTCGGCTTCCGAACCTGAGCTACGTCACCAGGACTACCATCTGTGACTCCGTGGTCCCAGGGACTCCTCCGCTACCTTCACCTGCACGGACTGTTCTGCTGCCCATCAGTGCTTCAGCTGCCGGACTCCCTACTACCATCTTAGAGTTCGGTCCAGTGGATCCACCTCCTGGGTCTGCCCGACCGCCCGGCCGTGACAGTATCCCATCCAATCTACGTAACACTTCTGTGGAATCCTTTACAAATGATGGCAATTCCATCACTATTGGTTTCAAAAAGTGATCTAATAATTTCGATATGGGTTCAACCAAACTACCATTCCCTGAGACGATCGGTCTGCCGGGTGGGTTTTTCATGTCCTTGTGTACCTTTGGCAGTAGATACAGCGTAGGCACACAAGGAAATTTGATTCTAAGACCTTCCCAAACCTTTTTAGGAATAACGCCGTTTTCGAGGGCTTCATCTAAGATGTCATTCAATTCCACCTGAAAGGAGTCCGTAGGGTCTCCAGTGAGCTGTTGATAGCAAAGGGGGTCGTTGAGCTGCCTGAAGACCTCTTTCTCATAGAGGTCCACAGGCCAAACTACAACGTTGCCCCCCTTGTCAGCTGGTTTGAATATGACATCTTTCATACGTTTCAATTCCTCAAGGGCTTGCCGTTCCTCTCTTCGTAAATTATCATACGGTCTATGTTGGGGAATCTTGAATATTGCTTCAACCACCATTCTGACAAAGACTTCAAACGAAGAGCATAATGATAATGATGGAAAAAATGTACTTTTTTTCTTAAAAATCTCCGGAAACTTACCAGGCTGTGTCTCCATTTGTTCTACTAGTAGATCTTCTAGTGCTTGAAGTGCCGCCAGTTCTTCCTCTGTAGAGAATGAATCACAGGTAGGTTTAGAGTGGTACTTTTTTAATAACAATTTCCTTGCAAACAGGAAAGTATCCTTAATTGCCGTGAAATGATTAAAATTTGCTGTTGGGCAAAAGCCCAACCCCAAAGTCAAAATTGATTCCTGTGCTGCTGTTAAGGTAATATTAGATAAATTAATTACCTTTAGGGTGTTTGTTGTCTTGAAATCCGATTCAAAAGCAGCAGGTTTATATTTCTTTGCTTTGTTCCGTGTATAGTACCCACTCGCAGATCCTGATGTTTCACCACGTGCATTATCAACAGAGACACTGGAGATGTCACTTATTGACGATGAGAAGGACGTCGTTCTTATGGGATTCTGTTTTGTTTTCCACTTATATACTTTATTGGTCTGGTAGTCTCGAGTATCCCGTTGGAATTTGCTCGTTTTCAGACTTTGTATCTCTTTTTCCCATTTTTGGAAAGAATTATTGAGTTCCAAATCAAATTTCTGCATTTGCTCAGGAGATAGTGCTTGTCGTACCTTATCCTGTGACAATTTAATTTGCTCCTCCAATTTTTCCAAATGTTTCTTATCGGCTTCAATCAAAATTGACAAAAAAGATGAGGAGCATGCATTACATGCATCCTCCCATCTCTTTGTCAATGATTCTTCCTCCAAAGAAAAGGAGGGCATTACCTGTACCCGCAGTCCACGTGGTATAAATTTACGTTGATCATAGTGTTCCAGAGACGCCTTGTTCCACCATGTCTTGGTCCTTCTGTATAGCAATTCCTTTAATATATCTTTTTCATTTGTGATGTCCTCTGAGGTACTGTCAACCACATCACCACCCACTTCTCCAAATACAGTTGGTAGTTTGTTCAACCATGCTGAATCGCGAATCCTGAAATCCATGTTGGTGATCCTTCCTATAACAACAACCAGTATTTACTCACAAGGAAGTTATCATCTATCAAAAAACTACTAATGTGGTCCCAGAGTGTTTCCAATCAGAATCCATACTAAGCACTTCAAAAGACCATATTAAATCAATATAACAATCTTTATTCACATGATTTAAAAACATAAACACTAGACAATTTCGACATATTAAAAAAATCAACAAAACAGGGTGTAAGGTAGAGGGTCCACCATTTGTTCATTAGTTTGTAGTATCACAAAATATTTGATGAAATTCTCATATACTTCAATGTTACAAAGCACCTAAGTTTATAATAGTGCTTCGTTTAATCTGTATATATCAAAATGTGATCAGTATAATCTCTCTAATTCCTCAATATTCCAGGGTTAGATATTTATTTCATTACTGCAATAACCAATGTAATAAATAAGAGGATATACTGTATTTTTCTACTTTAGTTCCACAGGATATTACATTCAAAATAGAAATTCTGACAGTCTTGAACACTATATTCATATATACCATGTAACAGCCTGTATATTTCCTCTTATTTTTGAGCATTTAAAGAGTAAAAATCTCTGCTCATTTAGTATCGCAGTATAATGTAGCAAAGAATGAAATTTGCTGAAATCTATTATATATAAAGAATAAACATCCTGTCCATTCCCATGAAAAGAATTAGGAGAGACCCCTCAAGGGATAAAACAGACAATCATTTTGATTGATGTTAAAGACACTTTACCTGGGCGGACCCTCCCCACACCACTCCAACGATCGTTTCAACGTATCTTCGTCAGGGAGTGATGTGAAGGGGTAGTAGGCAACCCTATATACTTCCCTCACAGCTGTTGTAAATCTAAGTACCGAGCACTCCACTTACCGGGCGCTGCTGGCGTTAGTGCGGAGGCCCCCTCCCCCCACCACGAGGCACGGGCACGTCAGAACAGGCGACACAGTCGCCCGCGATGACGCGACCGCATCACGAGGCGGGGGGAACAGGAGCACGCATGCGCGTCGCAGCGTCAGTGCTCGTAATGCTGTGCCTAGAGGGAAAGTCGCCATCTTAATGTATATTAGGGCTTCAACATGGCTATCGCCTATAACATGATTTATTAATCTGTCCACCAATGCATTTTTAGCAGCGGACTACCGTACAATCCACAGATGTATCATCTAATTCATAGGATAGCATATATATACGCCTATATAGAAGAAAATCCATGTATATACGTAAATCAATCGGTCATTAGTGAAAATCATGTTTCTCACCATTCACTCATCATTGTGCGTTACGAGTGCCCCAGATACCAAAAGAACCCCTTTACATTAAAAATCAAGTAAGGGGTGTAGCAACAGTACCTCAAGATATAATTTACAACATAAGGGAGAATATTCTCCAAATGGTAAATCTTTGTTAATCACAAAATAGAAAGAACTTTTATCATGATATGGAATTGCTAAGAAACTCCAAAAACGGCTCCCAAGTGACATAGCAGTTTTTCACAGGATCCAAAAATGTCATTCATCAACTCTGCATCCATTATGGTCATAACAGACCCTACTATAGCAGATGGTCTGGAGATGGGAGACAGCTCAACAGCTCACTGGAGACCCTACGGACTCCTTTCAGGTGGAATTGAATGACATCTTAGATGAAGCCCTCGAAAATGGCGTTATTCCTAAAAAGGTTTGGGAAGGTCTTAGAATCAAATTTCCTTGTGTGCCTACGCTGTATCTACTGCCAAAGGTACACAAGGACATGAAAAACCCACCCGGCAGACCGATCGTCTCAGGGAATGGTAGTTTGGTTGAACCCATATCGAAATTATTAGATCACTTTTTGAAACCAATAGTGATGGAATTGCCATCATTTGTAAAGGATTCCACAGAAGTGTTACGTAGATTGGATGGGATACACATGGATGAGGACATGTTCCTCATCACATGTGATGTGGAATCCCTTTACACTAGTATTTCACACTCCCTGGGACTGTCGGCACTGAGATTTTTTCTAACTAATCGAGATATGGGAAATGACTTGGTGGATTTCATTTTGACTGCAATGAAATTCGTCCTCTCCCACAATTATTTTATTTTCAAAGATCGTTTTTTCCTACAGAAGAGGGGCGTGGCGATGGGGGTGGCATGTGCCCCATCCTACGCCAATCTCTTCATGGGAATGTGGGAGAGGGAATTTGTGCAGAAGAGTGAAGCAATGTTCTTGGGCTCAGTGGTACTCTGGCTGAGATTCATTGATGACGTTCTGTTTATTTGGCAGGGCTCCAAAACCATACTGGAAGAGTTCCTGGCATATTTGAATGACAACCTATGGAACGTGAAACTAACATACTCAGTCAGCAAGACAAGAATTACTTTTTTGGATCTGGATATCCTGGTGGACGATCAGGGAGATTTACATACGAGTATACATCGAAAGGAGACAAGTGTCAACTCCCTCCTACATTCAAAATCAGCTCATCCGTCGCATGTGATACGAGCAATACCGACTGGCCAATTTATTAGGACCAGACGCATCTGCGACAGGGAGGAGGATTTTGAAAGACAAGCAGGAGATCTCCGTTCAAGATTTCTTCAACGGGGGTACAAGAAAGAAAACATCAATAGAGCCTATGAACGATCAAAAAATGCAGAGAGATCAACACTCCTAACTCCTCATCGCAAGAAAACATCTGATAATGCTTTACGCTTCATCACCACCTACCACTCTAGATGGGCTGAATTGACGGATGTTGTATCCAGTTGTTGGTCCATCTTGAAACAAGATCCAAACTTATGTAAAATTGTAACTAACCAACCTTGTTTTGTAGCCAGAAGAAGTAAGACTATCCGAGAATGTTTGGTACATAGTCATCATGTTGTAAAATCGTCCCGCTTTATTTTCGGTTCAAGTGGGCCAAAGTGGGGGTCTTGGAGATGCGGTGACTGCTCAGCTTGTAAGTATGTGGTGAAAACCCAAGAATTTTCTGATGCTTCCAATACTAAAACGTATAAAATCTTACAGCATATCAATTGTAGAACTACACATGTTATCTATTTGGCATGTTGTCCATGTGGGAAGCTGTATGTCGGAATGACTACACGAGAATTTCGTGTTCGTATTTTGGAGCATATTAGAGATATAAAAAGTGCTGAGACAGTCACCGCAGATCAAACCGAGAAAATTTCCAAACTAAAACCCATTGCCAAACATTTTCGTGAGTTCCATCCAGGTCAGGGACATCGCCTTCAGTTCCGGGGCATTGACAAACTTCATGTGGGAAATAGAAGAGGTGATACAACTAAGAGATTAGGACAAATGGAATGTAAATGGATCACCCTATTGAGGAGTATGAAGCCCGTAGGTTTGAATGATCAATGGGGATTTTCGAACTTCTTATAGTATATGAATAGGTGATAGTGATCACACCCGCCCTCCCCACTCTTCATTAGACCACGAGTTGTTTTGAAATGCCCATGGATCTGATAGGATTACATCTATGATCAACCTATTTCTATTCTATAAACCCCTTGGATAGTCTTGAATTCAGGGATTATGATGGCACTATCTTCAGCTACATATTGTGGCAGTATGGTTTTCCATGGTCCCTCTTGTTCTTTTCCCTATTCTTGATACTAACTGGAGATGGATAGTACGAATGTAAAGGTTACTTTTATGCGATCATTCTCTCTTTCCTAATATCTACACCATGTGCAATGGGTGGTGATATTTTGTATGTCACCTCCCCTTGCAACGTCTGTGTTTAGATGAGCCCTTTTGGGTTGTTGTGAAACTTTCTAGGTATGACTGGACTAATAGCCATACTATTCCTGTGTGTCACATTTGGGAACCAATGACATCTAATTATTGCTTCTTTCTGGCTTGAGACTATATAAAATACCCGTATGTCCTTTTTATGACTTCGTGTGATCACTCTTGTTTTCAATATCTACACCACGGGCAATGGGCGGTGATATGATGCATATCATCCCCCCTTGCAACGTTTGTGTTTAGATGAGCCCTTCTGGGCTTTTGTGGAACTCCTTAGGCATGACTGAATGAATAGTAGCACTATCTATGTGTATCACTTTCAGTGAACAATGACATCAACTATAGCTCCTTCTTAAACTATGACTATACAGGGTACCCTATATGATCTTATTGTGACTTGAATTGGTCATACTATGATGCTCACCATCTCTAGCATCCTTCATGATCTTTATAGTGATAAAGTCCATTGACTATTCCCTTATTTATTATATATCACTGATCACCCTGATTTTCAATTACTATGCCATGGATGGAGGTGGAAGACACCTTTTTGTCTCCCATCTCCAGACCATCTGCTATAGTAGGGTCTGTTATGACCATAATGGATGCAGAGTTGATGAATGACATTTTTGGATCCTGTGAAAAACTGCTATGTCACTTGGGAGCCGTTTTTGGAGTTTCTTAGCAATTCCATATCATGATAAAAGTTCTTTCTATTTTGTGATTAACAAAGATTTACCATTTGGAGAATATTCTCCCTTATGTTGTAAATTATATCTTGAGGTACTGTTGCTACACCACTTACTTGATTTTTAATGTAAAGGGGTTCTTTTGGTATCTGGGGCACTCGTAACGCACAATGATGAGTGAATGGTGAGAAACATGATTTTCACTAATGACCGATTGATTTACGTATATACATGGATTTTCTTCTATATAGGCGTATATATATGCTATCCTATGAATTAGATGATACATCTGTGGATTGTACGGTAGTCCGCTGCTAAAAATGCATTGGTGGACAGATTAATAAATCATGTTATAGGCGATAGCCATGTTGAAGCCCTAATATACATTAAGATGGCGACTTTCCCTCTAGGCACAGCATTACGAGCACTGACGCTGCGACGCGCATGCGTGCTCCTGTTCCCCCCGCCTCGTGATGCGGTCGCGTCATCGCGGGCGACTGTGTCGCCTGTCCCGACGTGCCCGTGCCTCGTGGTGGGGGGAGGGGGCCTCCGCACTAACGCCAGCAGCGCCCGGTAAGTGGAGTGCTCGGTACTTAGATTTACAACAGCTGTGAGGGAAGTATATAGGGTTGCCTACTACCCCTTCACATCACTCCCTGACGAAGATACGTTGAAACGATCGTTGGAGTGGTGTGGGGAGGGTCCGCCCAGGTAAAGTGTCTTTAACATCAATCAAAATGATTGTCTGTTTTATCCCTTGAGGGGTCTCTCCTAATTCTTTTCATGGGAATGGACAGGATGTTTATTCTTTATATATAATAGATTTCAGCAAATTTCATTCTTTGCTGCATTATACTGCGATACTAAATGAGCAGAGATTTTTACTCTTTAAATGCTCAAAAATAAGAGGAAATATACAGGCTGTTACATGGTATATATGAATATAGTGTTCAAGACTGTCAGAATTTCTATTATGAATGTAATATCCTGTGGAACTAAAGTAGAAAAATACAGTATATCCTCTTATTTATTACATTGGTTATTGCAGTAATGAAATAAATATCTAACCCTGGAATATTGAGGAATTAGAGAGATTATACTGATCACATTTTGATATATACAGATTAAACGAAGCACTATTATAAACTTAGGTGCTTTGTAACATTGAAGTATATGAGAATTTCATCAAATATTTTGTGATACTACAAACTAATGAACAAATGGTGGACCCTCTACCTTACACCCTGTTTTGTTGATTTTTTTAATATGTCGAAATTGTCTAGTGTTTATGTTTTTAAATCATGTGAATAAAGATTGTTATATTGATTTAATATGGTCTTTTGAAGTGCTTAGTATGGATTCTATATAGACAATAAGACTTGCTGCCTCTGCACTGTCAAATTGTCACAAACAGTTTAAATCATAGAGGGACAGCAACACATGTTTGCATTGACTGTTGCTTTTCAAGATTTCCATGACTGTGTTGCAGAGCTGTGTGGTTTGCATTCACACTGTTATCATCTGCATTATCTGTGAGGCTTCAGCTAACAAGGGTATTCAGGGGGGGTAATGTGTTTTGTCTATGTTTAGGTAGATAACTTGGAAGCTCTTGTGATGCGCCACTGGTAAGGGTGCCTTCACACTTTAGCGATGCAGCAGCGATCCGACCAGCAATCTGACCTGGTCAGGATCGCTGCTGCATCGCTACATGGTCGCTGGTGAGCTGTCAAACAGGCAGATCTCACCAGCGACCAGTGACCAGCCCCCAGCCAGCAGCGACGTGCAAGCGACCCTGCGCTTTCACGGAGCCGGCGTCTGGAAGCTGTGGACACTGGTAACTAAGGTAAACATCGGGTATGGTTACCTGATGTTTACATTAGTTACCAGCGCACACCGCTTAGCTTTGCTCTCCTAGCTACAGTACACATCGGGTTAATTAACCCGATGTGTAATGCAGCTACATGTGCAGAGAGCAGGGAGCCGCGCACACTGTTTAGCGCTGGCTCCTTGCTCTCCTAGCTACAGTACACATCGGGTTAATTAACCCGATGTGTAATGCAGCTACATGTGCAGAGAGCCGGAGCCGGCAGCACAGGCAGCGTGAGAGCTGCGGAGGCTGGTAACTAAGGTAAATATCGGGTAACCACCTTGGTTACCCGATGTTTATCTTGGATACAGCTTACCGCAGCTGCCAGATGCCGGCTCCTGCTCCCTGCTCGCTTCATTCGTCGCTCTCTCGCTGTCACACACAGCGATCTGTGTGTCACAGTGGGAGAGCGCCTTTGAAGAAAACGAACCAGGGCTGTGTGTAACGAGCAGCGATCTCGCAGCAGGGGCCAGATCGCTGCTCAGTGTCACACACAGCGAGATCGCTAATGAGGTCACTGCTGCGTCACAAAAAGCGTGACTCAGCAGCGATCTCAGCAGTGAGCTCGCTGTGTGTGAAGCACCCCTAAGTCGTGTTCGCACACACACACACACACACACACACGCACAAACACACAATGACTGCTACACAGAGCGATTAGCAGGTAGGAGGCAACAGAATAGATTGTTCAATTATTTAAATTGTATGCATGGTTCTTATTGTTTGTTTTGGTAAAGTTAAACAATCATTTATCAACCCAACTGCCTAGAGTCCTTTTCCTGTTGCCTGGTTTTGCTGCATACTGGGGAGCCCACCCTGTACACGACTTAAAATGAAGCATAAGTCGCAATGTGAATTTCACTGTGCTACAATGCGGCCTAGCGTGCCTGTGCAACCACCGCCTGCCCCAACAAGTGCATCTGCATGCTCTTCATCCTCTGTGACTGTGGGGACAGCAGTCACACATGGTTTTTCACACTGAACTTCCACTCCTTTACCCGCAACAGGGAGTGTGATTGGCAGGTCATCACTTGTTTTGGAAGTGGAAACAGAAGGTATTGTTGAGCTGTCAGACATCGAGAGAACCATCATTGGATGCAGGCTACATTATATCCACGCCTGCACCTTCGTCACAGATTGGCTGGACTACCTGCAGTTAATAATTGCATTCCAGAAATGGAAAGGAGTGTAGAATACACATGTGTTGCACCTTGCTTGGCAGCAAAGGAACACTAACTTAGTATTCCAGACAATTTTAAGATGGCAGAAAAAGAGTCAGCTCTTTAGGCAAATTAAATAGCGTGGCAAATGTGGACAGATGGGTACAGTGGCCGTGTTCTGTGGGTACCAGGACAGTAAAAGAAGCCTCACTTTCTATCCCTCCTAATGATCAAATGCAGCAAGGAATTCCCTGAGTTTGCCATAAAATTTGCATAGTAAAATGTGCATGAGGGTAGAATGCAGAGGTGCTTCAGATTGCTTGGCACAAGTGGCACAATAAAGGAGTCCAACAGCCACTTTTTGTATGCCACTAAGTTGCAGTATTTTTTGCTATCATTATAGCTTATTAAAAACAGAGCAGGAGGGTGTCATGCACAGGTGCTAGAAATAGCTTGGCACCATTGGGGCACTAATGGAATACAACAGCCAGTTCTATGATGCCACTAAATGGCAGTATTTTTTGCTATCATTATAGCTTATTAAAAACAGAGCAGGAGGGTGTCATGCAAAGGTGCTAGAAATAGCTTGGCACCAGTGGGACAATAATGAAATACAACAGCCAGTTCTATGATGCAACTAAATGGCAGTATTTTTTGCTATCATTATAGCTTATTAAAAACAGAGCAGGAGGGTGTCATGCACAGGTGCTAGAAATAGCTTGGCACCAGTGGGACAATAATGAAATACAACAGCCAGTTCTATGATGCCACTAAATGGCAGTATTTTTTGCTATCATTATAGCTTATTAAAAACAGAGCAGGAGGGTGTCATACACAGGTGCTAGAAATAGCTTGGCACCAGTGGGGCACTAATGGAATACAACAGCCCCTTCTTGTATGCCACTAAGTTTACTCAATTTTTGGTATTATAACGTCTTAGTAAGTAACAATGAGTTTGAGTGTGCAATGCAGGCAGACGTGCTGCAAATATCTGTGCACTACTGGGTCAATACAGCAGTCCAACAGCCACGTTAAGGATGCCACTAGGTTCACTCAGTGTTTGCTAGTATAATGGCTTAGTAACAATGAGTTTGAGTGTGCAATGCAGGCAGAGGTGCTGCAAATATCTTTGCACTAGTGGGACTATACAGAAGTCCAATAGCCACGTTTAGGATGCCACTAGTTTCAATCAGTGTTTGCTAGTATAATGGCTTAGTAACAATGAGTTTGAATGTGCAATGCAGGCAGACGTTCTGCAAATATCTGTGCACTACTGGGGCAATACAGCAGTCCAACAGCCACGTTAAGGATGCCACTAGGTTCACTCAGTGTTTGCTAGTATAATGACTTAGTAACAATGAGTTTGAGTGTGCAATGCAGGCAGAGGTGCTGCAAATATCTTTGCACTAGTGGGACTATACAGAAGTCCAATAGCCACGTTTAGGATGCCACTAGTTTCAATCAGTGTTTGCTAGTATAATGGCTTAGTAACAATGAGTTTGAATGTGCAATGCAGGCAGACGTGCTGCAAATATCTGTGCACTAGTGGGGCAATACAGCAGTCCAACAGCCACGTTAAGGATGCCACTAGGTTCACTCAGTGTTTGCTAGTATAATGGCTTAGTAACAATGAGTTTGAGTGTGCAATGCAGGCAGAGGTGCTGCAAATATCTTTGCACTAGTGAGACTATACAGAAGTCCAATAGCCACGTTTAGGATGCCACTAGGTTCAATCAGTGTTTGCTAGTATAATGGCTTAGTAACAATGAGTTTGAGTGTGCAATGCAGGCAGAGGTGCTGCAAATATCTTTGCACTAGTGGGACTATACAGAAGTCCAATAGCCACGTTTAGGATGTCACTAGATTCAATCAGTGTTTGCTAGTATAATGGCTTAGTAACAATGAGTTTGAGTGTGCAATGCAGGCAGACGTGCTGCAAATATCTGTGCACTACTGGGGCAATACAGAAGTCCAATAGCCACGTTTAGAATGCCACTAAGTTCACTTAGTGTTTGCTAGTATAATGGCTTAGTAACAATAAGTTGGAGTGTGCAAAGGGCAGGAGGGTACAGTGGCAGGTTTGTTGGTCTCTGGGTAGAGGAAAGGAAGCCTGCCTTTCTATCCCTCCTAATGGGGAAATGCAGCGAGGAAATCCCTGACCTTAGCTACACAGACGCTGTCATCTTGTGTAGCTGTTAAACTCTGTTTTCAGGACCTGTCACCTATGGCTCTGACCCTGCCGGTATGAGCCCTTAAAAGGACTGATAGAAAGTGCTATCCCTAAGCTGTCCAGCGCTGTGTATGGAGCGCATACAGCAGTATCGGCGATAGGACTCAGGACGGAGCTGCGCCAGTGATGTCTGATACCAAGGACGCAGAAGGCAGATAATGGCGTGCTGGAGGAAAATGTCCGGTTTTATAATGCAGGGACATGTGACATGGACATCCTATCACACATGCCGTTGCTTCTCTGGCTAAAAGTCCACTTAGCTGTGTGTGTGTCTGGGATTGGCTGACATGCTGGCCCGCCCCACTACACGCACGCGCTTAGGGAAGGAAGACAAGGAAAAAAAAAAATGGCGATCGCCATTATCCAAACAGCAGTGATCTGAATGCGCTGTTCCCGCACACTATACACTGAAATGTCATAATAGTGTGAGTCACAGAGTGACTTACACTATTACAGCGGAAAGCCAGCTATGAATTAGCTGGTTTTTTTGCTGCTAGAACCGTTCTTGAACGTATCTAGAACTATCGAGCTTTTGCAAAAAGCTCGAGTTCTAGTTCGATCTAGAACAGCCCCCAAAATCACTCGAGCCTCGAACTGGAGACCCTCGAACCGCGAACCGCGCTCAACTCTAGCGGCCACCACCGTCTGCCTCCTTGCCAATGGCGACTGAGCTCCGACCCAGCCACCTGGTAGTCTCTTATCAGGGCCCGGACACAGGAGTGCCCGTGACCTTGACTGCTCTCCACTCGAACCTGAACTCGACTCGACTAACTGTTTTCCCGCCTCCAGGCCTGTGAACTCCTCAGTGGGCAAAGCCAACCGCCTGGCTCCGCCCCCCTGGTGTGGACATCAAACCTAGAGGGTGGTGACAAGGTTTTTAGTTTGACTGGTGTTATCTAATCGAGAGGGGGTGTAGTGTTGTGTGTGACTACCTGGGACGACCTGACTAGTCCAGGGCATCACAAATGCATAGTTGATTTACAAGCAGAGATCTCACATAATATGCTGCAAAAAAAGTGAATATCTCTGTAATTGAATAATGCAGTGTAAAATGGGAAAAAAAAAGGAGCTAAATCAGAGGAGCTTGGAAATTTTTACAAGGTATTTAACTTTTTTTTAGCAATTGACATGCTTTCTTTAAGCAGAAAAATAACATGTTGTAACATTCCTAGGATCCCTAAGATGGTTAGACCACTGGTCCTAATTGCTTTCTCAACACTCATCGTCCTTTCATTGTTAGAGATAGCCATAGGATGGAGGCTGGGGTTGTACCTAGATATCCATAATGTGGAGAGGGGAGAAACATGTACAATCTAAGGATGGGCACAGAATAAGCCTAAAAGGTGGAAAGCACAAGAAGAAGAAATCACATTTATTTGTGGCCATTGAATTTGAGGATCTTACCAAATGGCATCTTCAACTTTTGATTAGCTTGTCATTGTCAAAGTTGCTGTTGCAGCATGACATAGATGTGGCGTCCTACTAGGCTGACTAATCAAGATAAGGGCAATTAATTCCATCAGGTCAGGTAGATGGCAGTTCATAGTCTCCTGTCCAATTGGAAGCTACAACTAGGGGACCCTGGGACTCAGGTAGAGGAAGAACTCCTGAGTGTAGTAAGACAGAGGCCCACAAGAGGTCGCTAACACAAGCGCAGGGATAGTCAATCAGCCAAGGTCTTTGCTGGGATTTTCACATCTGTACCGAGGGGTAAGCAAGCCAAAGTTAAAGAACAAAACTGAGGTCAGAGGCCGGGAGAAGAAGTAAGCACAGGGGAGGCAGAGGAGGTTGGGATATGGAACATGACCAGGGTCAGGAGGACAGGAATGGCAGACCGGGAAGAAGGGACGGAGGTCAGGGAGAACAAGTACGCACAGAGGAGGGAGTGGAGGTGAGGACACAGAACAGGACCAGAGTCAGGAGGGCAGGGAGGTCAGGCTGGGTAGGAGGGACAGAGGTCAGAGAGAATGGTACTGGGTAGCGGAACTTGATCAGAGTACACTCACAGGCACCAGTTGCATGCTGCAGAGCAGGAACTGTTACTGCAGCATGCCGGAGGTTACAACACCAAGATATGGCGGCGTGACCTCCAGTACGAGGCATGACTGAACAGGTCTATCCTCTCGGACCTAACCTTGGAGACAACATACATTCAAGAGCACTGCAGAGTCAAAGCCATGCTAACATGACACCAGTGACCATTGATTGCAGACACAGCTAATGAACCAGGTCCTGTGAACTGATTCACATCAACTGTAGGGATATGTAATTATGTAAAAATAACTTTTTATATATACAAGGTTTCCACAGCCCTAATAGAAGTTATTTAGCTTTTTAATCATACAGCTGCAGAAAAAGAACATTTTTTTTGTACTAATGAATTTGGAATTAAATGAATTTTGAGTAAATACTATTATGTAATTTATGGTAACTGACACAAATATATAGGATAATGAAATGAAACAAAATATTGGTGTCATCCCCGCCCGACGCTGGATTTCGGCTCATTGCGTATGACCCCGGAGGTTCGGTCATGCGCACTATGAAGCCGGTTGTACTCGTCCCGGCTTCAAACTGAAGTAGTGCGCATGACCGAAAGTCGGGGATCATGTGAACTGAGCCGAAATCCAGTGTCAGGCGGTGATGGCAGCAGAGAGTTGAGTGAGATCATTATCTGACGCTGCACATTCATAAGCAAGTAAGCACGCCAACAGGGACGTGCTAACATGCTAATGGGGCCAACTAGCCAGGGAAACTAACGCCCGGGAGAATAGTCCTTTCGCTCATTAGCATACAGTAAAAGATCTTTAGAAATACTTTTCTAAAGATCTCTTTATCTATGCTACTAAATAAAGGGACATTTAGGCAAGAAATAGCAATATGCACCCAGAACTGCTTTTGGTTCTGGGTGCATATTGTACCTGACAGGTTCGCTTTAAGGTTAGTTGCAAGAGAAGTAGGGATGAGACTCAAACTTGCAAGGGCTCTGTGAAGGGGTGGAGGCTATAGGGTGCTTTACACGCTAACGATATATCGTCGGGGTAACCGTGTTTGTGACGCACATCCGGCCTCGTTAGCAACATTGAAGCGTGTGACAGCTAGGAGCGACGATCAACGATTGCAAAAACGTCAAAAATTGTTGATCTTTGACACGTCGCTCCTTTTCATAATATCGTTGGTGGTGCATGCCATTGGTTGTTCGTCGTTCCTGCGGCAGCACACATCGCTATGTGTGACACCGCAGGAACGACGAACATCTCCTTACCTGCGTCCACCGGCAATGAGGAAAGAAGGAGGTGGGCGGGATATTCCGCCCGCTCATCTCCACCCCTCCGCTTCTATTGGATGGCTGCCGTGTGACATCGCTGTAACGCTGCACAAACCGCCCCCTTAGAAAGGAGGTGGTTCGCCGGGCACAGCGGCCTCGCAGGGAAGGTAAGTCCGTGTGATGGGTTTAAGCGATGTTGTGCTCCACGGGCAGCGATTTGCCCGTGACGCACAACCGACGGGGGCGGGTACGCTCGCTAGCGATTTCGATAGCGATATCGCAGTGTGTAAGTGCCCTTAAGAGCGATGCTGCGTGATTTTGAGAGTATGGAGAAGATGGCTAATAGAATGAAAAACAGCAAGGTCTGCTGATGGCCGAGATGGAGATGAAACCTGACAGAGCTCTGTAGAGAGACAATGTGGGTAAAAGTAGAAGTACACCTACTCTGTAGTAATATATGGAGAAGAGAAATAAAAGAAAAATGTGCACTTAAACTATATACAGTTGGGCTGGCAAACAGGGGTCAGTGTAGTCATTGCAGAGGCTCCCTCATTAATTCCTCACACCCCAGTTACCACTCCAGTGCAACACAGCAACAGAAGTCCATTTATCAGCTGACACAATAACTCTAGCATGTGGGTTTCTTTTAGTCACCAGAACCTTACTTTTTAACTTCGCACATACATCTTCATTTCACAATAAGCGGGCACCTACTTTGACCCCGACATGGTTCCTCATAGCAACAGTCACAATTTACAATTTACAGGCCGACTGCTTCCCTGGCCCCTCATCTCCTCTAAGGACGTCACAGTACGTGGCCAGCCCAACCACCCTCTCTTTAGGGTCACACTAACCATCAGTCTCTTGAGGGGTTCTTTGGGTATTCTTTCCAGGGAAATGGATGCCACTCATACCTCATGGACTATACTCTCTTCTGGGGATGCAGTTACACTCAGTCCTTCCTCACACAGGACCCTGCATGTGCAGTGTCCGAGTCTGACTCAGAAGGTCTGGCCAAATTACTCCAAACAGGCTTCTGGCCTATATGGCGTACTGAAACCGCACCTACTGTTCACTTTCTCCTGTCCTCTTCCTATCACTTGCCATTATTATAAGCACCACACCTCCCTGCAATTAACCCTTCTCCTATGCAGAGGGTACCAGGGAAGCGATCTGTACAACATTGCCATCTAGTCGTCATACAGCAAATAACATACTCCTTTAATGTACACAGTGCTTTTACCTCTGCGGGGGTGTCAGAGCCCTAGACCCCCTTAACCAGTACAGTAACTCATCAATATGCATTTCTTGTTCCTGTTTCTAAGACCCCTAAATTAATTCCCACTATGACTGAGTCCCCAAAATTAATTTTGATCTCATAGCAGACCCCTAAATTATTCAGGCAAAAAATATAAGAAAAAATAAGAAAGCCATTGACACTATGTGGTAATGTATGTGTGACCATGACAATGTTCAGCACATAATTGCTTTTAAATAAATAAATAAATATTTTTTTTTTTTTTATTATTGAACAGCTACAGTGTTGTCGGTCAATCAAAAAATGTAATAAAGAAGATGAAAACTTAATATTTAAGGAAGTAAAAGAGAGGTTTTATCTTTCTTAACAGAATATCTTGTATGCAGAAATCATTTGGCAACTATTAGTTTGCACAATAAATATGGAACTAAATGAAAAGCTTACATTTTCCTCACACCTTAAGAACACGTTGTTTCTGTTGATCTGACACCTATAGAGTCAGTACCTTATTGCCTGTGTACATTGCCAAGTTTTAATGGTTCAATAAAAGTTATTTTTTACCTGATCTTGAGCTGGACTTTCTCTACTTCAATTTTTGCATTTATTAAATATTGGTACCCCGTCAGCGATCCTCCAATCTTGTGACATCAACTTTCTAATTAGAAAGTCCAAGTAAAAGATATAGTGGTCTATCAATTACTGAACTCAATTCACTCTATATCCGTGGATGAATGGCATGTGGCCTTTGGGATTGTCAATGTTTAATTTTCTCAGACACAGGTTAGAAAAAGGATGAAAAGTACCTGTTTAATATCTCAGCATTTTCTTTGTCCTCTATATGCTGTTATCTTTTAAGAGGCTTATGCCATCCTTTGTTTTCTTTTTGGCATTGATGTATTTATAAAAAAATAGATTTATTTTAATGTTGACGGCAATTTGTGTTTCAGTAGCTAATTTTGCCAGCTTGATTGCTTTTATATTTCCTGTTGAGATCTTTATATTCCTAGAATGCTTTTTCTGTATTCTTAATTTTCAAGATTTTGAATGCACTTTGTTTTTGTTTTATTATACTTTGTATTTATCCATAGTGGTTTCTTTTTCTTACAGGACATTTTATTACCAGAGGGTAACATTTTTCTACTGGATTCTGTAGTATATCCTTAAACTTGCTCCATTTACTGTATGTTCGGTATCCCAAGTTACCATAACCTGATCCCAGTCTACACTACTAAGCTCTTCCCTTAATTTGTTGAAATCAGTTTTCCTAATCCTATAGGTTTTCACATTTCACCTTTGAAATGCTCTATTAATTATTACATTGAAGCTTACCATATTATAGTTGCTGCTGTCCAATTGCTCATAGACCTGCATATCTGAAATTGTATCGAGTCTATTTGACAGGACCAGATACAGCAAATTGTCTCCTTAGGTTGGTTCATCTATCAACTGAGAGAGGCAATTGTCTTGAATTGTAGATAAGAGCTTTTAGCACAACCTGAACATTCTATGTCCCATTGAATGTCTGGATAGTTGAAATCTCCCATAATAAGGACCTGATTATTATTTGCTGCCTATTTCATTTGTGGCAGCATTTCACCCTCTACCTGTTCAGCTATTCTAGAATGCTTATATCAAATTCCAATTATCAGCTTTTCATTATTTCCCTCCCCATGTACATTTAACCATACTGACTTTCCATTGTCGCAGCTTCCCCTAATGTCATCATTGAGTGCAGGTCCTATGTCATATTTAACAAATTTACACATCAGGCCACCTTTTTTGTCTTTTCTGTCCTTTCTCAATAGGATGTAACCTTCTACCTTTGTCACCTAGTCATGGCTCAAATCCAGCCAAGCTTTTGTAATGCCTGCCACATAAAAATCCATGGCTGACATAAGAGTTTCCAATTCATTAACTTTGTTTTCAAGACTTCTTGCATTTGCTAGTAGACATTTAGTATTATTAATATTGTTATTACTCCTTACCTCCCTACTTTCCTTGCATGTCCCAGCCCCCCTAATCCTTCATTGACCCCTACGTCTCACTGTCTCTATCTATCCCCTTATTTGCTCCACTACCCTCCCTCCCCCAGATACTAGTTTAAAAGCTCCTCTATTTGTCCGGCCATTCGCTCCCACAGCACAGCTGCACCCTCCCCATTGAGGTGCAGCCCTTACCTATGGTAGAACCTGTAGCTGATTGAGAAGTCGGTCCAGTTCTCAATGAATCCAAACCCTTCTTCTTGCACCAATTTATAAGACGTTTATCACCCTAAGCGCCCGCTATCTTTCTAGTTTTGCGCGAGGCACCAGAAGTATTTCTGAAAACACCACCTTGGAGGTTCTGGACTTCAGATTCTCTCCTAGCTCCCTGTAATCTTTTTTTAACTCTTTCACTCCCGGGCGAATTTCCATTTTTCGTTTTAGTTTTCCCCCACCTTCTTTCAAGAGTCATAACTTTTTTATTTTTCCGGCAATATAGCCATATGGGGGCTTGTTTTTTGTGGCACAAGTTGTATTTTTGAATGACACAATTCATTCTCCCCATACTGTACTGGGAAATGGGAAAAAAGTTTCAAGTGCAGTGAAATTGCATAAAAAGTGCAATTGTTCATTTGATTTTTTTTTTTTATTTACTATGTTCACTATATGGTATATCTGACCAAACATTATGGTTCTCAAGGTCAGTACGAGTTCGTAGATACCAAACATATAGTTTTGCTTTTATCTAAATGGTAAAAAAAAATTCAAAAGTCTGTAAAAAAAAAGAATTGCGCTTTTGACTCCATTTTCCAAGACCCATAGTGTTCTCATTTTTTGCATCTTGCGTAGTTACTGGCGTACTCACAATTAACTGGGACTGGCGAACCTAACCGAATTAAATAAAAAAATCCAGTTCCAATCCGGAATTGATCCCGGTTATCTGGCCGGATGCTGGTCCCCGTAAAAGTCTATGGGAACCATAATCCAGCGATTAAATATGGTGATAGAAGGGATAGGTGGTTAGGTAAGTGACGTGTACTTACCAAGGTTCCGGGGCAGCTGTAACTGCTCCCGTGGCCGCTCATTCACTTCTAATGGTGTTTATTAGCCTCATGTACATGCACTGCTTTCCCCACCTACCGGCATCTGTGATTGGCTGCAGTCAGATGCGCCCTCACGCTGAGTGACACCGTATATGACGCTTCCAGTCACAGGCACTGTCTGCATGGTTATCGTACAGTAAAAAAATAAATAAATAAAATTGGTGTACGGTCCCCCCATATTATGATACCAAGCACAGATAAAGCATATGGCTGTGTGTTTATCTTGGCTGTGTATCAAAATAGGAGTCTCCGCATGCGTGACATCACTCAGGTAAGTTGCGGTCATAGCTGGAGATTCCCACGGCCCTCCGCTGGTAACATGTGTATAGACGGTGTCCAACATTTCAGCACTTATAATCAGCTCCATATGTGACCAATGGGGCAGCAGTATTAATACCTAATACTCCCAGCACACTTCTGGGAGTTGCCAGTTATTGCTTTTTTTTCCTAAATCTCTGCTACTATTTGTATTCTCTATTCCTGATTCTGACCCTGATTGTAACCCTGACTACATTTGTTATGTAATCTCTCCTAATTCTGACCCCGCTTGTAACCCTGACTATGTTTTTTCTGTAATCTCTTCTAATTCTGACTCCAATTTGTTTGATTCTGCTCTTGTTTGATCTCCTGGCATCTGACCTCGGAATCTCTCTGACAGATTTTGCCCACTGTTTTTGCACTTGGTTTTGTCCATCCTTATACTGACCAGCGTTGTCAGACTAGCTTTGCATCACGCTTGCTCTTACGGTAAGCAGCTTTTTCATGGATACCATGTAGTAAGTCCAGACCTCTCTATGGGGTTTAAAGAGGAAGACTAAAGGCCGCTTTACACGCTGTGATCTTGCTAGCGAGATCGCTACCGTGCGTACCCGCCCCCATCGTTTGTGCGTCACGGGCAAATCGTTGCCCGTGGTACACAAAATCGCGCGGACCCATCACACTACTTACCTGCCTAGCGACGTCGCTGTGACTGGTGAACCGCCTCCTTTCTAAGGGGGTTAGTCTGTTTGGCGTCACAGCAACGTCACTAAGCAGCCACCCAATCGAAGCGGAGGGGCGGAGATAAGCGGGACGTAACATCCCGCCCACCTCCTTCCTTCCTCATTGCCGGCGGGTGCAGGTAAGGGTAGGTTCCTCGTTCCTGTGGTGTCACAGATAGTGATGTGTGCTACCGCAGGAACGACGAACAACATCGTAATTGGGGAATAGGGGAGCATGTCAACAATTAGCGATTTTGCACGTATTTGCGACGATTTTCGGTTTAGGTGTCACAAGCAACGACATCGCTAACGAGGCCGGATGTGCGTCATGAATTCCATGACCCTAATGACATCGCTTTATCAATGTTGCAGCGTGTAAAGCAGCCTTAAGACTCCTCCTTGATCGAATAGCTTGAGCCCAGCCTGTATGAGGTAGCCTTTTCTGGTGAATGGCTTCTGACAGACTTTCACTCTGAATTTCACATTAATCATACCATTTTTAACAATTCTGTCCCATTTGTTAAAGTTTAAAATTGAGATTTTAGTATAACGGAGCAATTTATATAACCCAAGCATTAATATCATCCCTTCTATGGGGATGTGATGTACATTTGTGTGGTATGTATAAACTCTTAACTTCACCTGCTCTATAACATACTGTCTGCAGCTTGGGCTGTATTTTCAAAGTGACAGTTTCCTTTAAACCATTAAACATGACAACTTTTGGTGTTTTCATGTTAATAACAACGGAACCATTTAGAATGACCAGCAATTAGAAACATTAAATTTTAGCAATCAATCACATACACCACTTGCAGTAAAAAAATTCACACTTCATATAATCAAGCAAGAACCTTGCAATGATCAGTCTTCTATTGTAGTATGATAATGACCCCTTACTGTAGAAAAAAAGCACATTCATCCCTTGTAGCATGATTATTCCTCCTCAGTCATACAATTTACATTCCCAGCAGTATTATCACTTCCCCATAGTATTTTCACATTAAATTTCTGGTTATTGCTTATTTTATTTAGAGGTCTTCCAATATTGAGGTACCATATTTTTCGGACTATAAGACGCAACGGACCATAAGATGCACCCTGATTTTAGAGGAAGAAAATAAGAAAATAAAATTTTAAGCAAAAACTGTGGTCATGACACACTGTTATCGGGCGAGGATCTGCTGCTGACACTGTTATGGGGGTAATGTCCCCAAATTCTCTACTAAGGTACCCCATCCTGGTAATGATCTTCCTGCCTTGTATATGATCCCCATCCTTGTATATATGTCCCTCATCCTGGTATAGCCGCCATTCTGATAAATACCCCCATCCTGCTATATACCCCCATCCTGCTATATACCCCCATCCTGCTATATACCCATTCTGCTATATACCCCCATCTTGCCATATACCCCATCCTGCTGTATACCCCCATCCTGCTATATATCCCCATCCTGATAAATACCCCCATTCTGGTATAGCCAACATCCTGCTATATACCCCCATCCTGCTATATACCCTCAACCTGCTATATACCCCATCCTGGTATATGGTCTGCATCCTGTAGCACAGAAAAAAAACATTTATACTCACCTTTCGTAACTCCACGCAGCATCACTTGTCCTCCTGTTTGTGCCGGCAGTAGCACCGCTGACCTGTGTGGAGCCGGTCACTGTTCCCTGCAGCATTGCGATGTCCTCCTGTCTGCCTGCTCGCTAATGTGTGTGGAGAGCGGTGCACACAGGGATGACATCATCACTGTGCGTATCGCTCTCCACACACATCAGCGGGCCGGTAGACAGGAGGGCATCGCGATGTTGCAGGGACCGATGAGTCCCCACCCCACATATTCCTCTGTTAATTTTATTAGCCAATAAATGTAGGGATTGCCTGCCAATCATGATAATGTTAAAGCCATGTTGGTTACTGGCATTACTGTGATTGGTTGGCTGCATAGCGTCATCTGGTCTAGCCAAGACCCATAGATGTCATATTTATCGTACTCTACTGTATATAGAAATAGTGCAGGGACTAGGTAGAGATAGAGATTCTGCTGGAGAAGGGACAGTGTGTTATATTGTGACAGTAGCCTGTCGGTACAAAAATAAACAAACAGTCCTTTTCAGGGCTAATTGAAATCTATTTGTTTCTATACTAATAGCACTCTAAGGGGTACTTTGCACACTACGACATCGCAGCTGCGATGTCGGTGGGGTCAAATCAAAAGTGACGCACATTAAGCGTCGCTGTCGACATCGGAGTGTGTAAATCGTTTTTGATACGATTAACGAGCGCAAAAGCATCGAAATCGTATCATCGGTGTAGTGTCGGTCATTTCCATAATGTTGCGTCAGCGACAGGTACAATGTTGTTCCTCGTTCCTGCGGCAGTACACATCGCTGTGTGAGAAGCCGCAGGAGCGAGGAACATCTCCTTACCTGCGTCCCGCGGCTCACGCCGACTATGCGGCAGGACGGAGGTGGGCGGGATGTTTACGTCCCGCTCATCTCCGCTTCTCTGCTTCTATTGGCCGACTGCCGTGTGACGTCGCTGTGACGCCGCATGACCCGCCCCCCCTAGGAAGGAGGTGGTTCGCCGGCCAGAGCGACGTCGCAGGGCAGGTAAGGGCATGTGAAGCTGCCGTAGCGATAATGTTCGCTACGGCAGCTATCACAAGATATCGCAGCTGCGACGGGGGCGGGGAGTATCACGCTCGGCATCGCTACCATCGGCTTGCGATGTCGTAGTGTGCAAAGTACCCCTTAGTATGCATTTAGGGTCAGGTGAGCATCTGGAGTTGGCATAGTGTTTTAAAAGCATGAAGGCAGAGATTCTAGCTTAACAGACCATGCTGCTGATACTGAAAAAAAATAATCTATTCTCTAATAATATTGTTCTTAGCTGCATTAGGTGTAGGGCAAGCTGCTGGAATACTGTATTACAGGCCTGTAGTCAGTGATTCTAGCCTTACACAGCGTGCTACTGATCCCTAAAAAAATGTAATCAATTAAGACAAGCTTCTCAAGTAGGCTTAGTATATTAGAAGCTTATAGGCAGAGATTCTAGCCTTACACCAGTATTGCTGAAACTGAAAAAATGTAATCTATCCTCTAATAAAACCGCTCTTAGCTGCATTTAGTGTAGGGCAAGCTTCTGAAGTAGGCATAGTGTATTAAAGACTTTTAGGCAGAGATTCTAGCCTTACACACTATGCTGTTGATACCTCAAAAATGTAATCTATCCTCTAATAATATCGCCCTCAGCTGCATTTTGTTTAGGGTAATCTGCTGGAGCAGGGATTGTGTACTATAGGCCTGTTGGCAGTGATTCTAGTCTTGCACACCATGATGCTGATACATTAAAAAATGTAATTTATTCTCTAATAATACTGCACATAACTGCATTTAGTGTAGGGCAATCATCTGAAGTAGGCATAGTGAATTAGAGGCATGTAGGCAGGGACTCTAGCTTTACACAGCGTACTGCTGCTGCTAGCTAGAAATATATATTCTCTTCCCTTAAAATACCTCTCTAAGTTTGCAATTAGTGTTGCGTAAGATTCTGGAGTAAGGATCGTGTATTAGATGCATGTAGGCAGGGATTCTAGCCTTACACAGTGTGCTGCTAGCTAAGTAATCTATTCTATTCTCTTTAACCCTAGAACGCATACCTGGGGTCTCGCAGGCCTGCTAGGTTACTTGTTTTCTATTGTAGCTTTCTATGGTTGCGCATTCTAGCGTTAAATACCTCTCTCAGTTTGCAATTAGTCTCGGGTTAGATTCTGGAGTAGGGATCATGTATTATGGACATGTAGTCAGTGGTTGTAGGCTTACACAGTGTGCTGCTGATACTGCTAGATGAAGAAAAAATGTATTCTTTCTATTCTCTTTAATTACTTCTCTTGAAAATAGTGTTGGGTGAGATTCTGGAGTAAGGATCGTACACGCAGAGACTAAGGCTGTGAACCACAGCAAACTGGGCCTGCTGCAGGAGCACAACATACACACCTCATCTATAATGCATGAGCTTGAGAGACAAAAAAGGGTGCAGATTGGGTCTTCCCACGGGTGAAGATCGGGTGGGAGATGAAATGAGAGGTTGTTCACTTTGGGTGGTAGTGAGAGTCCTAACCACTGTATGGGCATTTGGGAGAAAATCTTCAGCTATTGCAGTCCCCGTGGTGAAATGTTCAAACGGGAGTAGGAGGAGAAGGGAATAGCCACCGCGTTGCCGTATAATGTATGAGGCGGGAAACGTTTTTGGAAAATATGTTGATTTATTTCAACCCATTTGGGAACAATAGCGCCTTCTTCAGGATGAAATCACAGATGTACATCAAGGGTCACATACAAGGGGATGTACAAGTGCATCTCAATAAATTAGAATATTCTCAAAAAGGATGCAATGTGGACTGGTGTATTTACTGTACATACAATTCAGTAGACCAACATTTCTGAGTATAAAATCATTTTTTCAGTTGCTCTTATATAATATTCTAATTTTCAGAGATAATGACTTTTGGGTTTTCATTGACTGTAAGCCATAATCATCAACATTAACAGATATAAACTCTTGAAATAGATCACTCTGTTTGTAATGACTATATAATATATGCGTTTCCCTTTTTGTATTGAATTACTTAAATAAATTAACTTTTTGATGCTATTCTAATTTATTGAGATGCACTTGTATATAGGACTCACAATTACAGAAAATATTTCAAAATAGTGGTACAAGTCGATCACCTGATACGTCTTCATATTAAAAAAGAAATACATAAATAACATAAAAATACATTTAATTGTGATCTGTCCTGAATGAAACTTTAAAAGCTCAACAAAGAACAAAAAAAAACATTAAATACCATTAAATTGGTGATTTATCTATTAATAGAGTAAAAAGGAAAAGTGTCAGGGATTAGTATCTATGTAGAGACCGATTAAACCGACAAAGGGATGTGATTGGGCTTGCTGTGCTATATAGTGATGCTGAAAAAAATGAAGAAAAAAATCAAAGCTAATTTATAAGGTTTTTGTGATCTGAAAGAAATGGGAACATTTATTGAAAGATGATGTGAGAGACCTGAGACATGTGTACATAGAACGTATGAAAGGGAATAAACAGCATGAGCTGTACTGGAACAGTATGTAGTAGCCGATGGGAATTGATGCGTATTGTGCATAGATTGAAAATAGGGGGATTAGTAGTGATAATAAAATTTATAAAAAGGGGTTTCTTATAAATTATCTGTGGAATTCCAACAGAATGCAAAGACTAAAAGAGTTAATATGGTAATTATTGTACTGCAATTGAAATATGAAGTATAAGAAGAATTCATTTTTTATAAATTTTATCATTATTATACTAATCCCCCTTTTTTCAATGTACAAACACTAGCCTCTGATTCTCACACCCGGTCAGCGTAGGGGTAATTATACAAACACTATTTGCCCGAAGGGCAACAAGAGGTACCCTAACTAAAGACCTAATCAAATAAACTTTATTAAATTACATAAATGGACAAGGATTAAAATTGGCAGGTGGGAGGCCAATTCCGTATTAATGAGTGCGGCCGCGGACCGACACTGCTCTGGATAAATTCCTAACGTAATATGGCTGGCTATCACCTACACTGCCTGTTAAAAACTACCTTAACAGCTAATAGCCTCCCCGACATGTTTCGCTATCGCCTTAACTCCCTGATGAAGCCAGTCATGGCCAGCCATATTACGTTAGGAATTTATCCAGAGCAGTGTCGGTCCGCAGCCGCACTCATCTAATACGAAATTGGCCTCCCACCTGCCAATTTTATTCCTTGTCCATTTATATTATTTAATAACGTTTATTTGATTAGGTCTTTAGTTAGGGTACCTCTTGTTGCCCTTAGGGCAAATAGTGTTTGCTTTTTTCAATCTATAAAAAAAGGGGGTCTCCACTTAGTGGGGGTTTAGCTGTATCCTGCTAGAGCATCAGTTTTTGGCCAGGGCGATGTACACACTGCAGCCCAACTTGCTGTGAGTAATACTTTTTTCAATCTACGCACAATACTTAGCAATTTCAATCTACCAGTAAATACTGTTTCACCTCAGCTGATGCTGTTTGCTCCCCTTCATACATTGTACATACACATGTCTCACAGATTCAAGCCTGATGTCCTTCAATTAACTTTCCTAACACAAAAACCTTACAGATTAGCATTGTTTTTTCCTCTTCTTTTCTCCACCTTCACTATATAACACAGTGAGGTTAATCCCATTCCCTTGTCCATTGAATCAGTCCCTACGTTGCTTAAAGGGAACCTGTCGCCAGTTATTTACCCTATAAGCTGCGGCCACCACCAGTGGGCTCTTATATACAGCATTCTAATATGCTGTATATAAGAGCCCAGGCCGCTGTGTAGAAAATAAAAAACACTTTATAATACTCACCTACATCGGTCGCTGCGGTGGATGTGGCTCAGATAGGCGTCTTTGTCCTCCGGTTCCGGCGCCGCCTCTTTCTGCCATCTTAGTCCTCTTTCTGAAGCCGCGATGCATGACGTGTCTACGTCATACACACTCGCCGGTCCTGCGCAGGCGCACTACAATACTTTGATTTGCCCTGCTCAGGGCATATCAAAGTGCGCCTGCTCAGGACCTGAATGCTGGTGAGTGTGTATGACGTCGGACGCATCATGCACCCCGGCTTCAGAAGGACAACATAGGTGACAACAAAGATGGCCAAAAGAGGCGCCGCTGGCACAGAAGGACGAAGACGCCCATCTGAGCCACATCCACCGCAGAGCGACCGTTAGGTGAGTATTATAAAGTGTTTTTTATGTTGTACACAGCGGCCTGAGCTCTTATATACAGCATGTTAGAATGCTGTATATAAGAGCCCAATGGTGGTGGCTGCAGCTAATAGGGCAAAAAAATGGTGACTGGTTCCCTTTAATTCATGAACGATCACAATTGAATAAATTTTTATGTTTTATAATGTACAACTGTGATAAATCCTGAAGAAGGAGCTATTGCGTAGAAATAAATCCGTCATATTGTCCTAAGAAATTTACAGCCTCATACATTATACAGCAACACTTATCATCTAGACTTAGCTTCATGTCTCACGTTGCAAGGGGGAGTGGGACACCACCGTTGTAGCCAGAACAGTGCAAGCAATTTGAGTGTTGGATGGCAGATAATGCTTCTATCTGTTTACCAGCCAGTCCTGATATTCCACACTGTCCAGTCTGACTAGTCACGAGTCAGGACCACATAATCCCAACCCTGATTCTCCTTTCTCCCACCATTGTGAGTGTAAAGGGGGTGTTACACGCAGCGATATCGCTAGCAATATCACTGGTGAAAGCACCCGCCCCCATCGTTTGTGCGTCATGGGCAAATCGCTGCCCATGGCACACAATATCGTTTGGAGCCGTCACACGGACTTACCTGACTAGTGATGTCGCTGTTGCCGGCGAACTGCCTCCTTTCTAAGGGGGCAGTTCGTGCGGCGTCACAGCTGTGTCACTAAGCGGCAGCCCAATAGAAGTGGAAGGGCGGAGATGAGCGGCCGTAACATCCCACCCACCTCCTTCCTTCTGCATTGCCGGTGGCCGCAGGTAAACTGTAGTTCATCATTCCCGAGGTGTCACACGTAGCGATGTATGCTGCCTCAGGAACGACGAACAACCTGCAAGCTCAACAATCATTGATTTTTTGATAAGGAACGACGTGTCAACGATGGACGATAAGGTGAGTATTTTCCATCGTTAACAGTCGCTCCTTGCTGTCACACGCAACAACGTCGCTAACGATGCCGGATGTGCATCACAGAATCCGTGACCCCAGCGATATATCGTTAGATACGTCGTTGTGTGTAACGGGGCCTTAAGGAGACAAGTAACTCCACACTTGGACATTCCAAGGAATTCTTTAACTTTCCATTTATGGCTTCTTCTGGCCTCTCAGCATCCACATAAAAAATGTCACATCAGGAGATTGTGTGCAGTGATTCCCAAATATTTGAGTAGCCATGGTCAGAAGAATGTGATGGTGAGGCACGGTAATTGTTATCTCAAGAGGCGGATGATGATTAAACACAGTTGCCAGCAAGTAATATTAAGTCTAGAACTCAGGAGTGGAAGATGAGTTGTTGGACAATGAAGTTACTGATCCAACCTGGCAAAATGGAATGCAGATCGAGAACAGCAGCTCAGATGGGGAGGGATCTGCAGCACCACAACAGGAAGCAAGAGGCAGTGGGGTTTAGAGGGGGAAGGTAAACAACTGTTCCCTAGAGCACCCACACGCCGCAAAATCCCAGGACAAGGGTTAGGTGTTCCCCAGTCTGGTGCTTTTTACTGAAAGTGCAGAAGATAAGAAAATGGTCATTTGCAAACCGTGCCACATCATAATTAGTGGGGGCAAGACAACTACCAGCTTGACCTCTATCAGCATGCTCAGGTACATTTCATCCAAGCACCCGATGAGGCCCAAACACTTAACGGCCACATTTCCAGACTGCTTGCCCTGGAAATGCCGTTTAATCTTGTGGACACTGAGGCTTTCCTGAACCTGACGGTGGGGGCTGTCCCTAGGTAGTCAATCACCAGATATCAATATTTCTACAGGTGTGTTATCCTCGCTTTATACAAGCACATGTCTCATAACATCACCCATGCTCTCAGTACCGCAGTTAATGGGAAGGTACACTAAGACATGGACACATTGACAAGTGCTTGTGGTTAGGGATGCTAGATTTACCTGACTGGACAGTGGTCGGGGAGGCAGGAAGCGAGTTAGAGTGTGGGAACACATGTGTTTCCAGCACCTGGAATTGTGGACCATAGCTCAATCTGGGCTTCCTCCACCTCCTACTCCAGTTATTCCACCTTATCCTCCTCATCCTCCATCTCCGAATTTTAATTCCTATTGTTATGCCTGCCTGGATCAACACACTCAGGGGGGATGTAATGGACAAACTAGAGGGAAGCCACTCACCAAGCAGGACCCTAGAACCCTGAAACCCTTTAACCCCTATACAGGGATTTGGAATTACACAGGGCCCTGGAGATCACTACCTGTGGAAGGCTGCAGTCCGATGAGAGTAGTCGTCAGGCAGGGTCAAACCAGGAATAGCAGAACAGGGACAGAATCGGCAGCCAAGGACGTAATCAGAAAACGGAGCAGAGGTCAAATCCGGATCGGGCAGCGAGGTACAAAAACAGCAGGCAGAAGGGTAGTCAGAAAACACGCAGAAGTCAGCACACAGGAATGACAAAATGGAATAGGGCGGACCAGGAGCCAGGAAATCAGAACTATCTCTGGCAGTGGTCATGTGACAGGAGGGGGAATAAGAAGGGTGTGGTGTCTTCCCATTGGCTGTAGCTGAATGCTGGCAACTTCAGCTGGAAGACACCCGCCACCCACAGTCAGCCAGCGGTACTGCAGATCCCAAGATAACCCAGCGCAGTGGAGGATCGGAACCTGCTCCCACCGGTGCCGCTGGCATCGACTCCTCTCCCATCACCAGCACCATCCACGGCAGGAACACGGCGTCGCCTGGCGATCGGAGCAGAAGTCGCTGGAGCAGACTCCGGCGGTGACGTAACACCTATCAGTAGCAAGCTGGCAGCACTACACCACTGCCTCAGTTAGGTGGCAACAGACTCTGCTGAAAATAAAATATTTGGGTGACAAACAACAAGCCACCGCAGAGTTGTTGAATGGTCTTACAGACCAGACAGAACTGTGTCTCTCTCTGCTAAATCTCCTACCAGGAATGGGTGTGTGTGCTAATGGCTGAAATCTGGTAGTGGCACTGAAGCTTGGGAAGTTGACACATGTATAACGTCAGGGCCAACATGCTCAGCCTAGTGGTTCAGCGCTTTCTGAAAACCTACCAGGTTTGCCTGAGCTACTTGTGGAGGTGCGCAACGTTTCCGCCCATTTATGCAAGTCAGCAACAGGTGCTGTCTATCTGACAGTGCTGCAGCAGCATTTGTAAGTGTTAGTGACACGCCCGCCCCAGGGTCGGGGGTTTTGTCAGTGGTGGCGGTGCCCGGCTCTGTGACCCTGGCGGTGTCCTTTAATAAAAGAAGGGGATGATGGCTATTTACAGTTGGATAAAATTTGTGACATCGCCTGTGGTTTTTTCAGCTATGAGGCTGCGGCTGCTGGACAGGACACCTGGGGATGGTGTTATGGCAGCTGAGGTATTTCTGCTCCCCACAGGTGGAGCGGGTAACCCCGGGGCAACTGTTAGGAGAGTCAATAGTAGGGATCAAGTAAACTTCAGCGGTAGGAGTGGGATGTCTGGGAGTTGTAGTACTTCTAGCGGAATTCTAGTAGGCAAGACAAGGGCTGCGGTTCAAGATGTCTTTACTCGCATATCGTTCCTCTTGCCCGCAGGGTGCCGGTCTCCACCATGATGGGCTCCAGGCGATCCCAGAACTCCTTGGATCCTAGTGCCGGTTGTGTGCCCGTGGCCTGAAGCGTTTTGGGGTCCCCTCTTGGTCTCACAGTGCTGGCCCATATGGCAGGCAGCTTGAACATCTCAAGGGGTTGGACCTCTGTCCCTATTCCCAGGATCTATGTATGCTCCTGTGTCCCGTACACTCTGGTAGGCCGAGAAACATAAAATCTTCTCTCCCAGTAGATTTATTAGGCGGGCTTACAGTATCCCCTAATCTAGGGCTCCACACCCCGACTGTGCTCGGTCTTGTCAGTATTGACATCCCACTCTCACAGCGACCGTACTCCTTTGTCCACCAAGGTCACTAAGTGAGCTCCTCCCTGGACCGAAGTCCCTTCCTGAGTCCCTCTGTCCACGGTCAACTGTCACTTCCAAACTTAGCTCCGCCCACTAAGCTTCACTCCCTAGATGGTTCTAGATACAGTGCACGGGGATTAAGTCCCATAACCAAGTTACTGGTCGCAATGTATTAATGGGACCTGCCCCAGCCCTGATCTAATGTGTGAGCTAATAATTGGATGTCTGCTGTGTGTTGGGATGTGGTGTTGTGTTGAACCGGCACTGATCATCCAGGAATCCGGGATGAGCACAGCACCTAAAATCAGGTGCCATACCCTATGGTGACTGAAGCCTCAGGGGTGCCACATTAGCAAAACAAATCTCCATCTAACCATATCTATAATGTTTATGGGGCGGGGTGACAATCAATCACCCTACCACCAACACAAACTCCATGGGGAGAAAACGACACAGGAGGACAAAAGGAGTTATATGTGATTTAATAATTTATTTAATTTTTTTTATTATTTTTTATTTGCATATGGTGACAATATAATTTTAATTACTAAGAAACGATGATAACACACACATTTAAAAACAGTGAATGGGTAATAAAAGACATCAAATAGGGATACTGAAAGCCATATGAAAATATAATGAGGCAAGGCATGATATGGTAAGTATATATAAAAAGATGTAAATATACAGTATATATATATCTCAAAAATTACTAAAAAAGTGCTAATGTGCAAACAATGAGCAACATCAAAAAGGAGACCAATGTAGAACCATAGAAATAGCACCATAATATTTGAGGAAAAGGATGTGTCCTAATATATGTGAAATGCAAACAGCAAAAGTGTAATAATAGAGTGCAACCAAAACCAGCATCAGAAAGAGAAAATGCATATCAACATAATATAATGCATACCAAAGAATGCTCAGTAATTGGCAGCTGGATCTGTATCGGTATCCCCTAGGGACAAGGATTTCCCCTGCATTCACCAACGCACGTTTCACCTGAGGGAATGAGTGTCCCCACATGTGGTTTCTTCAGGGAGGGAGAGTGGTATCTCCCCTCTCCAAACGCCAGTTTAAATGCCCGCTGAAAAAGCACTTCTGCAGACTTCACCTCGGAGTGTTGCACATGCGCAGTTTGGCAACCACGGCGCCGCAGGCGGCCTAGCTGTTAGACACTACGGCGCACGCGTGGGAGCAGGGATGCGTCGTCCGGCTCCCGCACATGCGCCACTGCCACAATGATGGCGGCCAGCCAGCGGCGACATGGCGCGGACCACGCATGCGTATTAAGAGGGACGCCGTGGGTAAATATAAAGATGTAAAATCGTGCTAGATGAAAAGTATAGAGTATGTCTCTGCAGAAATGTTCATCACAGTTATGTCAGGGGAAAGCTGTGCAAGGCATCCATCACAACATCAATCCCACACACCTCCAACATAGATAGGTCACAAGCGTAGAAAGCCCTAAAATGGCAGGGTAAAGTTTTAAGTAAAGTCATATCTTCAGCTGTTTTTGCTGCCTCAATATCACGCACATGCTCCCTCACCCTAATGCGGAGCTCACGTGATGTAAGCACCTCATAGATCAAGGAGCATGGGCATGTGGCATAATACACCACGTGTGTCATATTACACGTGATGTATTTCCTGATTTCATAGGATCTAGTACCATCAGATGAAGAAAAGTTTTTACTACGAATGACATTGCGGCAAGCTAAACAGTGGCTGTATTTAGAGCATCACACTAGGGGGCCACACTGAATCCCCCTTTTATTTAATTAAAATTTCCTAATTAATTAAATGAGAGTGGGTTTTTAAAACTGCATAACCCTTCTATGGGAATATTCTAAAAATGTAAAATTAAGCCATACACCTAGGATATTCACTATGCATGTATAAATAGCAGATTTACTGAAATGTAATCATTCAGACCTGTAATTGTAAAGTCTGAATCCCTTATTTATATCTCTTTACTCTGGGATGAAAAAAGAACCTAGCAAAAAGGGAATCAGCAGCACTAACATGATTTATTCACCTATATCTATGTAAGCTTTTGCCTCACAAGAGAGCCTTCATCAATGTGATAAACTCATGCTTGATATAGCATATTAATTATAAGGGTGTTTTTTTTTCCATTTTTCCTGTGTTTGGAGTTTTTTTTCGCTCTTGAACACTGTGCATTTTCTTTTCAATTACAATAACATAGATTATCCAGATAGAATAAATTGACCCAGAAGAAATGGATATATGCTAATGTAACGATAATGCTACTTTGATAAAGTTTACCTCCTATCATCCACTTTGAAATCAATTAACCCCATTACGACCGCGTTACGTTTTAAAACGGCACCAAAAAAGGGTACTTATTCCTTTCTGCCGTTTTAAAACGGCGGGCAGAAATAAGTGTATAGCGCCCCCCAGCGTCAGAAAATCTCCGGGGTTTCAGCTACCGGGGGTAGCTGAGACCCTGGAGATCATGATTCGGGACGGTTTTTCCGGTCCCCAGTCACGTGATGACCGGTATACACCGTATACCAATCATCAAGTTATAGTAAATGACAGCGCCGGTAAAAAATGATTTATCTCCCATCTGGCATAAACAAACATGTCAGATGGGAGATAAATCTATTTCTTGGTTCTCTCCGATCCCCCGGTGTCCCCAAAGTGCCCCCTCCCGAAAATCCAAGATGGCCGCGCGCACCGGCGAGCACAGCAGCGCGCTGGCCGCATTCACACTTTTCTTATGGTTTCTGTCGTATGTGCCATAACACATGCGACAGAAACCTGCTCCCCAGGCCCTGCCAAGTCACCCCCTATTCCCCCCGGTGTTCCCCGGTGTCCTACATACCTGTCGGAGCGCTGATCCCCCGCGGCCCCCTCCTCCGGCTCCTTCACAGCAGACGCCGGTCACATGTGCAGAGCGCGGCTGTCAGCTTCCTGTGTTCAGGACGCTTGCTGCTGCTGCTCGGCACACTGCAGCTGTGACCCAGGGAGGGTGGGTGCAGATTCTTTGCACCCACTCTCCTCAAATGGAGGGTCTGCACACTTAGAAAATGGGGGATACGTTCCCTGAACGTGTCCCCCATATTCTAGAAGGTCCAGAGTCGACGTGGGACGTCCAAATGGATTACAGCGGATTTTTTTTTTCTTTTCTTTTCAATAAATTGGTTAATCTGGGAATGTTTTGGTGAGTGTTTTTTCAAATAAATTTTTTTTGTTGTCAATTTTTTTTTTTATTACTGTCAATTAGTTATGTCGGGTATCTGATAGACGCCGTGACATAACTAATTGCTGGGCTTGATGCCAGGTGACATTACACATCTGGTATCAACCCCATTTATTACCCCGTTTGCCAACGCACCAGGGCGCGGGATGAGCTGGGTCGAAGCGCCAGAATTGGCGCATCTAATGGATGCGCCATTTCTGGTGCGGCTGCGGCCTGCTATTTTTAGGCTGGGAAGAGTCCAATAACCATGGCTCTTCCCATCCTGAGAATATCAGACCCCAGCTGTCAGTTTCACCTTGGCTGGTGATCTAATTTGGGGGGACCCCACGTTTGTTTTGTTTTTTTTTAATTATTTATTTATAAATAATTAAAAAAACAAAAAACAGCTTGGGGAGCCCTCCAAATTGATCATCAGACAAGATGAAGCTGTCAGCTGTGGTTTGCAGGCTACAGCTGTCTGCTTTACCCTAGCTGGCTATCAAAAATAGGGGGGACCTCACGTCATTTATTTTAATTCTTTTTTTTTTCTTTTGGGCTAAATACAAGGCTAGGCACCCTTTAGTGCCACATGAAAGGCACTAAAGGGCGCCAGCTTAGAATCTGCAGAGGGGGGTGGACATTATATATATGTTTGACATCTATCCATTCATCCATTGTAGCATTTTATGCTGTGTGCCCACAATCAGGGTTTGCAGCGTTTTGGGCGCAGAGTGTTTTCCCTGCGTCCATAACGCTGTGTTGTGCAGTAGAAGCACAGTGGAAGGATTTTTAGAAATCCCGTGCCCACTGTGTTTCTTTTCTCTGCAGCATAAACCGACCTGTGACGCAGCTTCCCGAGCCTCAGCATTAGAGATGAGCGAACCGGTCCCGGTTCGGCTCGAGGCCGGTTCGCCGAACGGAGGTCCCGTTCGAGTTCGGCTAGTCGAACGTTCGACGAACCGAACTCGAACTGCATAGGAAACAATGGCAGGCAATCACAAACACAGAAAAACACCTAGAAAACACCCTCAAAGGTGTCCAAAAGGTGACAAACAACTCACAACACAACACAAACACATGGGAAAGTGACAAGGACATATACTTCTGCAAAAACAAAAGAGCTGGACAAAGAAAAAGAGAAGACACAGATATAGGCATGGCAAGCCCTTATAAACTCATGTAAAACACTGCAAGGTGACTCCAAGCGGAGCATCCCTTTTTTCCAAAAATTGTGCCCCACACACACCCACCCCTTCAGTGGCAGCAGTTGTGCCACAGTTGTACACTTCACAGCTAGATTTGCATCAAGCACATTCCAAAATACGCCATAATTAACCGTCCCCAGGATGACACCGGAGTAGGTAGCAAAGTCTTTGCTGACCCATGACTTGTTCATCTTGGCTTCTTTTAAAAACAATGTAAGCAAGGGTTACTCCAAGCGGAGTCTCCCTTTTTTCCAAAAATTGGGCCCCACACACACCCACCCCTTCAGTGGCAGCAGTTGTGCCCCAGTTGTACACTTTACAGCTAGATTTGCATCAAGCACATTCAAAAATACGCCATAATTAACCGTCCCCAGGATGACACCAGGGTAGGTAGATAAAGTCTTTGCTGACCCATGACTTGTTCATCTTGGCTTCTTTTAAAAACAATGTAAGCAAGGGTTACTCCAAGCGGAGTCTCCCTTTTTTTCCAAAAATTGTGCCCCACACACACCCACCCCTTCAGTGGCAGCAGTTGTGCCACAGTTGTACACTTCACAGCTAGATTTGCATCAAGCACATTCAAAAATACGCCATAATTAACCGTCCCCAGGATGACACCAGGGTAGGTAGCAAAGTCTTTCCTGATCCCAGCTCTGTTCATCTTGGCTTCTTTTAAAAACAATGTAAGCAAGGGTTACTCCAAGCGGAGTCTCCCTTTTTTTCCAAAAATTGTGCCCCACACACACCCACCCATTCAGTGGCAGCACTTGTGCCCTAGTTGTACACTTCACAGCTAGATTTGCATCAAGCACATTCAAAAATACGCCATAATTAACCGTCCCCAGGAGGACACCGGAGTAGGTAGCAAAGTCTTTGCTGACCCATGACTTGTTCATCTTGGCTTCTTTTAAAAACAATGTAAGCAAGGGTTACTCCAAGCGGAGTCTCCCTTTTTTTCCAAAAATTGTGCCCCACACACACCCACCCCTTTAGTGGCAGCAGTTGTGCCCCAGTTGTACACTTCACAGCTAGATTTGCATCAAGCACATTCAAAAATACGCCATAATTAACCGTCCCCAGGATGACACCGGGGTAGGTAGATAAAGTCTTTGCTGACCCATGACTTGTTCATCTTGGCTTCTTTTAAAAACAATGTAAGCAAGGGTTACTCCAAGCGGAGTCTCCCTTTTTTTCCAAAAATTGTGCCCCACACACACCCACCCATTCAGTGGCAGCACTTGTGCCCTAGTTGTACACTTCACAGCTAGATTTGCATCAAGCACATTCAAAAATACGCCATTCTTATCCGTCCCCAGGATGACACCGGGGTAGGTAGCTAAGTTTTTTCTGACCCCAGCTCTGTTCATCTTGGCTTCTTTTAAAAACACAGCAAGCAAGGGTTACTCCAAGCGGAGTCTCCCTTTTTTTCCAAAAATTGTGCCCCACACACACCCACCCATTCAGTGGCAGCACTTGTGCCCTAGTTGTACACTTCACAGCTAGATTTGCATCAAGCACATTCAAAAATACGCCATTCTTATCCGTCCCCAGGATGACACCGGGGTAGGTAGCAAAGTCTTTCCTGACCCCAGCTCTGTTCATCTTGGCTTCTTTTAAAAACAATGTAAGCAAGGGTTACTCCAAGCGGAGTCTCCCTTTTTTTCCAAAAATTGTGCCCCACACACACCCACCCCTTCAGTGGCAGCAGTTGTGCCACAGTTGTACACTTCACAGCTAGATTTGCATCAAGCACATTCAAAAATACGCCATAATTAACCGTCCCCAGGATGACACCGGGGTAGGTAGATAAAGTCTTTGCTGACCCATGACTTGTTCATCTTGGCTTCTTTTAAAAACAATGTAAGCAAGGGTTACTCCAAGCGGAGTCTCCCTTATTTTCCAAAAATTGTGCCCCACACACACCCACCCATTCAGTGGCAGCACTTGTGCCCCAGTTGTACACTTCACAGCTAGATTTGCATCAAGCACATTCAAAAATACGCCATAATTAACCGTCCCCAGGATGACACCGGGGTAGGTAGATAAAGTCTTTGCTGACCCATGACTTGTTCATCTTGGATTCTTTTAAAAACAATGTAAGCAAGGGTTACTCCAAGCAGAGTCTCCCTTATTTTCCAAAAATTGTGCCCCACACACACCCACCCCTTCAGTGGCAGCAGTTGTGCCCCAGTTGTACACTTCACAGCTAGATTTGCATCAAGCACATTCAAAAATACGCCATAATTAACCGTCCCCAGGATGACACCGGGGTAGGTAGATAAAGTCTTTGCTGACCCATGACTTGTTCATCTTGGCTTCTTTTAAAAACAATGTAAGCAAGGGTTACTCCAAGCGGAGTCTCCCTTTTTTTCCAAAAATTGTGCCCCACACACACCCACCCCTTCAGTGGCAGCAGTTGTGCCCCAGTTGTACACTTCACAGCTAGATTTGCATCAAGCACATTCAAAAATACGCCATAATTAACCGTCCCCAGGATGACACCGGAGTAGGTAGCAAAGTCTTTCCTGATCCCAGCTCTGTTCATCTTGGCTTCTTTTAAAAACACAGCAAGCAAGGGTTACTCCAAGCGGAGTCTCCCTTTTTTTCCAAAAATTGTGCCCCACACACACCCACCCATTCAGTGGCAGCACTTGTGCCCTAGTTGTACACTTCACAGCTAGATTTGCATCAAGCACATTCAAAAATACGCCATTCTTATCCGTCCCCAGGATGACACCGGGGTAGGTAGCAAAGTCTTTCCTGATCCCAGCTCTGTTCATCTTGGCTTCTTTTAAAAACAATGTAAGCAAGGGTTACTCCAAGCGGAGTCTCCCTTTTTTTCCAAAAATTTTGCCCCACACACACCCACCCCTTCAGTGGCAGCAGTTGTGCCACAGTTGTACACTTCACAGCTAGATTTGCATCAAGCACATTCAAAAATACGCCATAATTAACCGTCCCCAGGATGACACCAGGGTAGGTAGCAAAGTCTTTCCTGATCCCAGCTCTGTTCATCTTGGCTTCTTTTAAAAACAATGTAAGCAAGGGTTACTCCAAGTGGAGTCTCCCTTTTTTTCCAAAAATTGTGCCCCACACACACCCACCTATTCAGTGGCAGCACTTGTGCCCTAGTTGTACACTTCACAGCTAGATTTGCATCAAGCACATTCAAAAATACGCCATAATTAACCGTCCCCAGGAGGACACCGGAGTAGGTAGCAAAGTCTTTGCTGACCCATGACTTGTTTATCTTGGCTTCTTTTAAAAACAATGTAAGCAAGGGTTACTCCAAGCGGAGTCTCCCTTTTTTTCCAAAAATTGTGCCCCACACACACCCACCCCTTCAGTGGCAGCAGTTGTGCCACAGTTGTACACTTCACAGCTAGATTTGCATCAAGCACATTCAAAAATACGCCATAATTAACCGTCCCCAGGATGACACCAGGGTAGGTAGCAAAGTCTTTCCTGATCCCAGCTCTGTTCATCTTGGCTTCTTTTAAAAACAATGTAAGCAAGGGTTACTCCAAGCGGAGTCTCCCTTTTTTTCCAAAAATTGTGCCCCACACACACCCACCCCTTCAGTGGCAGCAGTTGTGCCACAGTTGTACACTTCACAGCTAGATTTGCATCAAGCACATTCAAAAATACGCCATAATTAACCGTCCCCAGGATGACACCAGGGTAGGTAGCAAAGTCTTTCCTGATCCCAGCTCTGTTCATCTTGGCTTCTTTTAAAAACAATGTAAGCAAGGGTTACTCCAAGCGGAGTCTCCCTTTTTTCCAAAAATTGGGCCCCACACACACCCACCCCTTCAGTGGCAGCAGTTGTGCCCCAGTTGTACACTTTACAGCTAGATTTGCATCAAGCACATTCAAAAATACGCCATAATTAACCGTCCCCAGGATGACACCAGGGTAGGTAGATAAAGTCTTTGCTGACCCATGACTTGTTCATCTTGGCTTCTTTTAAAAACAATGTAAGCAAGGGTTACTCCAAGCGGAGTCTCCCTTTTTTTCCAAAAATTGTGCCCCACACACACCCACCCCTTCAGTGGCAGCAGTTGTGCCACAGTTGTACACTTCACAGCTAGATTTGCATCAAGTACATTCAAAAATACGCCATAATTAACCGTCCCCAGGATGACACCAGGGTAGGTAGCAAAGTCTTTCCTGATCCCAGCTCTGTTCATCTTGGCTTCTTTTAAAAACAATGTAAGCAAGGGTTACTCCAAGCGGAGTCTCCCTTTTTTTCCAAAAATTGTGCCCCACACACACCCACCCATTCAGTGGCAGCACTTGTGCCCTAGTTGTACACTTCACAGCTAGATTTGCATCAAGCACATTCAAAAATACGCCATAATTAACCGTCCCCAGGAGGACACCGGAGTAGGTAGCAAAGTCTTTGCTGACCCATGACTTGTTCATCTTGGCTTCTTTTAAAAACAATGTAAGCAAGGGTTACTCCAAGCGGAGTCTCCCTTTTTTTCCAAAAATTGTGCCCCACACACACCCACCCCTTTAGTGGCAGCAGTTGTGCCCCAGTTGTACACTTCACAGCTAGATTTGCATCAAGCACATTCAAAAATACGCCATAATTAACCGTCCCCAGGATGACACCGGGGTAGGTAGATAAAGTCTTTGCTGACCCATGACTTGTTCATCTTGGCTTCTTTTAAAAACAATGTAAGCAAGGGTTACTCCAAGCGGAGTCTCCCTTTTTTTCCAAAAATTGTGCCCCACACACACCCACCCATTCAGTGGCAGCACTTGTGCCCTAGTTGTACACTTCACAGCTAGATTTGCATCAAGCACATTCAAAAATACGCCATTCTTATCCGTCCCCAGGATGACACCGGGGTAGGTAGCTAAGTTTTTTCTGACCCCAGCTCTGTTCATCTTGGCTTCTTTTAAAAACACAGCAAGCAAGGGTTACTCCAAGCGGAGTCTCCCTTTTTTTCCAAAAATTGTGCCCCACACACACCCACCCATTCAGTGGCAGCACTTGTGCCCTAGTTGTACACTTCACAGCTAGATTTGCATCAAGCACATTCAAAAATACGCCATTCTTATCCGTCCCCAGGATGACACCAGGGTAGGTAGCAAAGTCTTTCCTGACCCCAGCTCTGTTCATCTTGGCTTCTTTTAAAAACAATGTAAGCAAGGGTTACTCCAAGCGGAGTCTCCCTTTTTTTCCAAAAATTGTGCCCCACACACACCCACCCCTTCAGTGGCAGCAGTTGTGCCACAGTTGTACACTTCACAGCTAGATTTGCATCAAGCACATTCAAAAATACGCCATAATTAACCGTCCCCAGGATGACACCGGGGTAGGTAGATAAAGTCTTTGCTGACCCATGACTTGTTCATCTTGGCTTCTTTTAAAAACAATGTAAGCAAGGGTTACTCCAAGCGGAGTCTCCCTTATTTTCCAAAAATTGTGCCCCACACACACCCACCCATTCAGTGGCAGCACTTGTGCCCCAGTTGTACACTTCACAGCTAGATTTGCATCAAGCACATTCAAAAATACGCCATAATTAACCGTCCCCAGGATGACACCGGGGTAGGTAGATAAAGTCTTTGCTGACCCATGACTTGTTCATCTTGGATTCTTTTAAAAACAATGTAAGCAAGGGTTACTCCAAGCAGAGTCTCCCTTATTTTCCAAAAATTGTGCCCCACACACACCCACCCCTTCAGTGGCAGCAGTTGTGCCCCAGTTGTACACTTCACAGCTAGATTTGCATCAAGCACATTCAAAAATACGCCATAATTAACCGTCCCCAGGATGACACCGGGGTAGGTAGATAAAGTCTTTGCTGACCCATGACTTGTTCATCTTGGCTTCTTTTAAAAACAATGTAAGCAAGGGTTACTCCAAGCGGAGTCTCCCTTTTTTTCCAAAAATTGTGCCCCACACACACCCACCCCTTCAGTGGCAGCAGTTGTGCCCCAGTTGTACACTTCACAGCTAGATTTGCATCAAGCACATTCAAAAATACGCCATAATTAACCGTCCCCAGGATGACACCGGAGTAGGTAGCAAAGTCTTTCCTGATCCCAGCTCTGTTCATCTTGGCTTCTTTTAAAAACACAGCAAGCAAGGGTTACTCCAAGCGGAGTCTCCCTTTTTTTCCAAAAATTGTGCCCCACACACACCCACCCATTCAGTGGCAGCACTTGTGCCCTAGTTGTACACTTCACAGCTAGATTTGCATCAAGCACATTCAAAAATACGCCATTCTTATCCGTCCCCAGGATGACACCGGGGTAGGTAGCAAAGTCTTTCCTGATCCCAGCTCTGTTCATCTTGGCTTCTTTTAAAAACAATGTAAGCAAGGGTTACTCCAAGCGGAGTCTCCCTTTTTTTCCAAAAATTGTGCCCCACACACACCCACCCCTTCAGTGGCAGCAGTTGTGCCACAGTTGTACACTTCACAGCTAGATTTGCATCAAGCACATTCAAAAATACGCCATAATTAACCGTCCCCAGGATGACACCAGGGTAGGTAGCAAAGTCTTTCCTGATCCCAGCTCTGTTCATCTTGGCTTCTTTTAAAAACAATGTAAGCAAGGGTTACTCCAAGTGGAGTCTCCCTTTTTTTCCAAAAATTGTGCCCCACACACACCCACCTATTCAGTGGCAGCACTTGTGCCCTAGTTGTACACTTCACAGCTAGATTTGCATCAAGCACATTCAAAAATACGCCATAATTAACCGTCCCCAGGAGGACACCGGAGTAGGTAGCAAAGTCTTTGCTGACCCATGACTTGTTTATCTTGGCTTCTTTTAAAAACAATGTAAGCAAGGGTTACTCCAAGCGGAGTCTCCCTTTTTTTCCAAAAATTGTGCCCCACACACACCCACCCCTTCAGTGGCAGCAGTTGTGCCACAGTTGTACACTTCACAGCTAGATTTGCATCAAGCACATTCAAAAATACGCCATAATTAACCGTCCCCAGGATGACACCAGGGTAGGTAGCAAAGTCTTTCCTGATCCCAGCTCTGTTCATCTTGGCTTCTTTTAAAAACAATGTAAGCAAGGGTTACTCCAAGCGGAGTCTCCCTTTTTTTCCAAAAATTGTGCCCCACACACACCCACCTATTCAGTGGCAGCACTTGTGCCCTAGTTGTACACTTCACAGCTAGATTTGCATCAAGCACATTCAAAAATACGCCATAATTAACCGTCCCCAGGAGGACACCGGAGTAGGTAGCAAAGTCTTTGCTGACCCATGACTTGTTCATCTTGGCTTCTTTTAAAAACAATGTAAGCAAGGGTTACTCCAAGCGGAATCTCCCTTTTTTTCCAAAAATTGTGCCCCACACACACCCACCCTTCAGTGGCAGCAGTTGTGCCACAGTTGTGCACTTCACAGCTAGATTTGCATCAAGCACATTCAAAAATACGCCATAATTAACCGTCCCCAGGATGACACCAGGGTTGGTAGCAAAGTCTTTCCTGATCCCAGCTCTGTTCATCTTGGCTTCTTTTAAAAACAATGTAAGCAAGGGTTACTCCAAGCGGAGTCTCCCTTTTTTTCCAAAAATTGTGCCCCACACACACCCACCCATTCAGTGGCAGCACTTGTGCCCTAGTTGTACATTTCACAGCTAGATTTGCATCAAGCACATTCAAAAATACGCCATAATTAACCGTCCCCAGGAGGACACCGGAGTAGGTAGCAAAGTCTTTGCTGACCCATGACTTGTTTATCTTGGCTTCTTTTAAAAACAATGTAAGCAAGGGTTACTCCAAGCGGAGTCTCCCTTTTTTTCCAAAAATTGTGCCCCACACACACCCACCCCTTCAGTGGCAGCAGTTGTGCCACAGTTGTACACTTCACAGCTAGATTTGCATCAAGCACATTCAAAAATACGCCATAATTAACCGTCCCCAGGATGACACCAGGGTAGGTAGCAAAGTCTTTCCTGATCCCAGCTCTGTTCATCTTGGCTTCTTTTAAAAACAATGTAAGCAAGGGTTACTCCAAGCGGAGTCTCCCTTTTTTTCCAAAAATTGTGCCCCACACACACCCACCTATTCAGTGGCAGCACTTGTGCCCTAGTTGTACACTTCACAGCTAGATTTGCATCAAGCACATTCAAAAATACGCCATAATTAACCGTCCCCAGGAGGACACCGGAGTAGGTAGCAAAGTCTTTGCTGACCCATGACTTGTTCATCTTGGCTTCTTTTAAAAACAATGTAAGCAAGGGTTACTCCAAGCTGAATCTCCCTTTTTTTCCAAAAATTGTGCCCCACACACACCCACCCCTTCAGTGGCAGCAGTTGTGCCACAGTTGTGCACTTCACAGCTAGATTTGCATCAAGCACATTCAAAAATACGCCATAATTAACCGTCCCCAGGATGACACCAGGGTTGGTAGCAAAGTCTTTCCTGATCCCAGCTCTGTTCATCTTGGCTTCTTTTAAAAACAATGTAAGCAAGGGTTACTCCAAGCGGAGTCTCCCTTTTTTTCCAAAAATTGTGCCCCACACACACCCACCCATTCAGTGGCAGCACTTGTGCCCTAGTTGTACATTTCACAGCTAGATTTGCATCAAGCACATTCAAAAATACGCCATAATTAACCGTCCCCAGGAGGACACCGGAGTAGGTAGCAAAGTCTTTGCTGACCCATGACTTGTTCATCTTGGCTTCTTTTAAAAACAATGTAAGCAAGGGTTACTCCAAGCGGAGTCTCCCTTTTTTTCCAAAAATTGTGCCCCACACACACCCACCCCTTCAGTGGCAGCAGTTGTGCCACAGTTGTACACTTCTCAGCTAAATTTGCATCAAGCACATTAAAAAATACGCCATAATTAACCGTCCCCAGGATGACACCAGGGTAGGTAGCAAAGTCTTTCCTGATCCCAGCTCTGTTCATCTTGGCTTCTTTTAAAAACAATGTAAGCAAGGGTTACTCCAAGCGGAGTCTCCCTTTTTTTTCCAAAAATTGTGCCCCACACACACCCACCCCTTCAGTGGCAGCAGTTGTGCCACAGTTGTACACTTCACAGCTAGATTTGCATCAAGCACATTCCAAATCTACAGGCATTTACTCTCCCCAGGATGACACAGGGGTTGTAAATTCCTTCTGGATCCATGACTTGTTCATTTTGATGAACGTCAGTCTGTCCACATTGTCACTGGACAGACGCGTGCGCTTATCTGTCAGCACACACCCAGCAGCACTGAAGACACGTTCAGAGACAACGCTGGCAGCTGGACACGACAAAATCTCCAAGGCGTAAGTTGAGAGCTCTGGCCATTTTTCTAGGTTTGAAGCCCAAAAGGAGCAAGGCTCCAGTTGCACAGTCATGGCATCAATGTTCATTTGGAGATACTCCTGTATCATCCTCTCCAGCCGTTGACTATGTGTCAGACTTGTTGTCTCTGGTGGCCTTGCAAAGGAGGGTCTAAAAAATTTATGAAAAGATTCCATAAAATTGCTGTTACCAGCACCAGATACGGTCCTACTGGTACGTGTAGACTGTTGAAGATGACGAGACCGTCCCATGTTTGTCAAGTTACAACTGGGAGATTCACTCCCTGCACCTGCACGGTTGATTGGTGGAAAAGCGGATCTAAGATCGAGTAACAGCTTCTGCTGATACTCCTGCATACGTGCGTCCCTTTCTATGGCTGGAATTATGTCACAAAATTTGGACTTGTACCGGGGATCTAATAGTGTGGCAAGCCAGTAGTCATCATCACTTCTAATTTTGACAATACAAGGGTCATGTTGGAGGTAGTGCAACAAGAAGGCACTCATGTGTCTTGTGCAGCCATGCGGACCAAGTCCACGCTGTGTTTGTGGCATAGAGGTGCTAACCGTTCTTTCGTCCTCTGACATCTCCCCCCAACCTCTTTCAACTGAAATTTGACCAAGGTCTCCCTCATCTGCTGAGTCTTCCATGTCCATGGACAGTTCGTCCTCCATTTCTTCATGTCCTCCTGCACCTTCCTCAACATCTCGCCTGCTACCATGCGCCCTTGTTGATCCCTGTCCCCCATGCTCCCATGCCTGGCGCCTTGGTGATGATGAACGTCTGGACCTTGGTGATGTTGTTGTCCCTTGTGCATATGAATCCTCCTGTAGTTCATCCCCTTCCTGTTGTCCCACCCCCTGACTCCGAATAGTGTTTAGCGTGTGTTCCAGCATGTAAATGACTGGAATCGTCATGCTGATAATGGCATTGTCAGCGCTAAACATATTCGTCGCCATGTCGAAACTGTGCAGAAGGGTGCATAGGTCCTTGATCTGAGACCACTCCATCAGGGTGATCTGACCCACCTCTGCATCTCGTTGGCCCAGGCTATATGTCATGACGTATTGCACCAGGGCTCGGCGGTGCTGCCACAGTCGCTGTAACATGTGGAGAGTTGAATTCCAGCGTGTCGGCACATCGCATTTCAGGCGATGAACCGGCAGGCCGAAAGACTTCTGGAGCGATGCAAGTCACTCAGCTGCGGCGCTTGAACGGCGGAAGTGAGCAGACAGTTTTCGTGCCCTGTTCAGAAGGCCATCTAGCCCGGGATACTGTGTTAAAAATTGCTGCACGACAAGGTTCAACACGTGAGCCATACAAGGTACGTGTGTCACCTTGCCCAGGCGAAGGGCCGCACCCAGGTTTGCAGCATTGTCGCACACGGCCTTACCAGGCTGCAGGTTGAGTGGAGACAACCATTTATTAAACTCGGACCGCAGAGCTGACCACAACTCCTCAGCTGTGTGACTCTTATTCCCAAGACATGTCAAGCTAAAGACCGCCTGATGCCGTTGCGCTCTGCTGCCAGCATAGTAATGAGGGGTGCGTGATTCCTTCTGCGCAGTGAGAACGCTGGTGGCCTGACCAGGCAGGCTTGGGGTGGAGGTGGAGGACCCAGATGAGGTGGAGGATGCAGAAGCAGTGGCGGAACTTGGACAGACAGAGGATTGACACACAAGTCGTGGGGACGGCAAAACTTGTGCAGCAGACCCTTCACCATCTATCACCATAGTTACCCAGTGCCCAGTCAGCGACATGTAACGTCCCTGTCCATGCTTACTGGTCCAAGTATCGGTGGTGAAATGCACCCGTTCACACACAGAGTTTCTCAATGAAGCGGTGATGTTGTGTGCGACATGCTGGTGTAGCGCGGGCACACCTTTCTTAGAGAAGTAGTGGCGACTAGGCATCTGGTACTGGGGCACAGCGACAGACATAAGGTCTCTAAAATCCTGTGTGTCCACTAGGCGGAAAGGCAGCATTTCTGTAGCCAACAGCTTACAGAGGGATAGAGTCAACCTCTTAGCTTTGTCATGGGTCGCAGGAAGTGGCCTTTTATTTGACCACATCTGAGGGACAGAGATCTGGCTGCTGTGTGTAGACGGTGTTGAGTAGGGTGTCCCTGGAAAAATGCAGGTTTGTGAGGAAAGTGCAGGCGGAGACATGATGTTGCCTTCATCCAAAGTTGGTGCTATCGATGTCTGAGAGAGCTGTACACACTCACTTGTTTCCCCTTCCAAAACAACTGACGACCTACCAAGCAAACTGCCTGTTGCGGTTACAGTGGTGGAAGTTGTGGGTGGAAAAACAGGTGTGACAGCTGTCCCCACAGTCCTAGAAGATGACGAGCGCGCGGATGCACTGGAAGGGGCAGGCGGTGGATGGTTCGCTCCGCTAGGCCGCATTGCAGCACGGTGAGCTTCCCACCGGGCCATATGATATTTATTCATGTGACGATTCATGGAAGAAGTTGTCAAACTGCTGAGGTTTTGACCTCTACTAAGAGAACCATGACAAATTTTACAGATCACATAATTTGGGCGATCTTTTTCTATGTCAAAAAAGGACCAGGCTAGGCAAGGCTTAGAGGCCATGCGACCTGTTGATCCACCCCGAATAATGCTCAGAGGCAGAGTGGTGGCTGAGGATGCAGTTGTAGACGTGCTACCAGTGCTCCGACTGTTACAGTTTGTGACAAAGGGTCAACATTATGCTCAGAAACTTGTTCCTCACGGCCTGAATCCGAGTCACAAAGGTTCTGGGCATCACTGCAGACCATTTCCTGTTCTGTACTCACTGTAGCTTGGGAGCAGACCTCTGATTCCCAGGCTATAGTGTGACTGAACAGCTCTGCAGACTCAGCCATCTCAGTTCCACCATACTGTGCAGGGCTGATGGAGACTTCAGAGCTGGGAGAAATCAAGTGTGATTGGGATGACAACTCAGAGGACTGGTGTTTTTTGGATGCGGTACTTGAAGTGGCTGAGAGGGCACTTGTTGGACCACTTGAGATCCATTCAAGCATTTTCCTTTTTTGCCCATCATCTACCTTTCTTCCTGTTGTTCGTGTCCGTAAAAAAGGGAGCACATCGGATTGTCCATGGTAAGTAGTAGACATCTTACTTTTGCTGGTAGATGGTCTATCTTCAGCAGATGATAATGGAGCTTTGCCACCTTCCCCACGGACAAAACTTTTTTTGCCTTTTCCACCACGCCTCTTCCCCTTTCCACCAGCATCTGTCATTTTGCCACTCATGTTGATTGCGACAAGATTGTGGACTGAAAATGTGGTAGTAAAAATTGAGAGGTGGTGTAGATTGCAGTGGTGGTCTAGCTTTATTAACAGCAGAATAATAAAGAATAAATATCACTGACAATGCAACTACGGCACTTAAACTGGCAGCAAAAATTGCTAGTATAATGGCTTAGTTATAATGAGTTGGAGTGTGCAATGCAGGCAGACGCGCTCTGCAAATGTCTTTGCACTAGTGGGACTATAGCAAAGTCCAATAGCCACAGATAGGATGCCACTAGGTACACTGAGTGTTTGCTAGTATAATGGCTTAGTTATAATGAGTTGGAGTGTGCAATGCAGGCAGACGCGCTCTGCAAATGTCTTTGCACTAGTGGGACTATAGCAAAGTCCAATAGCCACAGATAGGATGCCACTAGGTACACTGAGTGTTTGCTAGTATAATGGCTTAGTTATAATGAGTTGGAGTGTGCAGAGGACAGGAGGGTACAGTGCCAGGATTGTGGGGTCTGGGTAGAGGAATGGAAGCCTGCCTTTCTATTCCCTCCTAATAGGGAAATGCAGGGAGGAAATCCCTGACCTTGGCTACACAGACGCTGTCGCTGTTTTCAGGACCTGTCACCTTAACTCTGACCCTGCCGGTTTGAGCCCTTAAAAGGACTGCTAGAAAGTGCTCTCCCTAAGCTGTCTAACGCTGTGTATGCAGCGCATACAGCTGTATCGGCGATAGGACTCAGGACGGAGCTGCGACAGTGATGTCTGACACCAAAGACGCAGAAGAGATAATGGCGTCCTGGAGGAAAATGTCCGGTTTTATAATGCAGGGACATGTGACATGGACATCCTATCACACATGCCGTTGCTTCTCTGGCTAAAAGTCCACTTAGCTGTGTGTGTGTCTGGGATTGGCTGACATGCTGGCCCGCCCCACTACACGCGCGCGCTTAGGGAAGGAAGACAAGGAAAAAAAAAAAAAAATGGCGATCGCCATTATAGAAACAGCAGTGATCTGAAGGCGCTGTTCACGCACACTATACACTGAAATGTCATAATAGTGTGATTCACAGAGTGACTTACACTATTACAGCGGAAACCAAGCTAGGATTTAGCTGTTTTTTTGCTGCTAAAACCGTTCTCGAACGTTTCTAGAACTATCGAGCTTTTGCAAAAAGCTCGAGTTCTAGTTCGATCTAGAACAGGCCCCAAAATCACTCGAACCTAGAACTGGAGAACCTCGAACCACGAACCGCGCTCAACTCTACTCAGCATGTCAATTTATGCTGCGGAGATGAGTGTTTTCTGCAGGTAGAATAGAGCTAAAGTCCACAGCAGCCTGAACCCAAATTGTGGGCATGGGCAGCTGCGTTCTCCCGTGGACAACACTCACATCTCTGCAGGAAGGCTGACACTGTGTACTAGCAACATTTTTGTGAAGTACCTGTGGATTCAAAATGCTTACTATACTCCTGAATAAAATCCTTGAGGGGTCCAGTTTCCAAAATGAGGTCACTTGTGGGGGGTTTCTGATGTATAGGTACCCAAGGGGCCCTGCTAATGTGACATGGTGCGCGCAATTTACTTCAACTGTTCCAAAATTCAAATGGTGCTCCTTCCATACCAAGCCCTCCCATTTATCCAAACAAAGGTTTTTGGCCACATGTGGGGTATCCCTGCGCTCACAAGAAATTTGATAACAACCTGTGGGGTACACGTTTTGTTGTTGCCTCTTGAAAAAGTGAGAAATGTGTCGCTAAATCAACATTTTTGTGAAAAAAATGAAAATTTCAATATGGCAACCTAAGCTTATCAAATTCTGTGAAGTATTCGTGGATTCAAAATGCTCAATATACACCTCGATAAAAGCCTTGAGGTGTCTTGTTTCCAGAATGGGGTCACTTGTGGGGGACCTCCACTGTTTAGGCACCTTAGGGGCTTTCCAAATGTGACATAGCGTCCGCTAATTATTCCAGCCAATTGTTCAGTCAAATGGCACTTTTTCCCTTCCGAGCCCTGCTGTGCACCCAAACAGTTGGTTTCCACCACACATAAGGTATCAGCATACTCAGGAGAAATTGCAAAATAAATTTTATGCTGATATTTTTCCGTGTACTCTTGTTGAAAAAAAGCTATCTGGTTGAAGTAACAATTTTGTGGTAAAAATATATTTTTTTTATTTTCACAGCTCAACATTATAAACTTTTGTGAAGCACCTGGGGGTTCAGGGTACTCGCCAAACATCTAGATAAATTCCTTGTGGGGTCTATTTTCCAGAATGGGGTCACTTGTGGGGGACCTCCACTGGTTAGGCACCTCAGGGGCTCTCCTAATGCAACATGGCGTCCGCTATTGATTCCAGCCAATTTTGCAGTCAAGTTGCACTCCTTCTCTTCCGAGCCCTGCAGTGTGCCCAAACAGTTGATTTCCACCACGTACAAGATATCACCAAACTCAGGAGAAATTGCGCAATAAATTTCATGGTGATTTTTTTCCTGTTACCCTTGTGAAAAAAAAGCTACCTGGTTGAAGTAACAATTTTGTGGTAAAATTTTATTTTTTTATTTTCATGGCTCAACATTATAAAGTTCTGTAAAGCACCTGGAGGTTCAGGGTACTCACCAAACATCTAGATAAATTCCTTGAGGGCCCTAGTTTCCAATATGGGGTCACTTGTGGTGGTTTTTTGCTGTTTACATACCTTAGGGGTCCTCCAAATGCGACATGGTGCCCGCAATCTTTTTCAGCCAAATTTCCTTTCCAAAATTCAAATATTGCTCCTTCCATTCCAAGCCCTCCCAATTCTCCAAACAAAGGTTTCAGACCACATGTGAGGTATCACCGCGCTCATAAAAAAGTGGGTAACAAACATTGTGGTGAAATTTTTGGAATTACCTCTTGAAAAAGTGAAAAAATTGATGCTAAAGCAACATTTTTGAGAAAAAAAATGAAAATTTTCAATGTGACAATGTAACGTTATCAAAATCTGTGAAATACCTGTGGATCCAAAATGCTCACTATACCCCTAGATAGAAGCCTTGAGAGGTCCACTTTCCAAAATGGCATCACTTGTGAGGAGTTTCTGCTGTTTAGGTACCTTAACGGACCTGTAAATGCAACATGGTACCCACAATCTATTTCAGCCAAATTTGCTTTCCAAAATTCAAATATTGCTGCTCCTGTTCCGAGCCCTCCCATTTGTCTAAACAAAGGTTTCTGACCACATGTGGGGTGTTGGCGCATTCATAAGAAAGTGGGTAACAAGTTTTGGGGTTCATTTTGTTGTGTTATTTCTTCTAAAAGTGAATAAATTTGGGGTAGAGCAACATTTTAGGTAAAATTTTATTTTTTGCTTTTTATTTATTCCACTTTGTTTTAGTTCCTGTGAAGCACCTGAAGGGTTAATAAACTTCTTGGATGTGGTTTTGAGTACTTTGAGGGGTGCTGTTTTGAGAATGGTGTCACTTTTAGGTATTTTCTGTCACTTAGGCCTCTCAAAGTCACTTCAAATGTGATGTGGTCCCTAAAAAAATGGTTTTGTGAATTTTGTTGAAAAAAATGGGAAATTGCAGATGAACTTTGACCCCTTCTAACTTCCTAACCCCAAAATATTTTGTTTCAGAAATTGCGCTAATGTAAAGTAGACATGTGGGAAATGTTATTTATTAACTGTTTTGTGTGACATAACTCTCTGGGTTAAGGGCATAAAAATTAAAAGTTTGAAAATTGCAAAATTTTCAAAATTTTCATCAAATTTCCGATTTTTTCACAAATAAAAGCAAAAAATATCATTCTAAATTTATAACTATCATGAAGTACAAAATGTCACGAAAAAACAGTGTCAGAATCACCGGGATCCGTTGAAGCGTTCCAGAGTTATAACCTCATAAAGTGACACTGGTCAGAATTGCAAAAAATGGCCTGGGCATTAAGGACAAAACTGGCTTCGTCCTTAAGGGGTTAAGATGTATATCTCATTGTATAATTTCAAGGACCGAGAGTCGGATTCATTAAGACTGGCAGTTCGTATGCTAGTCTTAATGATAGGCATGCAGGAGTAAAAAACAATTAATTAATTAATTAATTAATTAATTAAGAGACACACACAACTTAATGATTTAAGCACATCTTATCACTGGAGTACACTTCCGTACACCTATGCATCTATAGTGGAGTAACGTTTGAAAAATCTATTGGGCAGGCTTTGCCATGCCACTCCTGCCCTATGATAAGTCCACTTTGGCAAATATGGTGATCTGGCTTGAAAGCATCAAAAGGTTACATATTTCTTATGCAACTTTTTGTTCCCCCAAAATTTGGACTTTTCAGAGTGTTTTATACCAAAAGTCTGTCAAAAACACTTTAATGAATAAAGGCCATGCTCTTTAAAACCAATCGTTAACCTGTTCCCAGTCGTCAACGGTAAATAAATGTCAGGACTTTCTGGGCTATGTGCAGCACTGATGTTTGTTTACAGTTCATGATCAGGCTGAGATTAGGACTAGGGATGATCGAATACTTCAAATATTTGGCTTTGCGAATATTTTCCAAATAGGTCGCCGCTATGCAAATTTTCGATGTGCAATGTAAGTCTGTGGGAAGCCCGAATAGTTCCTAATAGTTGTTATTCGGGTTTCCCATACACTTAAGCGGGCTTTACATGCTACGATATATCAAACGAGATGACGGCGGGCTCACGTCATAAGTGATGCACATCCGGCATCGTTAGTGATATCGTAGCGTCGCTGACACGTCGTTCATCGCTGACACTTCGCTCATTTTCTAAAAATCGCACGTCCTGTTGTTCATCGTACGCAGGGCAGCACACATCGCTCCATGTGACACCCCGGGAACGATGAACTGCAGCTTACCTGCGTCCCGCCGGCAATGCTGAAGGAAGGAGGTGGGCAGGATGTTTACGTCCCGCTCATCTTCGCCCCTCCGCTTCTATTGGCCAGCCTCTGTGTGACATCGCTGTGACGCCAAACGTCCCTCCCCCTTCAGCAAGTGGATGTTCGCCGCCCACAGCGAGGTCGTTTGGAATGTAAGTACGTGTGATGTGGGTTACAACATTGTGCGACACGGGCAAGAAATTGCCCGTGCCACACAAACGATAGGGTGGGTGCAATCGCAAATGCGATCGCACGAGAAATTGTAAGGTGTAAAGCGGCCTTAACATTGCGCATCGAATATTCGCGAATAGTCGAATAGCGTCGACCTATTCGGAAAATATTTGCGAAGCCAAATAATTGAGGTATTCGATAAGTCCTGCAGGTTCAAGGATTCCGGTGAAGTATAGTAGTTATGACCAGTGACATCATTGCGACCTGACTGTCTCAGATCCCAATGATGTTAACCCTGTGCTATCTTCTATATGCTGCAATCAATAGCAATCACAGCAATGAGCAGTTTCAGCGTGTATGCACTCATTCCCTTTCCCCTCCAACACCCCTGCAATACTGCAATATGATCATGGGGAAGCAGAGGGTTGTCATGGCAGCTAGAGATCAAATGATGACCTCTGAATTTGCCAGGTATGGTGGCCTATTAGACCCAGCCAGAAGCAGGGTCTAACAGATGATTTGTTAGTGTCACACTGATACGTGTTATACATTGCAATGCTTGTGCATGGCAATTAAATACACCAGAGATCAGAGTAATTAAAGTTAAAGTCCCACAGAGCAGCTAAGTAAAAAAAAAATGTCAAACTATTTTTTAATAATTAATTAATTAATTAATTAATAATCCCCAAATAAAGTAAAAGAATGAAAAAAGAATTACACCAATAAATACGTATATCTATGAAAGAACAAAAATAAACAAAAAAGTACACATATTAGATATTGTTGCCTCAAGATGTAAAAAATGTCCCACTATTTAACCCCTTCATTCTACAGTGTAGAAGAAATGTGGCAAAAAACTACACTTTTTCATCATTCCATCCAAAAAAAACATGAAATGAAACATTATCAAAAGTCAAATTAAAAATGGCATAGCTTAAAATTTAATCTTGTCTCGCAAAAATATGCTGCCACGCAGTGAATTTAGCAAAAAATAAAAACTCTATAGCTTTCACAATATAGCAATGCAAAATAATGATTTTTTCTATAAAATTGTTTTTATTGTGTCAAAGCGGCAAAACATAAAAAAAATATATAAATGTGGTATTCTTTTTGTCATACTGAACTGAACTATGAAGCGCTGTCTTATCAATTTTACCACACAGTGAATGTCATGAAAAAAACAAACAAAAACAAAAACCCAAATTCCTTAATTGCTGGTTTTTGTTAACTCTACCTCCCAAATATCTGAATAGAAAGTAATCAAAAAAGAATATGTGCTCTAAAATTCTACAAATAAAAACTTAGTCATCCAACAAAAATAAAAAATATGCCCTCACATGACTCTTTCGGCAGAAATATAGAAAAATTATAACTCTCCAAAAAAATAGTATGCAAAAACTTTTTAAAAGCATTTTCCAGTGTGTGATAGCTGCCAAGTATAAAATAAATCTGGTATAGCTGAAACTGCAAAGAATAAAGCAAACTAATTAATTATACCACAAAGTGATTAAAAAATAATGCTATAAAAAAATAAACATATGAAAACAAATATTGTCCTGCTGCTGATTTTTTCATTGTGCCACTCTAAGATCCCAGAAAGGTTCAGCTCACATTTATCCTGCGCACTATGCTGAGCACTTACAGTTGGGTTTACTTGTAAATCTCTGAAATATGTGATTGAGACAGAACTAGAGATGAGAGAACCTAATGTTCGGTGTTTGGTTTTTGGGTTTTGGGTCAAACACCAACTTTCCTCAAAAACTAAAGTTCAGATTCCGAGTTTGGGTACTTTATGTATGCTGACCACTTGCACAAGCATCGCTGTGCTCAGATATGCTCGGAGCTCAGTGTGAGCTGCTTGCAGTGTTTGAATGGCTCGTACTGGGGGTAATAACTGTGTGATCGGATATAGTGTGTAACCCCAAAAAATAAATAAATAGAAAAACCCTGCTCACCCTCCTTTAGAAGTGTTCTGCTTATGGCTGACTGTATGTGGGTGGAGATCCGAACTGCCAATCAGTGACTTCCATTGAGGCTCAGTTCAAGTCTGAACTCATGGAGATTCAGTTCAGCTGTACCCTCCTGTCACAGTGGACTCTGAGCATTAGGAGACTTGTGACAGGTTTGAGTCCAGAGTTTCCCAGTGCTCTGAGACTCTTAATATTAAATGTGTTTTCTTTCCTTTGGTGTATGAGGGGCTGATATCAGTTTTGCTGCTAGCAACTTTCTTGTAGCACATTTAGGGTGCAGCCACTCTGTGATCACACCCATCACCTTCAAGTAGTCTCAATACTCATCAGCCATTGCTGGTTTATAGAAATCAGGTCTGGTCAGACCGCCTGGGTGATTGGAGCTGCTGGGGTTCTGATTGGTGCCCATCCATCTGCAGCCTCGGAGTCTGGATGCAGCCATGGAGATATGTGTTGGTATTCTTTTTCCCCCTGTCTGTCTTCCTCTCTTTTCATCTTGTATTAGTGCAGCAGTGTGACCAGTGTTTTTCACCAGCTATCTCACTGTACTGTGAGTACTGGACTAGCAAGGGCATAAAGTATCCTGCTCGGTGACTGGGTGAAAGAACCTTTAAATGTCTGGCTAGGGATCTCAGGGTACAGCTGCAGGTGAGTACAGGAGGTGTCCTATCTTCCCCCTCCCTAGCGCCAGGGCCCACCATTGTTAAAGTGTAGGTATGAGCGCAACATTCATGCAGTGAATTCGGATACAAGCCACACTGAGCGTGACACGGCCAAACGGAAATTCCACAGGTTTACTCATCTCTAGACAGAACGCCCAATGGAACACTCAATATAATGAGGAAGAGAGAGTCACAGACTCTGTCTAGGCTATGATCCAGCAGTGTCTGCCTTTTGAAAAGACAGACACTACCAAACAGAGGAAAGAGTCCAAATTATCTCTGCTGCATCATTATAGTGAATTGATCTCATGGGTTTCATCTGAATCATATCATTTGAAAATTTAGATGTAAACCACTAATGTAATGCTCGGCGTAGAGCACAGGATAAATGTGATCCAAAATGTGCAAAATGTTTCAAGCAAAAGCTTCACAAAAGTGCACAAAAATAAAACAAGCTCCTAAGCTGTCATCTGTTAATGGAAATAGAGGAGTTTTTGATGGTTCTGGTAGCACCAAGTCTCTGGAACCGTGCCATGGCTACTCTTTCACCAACCCCCAAAAGGAATCAGGCCAAATTTTTACTCCCAAATGCAAAGTGTTTCCCTTCCTTCTGAGCTCCACAGTGTGCATGAAATGCAGTAGAGAGATGAGACTGCTTAATTACTGGGTTAGTTTCTCCAGAAGCAAAAGCTTGTGGAGAAATGGGTATTACAATCTATGGGCACTGCAAAGGAATTTTTGCAAATTTCATTCTGTGACATCTTCCACTTATTTCTGAACATCACCTATGGAGTAAAAAATTGTCACTACATCCATAGATGAATTCCCAGAGGGGTGTCCTCACTTGAGTGGGGAAATTTTCTCTTGTAGTTCTTAGGGACCCTGCAAATGGAGTCTGCAAACTATTCTAGGAAAATCTGCACTCCAAAAGTCAAATAGAGCTCCCTGCCATTCGAACCTTGTCATGTGGTTAAACTGTAAAATAGAGCTACATATGGGGTATTGCCATATTCAGCAGGAACTGTCTAAGAAAATATAGTTCCATTTTTACCTATTCCATTTTGAAAAAACTTAAAATCTGGGGCTAAATGTAAATTTTAGTGGTAAAAATTGAATTATATTTCTTTATAACTCAATAATTTAATGTTCCGTGAAGCACCTGTGATGTCAATATGCTCACTGCACTGATAGACCAATTAATTGAAAGATGTGGTTTTTAAAATAGGTCACTTGTGGGGGTGTTCCGCTGTTCTGGCACCTCAGAGGCTTTATCAATGTGACATGGCACCCACAACCCATTCCAGCAAATCTGCATTATAATATGGCACTCCATCTTTTCTGAATTTTGCATCGTGCCTGAAATGTAGTTTCTGACCACATATGAAGTACAGGTGTACTTAGGAGAAATTGCACAAGAAACTGTTTGCTCAATTTCTTCCTATTGGTCCTTATAAAAATTAAAACCTTAACTCTAAAACAACATATAAATGAAAAAAAACATTTATTATTCACTGACTAATGGTTTAAAATTCTCTGAAGTACCTGTGGTGTTAATTTGCTCACTGCATCCCAAGGTGAATTCATTGTGGTGTGTAGTTTGTAAAATATTATGACTTATGGGGGTTCTGCTGTTCTGGCACCATCAAGGGTCTGTAAAATCTAACATGGCACCCACAAACCATTCCAACAAAGTCTGTACTCCAATGTGGTGGACCATCCATTCTGAGCTTTGCACTGTGTCTTAGGCCTGCAAAACACATCCGTGCTGCCGGCACGTGTTTGTCATTTTTTGCACGTACCGGCGGCACGGAGACACGTTAAGCAATGCTACCCTATTGTAGCAGGCACACACACGTAAAACCACACGGAACGTGTGTCCGTGTGCGTTTGTACATGTGTGCGTTTTTCTAAACACTGACATGTCAGTGTTTTCTCCTGCAGCATGAGTGTCACACGGCCCGCACCCGTACCACACGGGTGTAGTGTGGATGCGGTCCCGTGTGACACGCACCGGAGAAAACACACGTGTCAGTGAAAAAAAACCCAAAACATTTACTCACCTTCTCCAGCCCTCCTGTCTCTGCCGATGCTGCCTCTTGCTGCCGACCGCCGCTCATTATTCTCATTTAATATTGACTTCACTGCCTGGAAGCAGCAGCAGCGGGGAGACGGGAGGGCTGGAGACCGCGGATCAGCACCACGGACAGCAGCGCGGACAGCAGGAAGGACCACGTGAGTATGTAAATTACCGGTTCTACGTGTGCTATCGCGGATAGCACACGTAGAACACACGTAGCCCGCACGTACCAGAGACACGTACTTACCACACGCAACACGCAGGGGAAATACGTGTCTCTCGGCTCGTGCGTGATTTTCACGTGAGTGTGGCAGAGGCCTTAAATGTAGTTTTCCACTACATATGGAGTACTGCCATACCCAGGAGAAATTGCATAACAAATTTATTTATTCATTTTCTCGTATTACCCCTTTTGAAAATTTAAAAACAAAGGGCCCAAGCAATGTTTTATGGTAAAACATGATAATTTTTCATTTACTCAGCTCAATTTTATACAATTCTGTGAATTGCCTGAGTGTTAAAAATGCTTATTACCTTAGATGAATTATTTAAGAAGAGAAATTTCCAAACTGTGGTCACTTGTTGGGGTTTCTGCAGATTTAGCATTTAACCCCTTAACGACCACGGGCAGTAAAATTATGTCCTAGCGGTCATAACGTTACTGCCCGTGGTCTGCCGGCGGCAGCATGCTGCGATCGGAGCACATCTCAGCTGATTTACACAGCTGAGATGTGTGCCTGCTAGGCACGAGCAGAATCGTTATCTGCTCGTGCCGTTTAACCCCTTAAATGGCGCTGTCAATATGTGACAGCGCTATTATAAGCGCGATCGCGGTAAACTTTTACTTACCGCCCGATACCGGAAGTCACGTGACGCGATCACGTGACTTCCGGTAGTTGTCATGGTAGCACAGGGTCATGTGATGACTCCTGTACTACACATGAATTGCTTTCACTTTCACTGTGCCCGCGGCACAGTGAAAAAGAAAGAGAGCGTATCTGCTTTTTACAGCTGTGTAGCTGTGATCAGCAGATAGTGCAGAGCGATCGGACTGCTGATCACAATAGCCCCCTAGGGGGACTAGTAAAATAAAAAAAAGCTAAAAAAAAGTTTTAAAAAATTAAAAAAGACCTAAAAGTTCAAATCACCCTCATTCGCCCCATTGAAATTAAAGGGTTAAAAAAATAAAAAAATATGCACACATTTGGTATCGCCGCATTCAGAAACGCCCGATCTATCAAAATATAAAATCAATTAATCTAATCAGTATACGGCGTAGCGGCAAAAAAATTACAAACGCCAAAATGACGTTTTTTTGTTGCCACAACTTTTGCGCAAAATGCAATAAGAGGCGATCAAAACGTAGCATCTGCGCAAAAATGGTCCCGTTAAAAACGTCAGCTCAAGGCACAAAAAACAAGCCGTCACTGAGCCATAGATCCCGAAAAATGAGAACACTAAGGGTCACGGAATATGGCGTAAAATGTGCGCCACTTTTTTGGGACAAACTTCCGATTTTTCTTTAACCCCTTATATAAAAGTAAACCTATACATGTTTGGTGTCTACGAAATCGCACTGACCTGAGGCATCACACTCACACATCAGTTTTACCATATAGTGAACACAGTGAATAAAATATCTCAAAAACAATAGTGCTATCGCACTTTTTTTGCAATTTTTCTGCATTTGGAATTTTTTTTCCATTTTCCAGTACATTATATGGTAAAACTGATGGTTTCATTTAAAAGTACAGCTCGTTCCACAAAAAATAAGCCCTCACATGACTATATTGACTGAAAATTAAAAAAGTTGCGTCTCTCAGAAAAAGAATGTCGAAAAAAAAACGGAAAGCGAAAAATCGGACGGTCGTGAAGGGGTTAGGGCTCTTCATATGTGTTATATCATCTGCAATCTATTGTTGTCAAAATGGCCCTACAAAATTCAAATAACGCTCCTCCCTTCAGAGATCTGCCTTGCGCACAAACAGTAGTTTTCATCCATATATGGGAATCTTTGTTCAAATGTTATTGTTATGGCCCATTTTCTCCAGTAACGCATGCAAAAATGGAAAACTTGTGGTTAACCCCTTAACGACCCATGACATACTGGGTACGTCATGGATCGTGTGCCGGTAAGCCCCGCCCCCTGCCGCCGGCAGGCGGCGGCGATCCGCGCACATATCAGCTGTTATCAACAGCTGACATGTGTGCCTGCTAGCCGCGGGTGGAATCGCTTCCACCCGCGGCCATTAACCCCTTACATTTCGCTGCCAAAATCTTGGCAGTGATATGTATATGGGAGCCGCCATGACAGTCACTTACCCCGCCCCCACCGGAAGCCACGTGACATGATCACGTGACTTTCGGCGGTTGCCATGGTAGCACAGGGTCATGTGATGACGCCTGTAGCTAACATGACTCACTTCCTCTCAATGCCGGAATACAGCCGGCATTGAAAGTGAAGCAGCAAATCTGCAGTTCTCAGCTCTGTAGCTGAGATCTGCAGATAGTGCAGAGCGATTGGATTGCTGATCGCTATAGCCCCCTAGGGGGACTAGTAAAATAAAAAAAAAGTAAAAAAAAAAGTTTTAAAAAATTAAAAAAAATAAAAAAACCTAAAAGTTCAAATCACCCCCCTTTCACCCCATTGAAAATTAAAGGGTTAAAAAAATAAAAAATACACACATATTTGATATTGCCGCATTCAGAAATGCCCGATCTATCAAAATATAAAATCAATGAATCTGATCAGTAAACGGCTTAGCGGCCAAAAAATTCCAAACGCCAAAATTACTTTTTTTGGTCGACGCAAATTTTGCGCAAAATGTAATAACAGGCGATCAAAACGTAGCATCTGCGCAAAAATGGTACCGTTAAGAACGTCAGGTCAAGACGCAAAAAATAAGCCATTACTGAGCCTCAGATCCTGAAAAATGAGAACACTACGGGTTTTGGAAAATGGCGCAAAACGTGTGCCACGTTTTTTGGACAAGCTTGTGAATTTTTTTTAACCCCTTAGATACAAGTAAATCTATACATGTTTGCTGTCTACAAACTCGCACCGACCTGAGGCATCACATAGATACCTCAGTTTTACCATATAGTGAACACAGTGAATAAAATATCCCAAAAACTATTGTACGATCACACTTTTTTGCAATTTTTCCGCACTTGGAATTTTTTTGCTGTTTTCCAGTACACTATATGGTAAAACTTATGGTTTCATTTAAAAGTACAACTCGTCCCGCAAAAAACAAGCCCTCATATGGCAAGATTGATGGAAAAATAAAAAAGTTACGCCTCTCGGAAGAAGGGGAGCAAAAAACAAAAACGCAAAAACGGAAAGTGCCCGGGGGCTGAAGGGGTTAAAGCTAAATGTTCTAGGGCAAAAATTTATTTTTTCATTTTCGCGGTCCAACGTTTTAAAATTTTGTAAAGTCCGTTTGAGTACAAGGTGATCACCATACATCTAGATAATTTCCATGAGGGGTGTAGTTTGCAAAATCAGGTTACTTACATGGTGTTCTACTCTTTAGGCACATCAGGGACTCAGCAAATTCAGCATGGTGTCTACTATCTATTACAGACAATTTTGCACTCCAAAAGACAAATGGTGCTCCTTCCTTTTCGATCTTTGCTGTGCACCCAAACAGTAGTTCTCCATCACATTTTGGGTATTGGTGTTCTTAGAAGAGATTGCACAACAAATTGTGTGGTCTATTTTATATTGCTACCCTTGTAAAAATGAAAAATTTGAGGCTAAAGCAACATTTTTGGGGCAAACATGTATTCTTTCATTTCCACTGCTCAACATTATATAATTCTGTAAATAATTGTGGTTTCCAAGTGATCACAACACCTCTATATAAATTTCTTTTATGGGTGTTCTTTACAAAATGAGGTCCTCTGAGCCATTGTTAGTGAGTATACCTACCAGACAGTGGCCATTGACTGGCAGGGGATAGATCGTAAAACATTTAGGGACATCCAGCTCATGGACCCCATGTTAGAGCTTGTTCGCAGTGTGGCTGCCTGCTCTGGGGAGGAAATCAGGCTGAGGTGTATAGATGGAAGCCTCACCACCAAAAGGACAAAGATCATGGAAATGCTGACAGACTGTCCCCACAAGATGAAAGGAATGATCTGAAGCCTATCATGTCTGGCAGGCCCATCCACAGTGATCCTTGCCAGGATTCAGTGATTTTCCAGGGCTAATTACGAAGAAAGAGGAAAGTGTCGACTTAGCACCCGGCCACTTGTGTGGGGGATGAACTGTTCTTAATTAGGCCAGATGTTTTGTTTCTTTGTTCTATAAATCAAGAGAAGTCAGCAATTGTTTCAAGTCAGAATGACTGGTGCTCTATTGCTTGTTAATTTGTGGACTACTGTACAGGCTGAATATGGATTGCCTCAGCCCTTTTGACTGCATAATTCAAAGGAAAATTAGTAGGATTGAACTAGCAACCAAAGAGGGAAAAATCTTTCCCATGAATCCTGTAAGACAAAGTGCTCTTAATTGAAAATTGAGGGTTAAAAAAAGGGCTTTGCTCTTGTCACCAGGTTGATGCTACAGAACTTCAGCTTAGGATCCATGGTTCTGCTGGAGAATCAAAGAACTGCTCAACGCTGAGCCCACAAATTAGCTTGGAGAACCCAGGTTGGAACAATTTGGTTACCTCGCTACATACTTTGCTGTGAGCAATCAGCTTTCTAAGCTCACTGTTATCTCCTCTCAGTTGGTGCCCGCCAAAAGCAAGGTTCTGCTGGCTGGGATATTTGGCCCTGGAAGCACCAAAGTCATAAAGATTCTTATCCCTGGTGAACCAGCAGAAGGGTGAGAACCTTTCACTTGTATTATCTTGTGTTCTTGCTGTGAATGTATGATATGCTTTTCACTGTTGGTGACTCAAGCGAGTCTTACCAATGTGTGTTTCCTTTACCCTCTGTTGTCTGAGTAGTGTTCTGTGCATGGGAAAGGAGTCTGGGCATTCAGGGGGTTGAATCCTGGTCCGTGCATTCTTCCTGAAGACAGCTAGGCTAGCAGACGAAATCACCCACTGACCCTCATGTCCCCACAGTTTCCAATATTTAGGCACATCATGGGCTTCGTAAATGTGACATGGTGTCCGCTATCTTTTACAGCCAATTTCACAGTCCAGAAGTCAATTATTGCTCTTTCCCCTCCAATCCCTAATGTGCACCCAAACAGAAGTTTTCCACTACATGTGGGGATTCGGTGAACTCAGCAGAAATTACACAACAAAATGTATGGTCTATTTTTCCTGTTTCCTTTGTGAAAATGCTAAATTTGAGGCTAAAGCAATATTTTGTTTGGAAAAATTTTCATTTTTTCCTTTTACATTACTTTAATTTCTGTTAAGCACTTAAACTTCTTAAATTTGGTCTTCTTTGAGGGGTGCAGTTTTTTAAATGTTGTCACTTTTGTTTTTTTTCTGTTACATAGGCCCCTCAATGTCATTTCAAATGTGATGCGGTCTTTAAAAAAATTGTTTTTTAAAAATTGCTGATAAACTTTTAATCCTTCTAACTTCCTAACAAAAGAAAATGTTTGTTTTTTTTTTTTTTTTACAAAAATGGGGCTGATGTAAAGTAGGCATGTGGCAAATGTTATTTCTTAACAATTTTGTGAAATTTGAATTTTTTTGGGCAAAATTTTTGATATTTTTTAATAAATAAATACAAATCAAATTGACTAAAAGTTAGCACTATCATGAAGTACAATGTGTCACAAGAAAACGGTTTCAGAATTACTAGAATATGTTGAAACGTTTGAGTTATTACCTCATAAATTGTCAGTATTGTAAAATTGTAGGAAAATAGCCAAGGTGAAACATAATAGGAAATGCACTTTTACATGAAAAATAGTTTTTAAAAATATATAATTTTGGTGGCAAGCATTAGATGGAGTACCTTAGCTTTTACATATCCTCAATATTCTAATATCAGTTTGGTGTCCCACATAACGACAATGTAACAAAAGGAAAGTTTCCTAACCAATTGCAATATACATACCAATAACATTTGGAGTTTGAAAGCAGCTCTGAGAAAAGAAGATTTTTTATGAGTTTACTATTAAAGTCAATCTGCTCCTAAGCGGTCTATATGGACATACAGGTCTTAAAAAGGGGAATAAAATCTGTGATCTGAAAACCTGTCATGGTCAGGCATAGACGCTGTACTATCCATAAAGGGCAACAAAAAGTTAAGGGGATAGGAATGCCCTATCACTAGTGAAATGGGGCAAGTGGTGACGTCTGACAACAATCTACAGCTCACCCTCACTGCCCTCACAACCTTATACAGGTTCCATACCTGTTGCAGAGCAGGAATACCTTGATCCTAGGCAAATGATGATCTGGGCTCTAAGTGAGGATGAAAGGTATGAGCTGTTTGTCAACACCATTATCACTAAAGGAAGACACAAGGAAACAATATAGAGGAAACTCAACTTCAATCACCAAAGCCCTGGTTAATAGCAAAAGACAACACATATCTAAGCTGCAGCAACCACAGACATCTGGAGGAACAGACAATGACCTTTCCAGAGCTTAACAAGAAACAAACTATAAACCGCACACAAATCCTCCCAGGGTGAGGTTTATAAAGGAAGTCGGGGGCTGGAAACTGAGAGGAATAGCTGACAGTTTCCCAGGGTCCTAGAGTCTGCTGCTGCAGAAACAGGTCAGATAACAAAACTGTTAGATAACAACGTGTGCTGTGACTTTCTAACACTCGCTGCCACTGTATTGTCAGCCGGCCATGACACATCCGTGACAAATCCACATTTCTTTTATACATAAGTGATCTGTTAAGATCTATGAGCTCAACACTGACATTCATGAGATTCTGCCTCGCAAACGTATTTTAAATGAAAAGGGGAGTTAGCAGTGTGATATGTATTGGCTGATCTTCACTTTCCTGATCTCACTGTAGAGCTGTGTATGATTATAACTGACACAGCACAGCATTAAACACATCTGCAGGTGTGCTCTCATAGTGCATCAGCTTCCATCTCACAGACAGTCGGTGATGTAATACAGCAAAACTGTTAGATCTGCAGGTACATCCTGGCTGTAATGAGACAAAGTTCAGCTCTTTTCTACTATGAGTTATATGTCTTACACTAGCAATGCTTCTTTTCATCTAAAATATGTTTTCAAGGCAAATTCTCGTGCAGATTAGTGTTCGGCCCTTAGATCTCAACAGCTTATTTAAATATAAAGAATTTCTCGGGAATAGGACATTGGATTGCTCATTATATGTAATTTTATTAAGCATCCTATAACCTACATTCCCATATGGACAGCTTAAGAGGGTTGATTCCACTGACAGGTTCTCTTTAAACAATGTAGAGAATAGAAAAACTCCAGCTTACCGTGAGTCACTGTGCTACAGGGCTAGGAGTGCTCGTGATCCGCCAGGTATGCCAAGCTGTAGTCGATAGTAGTCAAAAGGAAGGTTGGATCCAGCATCAAAAAATCCACCGATTAAAATATTCAAATTTATTAGAAAAACATATAAAAAGAGCAGAAGGATGGGGAAAATTGCATGAAACACCTTACGCGTTTCAGCCATGATATTCCCCTCCCCCCTGACGCCACAGCTTGAGAGGCGTCGCTTAATTCAGTTGCATGTCCTACCTTTTGGCATATAACATGCTTTTTCTCCTTGCACAAACACCTATGACTAAGGACTGCTTTTAATTACCGTCCGAAACGTGTAAGGTGTTTTATGCACTTTGCCCCATCCTTCTGCTGTTTTTATATGTTTTTCTAATAAACTTGAATATTTTAAACGGAGTATTTTTTGATGCTGGATCCAACCTTCCTTTTGACTACTCTCTTTAATCAATAGCTGAGATGAAAGCAAAAAGTATCTGGACAGCTAATAAAAGAAGTATGAAGAATTTTTGATTCATTGAAAGATCATGAGAAGAATCTGTCAACAGGTTTTTGCTACGAAATCTGATAACAGAATGATCCATGGACAGAGACCCTGATTCCAGTGATTACTTTGCAGGGCGCAGCATTTATTATAGAATCACAATTTTCTATTTTGCAGATTTAGCAGAGCTCAGAATTTGAGCCCTGTATAACATCACCCACACCAACATTTCTCAGTTTTCTTTGCATATTGTATATTGACAGAATGCAGCTAATCAGTGCTGGGGACTGCACGCACTACAATGATTATTCTCTGGTGTAAAGGTCCCGTTACACGCAACGACATCGCTAATGAGATGTCGTTGGGGTCACGGAATTCGTGACGCACATCTGGCCTCGTTAGAGACGTCGTTGCCTGTGACACCTATGAGCGACCGCTAATAATGCAAAATACTCACCTTATCGTTGATCGTTGCCACGTCGTCCATTTCCCAAATGTCGTTCCTTGTTCTGGACACAGGTTGTTCGTCGTTCCTGAGGCAGCACACATCGCTACGTGTGACACCCCAGGAACGACGAACAACACTCTACCTGCGTCCTCAGGCAACAAGGTGGGCGTGACTTCCATGCAGCTGGTCTCCGCCCCTTCGCTTCTATTTGATGCCTGCTGTGTGATGTCGCTGTGACGCCGCACAAACCGCCCCCTTAGAAAAGAGGCTGTTCGCCGGCCACGGCAACGTCACTAGGAAGGTAAGTTCGTGTTATGGGGCCTAGCGATATTGTGCGCCACGGGCAGCGATTTGCCCGTGACTCACAACCGACGGGGATGGGTGCTTTCCCTTTAGCCTCCTCTTTCTTATAAAAATATTGTTATATTGCATTGATTATATTTTCTACATTCTACTACTGTACAGGGCTTTCTTATATTTTTTTTGCTTTTCTTAAATGTAAAACTAGCACTATGATTTATTGTCATATAGTAAACTATAAAATATAACTTAGCTGAAATGTCAACATAAATTCATAATACGGCTTCTAAGTCAATAGATTGACAGCCAGATGGGTTTACCATATGTTTTGTTCTAACGTCATAACAAAAAGAATGTGCATCACATGTCTAAATGACATTATATTACAATCTAATCATAATATTGAAACGTAATCTATAGAAATAAAATTCTTAAAAGTTATTGGTTAATTTATGTTCATTTTCCATAAGTGGTATTCTGGAAATCCTTGTAATCAGTATCCTTGTTGGTTAAGTGGTAAGTTGACAAGTTTTGCCAATATACAATGTGCACTAGAACGTAAAATAGTGTGAAATACGTTAAATTATGTAAGTCTGACTGTCAAATAAAGCATTAACAAGTTACCTTGAAATCGCACATTAGTGGGGAATTAATTTATAATGATGCCTTAATTATTCTATCACTTCAATGGCCTAAGATACTGTATAAAACAAAAAGTAAAAAAAAAACACACGTGAAAGCTGTTTCCCTTTTAGGCCTGCAACACACATCCGTGCCTCCGGTACGTGTTTGGTACGTTTTTGCATGTACCGGAGACACGGAGACAGGTTGACCAATGTTACCCTATGGTAGATGGCACACACACGTAAAATCATACGGAACGTGTGTCCGTGGGGTTAGTAAGTGTGTGCGTTTTCCCCCACGGCCGACATGTCCGTTTTTGGTGGTCAGCACGCTAAACCTGCTAAAGTCAATGGGTCCGTGACTGCACGGATGGCACACGTAGCATGTCCGTGTTCAGCACGAACCGTCCGTGTGCGTTTTTAAACGAACGATGTCGGGGTTTTTTTTTTGTTAAATGTCAGTCTACTTACCTTTTTTTTCTGCTGTTCTCACTCATCATCCCTTTGGCGCTCGGTCTGTATCTTCCCCTGTCGCATACTCACTAGTGTGATGACTATTTTAAAATTTTTGCAAAACGAAAATGAAGCCCCTTACATTCGAGGAAGAATTGCATTCAAATGACATTAGTATCATCAAATTTGTAAAATATTCAAAAAAGTTCCCCCTCTTTTTCATTTCAAAATTTTCAAAAAAACGATTTTTCGTGTTTTAGTATTTTGAAGATTCTGGAATGATTTAGAATATTCAAGAATAATTTTGAACATCTAGAAAAAGAATAATCTAGTGAAAAAATGACATTTTTAATTGTTACCCATTAAAAATTTATATTTAACGTTTTCTTTAAAAGTTAGATCTAGCCTTACAAACATGTGCTATAAGAAGAGCTGAAAGAATTGAAAAGCATGTGGTACATTTGGAGTCAGGCAGCCATCTTGGATACTAGAAAGTGAATTTTACTATGAATAAGTTTATTAATTTAAAAAGTGTATATGAAGTGAATAAGTGATAAAATTATCATAATAAATACATAGTGTAAATGTTTATAGATTTTTAAGTAATATAATAACTCTTTCTCAGTTATTTGATGTCACCAACGTTAATGGAGAATGAGAAAACTCGGAGGATAAAGAGCTCTACCTGAGGCAAGTTGAGAGTGGAGACAAGGTTGGTTATTCGACGCTCAAACAAGCTCCTTTGGAATCAATTCATCCAAGAAAACGAATCCGATTATCAATATTTCAAGCTCAAGCCAGCACTTCGCAATCACAAACCACACATGATACTGTCTCTGAATCTTTACCCGAGATTCCAAAGCCAACCTCTTCTTCCGCGTCATCTTCTCCTGAACGCACACCGAAATACAAAAGAGCAAGCACTACAACGGCGAGTTTACTAGTACTGAAAAACAACATTTCTACACATAAAGCAAATAAAGTGCTTGCAACCATTGCTGAACAAGGTCATGATGTACCGGTTTAAAGTCAGTCGGGTGTCTGGAGACGAATAATCTCAGAAGGACAGAAAATGAAAACCAAAATTTTTGAAAAAATTCAAAGCAAAGATCCCTATTGTCTCCACTTCGATGGTAAAAGAATCCAAGGGGAAGAGTATCAAGTAGTTCTGCTGAAAAATACCACAACCGAAATCAAACTCGGTATTCTGAAATGTGAGAATGGTTCTGCCACGGCTATTCATAAGGAACTACATCAGCTAATTGATGAATACGACGCTTGGGAAAATATTCACATGATAATCTGAGACACGGCAGCAGTAAATACTGGTCGTTTGAATGGGATTGTAACGCTGATACAGGATGATGTCTTGAGAAAGGGCTTTCAGAAGCCACAATACATTGGCTGTCAACACCATGTACCCGACCTCCTACTGAAGCACATCATGAATTTCCTTATTCCAGAGTCAACGAAGAAACCAGAACTCAATTATTTCTTCATTGACAAATTAACAGAAAACTCTGCCTCTCTTCAGATTGATTACCACCAAGTTGCAACAGATGATGTCAACACAGGCGAGAATCCTGGATGGCGAGATGATTTCAAGTTCTTTTATGAACTATGCCAGGCATATCGTCATTACAAAACAACATCACGTTGGCCTCAAATCAGTTGGAAGAAACTCCCAAACCTGCACATGGCAAGATGGAACTCGCGAGCAGTATATGCTGTTATAGCATTTTTTCTGATACCAGAGTGGCGCCGCATCCTCGGTATAGCATGCGACTTCATCTGCTATGAATGGGCAAATTCCTGGTTCCAGTCACAACACTACAACGAAGTGTTCTTCAATGAACTGTTAACCTCACTCACCAAGACAAAGTGCAAGAAGGCAATTAAGTGTTTGACTGGTTGGTTGAGGAGTCATTAATTGACATTCCCAGATCTAACCAAAATGCTGAACGTATTGTAAAACTGATGGAGGAACTACATGCGAAATCGAAAAAAATTGAATTTTTGAATCTAAAATTCATAGGAAAAAATAATTTTTAAACACTTCTTTTGTACATATTGTACTTATAATTAACTGTTTTATAACGTATTTGTTAAAAAACTAATAATAAAAGTTGCTTAGTTATTACTATTATCGTTTCAATAATGCAAAATTGCATGTCCTTTTTTGGGGGGAAAAAATAATTTTTGCCTTATTTCATTTGAATGAAAGGAGGAACTTTTTTTAAAAAACAAAAAAAGGAATACTTATTCTTAAATTACCCATAAAAGTTCCTCGATTACACATGGTTTCATAAAAAAAATGTTTTTGTCATTACACTAATACTCACCGATCCCCGATCATCAGCGAGGTGAAGAACAGCTGTGCCAAAGATACATGGCTTCAAATAATTTGAAAAAGCCGGCCGCTCATTAATCAATCTACCTTTCCCTGCTTCCCCCGCCCACAGGCGCCTATGATTGGTTGCAGTTAGACACGCCCACACGCTGAGTGACAGCTGTCTCACTGCAACCAATCACAGCCGCCGGTGGCGAGTATATACTGTACAGTAAAATAAATAATTAATTAATTAAAAAAAAACGACGTGCGGCCCCCCTCCAATTTTGATACCAGCCAGGGTAAAGCCATACGGCTGAAGGCTGGTATTCTCAGGATGGGGAGCTCCACGTTATGGGGACCCCCGCAGCCTAAAAATATCAGCCAGCAGCCGCCCAGAATTGCCGCATCCATTAGTTGCGATAGTTCTGGAACTCTACCCGGCTCCTCCCGATTTGCCCTGGTGCATTGGCAATCGGGGTAATAAGGCATTAATGGCAGCAACCCATAGCTGCAACTAAGTCCTAGATTAATCATTGCAGGCGTCTATGAGACACCCCCAATGATTAACCTGTAATTTAAAGTTAATAAACACACACAACGAAAAATCCTTTATTTGCAATAAAAAACACTAAAAAATACCCTCGTTCATCACTTTATTAAGCCCCAAAAACCCATCCATGTCCAGCGTAATCCACGGAGGTCCCGCGTCACTTCCAGCTCTGCTACATGAAGGTAACAGGAGCTGCAGAAGAACACCGCCGCTCCTGTCAGCTCCAAGCAGCAACTGAGGTGAGTAGTGCGATCAGCGATGATGTCACTCAGGTTACTCGTGGCCACCGCTGGATCCTCCAACTGTGACAGCAAGTCACCCGAGTGACAGCGGGGAAGACTCCAGCCGGCCGCGGGTAGCCTGAGTGATGGCAGCGCCAATCGCGCTGCTCACTTCAGTCACTCAGGGGATTAGCGGTCACCGGTGAGTCCTTCACGGGTGACCGCTAATCAGTACGCGACACCCAGACAGAGCCGCGGTATGACAATGAAGTCGGGTGAAGTTCACCCGAGCTCATTCTCATCGCGCAACTCTGTCTGCTGTCAGCCGACATGTATCAATGACATTGAGAATCACACACGGATCATTTCACACGGACATTACACGTACACATACACAGCCATTCCACACCCACACACGGCTAGCATACGCCATCACACGGATGTCATACGACCGGAGAAACGCCCATAAAAAATGGAACACGGACCCGAAAAACGGAACGTGAGGCACGTACGTTTTTTGTGCGGAAGTGTGTTATAGGCCTTAAAGAAAATCTGTCACCAGGTTTTTGCTACCTCATCTGGGAGCCGCATAATGTAGGAAAAGAGACCCTGATTCCAAGAATGTATCACTTAGTTTACTGGGTGCAGCAGTTGGGACACAATCAGATTTTTTAGATGTAACGTGTACACTGACTAGTAAAAGGGTAACAATGGTTTGAATGTTTGACTTTCAGACTCCATATCTCACCATCCAATATATCTTTGAGCGTTACACTACCTTCATCTAATAGACAATCTTGGCTATCTTATACATAAATTTGACTTGTAATTATTTAGCATATGATTAGTTATGCAGATTCTTGTAATGTCACTGCATTGTTACGGTTTTGCTCCTGGTGTTTGAAAAATCTTTTTCTTCCTGTAAACTACAAATTACAACCTGTTCACATATTCCCTAATATCTCAATGTGTTATTAGTTTGATTCCCAAGTAAAAAGATACTGGTTTGAATCAAGGAGCAGCCGTGAAGAAGATTTCCCAAGAAAAGAGAAACAGCTTCATCCAGCTCATCGATAGCAGTCTCCTGGCTAAGAAAATTACCAAACTGCATCATATGAATGCCATTAAAGTTGAAAGAATATAAAATTAAGTCTATACATCCATTCAAAGGTGGAGATTCTGGCAAAATATTGGAGTCAATAAAGGCCCCGTTACACGCAACGACATCGCTAACGAGATGTCGTTGGGGGTCACGGAATTCATGATGCACATCCGGCCTCGTTAGCGACGTCGTTGTGTGTGAGACATACGAGCGACCGCTAACGATGCAAAATACTTACCAAATCGTTGATTGTTGACACGTCGTCCATTTCCAAAATATCGTTGCTGCTTTTGGACGCAGGTTGTTCGTCGTTCCTGTGGCAGCACACATTGCTACGTGTGACACCCCAGGAATGAGGAACAACACTGTACCTGCGTCCTCCGGTAATGAAGTGGGCGTGACTTTCATGCGGCTGCTCTCCGCCCCTCCGCTTCTATTGCCGTGTGACGTCGCTGTGACACCGCACAAACTGCCCCCTTAGAAAAGAGGCTGTTTGCTCGCCACAGCGACGTCGCTAGGAAGGTAAGTACATGTGACGGGTACTAGCAATATTGTGCGTCACAGGCAGCGATTTGCCCGTGATACACAAACGACGGGGGATGGTGCTTTCACGAGCGACATCGCTAGCGATGTCGCTGCGTGTAAAGCACCCTTTAGTCAGCTCATCACAAGATCTGTCAGTTCTAGTGAGACAAGCAAGGCAGTAGAAGTTGTTCGTATGCTTCATAAGAGTGAGATCACAGAAGTCCATGCAAGCACTGTGCGACATACATTACACAAGTCTGGAATGGTGGCCAAAAAAAAAAAAAAGGTGGAAAAGCCTCAATTTTAATGTTGTCATGAAAAGCATCAGCTCAAGTTTGCAAAAAAATTATAAAAAGTGATTAGTAGAAGATTGGAAACTAGTGATTTTTTAGCAATGAGATATAAGTCAATAGACTAGGCTCTGATGGGTTCAAATAGGTCTGGAAGGAACAAGGAGAAAAGGGGTTAATGGATCAAGAAACTGAAGAAACTGTTACGCTTGGTGGAGGAAGTCTGATAAGGGGTTGTTTCATAGCCAAAGGCATTGGATACCTGACCAGGATTGATGGTTATCTCAGTGCTGAGCTATATGTGAGTACCCTACAAGACGAGTTACTTCATATACTCAATTACTATGGGTCTGAAAAGGATGACATAGTATTTCACTAAGTATATGTCAAGATTGGCAAATAAATGGTTCAATGACAGTGAAGTAAATGTGCTAGATTAGTCTCCACAGTCCCTAGACCTCAAGCAAATCACACACTTGTCGGTAGAGTTGAAGAAAAAGCTGTATACATACCCAAGTGATTTGACGATTATGCATCAACATTAACAATGTGTAGAAGAAATCTGGTCAGATTTTGGTCAAGACTTGCTTAAATCTGATCGAGAGCATGTCTAGAAAGATTCAGGCAGTGTTGAAAGACAAAGGTAGATTTACAAAATACTAACAAAAAGATTAAAATTTAAATTTACATTTAGTTTTTTAGTAGCAAAACAGTAACAATGCAGTGACATGACAAAAATCTGCATAACTAATCCTATGCTAAGTAGTTGCAAGTCAAATTTATGTATCACAAAGCCAAGATGATTGTTTATAAAATAAAGGTATCCTCATGCTTAAAGCTGTACAGGATGGTGAGATATAGAGCCTGAAAGTCAAAAGTTCAAAATGTAGCTAAACTTGCCCACACCACAGCTTTCTGCGTACATTGTATATTGACAGCGAGCTTCTTATCAAAGGAGAGGATGTAGTTGGACCAGGGCTCATGTGCCATTTAGTCCAGGCAGTGATAATCTCATGGTGATAAAACCTTCATTGTATGTAAATACCAACACGAAGGCTAATAAGTGACACAACTGAAATCAGTTTCTAACCCCTACCTCATGCCCTCCTCAGATTACATAGCAAAAACTTGTTGACAGATTCCCTTTAAAACAACTACTAGATTAAAAATGGAATATCGAGTTACAGAAATACAGATCACTGTTGTATGATTCAGTAAAGAGAAAAGTAACATTTTTGGAGGAAAACATTGTTGTTATGACTTTATTAAAATAATGAAAAAATAATGAAAAATAATAAAAATGTAAGTTTATAAAAAATGTTTTCTAAAATTCCCTAATCTGTTTGTTAAGGTGACTCTTAAACTGTAAAGATGCAATTTCTTCACTCCTGTTGCTTATTAGAAGGCCATGTGTACTCATCTGATTGAGAGTAAGCAGTGTATATCCACATTCAATGCGATAATGTGGGTAAATATTTTGAGTTTTACCATCCCACTTGCAATGTAGTGATTCTATCTCTTAAAAAGGACATTTCACCAAATATTTCATGTTGAATTGAATACATGGTGTAATTGTGGCTTTGGAATAGATTAAAATGTGTCACCTTTCCTTGGTGGAGATAATAGCAAACTAGATTTTTTTATTGTAATGAGTTAATATTAATCAATATTCATTCACTGGGGATTTGTACTTCTTCTCCTTGTATAATGCTGCCCAATGATAAACAGGCAGCAAGAATTAAAAGAAAGAAGAACAGGCCTCCACTATTCCTTAGAACAGCTCATTGATAGTGGTCTCCTGGCTAAGAAAATTACCAAACTTCATCATGTGAGTGTCATAACAATTGGAAGAATAAGAAATTAAGTCAATCCACCCATTCAAAAGCCATGAGGTGGACATCCAGGAAAAATATTGGAGTCAACAAGTCAGCTCATCACAAGGCCTATCAGTTCTGGTGTGACAAATATGGCGGTTGAAGTGGCTCGTATTTTTCGTAATAGTGAGATCCCAGACATCCACGCAAGTGAAGTGATGAACCAAGGACTCTCCACTCTGCAGAGCAAATAACGGGATCAGACGGATTAATGGGTAAACCAAGGAGAAGATTTATTTATAAGAGCTAACAAATGCAAGCTACAGAGCAGCAATAGAAGGAACAAATGGGAACATACGGGAAAAGCAACCCAGGATACAACAGTATCCTTTAGCTGAGGTGAATAGCCCAGATCGCCACAACTAGTACAGCAAACAATACATGATCAATAGCAATACAGCGATATGCACATATTCAGCATTAACCAACCCTGCTCTGTCCATTATCCTAGCTGATCTCATCTAAAGGGACCATGCGGATACCACAGTCTAACTTTGGAGGCCTAATATGGTTCCCTAACTGCCGTACCCGGGCACTCACTTATGGCTCTGTCCGCAGGACCAGTTTGCTCTGGGGCTTTTAGGTATGGAGGTGCCATTTTCACTACAGGGGGCGATGCAGGGCTTCTCTTCCATGGTTCTCTAGACAGCTGGGCTCATCATGTGAGGAACTCTGGCAGGCCGGATGCCGACTCTTCAATCTGCATACTTCCTTGTCTCCTTGAGCTCTCTGAGCCAGCTACTTCCTGCTTCTCTCTCCACTTTCCCAGGGCAGACCACACACCCCCACAGTCGCTGGGGAAATCCCGGACATTCCATTGTGCTATGCAGGGGAGCCAGTCTCCTTAAGCCACAGTGCAACACAGTCTTAAAGCCGCAGTAACACAACATCCTTACTAGGGGCTGCACTCCCTAACACAAGCACCAAGCAAAACAAACAGGGTGGCCAAAAAAAACCAAAAAGCCTCAACTTCAACATCATCATAAGAAGCGTTGGCTAGAGTTTGCAAAAAAGTATGAAATTAAATAGTAGAAAATTGGAAACGGGCAATTTGGAACAATGAGACGAAAACCATTAGACTAAGCTCTGAAGGGTGCAAATTGGTCTGGAAGAAACAAGGGTAAAAGAAGCTAATGGATCAAGATATTGTCAAGTTCATTGAAGGAACCCTGATGATATGGGGTTGCTTCATACCAAAAGTGTTGTATACGTGACCAGGATCGATGGTGGTCTCAATACTAAGGTATATGTGAGTATCCTACAGAATGAGTAACGTCATACACTCTAGTACTATGGGTATGAAAAGGACAAAATAGTGTTCCAGCAGGACAACCACTAGAAGCATACATTAAGTTTGGCAAAAAAAAAAAAATGGTTCAATGACAATGAAGTAGAGGTGCTCCCACAGTCCGCAGACCTAAACCTAATAAAAACATTGTGAATAGACTTGTAGAAAGAGCTGTATACATATCAAAGTGAGTTGACCAGTGTGCACGAGCATTAGGAATATGTAAAAGAGACATGGGATCAGATTTCAGTTGAGACATGCTTGATTCTGATCGAGAGAATGCCCAGAAGGATTCAGACAGTGTTGAAAACCAATGGTGAATTTACCAAATACTAACAAAACAATAAAAGTTAACAATTAAAATTTAAGGAGCAAAACAGTAACAATGCAGTGACTTCACAAGAATCTGCATAACTAATCATAAGCAAAATAGTGGCAAGTAAAATTTATGTATTAAATAATCAAGATGATTATTTATAAAATAAAGGTAGTCTCATGATCAAAACTTTAGTGGATGGTGAGATATCGAGGCCGAAAGACAAAAGTTCAAAACATTCTTAATAGAGATGATCGAATACCCTAATAGTCGCTTCGCCAAATATCTGGTGAATACCTTGTCGATATTCGACTATTCGCGAATTTTTGACGCACAATGTAAGTCTATGGGAAACCAGAATAATTTTACGTTGGACCCAACGGTGACCTGTGGTGACTGAGGAAAAGGCTGAAATCGATGGGAAAAGGCTGAAACAGTGTGGGCACAGCCTGTAGAAGGTGCCTGACTGCATTTCTGGTGTCTTTGAATAACGTGGTCAGAGCAGCACACGGCGTTTACGTAGTTGCCAGAACAGCTCTCAAACCAAAGTAAAAGAGGGGAAATTGCTAAGAAACAGATTCTAGTGCCTAATCACTGTAATAAAACATCAAATCAAGCCCCGACCTCCAAAAAAACCCACTGTATCATATTTTCACACGTGTCATTTTTTAAATTTGTCCTTCATTTTCGATTAGAAAGGGCTGTAACTTATACATTATATTGGTGTCTGTCTCACACCTCCTTTTTTGGGACATATTTGACAGCACTTTAAAAGGTCAGCTACAATGTGCCCATTAGGATGTTGACCTTGTCCTCCTCCTCCTCTACCAGCACCATCGGCTCCAGTGGCCCTCTACTCAAATGTGCGAAGGGCCACTGGCTGCCCTCAAATCTCAGACTTCATAGGGCTCTCAGGTGGGCCCTGTAAAATACATTGGGGAGGGATGGCAGTCATTTGTAGTTTTCTGCATCCCCTATATCATTAGTTTGAAAGTTGGAATATGTACTCCATAACACTTTACAGTGCTATTGCCAATGTGGCCATTTGGGTGTTGGCCTTGCCCTCCTGCTCCACCAACACCACTGGCTAAGATGGCCCTCTATTCAAATTCTATTCAAATGATTCAGTAATGTATGTTTTATGGACAAATGAGCGCCACGCTGGGACATCGAAGCTGATGTTATTGCTGATGATTGCATCTGACCACAAGCAGGTTGGGAGCAGGAGGCATCATCGCCTGCTTCCTAGACCGCAGTTTGTGAAGCATGCAACACCGTGGAAGTGGCAGTTGTTTCACTCTGGAACTCAGGCTTTATTCCACTATCTAACACCGAGGATTTGAAAAAATTCAGTTTCCCCAGGGGGGAATGGTTCAAACACCATGTAACACAGCATCAGAAGGTACTCCCAATAGCTCTCAACAGCTTTTTTTAAAAAAAATGGTAGGATAAGCAACAGGGCATAACATGCCAAGGAGTTTAATAAATTCAGTTTCCCCAGGGGATAATAGTTCAGACACCATGGAGCACTGCATCAGAAGGTACTCCCAACAGCTTTTTTTTAAAAAAAATTGGTAGGATAAGCAACAGGGCATAACTTGCAAAGGTGCAATTAAAAATTCTGATTCCGCAGGGGGCCATGTGTAACACACCGTGGAGCACAGGATCAATAAAGCACACAAATAGAGACTGTCTGACCAATTGTTCTAGACAGTGTAGCCTCGACAGTGGTTGTGCCAGTGCATAATGTACAAAGGCTTAAAAAATATTGCCCTGGATGATTGCGGCCAAACAATTAAATCGCAGCAGCATAACAAGTTAGATTAGTCATGTGGTCTCATTAAATGATAGAAGACAAAATAGTCTTGAATGAGAAACAATGGAACTTATTTGAACTTATGAAATCCAAATTTTGGGGCTCCACTTCTTATTGGGTCTTGTTAACAGGCAGCCTGAGATACTCTAGGGCAATCCATCTATGGTTCATTTTGATCATTGTCAAACTGTCTGCACTTTCCGTGGATAGTCGTCTGCGAGTATCTGTTATTATTGACCCCGCTGAACTGAAAACATGCTCAGACAACACACTCACAGCAGGGCAAACTAGCACTTCCAAAGCGTATAAGGTGAGGTCTGGCCAAGTGTTGAGCTTGGAATCCCAATAGTTAAAGGGAACAGTAGACTCTGAAAGCATGCTGATACTGTCACCTACATAGTCCCTCAGCATCTTACTTTAGTGTACCCTCCTTGTCATAGTTCCCTCAACCGGAATCTGGTTCTGAGTAGAGATGAGCCACCACCTTAGTGTTCGAGTTCGGTTCGTCGAACGGCGGATGTGTTCGTCAAACCTTCAACGAACGTTCGTCGAACACTTTCGAATAGAGATGAGCGAGCCTCTAGAGGCTTGAGTTCAGTTTGGACGAACCTCTCGAACCCCATTGAAAACAATGGCAGGCAAACACAAACACATAAAAACACCTAGAAAACACCTTCAAAGGTGTCCAAAAAGTGACAAACAACTCCCAAGACACCACAAACACATGGGAAAGTGACAAGGACATATACTCATGCGAAAACAAAACAGCTGGACGAGGAAAAAGAGGAGGAGACACAGATATAGGCATGTCATGCCCTTCTAAAATCATGTAAAACACAGCAAGGGGACTCCAAGCAAAGTCTCCCTTTTTCCAAAAATTGGGCCACACAGACACCCCTTCAGTGGCATCACTTGTGCCCCATTTGCAAACTTGACAGGTAGATTTGCATCAAGCACATTCAAAAATACACCAGCCTTAACTGTCCCAGGATGACACCGGTGTAGGTAGCAAAGTCTTTGCTGAACCATGACTTGTTCATCTTGGCTCATTTTTAAAAACACCGCAAGGGGACTCCAAGCAGAGTCTCCATTTTTTCCCAAAATTTGGGCCCCACAGACACCACTTCAGTGGCATCAATAGTGCCCCAGTTGCAAACTTGACAGGTAGATTTGCATCAAGCACATTCCAAAATACGGCAGCCTTAACTTTTCCACAGGATGACACCGGGGTAGGTAGCAAAGTCTTTGATGAACCATGACTTGTTCATGTTGGCTCGTTTTTAAAAACACAGCAAAGGGATTCCAAGCAGAGTCTCCTTTTTTCCAAAAATTGAGCCCCACAGACACCACTTCAGTGGCATCACTTGTGCCCCAGTTGCAAACTTGACAGGTAGATTTGCATCAAGCACATTAAAAAAAACCAAAAACCCCGGCCTTAACTGTCCCCAGGATGACACCGGGGTAGGTAGCAAAGTCTTTGCTGAACCATGACTTGTTCATCTTGGCTCGTTTTTGAAAACACAGCAAGGTGACTCCAAGCAGAATCTCCCTTTTTTCCAAAAATTGGGCCCCACAGACACCCCTTAAGTGGTATAACTTGTGCCCCAGTTGCAAACTTGACAGGTAGATTTGCATCAAGCACCTTCCAAAATACGCCAGCCTTTACTCTCCCCAGGATGACACAGGGGTTGTAAAGTCCTTGCGGATCCATGACTTGTTCATCTTGGTGAACGTTAGTCTGTCCACATTGTCACTGGACAGACACGTGCGCTTATCTGTCAGCACACACCCAGCAGCACTAAAGACACATTCCGAGACAACGCTGGCTGCGGGAAATGACAAGATCTCCAAGGCGTAAATGGCGAGCTGAGGCCATTTTTCAAGATTGGAAGCCCAAAATGAGCAAGGCTCCAGTTGCAAAGTCATGGCATCGATGTTCATTTGGAGATACTCCTGTATCATCCTCTCCAGCCGTTGACTATGTGTTAGACTTCTTGTCTCTTGTGGCCTTGCATTGGATGGTCTAAAAAAATTATGAAACGATTCCATAAAGTTGCTGTTACCAGCACCAGATACGGTGTTACTGGTATGGTTTGACTGATAATGACAAGACAGTCCCATGTTTGTCAAGTTACAACTTAGAGATTCAATCCGTGCACCACTGGTGTTTGGTGGAAAAGCCGAGCTAAGATTGAGTAACAGCTTCTGCTGATACTCCTGCATATGTGCGTCCCTTTCTATGGCTGGAATTTTTTCTCCAAATTTGGACTTGCACCAGGGATCTAATAGTGTGGCAACCCAGTGGTCATTATCACTTCTAATTCGGACAATCCGAGGGTCATGTTGTAGGTAGTGCAGCAAGAAGGCGCTCATGTGTTTTGCGCATCCATGCGGACCAAGTTCTCGCTGTGTTTGTGGCGGCGAGGTGATAACTGTGCTTTCTTCCTCTGACATCTCCCCCTAACCTCGTTCAACCGAAATTTGACCAAGCTCTTCCTCATCTGCTGAGTCTTCCATGTCCATCGAGAGTTCGTCCTCCATTTCTTCCTGGGCTCCTGCACCTTCCTCAACATTTCGGCTGCTACCATGTGCCCTTGTTAATCCCTCTCCCCCACCGCTCCATGCCTGCCGCCTTGGAGATGCTGAACGTCTGGACCTTGCAGATGTTGGTATCCCTTGTCCATATGAATCCTCCTGTACTTCCTCCCCTTCCTCTTGTCCCACCACCTGACTCCGAATACTGTTTAGCCTCTGCTCCAGCATATAAATGACTGGAATTGTCATGCTGATAATGGCATTTTCAGCGCTAAACATATTCGTCACCATGTCAAAACTGTGCAGAAGGGTGCATAGGTCTTTGATCTGAAACCACTCCAGCAGTGTGATCTGCCCCACCTCTGCATCTCGTTGGCCAAGGCTATATGTCATAACGTATTGCACCAGGGCTTGGCAATGCTGCCACAGTTGCTGCAACGTGTGGAGAGTCGAATTCCAGCGTGTCAGCACATCGTATTTCAGGCGATGAACCGGCAGGCCGAAAGACTTCTGGAGTGATGCAAGTCGCTCAGCTGCACCGGTTGAATGGCAGAAGTGAGCAGAGAGTGACTGTGCCCTATGCCCATCTCGGCCGGGATAGTGGGTTAAAAATTGCTGGACAACAAGTTCAACACGTGAGCCATACAAGGCACATGTTTCACCTTGCCCCGGCGAAGGGCCGCACCCAGGTTTGCAGCATTGTCGCACACGGCCTTCCCTGGCTGCAGGTTGAGTGGAGACAACCATTTACTAAACTCGCTCGCAAGAGCTGACCACAACTCCTCAGCTGTGTGACTCTTATTTCCAAGACATTTCAAGGTAAAGACCACCTGATGCCGTTGACCTCTGCTGCCAGCATAGTAAGGAGGTGTGTGGGATTCCTTGTGCGCAGTTACAATGCGGGTGGCCTGACCAGGCAGGCTTGGGGCTGAGGTGGAGGACCCAGACGAGTTTGAGGAGGCAGAAGCAGTGGAGGAACTTCTATATACAGAGGATTGACGCACAAGTCGTGGGGACGGCAACACTTGTTCAGCAGATCCTTCTCCATCTCTCACCATAGTTACCCAGTGCCCAGTCAGCGACATGTAACGCCCCTGTCCATGCTTATTGGTCCAAGTATCGGTGGTGAAATGCACCCTGTCACACACAGAGTTTCTCAAGGAAGCGGTGATGTTCTGTGCGACATGCTGGTGTAGCGCAGGCACACCTTTCTTGGAGAAGTAGTTGCGACGGGGCATCTGGTACTGGGGCACTGCAACGGACATAAGGTCTCGAAAATCCTCTGTGTCCACCAGGCGGAAAGGCAGCATTTCGGTAGCCAAGAGCTTACAGAGGGTGAAAGTCAACCTCATAGCTTTGTCATGGCTCGGAGGAAATGGCCTTTTACTGGTTCACATCTGAGGGACCGAGATCTGGCTGGTGTTTGGAGACGGTGTGGAGTAGGGTGTACCTGGAAAACTGCAGGTCTAATAGGAAACTGTAGGCGGAGACATGATGTTGCCTTCATCCAAAGTTGGTGCTCTTGATGTCTGAGAGAGCTGTACACCAGCACTTGTTTCAACTTCCAAAACAACTGACGACCTGCCAAGCAAACTGCCTGTTGCGGTTAAAGAAGTGGAAGGTCTGCGTGGAAAAACATGTGTGACAGCTGTCCCCACAGTCATAGAGGATGAAGAGCGCGCGGATGCACTTGAAGGGGCAAACGGTGGTTGGCCCGCTCCGCTAGCTTGCATTGTATCACGGTGAGCTT